>NW_028258138.1:30002500-30640750 GCF_053883595.1 Heterocephalus glaber | reverse complement strand
AAATTTTGATGGAATCTCATTTATCAAATTTTTTCTTTTACACATCATGTATTGTGTATCCTAGGAAACTCTTTCCTACCCTAAATTCATGAACATTTTCACTTATGATTTCTTCTTAAAGTTTTATAGTTTTAGTCTTTCATATTTAGGTTCATAGATGCTTTCAAGTTATCTTTATGTATGGAAATAAAGGGTTGAGGTTAATTTTTTACATACAGATAACTGGTGTTCTAGTACATTTGCTGCAAACACTATCTTTTCCTCTGCTCTTGAGTTTATGTTCTACAAAATGTTAATGTTAAATAATCTTTCAAAACTCAGTGGACCATATATGTGTGGTTCTATTTCCAGATTTTCTGTTTTATTCCAATGATCTATGTGTCTTTCCTTATGCCAACATTGCCTTGATTACTGTAGCTTCACAGGGAGTCTTAAAATTAAGTAATAAGGGCTGGTATTTAGCTCAGTGCTTCTGCTGCCTGCCTCACAAATGCAAGGTCCTGAGTTCGATCCTTAGTACCCCCCCCAAAAATTAGGTAATAAATGTCTTTCAACACTTTTTTTTTCTTTTTACTTTTCTAGGTCCTTTGTACTCCTACATAACTTTTAAATTTCAATATCCAATTCTTCATTTATAGCAAGTATACACAGACCTGAATTTTTATATATACCTTGTGTTTTCTAAATCTGCTAAATTCAAATACAAGTTCTAGGGGCTCCTAGAGATTTCTTAGTATTTTCTCTGTAGATGATCATTTCATCTACATATAAAGATTTTACTTCTACCTTGCCAATCCTATGCTAATTGTTACTTTTTATTGCCCAACTATTTTGATTTCAGCCTATGTTTCAAAGTTTAATGGAGAAATGAAGAGTATGCATATTTGCCCTTGTTCCCCACCTTAGGAATGAAGCATTATATCTTTTCCATTCATACAAGGTATTTTTGCTGAAGTATGGAGTACATGTCTTATCCGTTGAGAACGTTCTGTTCTACTTGTAGTCTCCTGATAGCTTTTATCATGAACAGCTGTAGAATTTAGTCCAATACTTTTTCTGCAACTAATGACAGGATCATATGGTTTTTTCCTTTCCTCTGTTAAAATGATGACTTCTGGGGATGAATCTTCCAATGCTGAACCAACACTGCCATCCCTATAACAGAACTAGTTTTTACATACTGCCAGATCTGACTTCTAGTAGTTTGTTTTATTAAATAAATTTTTATTTATGTTCATACTTTTTTCTTCTATTATCTTTATCCAGTTTTAGTATTAGCACAATGTTTATTTCCTAAAATGAGGGGAGAAGTGTTCCTTCTTTTTTCTCCTTTAAATGTTTGATATAATTCATTAGTTAAAATATATATGAGCCTGTTGTTGTCATATGGGTAGGTTTTCAAGCTAGGAATATACTTTCTCTAATAGGTGCTATTCAAATTTTATACTTCCTCCAGAGTCAGTTTCATTAATGAGTCTTCCTAGGTACTTCTTAGAATTTGTCAAATTTATTTCAAAAAGAATTTTTGTAATATGCTTTCTATATCCTTTTGAATTGTGTAAAATCTGTGGTAATGTCCTCTAAATTTTGATATTGTAATTTTAAAAATGTATAGTTCATACTGTGTAACAGAAGAAAAGGTCTAAAGGAGTAAGGGGAGCGGGAAGGGTAGGGGAAAGGAAAGAAGGGAAAAGAAAAAATATGAGAAAAGAAAAAAAAAATAGAAACAAAGTCTTGTCAAATAGGAAAGGGTGGAGGGGGTGAAGGGAGGGGAGGGGAAGGGAAAAAAATAAGAACTAAGATACATCATGTAAATGTGCAAGATCCCAATGATGAATGTAACTGTATTTTATATCTAAAATGTTTCAATAAACTTAATGAAAAAAATTTTTTGAAAAAGAATGTTATTAACACTTTGATGAGAATTGTATAAAATCTGTGGATTGTTTTGGGATGTATGGCCATTTTAACAATATAAGTTCTAACCTATGATCATGGAAGGTATTCCCATGTTTCGGTTTCTTTAATTTCTTTCATTGTGTATTGTAATTTTTATTGAAGAATTATTTTACTTTCTCAGTTAATTTTGTTTTTAGCTTTTTTTGGTAGCTCTTGTGAATGCTATTGCTTTCAGGATTTCTTTCTCAGCAAATTCAATATTGGTGTATAGAAAAGCTATTGATATTTTCATATTGATTTTGTATTCTGCTACTTTACCAAATTTGTTTGTCCATTCTATTGAATTTTTGATGAAGTCTTTAGATATTTCTTTTTATAGAATATCTGCAAAATAAGATAATTCATTTTCCTCCCTTTGTAATTGGATATTGTTTATAATTTATTTTTCTTGCCTAATTATTCTGGCTAAAACTTCTAGCGCTGTATTGAATAAGATTGTTGACCACATTGTCCTCATATTAGAAGATAAGTTTTTAACTTTTCTCCATCAATATGATGTTGATGTGTTTAACATTTATTATGTTGAAGTACAAATCCTACTATGTTTAATTTGTTCAGGGCTTTTATGATGAAGTGATATTGAATTTTGTCAAATGTTTTTCCTGTAATTGAGATGATCATATGACATTTATCCTTCACTTTTTCAATGTGATGTATTATGTTTGTTGATTTGCATATGTTTAACCACCTAGTAAGGTGGTTCTTATCAAATAGCTCATAAATTAGTGAGGGAGAATGCTTATAAAATTTTCAAAAAAATGCTGGTAAGTAATGATAAATGGCATAATACAAAAATACATAGGTCAAATGGTTTTGAAAATCATACATAAAGAAAAATCACTCTATATTTGAGTAGAAAACCACTTTATACTAAGTCAAAAAAAAGTGATAGTAAGTTATATTTTATTTTAACAAGATGTAAAGAATTTGTAAAATTCAAAAGAAACATAAATGATGAATCTGAGTATGTAGAATAGATTGAGCAATAATGGAATGTAGAAATTTACTAGAAAATTGAATAATTTCATGATTTCTGTCAGAAAGCATGTGGCAGCTGTACAGAGTAGGGGTCAGGACTGTAGGTCTGGAATTAGGCATTTCTTGATTTTTATTCTTTTTTTTTTTTTTTTTAAATAACTGTATGTCATTAGTGAAGTTACCTAACATCTATGAACTGGGTTTTCTAACAGATGAATTGTGACTAATAATGTAATTAGTGGAATAGGTAGAATTTCTAGTTATTGGTAGAGAAGAAGAGATAGAAAGATACAGTAAGAAGTACAGAGCAAGAAAATAGAGCTTTGAGATAGTTGCAGTAGATATTTGTCTTTCTTTTTTTCTTTTTTCTTTTTTTTTTTTTTTTGATACCAGGGATCAAACTCAGGATCTTGTGCTTGCAAGGCAGGTGTGGTGCCACTGAGCTAAATCCCTAGCCTGATATTTTTATTTCCTTACATAGGCATGTAAAATTTAACTTGAGTTGTATGACTGGTTTATTAAACACATTAAGCCATTATTTAAAGTGATTAGGTTCAGAAGAATTATTAATTTAAGCATTTTAGGTTAGATCAATTAATTTGAAAAATAACATCATGACATTGAAAAT
Source organism: Heterocephalus glaber (assembly GCF_053883595.1). Classification (NCBI taxonomy): domain Eukaryota; kingdom Metazoa; phylum Chordata; class Mammalia; order Rodentia; family Bathyergidae; genus Heterocephalus; species Heterocephalus glaber. The sequence continues at coordinate 30,637,185 of NW_028258138.1, read as the reverse complement.
TCAAAGCTGAATAATAATTACAATTTATTTTCAGGCCACTATTTACCTGACATTTTATTACAGTCTATATAGTATTAGAACATTCAAACAAACTAATGTAGGAAAGACAGAACAATGGAATAAAATATTTCTTAGATAATATATTAATCTGATATTAATTGTAATGATGTATTTTATGATAATATATTGCTTAAGTCTCCAAAAATATTCTTCCTAAATTGGGTCGAAAACTGACAGCAGTAATTTGTCATTACCCTTTCTGCAGGGCACAATGTGCTTCTTTATTCGCTTGTAGAGAGGCTCATTTTATTAATTGACTAACAGAGGCAGGCTTGAAAACAGGTTTTGCAAATCATCACAAATTCCAGAAAATATTTTGTTGCTTCAGAGTTAAATGTTAAAAGTGACGTTTTAGCTATGGTGATTAAATGTTTTAATTTACTTCATAACTTTTTATTCATTGATACGTGATTGGGATTAAACAGGGTAGTCAGAAACTGTGCTGTGTGTATTCTATCAGGTATGGCTAATCAGTTGAGTATATCTAAGTGATTTAGCCTGTGTTAAGTGCATGCTCAAAAAATGTGGACCACGATTTCCTTTTTAAACGTGTTTTACTAATAAAAATACCATAAATCTGAAAAATCAATTTGTTGAATTGTTAGAAATATTCAAGTTTTTAGAACAATAAATTTTTCTTTTTTTTCATCAGTAATACTAACTTTTAATAGATATATTGAGATGCCTTGGGCTTTCTCTTTGCAAATTATATCTTGATAAGTATTTTGGGAAAAAATCCTGCAATTTCTATAAAGATTTATGCTTATTATTTCAGTGACCTATTTCAATGGATTTAACAATAACTAACTCTGATAATAATATAGTTCCTTCACAATTTACATAACTCATTTTCTTATTCTTATAATTAATGTGACCTCTAACAAGCACAATAAAATAGCTCAACCTGCTATCTTCACCTCTCTAATGCATGTTTCTTCCAAAACCCTTTAACTGCACAAGGACCTCTGGTTCACTGATCTTTTTCTCTGCCTTTCAGCTGACTCTGTCATTCCCATCCTAACAGCTACACTCATTATAGTTGTTTCAAGCATGATCATAATGAATGAATATGATTTATTGAACTTTGCTTTTGTGTAATTTCATGTATTTGTGTGTATACATACATTTTATATTTTGCAATTTTATTATGTCCCATATAGTATGTTATATTATTATTATATAATTATATATAAACATCTCCATATGTTGAACCAATACTACTAAATATATATATTTTTGGAATTATATCTTTCTATAGATTCAATTCTTTAGAAATGATACTCTATTACTAATGAAGCATTTTGCCTTAAAATTTTTTTGTCTGATATTAATATTTCATGCCACTTTTAATTAATGAGTATTTACATTATACTAAACTTTCTTAACTTTCTTCTCAATATGTAATGGTTTAGGTGTACTTATAATAAATAAAAGGTACAGTACTGAGATTTTAGACTTATCTGTTTGTAGAAATTGAATCATTTAACAGACATATATCATTTGTTTACATCAATTGTGATTATTCTTTATCTTAGCATTAAATACATTTTTAAACACATTATATACATTTTTTTAAACATTTACTTTGCTTTCACTTTTAATAGCCATTGCCTCATTTTTGCTTTCTATTGCATTGACAATGATTTCTTAAATTCTCTTCTCAATTCATCCTTATACTATTCATGTGTTTAATCACATTTGTTATGTTGCATAATTTAACTTGTAGATTGTAGAATTTATTATCATAAATGTTGTTATCATATTTCATGTTATTTTTTGTTTATTTAGTTCCATGTAATTTTTAAACCCAAGCAAATTACTTTTGTCTTTTTATTTATATTATTTTGACTTTTATTAGTACATGTTTGCAGGACAAAATGATTACATTCATTGTGAGGAATTAGTACCCATACATCGAAATTTCAATTCCCTTCTTTTTCCTCCCTCCCTTTATCCTCTAATTTTTCAACATCAGATTTATAAGACCTTATATATTTAATTATCATATATAAAGATTGAAAATTCAGAGTAATAGGCCAAAGAACATATAAAAGATGTAAGGCAATTGTACTAAGTCAAGGGACACTTTTAGATCCATTGTGCTCACTGGAATTCAATACCTTTCTTTTTTCTTTCTCTTTTTTTGTATTGCCTATCTTTTATTTTGTACTCTGTATGTACAGTAATACCTCTGTTCACCAATACTTCTGTTCAAGAACAATTTGGTTAGCAAAAGGTGTTTGGCAAAATTTTGCTTCCGTTCATAAATTCTGCCTTGAGTGATGAACACAATGGTGGATATCTTCCCTACACAAACTTCATTTCAGGCATCTTTCCCAGAATCTTGGAACATATTAGGTCTGTGAACTGAGGTACCACTGCTTATTGAGTTTTTTAAATAAGAGAAACTATGCAATATTTAAGCTTATGTGTCTGCATTATTTCACTTAACTTTATGGTCCCAAAGTGCATCCATTTTCCTACAAATGACTCAAATTTATACTTCTTTATGGGAGAGTAGTACTCCATTGTGTATAAATACCAGTTTTTTATTCATTCATCTGTTGATGGACATATAGGCTGTTTCCAAGATTTAGCTATTATGCCTTGTGCTGATATAAACATGGGTATCTATACATTACTGTAGTATGATGACTTTAACTCTTTTGAAGGAAAATCATTGGGTCAAATGGAATTTCTACTTTTAGTTATTTGAGGAATCTCCATACTGATTTCCATGCTGGCTGTATCAGTTTATAGTCCCATCAACAGTGGTGAAGAGTTCCTTTCTCCCCACAGCCTCACCAGTATTTGTTATAGGTTGATTTACTGATGGTAGCCATTCTTTCAGGAGTAAGATACAATCTCAATTTTGTTTTAATTATTTGCTAACAATATCATTTACTAATCTCATTGTTTATTGCTTCTTGAAACATATTAGTTTGATTTCTGTATTTCTTGCTATTTGAATATAACTTGATAAGTACTAAAGAAGTTCCTCTAGCAAGAGTTATGAATGATAAATTCTTTTAATCTGTTTGAAGATGTCTTAAGGTGACAACCCTTAAACAATTGTTTAATTAGATGTGTACCTTGCAGTTGGTACATACTTTCAATCAACTTGATAAAATATTCTCCTGCTTCCTGATATCAATCTTGGTAAGATGCAGTCTTCTGACAGTTTAATAGTTGTCCTTTATTTGCAATTTGGCTTTTTTCCTTTTGCTTTCTGTATGTTCTGTTTGCCTTTAAGCTTCTTCAATTTCACTGTAGTTTACAGTGATGTGGATTTATTCTCATTTATCAGTCATTTGTCTCAGTCTGGCTTCTCTGTCAGAAGAATGATTTTCTTCAATTCTGAGGAATGCTAAACCATCATCAGTTCAATTGTGCCTTTTTCCTATTTTCTCATATCTTATTTCAAAATATCGTAGATGTATTTTGAAATGTCTTATTCAGTGCTCAATATCTTTTACCTCTTTCTTTTTTTATCTCTTTATCTGTTTTCTTAGAGCTAATTTCCATTTTTCCATTGTTCTTAAATCCAATTAATCTAATTAAAATGTTTAAGATTTTTGTTTTTTTCTTAATGGTCATAGTTTTTTTCTCTTAGAAAAATCTATCTGGTTCATTTTCTTTATTCCATATATGCTTATTCTTCCCTATAATATCCTTGTATTTCTGTATGACTTCTTTCTCTTACTTTCTTTAATTACTTTCTATAATATGTATTTGTGGACAGTTTTCAAATTTCTATTTTACTGAGTTATTTGATATGCGTTTTGAAAATGTTTTTTTTATGTGTGTGAGTGTGTATGTAATTTTTTAAAAATTATTGACTTATTCATTTGATATCTTGGAGCAGATTCACTAGGAAAAATACTTGTGACCAAACTTTAATGCTAACATTAATATTGGAAGACGAACACATGGGAAGGGAGGATTGAGGGAGCACAGAAAGTGAGCTATGGAAGAAATAGGAGCAAAAAGAAAAATAATGCCTTACTAAACTGTTCATAGATTTGTAAAACGTACAGCTGATCTTTAGTTATGCATGCTATCTCAAATAATTCCATGCAACATTGCATTTTGGAAGAGTCCATTGATAGAAGGATAGAGGGAGGATAGCCTGTCTCCTAGCCTCTTCAAACCTCTTTCCCTGACTAACTGAAGTCTACTACCAAGGAAGAATGTTCCCTTGTAATTTACATAGCTGCTGGAAAAGGCAAAATGTACACAGGTCTGTTCTGATCAGTGTGCTGGTATGGTAGATTCTCTTTGTTCATTAATGCTGTATGCATGTCCTCTTTGGAATACATAGGAATACATTACATTTGTCTTAGTTATCTTCTCTTTGCTGAGATACAATACCTAACATCCATAAAGCTGAGGAAGAAAGGTTTATTTTTGGTCATAGTTTTTAGAGGTTTCAGTCCATAGTTGGCTGATTCCAAGGCAGGATAGTATGGCAGGAGAACATGGCAGAAGACAAACAGTTCATAGAATGGCAATCAGAATGCACACAGGGACCAAGGAAGGAGGGATATACACTCTTCCAGGCCATGCCCACAGTGACCCATCTCTTCCTAGGCTTCACCTCTCAATATCACACCCAGCTATAAACTCATCAGTGGACTAATTCAGTGATGAATACCACATACCCATGATCCACTAACCTTCCCAAACCCCACTTATGCATGAATGAATCTTTGGGGGCACATCTAGACATAAACCATAACAGCATTTGTAATGAGGGAGGCATATTTAAATATAAAACAATATGAGTCATTGTTAGAGTTGTTCATATGGGAATTGAGGCAAACAAATGAGGCTCTAGTAGTAGGGAGTAGGCTCTGGTAGTAGTTTGGGAGTAGGGAATAGATGAAATAAATAAACTCAATAAGCAAGGAATACATGTTTATTTCATGGGAGTGTCGTGTGTCCTGGATCCTGAAACTATCCCAAAAGATGTTTGTTTTATGACATTCTGTTGTGTCTTAAGTGGTCCTCCATCAGTCTTCATGTTAATTTCATGACTCAGTATTATAACGCCATCAGAGAAAATGAAATTTAGTTTCAATACTTACGCATTTAACACAGATTTATAGTAGATGACTTTGTCTCTCATCTTAAAATCGAGGAAGATAGAGATTTTCAATAATTTTCCAAACTTTTCCTGAATTGGATCAGCCTTTGTAGGTTTAGTTTTTAATAAACAGAAATAAGCTGTAGTACATTTATCTCCTAGAATCAATTAATAGACATGAAAAACTAGCTATAAGACATTAGATCTTCCTTAGGTAAAATAAAAGAAAAAGACAAAAAGAAAATCACAGTAGCTTTAACAGGGTGACTTCCTGCCTTATGCTCTGATTTTAATTTTTTTTTTTCAAAATGAATACCTAGGGATTTACTTTATCTTTTTTTTTTTTGTTTGTTTGTTTTGAGATAAGGTCTTGCTATGTAGTTCTGGGTGCCCTTGAACTCACTGTGTACCCCAGGATGTCCTCAGACTCGCCAATCCTCATGACCCAGTCTCCCAAATGTTGGGATAACAGGCACATGCCACCATACCAGGCCCTTATCTGTTTTTAAGGTAGTTTTTGACTTAAACATTTTTTAATGTTTCATGTATTATTTCAGAGTGCTTATAAAGATAGCAGGGTTCTTTGGTTTCATCTCAGTTCAATATATTTCTGAAAGTATCACTCATTAGTTATAATTCCAATTGGAAATAAGGAAAAAAAAATGGACAAAACAGAGAGGAAATAATCTAACTTAGCCAAAAAGATTGCTCATAGGAAGGGGAATGTGGCTAGTGAGCTGAGGACAGATTGTAAATCATGCCAAAGGTTAAGGAATTTTGTGTGGTCCAGTATATAAAAGAACATTTTCAGAATTTAGTCTTTACCCAAAAGTAATAGGATGGCAGTGAAAAATTTTAAGTAAGGGAATAATGGAATTCTCCTTTTATTTTTTAAATGCAATTTTCTATATTTGACTAAAGAATATATTTGATAGACCCAGGAAATTACTTAGAAGACTATTAAATAGCTGTTAATTCACCAAAGAAGAAAATAATACAACTTTAATACAATGAAGAAGAAACCACAACTTTGATTTTGTGTTTTGTGCTACATTACTTTCTACCCAATGTAAAATGGCTCAGCAGCACTTCATCTACTTAACTACATTTACTATATTACTATGACAATTGGTACTTTATTACTGAGATAAAACTGGTCATTCTGTTCCAACTTTGCCTTCTTGAAGGCTATTTGTCCTACTGAAGAAGAAATTTTTCAGAATTTGACATGAATTATAGCACTTTCTGAATTTAAAACTTCCCATGGCTTCTCACCAACCTCTACTGAAAGTCCAAACTCTTGAAGTATAGAAGGTATACAAAAATGGGTCTACAAGACTCTTTGCATTTGACTTTATTTTTATTTCTTTAGAACAAACTCCATCCACTTGTATCATATTCTAAGATCCAGCCAATAAAGAATTTCTGTCCCACAAATGGGTGAAACCTTCTCCTCATTCTGAGACTTTAGATATTCCCATGGTTATTCTCTACCACCTCTGATGACATGTCCTTTCTTCCTACTTCATTTCCTATCACACATGAAGACACTTTTATCTGAAAAATTATTACTAATTCTCAAATTATAAATTTGACGTCTTTCATTAATTCATTTGGAATGATTTACAAGTTCCTAGTACTTACTAATTTTGGTGATAATCTGTCATCAAAATTATACTTTTGATTATAATATATTATAACTTATAATAATTATAAAAATTTTAATCATTTAATTTTAATTTCTTTTAGAAACTACCTCTGAATTCTTTGTATAACAATATTATTTTCTTGTTCTCTAAAGAAATACATGACTGAATATTTGAATGTATAAATTTAAGTATTTATAACACATATATACTTAAATATATATACTTACATATGTACTTATAATATTTATAATTTATAAATTTATCCCTTTTAACAGCATTCAATCATAACTTTGTCAATTAGGAGTCATATAATCCTGATGTCTTATGAACAATTTCCCAGTTAAGCACTTTATAATTGGTTCCAGAAGCCGGTGTGAGTTCTTAGCTGCTTTAATTTGTTCCCTTATGAAATCTTGCAAAAAATAGTAATTTTTAATAATGACTCAACATATAATACTGAAAAGCATGAAAAATAATAGGCTGCAGGAATTCCCTGGTTCCTAGTTTATATTTATGTTCTCTTGCTTTGTTTGGGGATAGATATATTTGAGACTCCTATGTTGTACAACTTTGGGTCTGGATTAGTTTCCAGAAGACTACTGCTTCTTCTCAGGGTATAATCCTCTTCTCCAGGGACACTACATGAAATCTAGGAGTTTTCAGTTCAAGCATCTGATCCAGCTACTGCCTATATCAACACCCTTATCAGTATGTTGTTTCCTAAATCTGTGACATGATTAAACTATGATAGATTCTATTGACTGTTACTATTGACATTGCTTTCTGCTTGTTTCAGAAACACATGATGCCCTTTGGAATATTTGAAAGGACTTTAACAGCTTGTCAAGGAAAACTGACCAGACCCTGAGGTCAGATTGAGATATAATTAGGACAAAATAAATAGATTAGCCTTAATTATATGAAGACTTCAATGTTCCTGGAGCATTATTCATATCCCATTATGTCTTCTTATTTCAGCTTTAATCTTATGTTTATTCTATTGATCTACAACATCTTTAAAAAGTACAGATTTATAACTATGTCTGCTTTCTAGGATTGCTCCCATAAAACAACCTTATTTCTTTTCTCCATATAATAAAACTTCTTTGCTCATTTGTTTCTATGAAACTATTAATTTTGTGGTAAAGCTGACTGAAAAAAACATTTCATGTGCATTTATATTTACATAATAAAAATTTTGTTTGAAATATTTGCACCCAAGTAACAAGTGTTTTTGTGCACAGATATACTTGATGGTTTAATTGTAATAGAAAGGAGATGAATGATTTCAATGATAAGAGTAAATTTACTCATTATATATGATTTCATTCTGAATTAACTTTTTGATTTATTTTGTTGTATAAAAATTGTCCAAACATGAAACATTCATAGTCTAAGAAATGTGTAAATATATTCTGAATAATTTCTTCATGAAAGCTATACTTTCAAAGAGAGTACTAACCATTCATTAATGTTAATGTGTGTTGATATGAATTCTTATAAACTTGAAATCACTCTTAATAGGAAAATCTATATTCTTCTATATGAAAAAAACTACCAGCTTTTCATGTTATTGGAAGTGTCATATTAGCATAAAGACAAGTATGACACAAATAAGCATTCTATTCTAGCTCATTTAAATGTTTCACAATCTTTTCCATTAATAATCCATAATAAACTTTGTTTTGTGATTAAATTAAATGCTTTTTCCTAAATTTTAAAATCAATATATTGTGTTATTTTAAAAATTGAAGACATTTCATTGCCTTAGATTTCCATTGATGATATTTTAATTAAAAATAGAAATGATAAGTATCTACTGCAGATAGTCTTAATCAATTTAATAAAGAAAATCAGGTGTAAATAGTTGTCCGGCTACTCATTGATAGCATGGCAACACATTTCTACATTATCCCTTTTTACCTTTTATAATTAATGTTAGCTTTTTTTAAAATCTCATTTTTATACATTTTGGGTAGATGAACTTTAGAATCAGTGTAGCAGTTTCCCACTGAGATTTTGGTTGGAAAACCATTTACCTTAAAAGTTAATTTTGGAGAAATAATATCTTCACACTGTAGATTTTTCCCTTTCTGGGACTTAATATATTTATTTTTAAATAATTTTAAAAGTTCATATGTTAAGAGGAATAATTGTGTTGTATTTTTAATAAAAAATTTAAACATCTTTTTGGTAGATTAAAAGTACATTCTAGTTTATTGCTTTGGGAATGTTTCTTCCCCCATCCCAATACTCTCCATACAATTCCCAGATTGATTCATTGATTTATGTTGTTGAATTTACTATTATTATTTTAATCTGGAAACCAAACTATGTTTTATTCCAGTTTTATTATTTTTATTCAATCTAGTGGGAAATCACATCACATAAACAATAATTTTATCTTAATCTTTACAAAGTTTTGACTTTTAAATTTATTGATTTATGTGATGTTAAGAAACCATATTGAAAAGTAAAAGTATTAGTAAACAACCTATTTTATTATAAACTTCCACATATTAGAAATTATAAAATATTACAAAATTAGAAATATTATGTTAGAAAGTATTTCTAATGTTTTCTGTAGATGTTTACATGTTTAAAGAATTGTTCTATTTATAACTTACTAAAATAATTTTTATTGAGTAAATAGTGGACCTTAAATTATTACTTAAAAATTTGACATGTTGGAAAGATGATCATATATTTGTTTCTTTCTTATTGATTTTATATATATACACACACGTATATATATATATATATATATATATATATATATATATTCTTTAATGCTGAACCTTTTTTTAATTTAAATTCCTGGGTAAGTCCATTAGTCATAATGTATAATGTTTCTAATACACTCTTGGATATTCTTGGATTTAGTCTGTGAATTAGTTAAAACACCCTAGGCTCTCATCTACACATGGAATCAAATAAAAAGTGAATTATATTGGCTCACAAAAATTCAAATTGGTCATACTAAGAATAGGGTGCATGAAAAGCTCACTAATATGATTAAGAACTCAGTTTATCCTTATCTTCAATGCCATCATTATGATGCAGTATGACATATGCAATGTGGTTGTAAATAACATGTCAAAGTTTCATAGATAATGTAGAATTCATTTAATCCTTGCTTATGTGCTGTATATTTAGATTATCTTCAATAATTTATACTTATGTATGATATTTAGAAAAAAAAAATATGGCCTGGTCTTCCCTACATTGTATATTTCTTTCTTTAAGTTAGACTCAAAAAATTGGAGGTACAGGATCAAAAGATAAGGACAGATTAATACTTTAAACTAGAAACTATTTCATTCCCAATCAACACCTGGGTCTGAAAACTTCTGTTCTATTGTTCATTCTCTCTGTACCATCACCACTACTGAGTGCTCTTGTTAAAAAGAAGAAAAAAAACCTGTAGTAATAAGAATGTAGTGTATATGTACATTAATTATATATTTTTCACTACTATAACATCAAAAACATTCTATTTCATTACCGCATAGTAATTATGAAGGCTCAGAAATTCCATCTGTTTCTGTGATTTGGGGATAAATCTTTGTGGTGAACAGGGAGTATTGAACTAATTTTGGGGAAGAAGCAAAGAGTGGAAAAGTATATAAATGCAGATGATGACAGAGAAAAAATAAAAGGAAATTAAGATGTGCTTCTAAAGATTATAATTCTTTCATGGTATTTGACAAATGTAAGAAAGGGATTTGATGTATGTTGAAATTATTTTTGATTGCATGGATTATATTTTACGGTTCACAGTATCTCTGTGAGATTGAATCACATCTTTTTTTTTTTAATAAAAGCTTTCATACCACATTTTGATTATGCCCAGTATGGCCATTACTAAATCCAAGATAAAGTCAGTTTTTCCAGCATTTTAATATTTACTTTTTACTAATCAGTTCTTTATCATTTTCTATCTAAAATGGGGATGATTCTTCAAATTCCCCATCATGTAGGACAATGAAGCACCTGTTGAATACCACCGACATCTGAGCTGCTATACTAGTTCTATGAGGAGGGAATATGCAGAATGTGCTTAAAGATCACTTAGAAGAGACAGGTATACACTTTTATAAAATAGTTATTTGCCTACTCTGCTCTATTCCATACTTTCTCCTTAACAGAACTTCAATTTATTCAGATGTTGATGAGAATCTACCTCCATTCTTGGTTCCAACAGTGGGTCATGATTTGCTTTAAAGAAGCATTTGCCATTCTTGTGGTTATTAAAATCCTGGCTCATCAGATTTAAGGGAAAGGCTACCTTCCTGGGTAGGGGAAACGCTCCCTCCTACTAGGCGTTAGTAAGAAAGCACATTCTCATTGACTGAGAACCCTCACCAGATCCCAAGTGTGGTGAGCCTGAGGAAGAAGCCAATAATGTGAACAGCAGAGCAAAGGGATAGAAAATATGTATGTCCCTGATGATATCATTAAGCTACTGAATCAATAATAGGTAGCATCTTCCTTCCTCTTGACTTCCTGTTATAAGTGCTAATAATTCTTTTTTTTTTTTTGTACCAGGGATCAAACTGGAGACCTTGTGCTTGCAAGGCAGGCGCTGGAACCACTGAGCTAAATCCACAGGCCCAAGTGCTAATAATTCTTAAATTATAGTTTCTGTTAGTTACAGTTGAAAGGCATCCAAACTGATGCAACAGATAATGATTAAATAAAACTTTGTTACATGTTTTTGCAGTATTTTCTCCTGAAAACTTTTACTTAGTGTTATCCAGAAATATATTTTTGGTGATACACTGTTATTTATAGCACAGAGAATAACATTAATTTTCTCTGCAAACATACTTTTGTTTCAGTAACAGATACTTTTTTGCAAACCTACTGACATCTTCCTTTCATTTTCCTATTTAAATATTATGGCTCAAAAGTAAAATATAACCTAAATATTGATGCAGACAGACTTAAAAGACTACTCACTTCCATTTTCATGTAACTTGGGTATAATACTAATTTCTGATAAAATGAAGTTTTTAAATATCATGCAGAGTATTAATAAATTTTTAATAGTTGTTAAATTTAGTGGAAAATCTTTCACTTGTTTGTGTAATTGCTATTTTGGATTTATAAGATCCAATGGTTTAAGTAGACATGTTTATATTTTTAATTTCTGTTACTAGCATTGTACATAGTGATTAAAAATTTCAGAAACCTCTCAATATCCCATATTATTAATATTTACTATAAAATACTAATATGATGAAAATGTCAATTAGATAAATCACCAGTAAGGAATGACAGAATAAAGAATGTTTTCTATTTTGCAAAATGAAACTCAAAATTTCAAAATGCACTGGTCTGAAAAAGATTGTTTTTATCCAACAGAGGAAACATGCAGAGAGCCAAATGAAACTTCAAATGTGTAAAAGCTAATGTTGCTTTGTTTTGCATGACCTAGTGTTTTCACCCAATAACTATTCACCTTGATGCTCCTCCAGTAGCAATTTACATTCTGAGAACCAAATGTGCCAGAGGAAGCCCAGAACTGTTAAAGTAACTATTATGTTCAGAGAACAGACCATTATAAAATTTACTGATTATGAATTTGGATTTTAGCTGAATAGCCTCTAGTCTTATTTCTTGCTGTGCTACAGTGTGGTGACACAAGTGATGAAGAGACTGATGGTACATATAAAAGGCCATCTCATCCTTAAGGAAGATAAAGATGATGCTGAACAGATTGATGTGACAAAAATCTCTCTACTTCATATTAAGATGCAAGGAACAATTGAAGGTCTAGTGTGGGGAACGGACTAAATTTTTATAGTGTTATGAGAAGCAAATAAATAATTGGATACATAAATAAAAACTCTACTGTTTGTAACTTTTTCAACATCATCATGAGTTCATGTATTTTATATTATAAATGGGGATGGGCCATTTGTTTCAAGTGGAAGAGTCCAGGCCTATGCTTTGTCTCTCATGTTCACCACTGTGTGTTCAGTGCACAGTGAGCAGAACATAATAAGTACTTCATATGTTTTAATATATGAATTAATACATGCAGAAGTATTGGCCTTGATGACCTCAAATCTTTTGCTGTAATACTGATTCACAAGAGTAGTATCTTGCTCTGGATATTTTCTTATATTCCAAAAATTTTATGTTTGAGAAAGTAAAACACAATAGGTTTTGATCATAACAACCTAGCAATCCATGATTGTGGTATAGAAGAAACCTTTTTGATGTACATAAATACCTTCTGTTCCTTATAACACTGTTTTATTCAATCAAAAAAGTGTATATATTTTATCTTTAAAAAAACTGAATTGATCTGATTTCATTTTAAAATGATTTACATAGTTGATTAGTAGTAGATGTGATTTTCTGCACACCTCGCAGTATCAGAATGTTGCTACTGATCTATATATTTGCATAATATGCATATGAGTGCGGCCCACATTTCCCTTAAATGTGAGCTGTAGGCTCAAGAATTGTGTTTGAATTAGCAGGATTCATAATTTTATTTTAGCGCCTGACAATGACTTGGTTTAAATAGTCTTTACCTAAAGAGATGATGGTTTTAAAATTGGAATCCAAATGTTCTGACCTTGTTACCATTGCAAAAAGTATGAAATGTGAAGAAAATTTAGTCTTCAATTTTCTGATTCAGTTACTCATCAAACTATCTTATTAAAGCCCCTTCATAATCAAGAAACTTCTTAGCAAATTATTTCTAGCTTATTTCAGAGTCCCAGGAAGTTGACACTCACTGACCCAACCTAAATCCCTGGAGATTCTCCTCCATGTACAATTCTGAGCTCACACACATGTTATCTTACTACAATTAATGGAGAGGTTGGTCTCCAAGTCCTCCCTACTGTGTTTATTGTGAGTAACTGAAACCAAATTTCCTTCAACTCTTCACTTTCAACTTTTCATTTGCCGTACACATTTAACAATTTTTATTCTCTTGTTTTTGGTGTTATGTGTCTTAATATTAATTTGAATCTTACAATATATAGTTTTTAACATTCTGAATAGTTTATATTTCTTAATATTCCTAATTAATGAGATTTCCTTTTTTCTTTATTAAACAGTATAACTCTAGTCTTTTGATCTATTTTTCTTTCTAAGAAAGGCAAGTAATCTAGGACTTTGGTCCAGTATAACATAAATCAAAATTTTAATGAAACCAACAGGAATGATAACTCTACACACAAAGGAATATGATTTAACTTGTGTCAAGAGGGAAAAATTAAAGGTAACTTGGTAAACATATTAAATCCAAATTGAAAATCCTGTTGAAAATAGATAAAAGAAAATAAAAGCCATTTTCTGGGTCAATGAACTAAAGTGACCTGGAAAAAGTGGGGGTATGTGTGTACGGATAATATATGTACAGTGAATAAAACGCGTAATTTTATGAACTAGAAATCTGTATGATTTTTATGTAAACTTTCTAAGAAAAATGAGGAAATGAAATGAGACAATCACAATTTAAGAGGGCACTCTGGGGAAGAAAGGCCTGGCTGCTCTGAATTGACTGTAAACAGTTCATGTAGGCTGTGGGCCTGCACTGGGCAGCTAGGAGTGCTACAAACTACCAACAATAGAACACGCCTCCTGGGAAGGGTGGGAAGATGTGCTGATTGTTTGAAGAAAGCAAGACAGTGAAATGTTGAATAGGACAGAATTCGGATGCTTTTTGAAATTGTTAGGGAGAGCTTATTTTATTTATTTATTTATTTTTGTACCAGGGATCGAACTCAGGACCTTGTGCTTCTGAGGCAGGTGACAGAACCACTGAGCTAAATCCCCGGGCCTTTTACATTTTTGGGGGGTGTGATGGGGTAGGGGGATAGATTATTTTTAAACCGTGGGCCACAGAGCATCCTCCAGGATCTATTCTGAAGAATTTCCATGAAGAGACACATTTGAGATTTATTTAGCAGTGGAACTGGAGTTCTGTATCTCTTCCATGTATCCACTTTGCGGTTCAGTTCTTGCTCATTACTTTATTGGTACATATCTGTGTAAAATAAATGCACACATATAAATAAAAATTTCATGGCCTGTGACAAATGTAAATTTTTAAAAATGCCCTCATCAAAAAGAAAATATTTCTATTAATGCAGAATGATCTTTCACACTAACTTCCTGCTAACCTCTGCCTCTGTTTCCTCCATTCAAAATTATTATTATTCTTGTATCTCATGATATAGTTTACTTTTTCTGAACTCTATATAAATGGAATTATACAGTGTGTAGTTATTATTGTACCTTGCTTCTTTTTCTCGCCATGATGTTTTAAGCTCACCAATTTCTCCTTTTTATTGTTGAGCCATATTACATTACATGATTATACCAAACTAGATAGTCACTTTTTAATGGACAGAGGAAAAATTACAACAGACTGTAGTAACTGTTATGATCATGAATATTCATGTACTTGTCTTCTTTTGAGGATTCTTTCAGGTTGAATAATGGCCACACAAAGTATCCAGTGTTCATTTCTGGAATTTGAGAAAGCTCTTTTATTTGGAAAAAATCTATACAAATATAATCAAATTAAGAATTTTGAAATTAAGACAGTCCCTTTCATTATCCAAACGGGCCCTAAATACAATCACTTATCCTCTATAAAGGAAATGCAGAGAATTTTGAGAGACATGTAGATGGGAAAGAGGCACTGCACAGCCAAAGGCAGAGATTGAAATGATGTGACCATGGATGAGGAACATCTGGAGCTGCCGGCAGGGACACATTCTCCCCTGGCCCCCTAGAAAGAGAGTATCCATGTCAGACTTAACATTTCTAGCTTCCAGAACTGTGAATGTTTGTGACACCTTTGTTGTTTTTAAGGCACTGCGTTTGTGGAAATGTATTATAACATCCTAAGTAAATGAGACATCTTTTCTGATCTTTCCTTCTTTGCTGACTTTTGGCTTAAAATTGAGGCTGCTTTGGAAAATAATCTCATTTGGAAGAGAAGGCATACCTTTCCGTGCCTATTATCAATTTTAATTTCCAAGTTAAAATTGATTATTTTGACACTAAATATACTTAGTAACTATCAAGTTGCCATATTGTTTGATAAAGAGGAAAATATTTTGTCATGGTGCATTTTTTCTTAGACACAATTTGAATCTCAAGAACTAGAAGAAAATTTTGAAGTTAATAAGTCACAACATATTAAGGAAAAATATTTATCAAAGACTTATACTAAGTAGCCTGACATGCATGCTTGCCTATAATCCACAATTTACTTAATCACCTCCTTCTAAACTCTTACCAAAATATTTCTATTAGGTTTACTGAGAGGATCTGGATGGTACACACTCATCTTTAGTTTTATTCTCAAGTTAATTAGACAACCCATAATTAAGCACATAGCATCTAAAAACATGCATGTCTGTGTAAGTAATTGAAAAAGTTGGGATCATATCAGGGACATTCAGTGTCTCAGTTCAAATTGCTTCCATTCTGTTGTAAAATAAATTTGAGTTGTCAGTTGTTACAGCTAGAACTATGTTCAAAAAGTATTTATGGGCCGGGGATTTAGCTCAGTGGTTTTGCCGCCTGGTGCTCAAATGCGAGGACCCGAGTTCAACCCCCGGTACCAAAAAAATAAATAAATAAATAAAAATAAAGTATTTACAAATAAAAAAATATACCAAATGTAAATTTAAAAATATCTTTAAAATCCATGTTAGTATTCCTAATTTGTGTATGTGTTGCCGAAGTGAGCATAATATTCCTATTTTGATTCAGATTCAAAAGAGAAAAAGTATAATCTTCTCTAATTTCAAAATACATACACACACTCAAGAAAATCATCCACATTTCTTTCAAGTATCTTCATGTGTGCATATTTCATAGATAACCTCCTTGAAATTCTGATTATCACCATACAGAGCCTTCCTTTCTTCTATCCACAGGGGAAACTTGAAATCAGGTCTCCCATCTCATCCGTCTAACAACGCTTTCAGGCAAATGTGATTAATGAACAAATTGACAGATTACTTTAGTTGTTCTTTTGAAAGTTCTCTTTCATTGTTCTGTTGCATTTGACACTGCTGATTCTTTTCAACTTGAAAGATTCCTTCTTTGCTTTCCCCACAACTGCTAAAGTTAGAATGATAGACTAGTTTATTATTTGCCCATAAAATGAACTCAGTAAATGTTTGTGTAAAAGAATTGATAAATTATTTTACTAATTGTATTAGCTCATAGCTTCCATATATGATCTTCATATACAATCTTCCATATATCATCTACATATTTCTAAATGTAATTGTACAATAAAAAACTTGCATTTATTAATGTGCAGAAGGAGTCATTTTGTGATTTTAAGGTGCTTCATGTATTTTTCCATTAAATACATTATACAATGTTTTGTATAAAAAAATAACTTCTCAGTTATACACAACAAAATTATTTCATATATATTCTAATTAAGAATGAAATTTTGGAGACAAAGTTCATTAAATTTGTTATAAACAAATTTTTGAGGGGCCAGGGATTTAGCTCAGTGGTTCCATCACCTGCCTTGCAAGCACAAGGTCCTGAGATTGATCCCTGGTACCAAAGAAAACAACAAAAAAAAACCCAAATCTTTGTGAGATTATAATTAATTATTTTGCTGGGACAGTAAGTTGACAACACTTTGTATTGAATCCCTTATTATTTATAAATCTATATTTTTCCTAAAGTATAGTTTTATTCCAACTGGAACTTCATGCTGTGCTTCATTATTTATCATTTTATTATTTTACTATGGGTTAGTATGAATACACTTTGGAATCCAATTATGTCCTAAATGGCTTACCTCTTCCAAATCATAATTGACTTTGCATTTTATTTCTATCCCCAAACTAATTAAAAGTACTTTTAAAATATAACAAGTGTCTTCTCTTCTCTGTAACCCAAAGATGAAGAGTATCTTTTTGATCTTCATCATACTTTTCTTCTATCATTCTATACTTTAAAGTTTTAAGATATTGAGAGTAATTTAAAGAATTTTTTTTTTTTTTTTTTGGTACTGGGGATTGAACTCGGGTCCTTGTGCTTGCAAGGCAGGCAGCAGAACCACTGAGCTAAATCCCCGGCCCAGAAAAATGTATTTTTAAAGTAAAATATTTCATGTCAAGGAACTTTTGAAAATGTAATGTGCTGTTTCAACAGTCATCTTGGTAAATTTCCAAAAGAAATGGACTCTAGATACAGGGTCAGGTTTTGAGAAACTATTATATCTGTTTCTTAAAAAAACAAAAACCAAAACAACACATGATATGAATTACTCAAGTCCTTAAATTTTAGGTGTGCTAATGTAAGCTGGATCAAATACTTGAAAATTTTGCCGTAAAATTGAGAAATATATTGTAATTTAAAGAAGTAAATTATATACATGCATATGTGAATATAATTTAAGGATAAATGGTTCCAAAATTGATAGTAATCAAATTATTAGGACATTACTCATGTATTAATTTATCACTATATAATCTTCCATTTTGGCATTTACTTTGCATCATCTAACTTTAATATTATGGAGTATTTGGGTTTATGATTCATATTTTTTATTATTTATTTATTTATTTATTTTGGTACCAGGGATCAAGCTCAGGTACTTGTGCTTGCACAGCAGGTGGTGAAACCACTGAGCTAAATCCCCAGCCTGATTCATATTTTTTTTTTAACATGCTCATTGGCTGGTCTCCAAAGAAAGAGAAGGACATACATTCCAAGAAATGGGTTTTTCAATCCATGATACAGATGAATGTTTGTGAATAGAAATATAAGTAAAACACTTAGGACAGGAAATCAATCCAAACTGGAATGGAAGAATGAAGATTCAAAGAGGATATATCAGAGAAAATAACATATTAATAAATTCCTTGGACTATGTATTATTTATTAGGGCAGTTAAAATTTCTGAAAATATTTGAGGATGAATGAGAAGACTAAGCAAATGAAAATTAATGTAGTATTCAACTCCAAAGAAAAAATATGAAAGAAAATATGATTGTGTTGCTCTACATAGATTACCTGTAAATAACATTTACAAAGATGAAATAATACAAATCTCAATTATTATTTAAAAAATAATGATATATAAACTTAATTGACAGATTCAGTAGAGTAGCTGAATATAAGGTCAATGCTCAAAAAAAAATAGCCTTCTTATACACAAATATCAGACTCATTGAGAGAGAAATATTCCTTTTACAATAGCATCCAAAAAATGAAATATCTAGGAATCAATCTAACAAAGGAAGCAAAAGATCTCTACACTGAAAACTACAGCACCCAGTAAAAGGAGATCGAGGAGGATATAAGAAAATGGAAAGACATCCCTTGTTCCTGGGTAGGAAGAATCAATATAATGAAAATGGCCATACTTCCAAAACTGCTATATAGATTTAATGCAATACCGATTGAAATTCCAACAATATACTTCACTGAACTAGAGAAAACAATCCAAAAATTCATTTGGAACCAGAAGAGACCTAGAATTAGCAAAAGCAATTCTGGGCAACAGAGGCATGGCTGGGGTATCACAATACCCAACTTGAAGCTATACTACAAAGTTACTGTAATAAAAACAGAATGGTACTGGCAAAGAAACAGACCTGAGGATCAGTGGAATGGATTAGAAGATGCAGAAACAACTCCAGACATACTCAGCCACCTCATCTTTAACAAAGGAACCAACCACCCTCATTGGAGGAAAGATAGCCTATTTAATAAATGGTGTTGGAAAAACTGGATTTCAACCTGCCAGAGATTGAAACTAGACCCATATCTATCACCATGCACTAAACTAAGATTGAAGTGGATTAAAGATCTAAATATTAAGACAGAAACACTAAACTTGCTGGAAGATAAGTTAGGTAGAACTCTTGAAGATATTGTCATAGGAAAAGACTTTATGAACAAAACCTCAGTAGAATGGGAACTAGCAGAAAGAATCAACAACTGGGATTTCATCATATTAAAAAGCTTCTGCACCACAAGAGAAACCACCTACAGAGCTAACAGACAACCTACAATGTGGGAAAAAAATTTTAACAGCTGTAACTCAGACAAAGGGCTACTATCTAGAATATATAAAGGACTGAAAAAAATCAGACCCCCCCAAATTCAAAGACCCAATCAAAAATGGGCATCTGAAATGAACAGATATTTCTCAGGAAAGAAGTAAAAGCAACAAATAAACATATGAAAAAATGTTCAACATCACTGGTCATTCAAGAGATGCAGATGAAAACAACACTGAGATTCCACCTCACCCCAGAAAGAATGGCTGCTATCAAGAAATCAACCAATAACAAATGCTGGTGGGGGTGTGGAGAGAAAGGAACCCTTCTCCATTGTTGGTGGGAGTGCAGACTGGTGCAACCACTATGGAAATCAGTGTGGAGATACCTCAAAGAACTAGGGCTGGAGGTCCCATTTGACCCAGCTATTCTCCTTCTGGGTATTTTCCAAAAAGAATTAAAAGAATCATAGCACAGAGATATATGTGTACCCATGTTTATTGTATCACAATTTGTAATAGCTAAAGCTTGGAAACAGCCCAAGTGCCCATCAACTGGAAACTGGATAAAGAAGATGTGTTTTTTTTATAAAATGGAGTACTACTCAGCCATAAAGGATGAGAAACTAAAGTCATTTATAGCTGAATGTGTGCATATTGAGGCCATACTCTTAAGTGAAATAAATAAGACACACATGTGTAAATACTGAATAGCTTCTCTAGTGTAAGAAACTGAGAGTATAAATAAGGATTAAAAGGATTAATAACTAATAATTGATACTTTGGAATAGGAAAATGTCCAAAGGGGTAGCCATGGTGGGAGAAGATGGTGAAAGGGAAAAATGGAAAGGAAAAATTATGAGAAAAGAAAAAAAATGGAAACAAAGTCTATGTAAATAGGGAAGGGTGCAGGGGTGAAGGGTGCACAGGTAATGGGGAAAAAATAAGAACCAAGGTACATCTTGTACAGGTACAAGCACCCAAGGATAAATGTAAATGTATTGTATACCTAAAATGTACCAGTGAAAGAATTTACACAATAATAATAATAATTTAATACATTTGGTAGGGCATAATATCATGGGGATATTTGAATCTTCATGTTTGAGTATTTGTGTTCTTGCACAGAATGTGGAATATAAAGAAGATTTTAGTATTCATCTCAGATAGCATGAAATCAGGACACTGGAATCTGAAAAAAAGAAAAATCAATAAAAATATGTCAGTTTATATGTATATAAAATCAGAAGAAATAATTAAAGTGTTAAAAATATTTACCTCTAAAATTGTTATGAAAGAAATCTCTCAGTGCTCGAGAAAAAATATATTCCTAGCATGCATGAGGGGATAGCTTTGATCACCAGTATTGACAGACAAAAAAGAAACAAAGAGAAAAAAATAAAAGACAATTTGCTATGTCAATGAATTTCAGAAAATATCTAAAATGATATAAAATTAATTTGTGTATAGTCTAATATTTTACTGAGATATTTACTAATGGGTGTATATAAAATGTTTGTAAGTGGGGCATGCTTTGTTTTCTGAGACCAGGTTCTGTCCATTGATCTAACAATTACTGTGAGTTGGAGATTTCAGCATTCTGATTTCTTTTAACAGGAAAGAGTCAGTAGAGACAATCATTATATAATATCTATAGAGCTTTAGCAATGGATCCCCAAAATTTGTGGGAGTTACGTTCCTAGAGCAGCCTAGAGCAACTGTGAATTTCAGATATAGTCAGAAAAATGCCTACTTTTGTAGTTTACAACTTAAATATGCTGTCTTCTGCAGCTATGACATTTAATTGAATGAAATACTACATTAATAAAGCCTTAGAATGTGCAAGGCATTTTGGAGGCATCTTAGGAATCTTAGGGATTTAAGATGAGTGAAATCGAGAACACTCAAGGTAGGTCCATGTGGCACAGAAACCTGTTATGATGCGGGAATGCTGGTGCATCTGCCTATGGGTTACAGGGCAGCAACCAATCCGCAACAAGGGAAATGAGTAACATTCTCAGATTAGCTACCTGCAAAATACCTGCCACACACACAAAAAAAATTGTGGAAGATATTTGCAGTTCCCATGAAATTGTGGGGGTTTCCAAGAACAATTCCTAGTTAGGTTCTATTGAAAAATTCACAAATGACTGAGGCTGAGAACTCTGAACTCCAAATTTGAGGAGCTTTACTCTACATCATTTTATGAAAATATTTGTATCTTAAATTTTCTGACACTAAGTTATAGGATACAAATATATACAGTAATGATCATATTTCCCACTCATTTTTTTATCTTTAATTATCTACTCTTAGCTGTATGGCAAGAACCAAGTGTTTACTGTCAGTTTTCCACAGGATGAAAAGTGGACCCCACTTCTAATTTCTTTTCATATTAAATTATGCTCTTTTATTTTCTATGTTGCTCAAAGGTTCATAAAAAGGGATAAAAATTACATTACTTAGTACCTGTAGTTTGTTTAAATTTTATTCTTCCAAGTGTTGTACCAAGCAAGCCAGTAAATCACCAAACACTGGGACAAATGACAAAGTTAAAACTGAAAGGAGTTTATTCATGTGCATGGACTCCACCCTCTAGTAGAGTGAAGCAAGTTTACAGAAGCAGAACAAGCAGTTACAAAAATTCACTCTGTAAGAGGACGGGTATGAGGGAGTTCATCTTTAGGCCAAGATGGCATTTCTTAGGTTCATCTTGGTCTCACATTCCCCACTAGTTTTTTGTACAGAATCAAACCTTTGATTCATCATCTCATCTCTACATATTCTCCTTCTTCTTCAGGCAATGGTTTATACCTCTGGCTTAATAACATGATTTTCACATTGTCTATTTGTTTGAACACATACCTGGTTATGACCTTTAGTATGCAGCAACATGATAATAAACACACAATCACAACTATGACCACAAGAAAAAGCTGTTTTAACCATTACATGTCAGGCAACCATTGGGTTAACCAGTGGAACAAATCCCATCCTAAGTTTTCATTGTGTACTTTTTCTGCCAACTTTTCTAATTGTTTTATTTTTTCTTGTATCCCTGGGCTATTGTTGGTCATATTAAAACAGCACATATGTTTTACTTTTTCACATCCTTGATGATGGAGCAGGAGCAAGTAATCTATTGCCACTCTGTTGTCTAGTATGGCTTGTCATTGTTCTTGTAATTCCTGATTTATTAATGCCAGGGCAGATGAAGTAGCATTTAGACTGTTGACCACCTTACATGCCAATTTTCACACCGCCTTTTCAGCATGAACTCCTATGGAAGGCAGAGCAACCACAGATACTATCATAGATATCACTTCAGCATCTGTTAAAAGACCTACATCATCATCACATCCTGGTTCAGTATAGGGTGACCATCGTTTAACTCTGTTGGGCACTATCAAATCAGTTCGATCTGGCAATATTATGGCCAATTGACTCAAACAGCACCGGGCCTCAGACAAGTAGGCAGGGATATAATTAAACTTTACTCTTTCACATGTATAAAACCATCATAATGGTAAGGATATATAACCCTCACCATATATGATCTCTTGTTTTTCATAACAAGTCATTTTTTCTGATTTTTTTAATCTTAGACATCTTGTGGTGCAATTTTTATATAAAGCACATTGTGTATGATTTAACATAATTACCCGAGGTGTATATAACTAAATAACACTTTTTGGTTTACAATAGGAGGGTATTTCCCCATTGTAACTATCTTAATACATAAGATTTTTCCCTGGGATGTCTTTAAACAGGGTATAAGGCTGTATCAGACTCAAGGGAGCATACACCAGGACAAGACAGCTCCCTAATATATAATGGAAATTTATATCTTATTTAAACAGAACTCAGACAGATTAAGTGATTGTGCCAGTTGAATCCAAACATTACCAGTAACATCCAATTGTCTTTGGGGCAATATTGCCAATGCTTCAGAAAATAATGACTTAAAGATAATGATCATAACAAATGTTGAATTATGGGTTAATATAGCAAACATCATTTGTCCTTTCTCAGTCTTAGGTTTTTGTTGCCTGGTTGACTGATGACCTTCCATTTGTCCTCTGGGATGTCTTCAGGAGCCGCTTTAATGTGGCAGTGATGTATCCATGGTGTCTTTCCTGCAACCTTCATGGCAGATGGCATTGTCAAAATCACTTGGAAAGGCCCTTCCCAATGTGGCTCCAAAGTCTTAGATGAATGTCTCTTTACCAGTACCAGATCTCCAGGCTGAAATTTATTACTGGTAACATCAGGTTGAAGGGCCAGCCTGGCCTCCTGAACTAGATTCCATGGCTCCTGTTGGATTACCTGGAGGGCCTTTAAAGAATTTAATAAAGTATGATTTTCACATTCTGGTATGTTTTCCAAATTTACCCTGGGCAGTAAGGGAGGTGGTCTCCCAAACATAATTTCATAAGGAGTTAATTTTTCTATATAAGGAGTGTACCGAGTCCACAAGAGGGCCAGCGGAAGGAGGTCTGACCAGCTTCCTCCAGTTTCTAAAACACACTTAGTTAATATCTCTTTTAAGGTATGATTCATCCTTTCCACTTGCCCTGAACTTTGTGACTGATAGGCACAATGAAGTTTCCAATCAATATTAAGGGCCTTGACCACCAATTGGGACACCTTGGCCATGAAGGCCAGGCCATTGTTGGACCCCAGAATGTAGGGGAGGCCAAATCTGGGGATGAGCTCCTGTAACAACTTTTTACTAACTATTGTAGCTATCTCTCCTTTAGTCGGGAAGGCTTCTACCCATCCAGAGTAAGTATCTACCCAAACCAATAGGTACCTATATCCGCAGCTAGGCTTGACTTCAGTAAAATCCAATTCCAAAAATTCCCCAGGATGCTCACCTTGGTGTCAGGTTCCCTTGCCTCCTAGTGTTGCCTTGGCATTTACCTGGGTGCATGTCTGGCACCGGGAGCAAACATCCTGGACCATGGCAGCCAGTTTAGGAGTTAAGAACCTGGAACTTATCAATTGTCTGAGTTTCTTTTCTCCTAGGTGAGTAAACTGGTGTATGTGCCGAATTAGCTGTTGGCCAAGAGCTTGAGGCAAGCAGACTCGGCAGTTGGGATGGATCCACCATCCAATTTTATCTTGTATAGCTCCCACCTGGGCATTTTGTTTTTCTTCCTCTGATGAATAATGTGGCTTAGCCAGCAGCTCAGGAAAAGTTTTAAGGGGCAGGGTGGGGGTCATCCCCACTGGTTTTCTGGCAGCCAGTCTAGCAGCTAGGTCAGCTTTCTGATTTCCTATGGCCTCCTGTGTGTCAGACCTCTGATGGCCTTTGCAATGCATTATAGCCACTGATTTAGGCTTCCACAGGGCTTCTAGTAAAGCTATGATCTCATGTTTATTTTTGATGACTTTACCTCCTGACCTGAGCAGACCCCATTGTTTATATATTTCTCCGTGAACATTCACAGTTTTGAAGGCATACCGACTATCCATATAGATATTAACAACCTTCCCTTCACCCAGGTTTAAGGCCTGAGTGAGAGCAATCAGCTCTGCTCGTAGGGCTGAAGTTCCAGATCCCAGAGAAGCAGCCCACCTTGTCACTCCCTGGCCATCCACCACTGCCACCCGTGCATACCTGACTCCTTGCTGGACAAAGCTGCTTCCATCCATGAAGAATTTTTCCTCAGGGTCTTTTAGGGGCACATCCTTCAAATCAGGTCTGGGCACAGTTATGTCCTGGAGGGTCTCCTGGTTGTCATGAAGTGGAGTCGCTGGGTCTGAGGCAGGCAGCAGGGTTGCGGGTTTAAGGTAGTGGCTTCTGTGAACTTGATCTGGGGCTGATCAATCAGGAGTGCCTGGTACTGAGTCAGTCTGGCATTTGATATCCAATGCCAGAGCCTCCTCGAAGCATGGAGGAGACTGCATGAGGCATGCTGATTGTGAGCTCCTGACCCAAGCATAGCTTGTCTGCCTCCTTAATGAGGAGGGCTGTTGCCACAATGGCTCTGAGGCAGGGTGGCCAGCCAGTGGCCACAGGATCAAGCCTTTTGGACAAATAAGCCACAGGTCTTTTCCTGGGTCCTAAAGTTTGAGTAAGGACCCCTTTTGCCACTCTGTCTTTCTCAGCCCTGAACAATTGGAAAGGTTTTCCAATGTCTGGGAGGACCAAAGCTGGTGCCTGAACAAGGGCTTGTTTCAGGGTCTCAAACACCTTCTGTTTGTTCTCTGTTCACATTAAGGGTGTGTTTCCTCTGCCTGTGGCTGCATATAGGGGCTTTGTGATCTCCGCAAACCCCATAATCCAGAGTGGGCAGTAACCAGCAGTTCCCAAAAACTCTTGCACCTGTCTCTTTGTGATGAGTGTTGGGATCTGTAATATAGCTTGTTTCCATCTCTGAGACAGTCGTTGGGTGCCCCTGTCAGTTTCATACCGAAGGTAAGTGACCCAGGAGGCAGAGATCTGGGCCTTTTTGGTGGACACTTGATATCCCAATTTTTGTAACCATCCCAACAAGTCCTTAGTACCTGCCATGCAGGTGTCCTGATCATCAGCTGCTACTAGGAGGTTATCTACATACTGGAGGAAGGTCACTTCAGGATGAGACGCTCTGAACGGAGCCAGGTCCTTATTTAGAGCCTCATCAAATACAGTGGGAGCATTTTTGAACCCTTGTGGCAGTCTTGTCCAGGTCAGCTGTCCTGTGTACCCTCCTTCGGGATCAACCCCTTCAAAGGCAAAAAGTGGCTGACTCACCTCAGCCAATGGCAGACTGAAGAAGGCATCTTTGAGGTCCAGCACAGTGTAGACTTGTTGTTGTAGGGGCAGAAGGCTCAGCAGGTTGTAGGGATTTGGCACAGTGGGGTGTACAGTCTCAGTTCTTTTGTTTACCTCTCAGAGGTCTTGGACAGGCCTGTAGTCGGAAGTACTGGGCCTTTGGACAGGTGGGAGTGGGGTGTTCCAAGGCGATTGGCACGACTTTAAGATTCCAGCATCTAGGAGTTGGTTGATGTGTGTCCAAATCTTTTCTCTTGCCTCCTTTCTGATGGGATATTGTTGGACAGAAACAGGCCTGGCATTGGACTTTAGATTTACCACTATAGGAACATGATGGCCAGCTAACCCAGGGAGAATAGTCTCAGCCCACACAAATGGAAACTCCATTTGTAGATCACCAATCAACCCAGCTGACTTGTCCTCTGGCTCTGAGAGCATCAGGTATTCAGAAGCCAATGGGCAAGTCACCATAACTTTGACAGTCCCCTGTGGGATGCCTAGTTTCAGGTCTGCTTTTTCATCTGTAAAGGTAATTGTTGCACCCAATTTTCTTAGCAGGTCCCTACCAAGCAAGGGGTATGGACACTCTGGAATCACCAGAAAGGAACAGGTCACTTGCCTGTGACCCAAGTCTACCATTCATGCAGTTGCCCATTTATAACCTTGAGCACCCTTGCCAGTAGCCCCTGTACCAAAGTCTTTTGTGTTATCAATTTTCTCAAAGGTTTTTCTAGTGCCAAATGGGTCACCCCAGTATCTAGCAGGAACTTGGTTGGTGTGCCCCCAATTTTTAATTTTACCATGGGCTCATGGGGGCTCAGTTTGAACTAGCCCTGACTTTCCTATTCCATATCTTCAAAGATCAGGACCTCCTATGTCTTTTTCTGGTTCTGTCCCTATTTTTCCTTCTTGAGGGGGCACTCATTTTTCCAACGTCCAGTCTGTTTGCAATAGGCACATTGGTGCCTTCCAAGCTTAGGTTGCGGGGGTCTCTCTGGCTTAGGTCTCCCAGTCTGCTTACTTATCTCATAGTTTTTGAGGGCGGCAATAGTAACTTTTCCTAGCTGCTTCGTGACTGTCTCTTCTGGAGAATCCCGGTTGTCAAAAACTTTTTGTGCTGTACTCAGGAGCTCAGACTTTTTCTTTCCCTCAAACCCTTCCAATCTCTGAAGTTTCTTTCTAATATCTGAGGCCAACTGTGACACAAAAGCCAGATTTATCACGTCTGCATTTTCTGGAGCATCAGGATTAATGGGTGTATAGACCTGATATGCCTCTAGAAGGTGCTCCAAGAAAGCCACGGGAGATTCCATCTTATTCTGTTTTACCTCACTCACCTTAGTCAGATTAGTCGGCTTTCTAGCCCCTTGGTGGAGTCCCTGAAAAAGGTGCTGGTGGTAACTGGGCAGGTCTCTCCTATTTGCATCGGTGTTGGGGTCCCAATCCAGTCATTGGGTCGGCACTTCAGCCTCTGCTCTCTGCAGATAAGCTGGAGTATGGGGGCCGGGATTGGGGTTGGGACCTAGGGCCAACTTGACAGCCTCCTGAAAAATTCAGTCCCGTTCCTCTGTGGTAAAGAGGCTATGGAGGAGTTGTTGACAGTCATCCTAGGTGGGCTGATGAGTATGGAAGACAGACTCTAGAAGATTAATTAAAGCCTGGGGTTTTTCTGAAAAAGGAGCAACTTGATTTTTCCAATTATAAAGGTCACTGGTAGAGAAAGGGACATAGATGAATCCCCCACCTGGTGCAACCTGTTTCAAAGGAAGGACAGTACGATACTTGGCTAGTCACCCCTTGAGACTCATAGAACTGTCCTGACTGGGTGTGAGGAGGGGATAGGGGATCAGGTGGCACAGAGGGGACAGAGGGATTACAGGGGGCAGAATCAGAGTGGAGTCGGGGTCCTCTTCAGGCCCTTCCCCATGAGCCTGATAAGAGGGTGGGCAAGGCCAGAAGTCATCCCTGTCCCATGGGGCCAGAAAAACCTTACATATTGGAAGGGTCTTGGTGACAAGAGCAACTGATTGTCCTCGCCTGTTATGAATCTTATCTTCCACAAACCTCCTGTGTCTCAATTCCGGACAATCAAGGGAGGGAGGAGGGTCTTCTACTAGGTCCATCTATACATCAATATAGGGAAACTGATGGGGATGATGAGGCCCTCCCTTTTCTGTGACCCTGTTCCAAACCTGCCAGGTAGTCCAAATATCGAAACTTCCCACACCTGGTCATCCCACCCCGAATGATGGCCACGCTAGTTGACATAGGGCCCGGAGTCTTCCTTTTGAGAATTTGATGCTGTATTCATCTGTTTTCTGTGAGGTATAAATTTGTGAGAAATGTTGTAAAACACACTTAAGGGGGGTTGACGGGGTAGACAATCTGGATCCCTTGGTCTGTTGAGGAAGGGAAATGGAAGCAAAAGGCACACAAAGCAAGCTGACAAACAACAAAGGACAGACACCCAGATATTTAGACAAACTATATCCCCGGGTGCCAGAGTGGTAAACTGACCAGACCAGAAGGCTTCCCGCTGTCCTGATGAAGCCCTGGGCAGGGGAATTACTGTCGTGTCTGACTTCCCTTTCACCCTCCTTTGGATCCACTGACTGAGAATCATAAGATTCTTACCTGACCTCCGGAGGTTTTCCAGATAAACTCCCCTCAGGATGGCTGAAGAGACCTGAATCCTCAGCTCGAGACCCAAACCCCCAGGGCCCTGATCAAATGGTCAGGGTGGCCTCTCTCAGGCCAAGGCAGCCTGAGACAGGGGTGGTCCACCGACCAGAAGCCACTGAGTGATGGCGATCTCATTGGGGCCTCCAAAAATGTTGTACCAAGCAAGCCAGTAAATCACCAAACACTGGGACAAAGGACAAAGTTAAAACTGAAAGGAGTTTATTCACGTGCATGGACTCCACCCTCTAGTAGAGTGAAGCAAGTTTACAGAAGCAGAACAAGCAGTTACAAAAATGCACTCTGTAAGAGGAGGGGTATGAGGGAAGTTCATCTTCAGGCCAAGATGGCGTTTCTTAGGTTCACCTTGGTCTCACAACAAGTTTTATCACTTTTGAGCAACTGGCTATAGCTTTTTTTATCCAGAAATCTTGTTCCTTTTAGATTTACATTGCTTCACTATTTAGGAAAAGCATAATTTATAGCAGTGATTAAGAATCATCTTTATTAAATTCCAAAGTATTTCTATTAGGTTAATGTTCCTGAAGTTATTAGGTTCATATTTTATTATTCTCATAGTAGAACTATGATACAATCCAAGACGTAAGTAGTTTTTCCACAGAAATGGTGTTAACTGATTAATAAGTTTAATGGGAAAATAAAAATATAAACAGTATAGTTACTTTAACTTTCCTCTTTTTGTAGAAATCCTCTTTTTGTATGAAATCCCTAAAGAATGTTTTAAGTCCTACAGTTTATTATAATTTTGAGTTATAAAATAATTCATTAATTAGATGAGTAGGTCTGTTCTCACAATTGATTTCTGCAGTTTTGCATAATAAAAAGTAAAGGCATCTGTTCATATGCACCGAAACCTTTGTATGACTTCCAAGTATTGAATTATGTATTGTATATAAATTAATTTTTTATTTTATGGGTTATTTTTCCTATATAATTCTCAGCTGAATTCAATTTTCATATAAGTGAGGAATTAGCTATCATAGTTTAAAATAGACAGCTACATTGGATATAATGGAAAAATTGATGCATATTAATAATACAGGTGACCAAGCCTCCCATCCATATTTGAAGTAATAGATTGGGAATACTGCTCACTCATATGGTTTATGAATGTGGTAATCAAATATGACCAAAACACAATGTGGTATAACAAAAATTCATTCAAATAAAAATGTTTAAATGTAATCTAAATAAATTCAGCAATATGTAATAGGCTTTAGAAAGTTCAACATTTTAGTAGGACATCCTTATTTTCTGAAAAGACTAGAGAAATAAATTGTACTTATTTGATAAAATATTTTTGTTTTGTTGTGAGTTAAAACACTGTACTACAAATAAACTAGGAATCTGTATACAGACTTATACAGTTTTTAAGATATTCTTATCTATTTTAAATTTATTATGTCATATCAATTATGGGTAAGCTGATGAATATAACTTATAAAATTATTTTTATTCTTGGTATAATTATTCACATACTTTTATTTCTAGAATCATAGATACAATTTCTTTGTACAATATTAACACTCATTTTTTATCTTTATGATACTTTTAATAACATTGTCTTATAGCAAGGTAAATATCAATTGTTTATAAGCATGGCTGTTAGTGGTGTTGTGTCACTGAATTTATTTATTATTTTTCAGTATACAAACCTTATTTATCACCTTCTATATCTTAAAATATAGTATACAATTGAAAACAAATTTTTAGTAACACCTTATATATTAATTATATTTCTAGAGCATCAGTCATAGAGATGATGTCCACTGGTTTGTACTAAACATTGTTGGTACTAGGAAATCTATATAATATCACTATATTTATATATAAAGTTTATAGGTCAAGGGATATTTTATTATGTCCAGATAAATGATAAATTTGTTTAATCATTATACTAGGTTTTACAACCTGGATATCAAAAAGGCAATCTTGCTACCATAAAGAGAAAACTGATGATAAAATAATGCAGAATGTTAGAAGATATTCTTTTCTTGAAAATGGACAATAATTTATATAAATGTTATTTAAGATGCATTTGCTATATTTTAAACAGAATAAGTTGTACTAGTATAGTGCTAAGAATTATTTCATAGTAACTTTCAAAAGGTATTACAGGACTGTTGAACTTAAGTTCATGTATAAAATTTTTGTTATACAAAGGAAATAATACTTGTCAGTTGTTGGTAAAGGTAGTTGTGTTTTTAATCATTTTAAAAACTAAGCTAAGTGTGTATAGTGGCACAAACCTGTCCCAGCACATGGGAGGCTAAGGTAGGAGGATTGCTGGGAGTTTAAAGCCAGCCTGGGCTACATAGTAAGTTCTAGACCATCTTGGATTGCATAACAAGACCCTGACTTACAATACTAAAAAAGAAGAAAAAAAAAGACCAAGCTAATTAAAGGCTAATTCACAATACTCAGACAAAAATTGACATTTAGATTTATTATATATCAAGTATCAATAAGTATATACAACATTCAATTTATTATAATTTATAATGGTCACATCTACCAAACAATAATAACAAAAAATACTAATGCATAAAAAAGTGACTCACGTGTATTTTCAAATACTTGGAAACTGTAACATATAACCTATTTCTGCACATATAAATGGGTAAGTCTTTATCTCCTTGTTGTATCTTTTTGATTAAACAAAACAAAAACAACTTTTAAGCATCCTGTTAATTATAAACCATTGAGTGATGCTTTTTGTTAATATAGTATAGAAAATTCAAACTCTGGTGGAGCTTTCTTGAAATGATAAAGAAAATATAAAAATAGAATGAGAACCAAAATCAGAGAACTGGGAAGAGAAACTGTGTATATTCATGACCCAGGGAAAGAACAAAAAGTCTGTGTAAATACCTCCAAGAATATAGAAAAATCCTATTTGTATATGATAATGCAGGAGACTGAATGAGCATCTAGCATCTAGCTCAAGGCAGTCATCTCAGTTTTGTTTACAGTATGCAGGCATTTGAGGAGAGGGAAAAGGAGGGAAAGGAGAGACAGCAGGAAAGAAAGATACTAACATGAAAATGGTTCTTTCGAGTTTTCTTGACTGTGCCTCAGTGGCATGGATAGATGTATGACTTTTTGTGAGCATTTATTAAGTTAAAGATTACAAAATTCAGGACCAACATAATGCATGCTCAAAGAGAAAAAGCAGCTGAGAAAGCAAATAGGTTACCTGAGGCCTGGCTAACTTGTTCAAAAATAGGTCTCCGAGCCTCACCTTGCTAAACTAAGATCAGAAAAAAGTCTCCATATTTACCTACTGGAAGGTAAGTTTTGTGTAAATAATGCTTGAATTCTAATGGACTTTTGGACATTGTGCCACACAGAGCATATGGGTCTTCAGAACTCCTAACTA
This sequence comes from Heterocephalus glaber, assembly GCF_053883595.1. Lineage (NCBI taxonomy): Eukaryota > Metazoa > Chordata > Mammalia > Rodentia > Bathyergidae > Heterocephalus > Heterocephalus glaber. The sequence goes on along the minus strand of NW_028258138.1, from coordinate 30,604,524 downwards.
GTTTTGTAAGTTGAAGATTTCTGAGGGGGAACTGATGCTGTCAGAGTGAATGAGATGAAAAATCACTTTATGACTGCTGTGTTGGGATGCAAAATTCTACCACTGAAAGAGAACAAGAACTGAGTTCCAGTTTCTTAGTGTCTTTCCCTTTTAGCTCACATCAAAATCGTGTTGGCTGAATGCCTCTAAGAAGCCTCCCTCACCTGGAGTAGTCCCCTTTCTGAGAACAGAAAATATCCCTATCCCAGAAGAGAAGCCATGAATCACCCTGAGAATCTTTCTCTCTGCGGCTCAGTTTCAAATGACAGGAAATGGACCATCAGTTTTAAGAGGCCTGTGCACATGGAATGACAGCTTACTTCATATGTGTCTGCATGGGTAACTCAAGTATTGGGAGGCTTCTAAAGCTTGGTGTTTTTGAAATTTGCGTTAGCTGCTCTAATTTATTGTCTCTTGTAACACAAACATATGAAAAGGCCTGATTCTCAAATGGCTTGTAATGGATGCTAGGAGGCAGGTAAAGCCAAAGATGTGCTGTTCTTCACTGTGCCCTTAAGCAAGATGAAATTGTGAAGTATAATTAGTTTTGAATATACTAATTAATAATGTACCTCCAATGCTTGCAAACACAATAAATAGCCAACAGAGTATTTCTAATGATTTTAATTATAAGCAGAAGGACTATACCAGATTCCTAAATATTAGTAACACATTTTGCTTATCCTTTAAATTCTGAAAATAAAAGCAGCTTGTATGGATTCCATAAACTTGTGCATTTTCTGCTTACCTCAACAAACATCTTTGTTGTTGTGTTTTTTGGAGCGGAAGTGGTAGTGATTTTTTTTCAGTCCTTCATTTAACTCTAGCTGATACACATTAATGAGATAAATTTTGACAACTATTGTGCTCAAGTGAAATATCTGAGAAGGTCTCAGTTGAACAAAAATCAATTGTCTAAGGATTCAGATGAACAACTTCTTTCTTTCTTCATTTTGATGCTTTTTTATTTCCTTGTACTATGAATGAAAGTGCCCACAAAAGGGAAAGTTGTGACCTAGTCACCACAACATCTAATGTTCCTTTCACCATTAGTTCACCTAATCTGATAGTAAAAAAGTTCCACGGTAGACTCTGGCTGACCTAGCCACCTTCCATGTCTACTCCAAACCAGTCTTTTTGGAAGAGGATTAGGAAGATCGGCTTTGTCAGGCTGGGTTATGAGTCCACATTTTTCACAGGGATGGGGTGACATCTTGACAGCACTGTCACTTCCACTAGCACCAAAGCATTAAGAATGGAGTGGTCTTCAAAGCCCAGGATCCTGGCAAACTGCTTATGTGCACTGTGGCCAGAATATGAATTTTAAGTTGTACCATGAATTAAAAAATGGGTCTATATACACGAATCTTAAAATATAGTTATTTATTTTCTTATTAAGAAAGCGACATTTCTTATTTTTACAAGGAGAATTAAATATAGAGAATAAAGTGGTGGGCTGAAGAGATAATGCAAATATTATAAAACCTCAGAAGGAGGAACTATAAATATAGCTACCACCTATAGAACAACAAAAATAGTTGGGAAATATTAAAATTAAGAAAAACCAACAAATATATGAAAAACTATGCAACATCACTAGTCAACAGGGAAATGCAAATTAAAGTGACAATGAGATATTACCTCATATCTCTTAGAATGGCTATAGATTAAAGACAAACACTTAAGTGTTGGTGAGGATGTGGAGTAAAGGGAACTCTTGCACATTATTGTACAATGGCAGGATGTAAATCACTACAACAGTGGTGAAGAAAGGTGTAGATGTTCCTCAAAAAATTAAAAACTGAGCTCCTATGTGATCACCAATCTGACTCCTGTGCATATATACAAAAGATATGCTTACGGCTTGAATCTAGATGTACCCCAAAAGCTCCATGGGCTTACAGGTAGAAATTTACCGAGGTGTCTAGGTGGATCTATGATGTTTGACACTGGGATTAAGAGTGTGTGATAACTAAATGAGTTTAGCATAGTTCAGGTTGTGGATAATGGAAGTCTCACCCAGTGTGTGGGTGGCACCAGTCAATTGGTTTACAGCCTGAATAGAATATAAAGAGAGAGAGGGGAGGCAGTCTTGCTGCTGTTGCTTGCTGCTTTGCTGTCTGCTGCCTGCTTTGCAAGGAATTGCTTCTCCTCTGTGATACCACCCTGCCTTGGAGCCAGGCAGCTATAGACTGAGACCTCTATAAACTATGAGCCAAAATAAACCATTCCTCCATTACATTGTGAGTGTTGGGAATTTTGGCTCAGCAACAAGAAAAGTAACCGAGACAGATTTGAACTCAGTATATTGAAGAGCTATCTGCACTCCTATTATGCATTCCAGTACTACTCACAATAGTGCTGATTTGGATATGTCATGATTTGGATCTTAAATGTCCTCTAAAACCTTATGTACTGAAAGCTGTGCTAGCAATACAGCAATTTCAGAGTCTACAGAAGTGATTGGATCGTGACGGCTTTAATTTCATCAATGGATTGATAATCTGGGAGGTGATAGAAATTTCGGTGGTGGGGCATACTGGAAGGAAGTAGGTCAGGGGCTATGTCCTTGGGAACTATATTTTACCCTTTTTATCCTCCTCCTCCTTCACCCCTTCTTGTCTTCTTTCTCTTCCTTCCTCTTCCTCTTCTTCTCCTTCTCCTTTCCTGTCCTCTTCCCCTTCCTGTTTCCTCCTTCTCTCTTTCTCTCTCTTTTCTGGCCACCATGAGGTGAGGTGAGTAGCTTTACTTATCACCACTTTCTACCACAGGCCCAGAAACATCAGAGCCAAGTGACCATAACCTGAAAAGTCAGAAATTGTGAGCCAAAATAAATGTTTTCTCCTTTAAATTGATTTTCTTAGGTGTTTTGTCACAACAACAACAGACTTATCACATGTGGAAACAATCTAAAGCAGTAAACAAAGAGATAAAGGAAATGCAATATGTGTACAAAATGGAATAGTAGCCAACCTTCAAACAGAAAGGAATCTTGTTGTTTATAAAGATGTGAATATCTCTGAAGGACTTTATCCAACATGAAATAAGTGAGGCACACAATGACCAGTACCACATGATTTTATTTATAGGTGGAGTATAAAAATGTCAAACCCATAAAAACGAAGAATAGAATGGAGACTGGCAGAAGTGGAAGGATGGAGAGATGATGGTCAAAAAATACAAAATTTCAGCTAGAGAGATGGAACAAGTTCAAGAGGTCTATTGCACTAGATGACAACTGCAGTTAAAACAATATATTCTATACAAGAAAATTGCTAAGAAAGTAGATTGTCAGTGTTTTTTCATGAAAAGTTATGTGGAATAATAAATATATTAAATAGCTTTATTCAGCCATTCCACACTGTATGCATATATGAAAACATCATGTTGGATATCACATGTTAATTTTAAAAATCAAATATTTAGATACTCATTAAAAAATAAAAGCTACAAGACTGGGGTAGAGTGTGGCACAGATTCCTAGGAGAGCATCGGCTTGCCAGTGCTGGTATCTCTCAAGGGCTGTGAAAAGGCTCATTCTCACCAGGTGCAAGAGCAGCCTGCACATGGGAGTCAGACACCAATCTGAGAATGAAGTGACCTTGGAAGGAAAAGAATGCAGGAGTAAATTCCTTCTTCTTTTAACTTTGTAGTCTTCTACCATTACTCATTACTGGCAGAGCCCGCAAAGCAAGGTTGGAATTCATCAAGTCCCACACTCAGCAAGTACTACATTGAAGAGCAGGCAGGGATGTTTCTGAGAGTAAGGGGCAACAGCTTGGAAACCAGCACATCAATGATGGCAGCATCAATTCTGCATCCGTTGAAAAACATGTGCTTTAGCAGTGAGTTTTAAATCTGTATCTATAAATGCAAAATATTTAGATATACACATCTATGTGCAAATTACCCCCAGCCATCTTTTGTACTAGACCCTGTCCTGCTAGTCACTAATGCCTTTAGCCCTCATACTCTGACACCAAGTTTTTTTCTAGTATTCAGATTGGAGATTTCTGGATTCTTATTCCACTTGGAGTGTGTTTACACCTTTCAGGGAGGGTGATGTCTGAAGCTTTCCTTTGCTTAATTTATTTGGAACTATCTGCAGTTTGTTCTGAAACAGGTCACAATTTTCATTAATTTTATTTTTTCCTCTGTCTCGGTAATTCTACCTCAAAAGTGAATGCTAGTAGTGTGTTCTCTGCCTGAACTCTGGCCTGGCAAAGAACATGTAGAATCTTTTGACAATTGTACAGAATATCTATTGCATGGCAGTCATTCCTGGGATTTCTCACACATATCTCTCTCATAAATGGGGAATTTAATACAAAAACTGGAAAGGTGATTTTCTTAGTGAACATTGCTTAAATCTACCCTGCTTGAACCAAAACAGCTTTGAGTTATTTTTTCCTTTAAATTCATATTTAACTTTTTGTAAGGAAAAATATTGAACAGTCTTTAATATTCAAATAAATTTTCACAGTAATCTTTATCTCTTTCCTCTAAAATTATCATTTTACCCACAGAGCATTCTTAATGTTTCAGAATTAGTGGACTCGAGTATTTGGATGATTATATAGTCAGCCTTTAAATTAATGACGGGTACAAAAAATAGCAATTAGGATTTTATTATGATAAACATATTTTGAATTCCATCAGGAGTACTGTAGCAACCCTGATAAGACTGTACAAATTATTTGTTTTTGAAAAATCCACTAAATAGCAGTGGGAAAGTTTAATGTGGAATCTAAGCACAGCTAATTATATATATTAGCTATGTGGAATAGTTTGCTAGCCCAGATAACCTTTAAACTTTGGCTGTAATGATAATTTACTTAATGGAGAAGCTTAATAGAAATATTGTAACAAATGTACCTCCTTAGATTTACACAGATTGGACTGGGAAGTTAGAAGACAAGAATGTGCTGTGCACACGTACTGACAGAAAACCATGTCATTTTAATGATTCATAATTTCTAATTAGGCATGATTATTCTGAGTGGTTGTGGATATACATTTTAATTGTATCACATACTGTAATCTCCAATTTCTGTGGAGACACTGATGAAGTGAAAGTCATATTGCAGAGTCATCATTTAAATATTTGAGAAATGGAAGGCTTGAAAAGAGATAAATATCCACAGCTTAATTATAATTTCTATTGATCTCAATAGTCAATTTTGTCCTGGTAATAAAGATGGCTGTCTGCTTTCTCTTCACTAGCTCAACATCATTCTGGGGTTTGGAAACTCAATGTGTTGTTCTCCATATATGGAGAAAATGCCATGCTTCATTATGTATTCAGCCTTCAAGAAGACAAAAAGCATGTCAGAAGAACTGAGGCAGGGCAGATACAGCAACTGAACAGATATCATTCTTGTAATAGGAGCACATAGTTTTTGTTAGAATTGAGTGCTGAAGGGTAAAAGGCCTCTGTCACATTGATGTTATTATATATGACTATTTAGTAGAGCTACCTGAAGAAGAGTTGATAAGTTTCAGAATGTATTTAAGCTTTTAATTCAAAGCAAACAAATTGGTAGCACTACAAAGCAAAACCAAAATTGATTAAGTAATGTAAGGTATGCCTCCTAAAAGCTTCTGTTGTAAAAAGAAGAAATTAGAGGGCTATAAGATATGTATCTCAGAGACAATGAGAACTACATGAAGCTACAAGTAGTCACTTTTAGATGTACAATTTTTATGTACCCTATAGGTCTTGTAATTTATAGTATTCATGAGTTGAAATAAGCCTATGTAAAAGACTCTTCTGAGAAAGTGTGTGAATCTCTCTTAGTTAAAGATCCAAAAATAACAATTAAGCAGAATCCAGCACATCTAATATCCATTTTTAACAGCACAGGGTACAGTTTCTTAACTTGGGAGTTCATGAAAATAATTGATTATAAATAAATACACCTGCATTTGGATTAAGAATTAGCTTATGACAGATTTAAACAAAGTACAAATTACTTATCCAAAGTGTAAATGATACACAATTGAGCTTGGGGTAATATTTTTAATTCTCCTTCACCAATGAATGGTGGTAAAAATAAGATGTGACCAAGCAAATAATCTCTGCCTTCATTCGTGTGTGTGTGTGTGTGTAGTGTTTTTATTTTTAGATTTGGATATCTCTTCTCATATTCTGTTTGTTTTGGTTTGTAGGTTTCATTGATTTCTGAGGCTTCAGTTTACCCTTAAACATGGCTACAAACACCATGGAGGTGGCGCCTGATGAGGCAAAGTTGTTTACCTAATTGCAGCTGGAAAGCAGGGAAAAATGAAGGTAAATCTAGGTACAAATATATCTTTCAAACACATGCTCTGTCACACTACTCACCAAAATTGTTATGAATTCTGAATAATACATTAATTAATTAATTTATTTATTAAGACTTTCAACAAAAGCTTGTTTCAAATTGCCTGTCTTGGTAACTTTCCTGTACCTGGGAAACAAAACCTGACAGCTACAACTTAAAAGAGAGAGGCTTATTTTGTCTTAGCGTTACAGTCCCTGGTCAGCTGGCTGCAAGGGAGAAACAGCATGGCAGAAGAGCCTCCGTGGAAGATAACTGCTCATCCCAAAGCAGCCTGGAAGGAAGCAGAGAGGAAACAGAGGAGCTGCTAAGGGAGTTATATCCTTCGCTGTCCATTGTATCCTGCTCCTAGTGACCGGCCACTTGTAAGTAGGCCAAGCCTTCAAACAGCACATTCAGCTCCAAACTCTTACATGGGTTAGTCCACTAATGAACACAGTTTCCCCATGACCCAGTGTATTCCAAAAGCCCAACCTCAACATGCAAGGCTTTGGGGTTATATAGTAGATCTAAAACATATTATTACAAAAATACTATAATCACTATCACATATAAAGACAACATCAGTGATAATAAACTCAGTATATTGTTTGAAACATATTTAAAATTATTGTATTTTGTTATTGATAAAATTATTGTAGTGAGAATTATCCTTTGAACCTTAGCCAAAGTTACTCCACCATGTAAAGCCCTTCACCTTATTTCACTGTCCAGTGAGCCCTTGCCAAGTGATAAGGCTGTGAGGCAAAACGCAGCACAGTTTCATCCATTACTACAGCGAGATGGTACTTTCTCAGGCTGGCAGACTTTCCTGATAAGGATGAGAACAAAACACATAAAACTTTTCCTAGAGACTCTACTTGCTTTTGATCTTGTTTTGGGTGTGTGTGTGTGTGTGTGTGTGTATTAGCACAATGTTGATTTCCTAAAATGAGGGGAGAAGTGTTCCTTTTTTTTTCTGCTTTTAATGTTTGATATAATTTATCAATTAAAATGTATATGAGCCTGTTGTTGCTTTCAAGCTAGGAATAGACTTTCTTTAATAGGTGCTATTCAAATTTTATATTTCCTCCAGAGTTAGCTTCATTAATTTGTCTTCCAAGGTACTTCTTAGAAGTTGTCAAATTTATTTCAAAACAGATTTTTTAAATATGCTTTCTATATCCTTCTAAATTCTGTAAAATCTGTGGTAATGTCTTCTAGATCTTGATACTGTAATTTTAAAAATGTATAATTGATATTGTGTAATAGGATGTAAAGGTCTAAAGGAGCAGGGGAAGTAGGAGGGGTAGGGGAAAGGAAAGAAGGGAAAAGAAAAAATATGAGAAAAGGAAAAAAATGGAAACAATTCTTTGCAAATAGGGAAGGGTGGAGGGGCTGAAGGGAGGGCAAGGGAAAGGGAAAAAAATAAGAACCAAGATACTCACGTAATGGTACAAGATCCCAATGATGAATATACCTGTATTTTATACCTAAAATGTACCAATAAACTTAATGGGGAAAAAAAAGAGATAAAGGGAGGGGAAAAGAGGGAAGGTGAAGGGGATCGATCAAGATAAAAGATACATTATGTACACATACAAATACCCCACAGAGTATGTGATCATTATATACTACTATCAGTGCAATGAAAAACAAAAGTTGAGAAAAAATAAACAGTACAAATAATTTTAAAATCAGAAAAATATATCAATGTAAACTGAGCAGTGATTCACACATACTAGGGTATTTTGGGAACGGTGGAAACTTTCGGAGGAACTTAGAATTATTCTCTTCTGGGCTCTATCATTGTTGCTTTTATAAGTCAGAGAAATTTGAAGCAAAAAACATGGATAAAATTAGAAGGCTTGAAGATGCATACTTTCCAAACTACAGCTACTGAGCAAAGCTGATACATTTTTTCATAAGGAAAACAAAAATGATATTGAAAAAAATATGGTAGCCCTAATGTAAATCACATTACTTAATTGTGTCACATTACTTTAAAATCTTTAAGATCTTAGTCACTTAAAATTACTTAAAAACTTTAATAGAATATAATGGAACTGAGAAGAGAGAGCCCTTATGTATTCATTCACATACTGGATACTCCCCAAAAGAATGGAGACCAGTAGAGCTTTCAACACTAACTAGAGTATATCCATGACAGCCACTTCTATGGACATCAGTTTACTGAGCTTAGACAAAAGCAAGGGATGAGACAGAAAATGTCTTCTTCATTTTTAAATGTAAGAGTTCTAAGACAGATTATGAAGATAAAATTTAATACTCAAAGAAGTCAAAGCTCTTTACCTATAATAAAAATCTGTAATTCAGAAGTTACCCACAACTGCAAACTCCCATGTCAAGTTGCATACAATGTATTCTTTTGTGTCTAAACATAGTCCCAAGGTTCTCTGACTGTTTCAAAACTACAATCCCAATTGACATTTATGTCTTCTCAGATCAACTGTGTACATCTTTTTAGAGCTCCTTCACTGAGATTTGTAATGAATTCCATCGCTCTAGATAAGAAACTGTCCTTAGACAACACTCTGATGTTTTCAACTCTGTACTCTATTAGTCAGGGTTCTCCAAAGATATAGAACCAAAGATATAGAACCAACAAGGAGATAGATTAGAAAGGTAGATATAGATAGATGATAGATATGTAGATTGATAGATATTAGATAGATGACGGATAATTATTTTCATACGACTCATGGGTTATGGAGGCTGAGAAATTCATGATCTGCTATCTACAGACTGGAGAAGCAGCTGAGCTGGTGAGGTGAATCCCAGTTTGTGATCTGGAGAAGAGATGAGTTGTGCCAGGTCAGTAGTGAACAAGCAAGAAAATAAAAAGGAATGAATTCTTCTTTCCTCCTTATTCTGTCCTGTACAGGCCTTCAGTTGATTGAAAGAAGGGTATTGAGGTTGGGGAGGCTGTGTAGTCTTTTCTTTTTGTTTTTTTGGCACCAGGGATCGAACTCAGGTCTTTGCACTTGCGCAGCAGGCAGTGAAACCACTGAGCTAAATCCCCAGCCCAAGGTTGTGTAGTCTACTGAGTCCACGTACTCGAACATGAATCTCAGCTAGATTTGCCCTCACAGACAACACTCTGAAGTTATGTTTTGTCTGGGAATGACTTGACCCATTTAAATTATCCAAAATTAACCATCATATTTACCAATGAGCAAAGTATCTCATGAACTTAAAGATTTCTTCATAGATGCCAAAGAGTATCTGAATTTCTGTTGAGATGCTTAATCCACAATTTATATTTCCTTTATATCTCATATATTGACCTCCATTTTTGTATCCATCATCAATGTCTTAGAATTTCACCCACTTGCTCATGATCATAAATCTAAAATACATTAGAAACAGAATCACAGAACTTTTTCCTCATTTCTTTTTGCTCCCAGCATGTATGTCCCTGAAATGAAAGGTATCCTCATTAATGAGAATTTATGAAAGTCTTTTAGGCCCTGATCTCTGCCAAATGCAATATATTTAAGTGCCTGAATAGCCAGTCTTAGAGAAGTAAGTGGTTCTATTTGTAAAAATTCTTGCCCATTTTGATTAGTTTGGCCAGAGTTCTTTTCAGATATAATTATATCATTTTTATCTTCCACTCCAAAACATGCTTGACTTGAAACACATATTAGGAGTACAATTTGTGGAAACATTGACATTTTCCTGCTCATTTGTATTTGCTTGCACAATTTTCAACTAGGTTGGTCTTCAGGCAACTACTGATGCTTGTGTACTTATGGCACTATTCAGTTATTCAACCAGTAATAGCTGAAACTCTAGCAATTGCCTACTTTTGACTCATGTTTTCTTTCCATATCACCTCCTCTTTTGCATACCTAGCAGCCATGGAAATAAATTATCTGATCATTTAAATATCAATAGACCAAAAAACACTAAAAACAAATAAGAAAATGTAGAGGATTTTTCACATACATGTGGATATCTCTGTAGAATTTAAGTCTGACATCTCAACCAATGGTGTTTCCACTACTCAGATTCCCATTTGTCTACTGATTGAGTGGGACTTTACGTCACTTTTCTTTTCTATTTTAACACAACCAAAGACTAACAAAGTTCCTATTCTCTTTTGTTGAGTGATAGATATTTTAAAAATCACAATAATCACGGATTAATCTCCAACTTTCTTAAAGTATATTATCCTCTAATATCCACTAAAATGATAAAATTTATATTAGGATATTTTATACTCTCTGATAAATTATCCAAATGATATAGACAGCAGCTAGTCCAAATAAGCAAAAAATAATACAAACAAGAAAAATATTATAACACTCAACCTGCTAGAAATCCAAAATGCAAGTTTATGTTCTCTAAAAATCAAAAATTAATTCTAGGAACAATGGAGATTAGGAGTAAGGAATAGTTATCGAGGGAAAGACAGCTTCTGCCCAAGAAGAACAGGAGGGGATACTCGGAAGTGGGTTGTCCAGAACCCCGTTTTCCAGGGGATTTTCCTGGAGCAAAGCCATGAGGTAAGGTGGGTACACAGTAGGAGAAAACTATAGCCAATGAATAAGATCCAATGGAAATCACAAGATGGACGTGAGGTAGGACAAAGCTATGATCAATCAATAAGATTACAAGTATAGTCACACAGCTAATATTGATTAAAAGGGAATCAGGAAAACAAGTTATGGTGGTAAGCATACATAGAATGAACAAGAAATTTCTGGAAACAAAATAAGCTAGGGAGATTGATGCCCATTTAGAATATTAAACACTGCTATTCATCCCCAGGGGAAGGAGGTGGGTGCAGGACATTTTCTACTTTTATAATGGTAACCAGTGACTGTGCCTGAATTGTTTTCTCTGTGAGGGCCCAGCCTTGCCCAACTACCTTATAATAAGTTTTGACTAGCTTAGCTGTTTGCAATACTTGTGTGGGTAACAAGAAAAAAAGGAAAGATTATAGGACATAGGGAATATACCAAATATAGCAGACCTTTTTGACTACACCAAGAATTGACTGTGTAATTATAATGGTGTAACAAAAAATACTTATTTAAATGTTGTCAAGAAGGAATAAATAGAGATTAGAACAATCAGTAGGTTCTGATTAATTTTGAAAATAAAGATAGATGCTTAATGCTTAGTAAAACTCAGACAGCCAAGTCTCCCTCCTGCTGTTCCATCTGAGTGTTTTTCATATTTTTTTTTCAGTGCCAAGGTTCAAACTCAGGACTCTTCATTTGCCAAGGCACCACTGAGCTACATCCCCAGCCCTCAGATATTATTTTGACATGATTAAAAACTCAGAAAAAATATTGTAACAATATTCAAATTCTCAGAAATGTTATCAAAGCACATTTTCAATAATAATATGATTTCAAAGGCTGGTGATATTTTTGAACATTTTGTATTTTTCCTTAGACACCATTGCAAATGTGGAGTGAACAAGTTTATCAGTTGCCACCCCTCTAGTGCTCCCTTTCTGGAGTATAAAGAGTCATGATTTTCAGTGAAAATTTTTGTGTTAAGAGTTTTATCCAGATCATCCTCTTCTTTCCATTCTTGGTCCTCAGAACACTACAAAGACTTTTTTAGCTTTTCCAGGCCATTGCATGTAGTAACTGAAGGGTTTATTTTGCTCCCTGGCCTCATACTGTAAACCTTATTTCAGGATCTATCCTGCCCCTGATGATTCTTCTCTATTTAATGTTTATGGATTCTTATTATTGCTACATAACCAATTCTCCACAATAAGATGTTCTTTCATTTAAGAGAACAGGAGTAAAAGTATTGGAGAGAGAAGAGATTGGAGAAAAAGACACATCCACACTTGCCTGTACAAGACTTTATTAACAGGTTGATTCTATATTTTGGATATTTTGTCAACAGAGACACTATGATTTATAACTTCAGTGCTGTTCCAAAACACTCCTGGTTTCCCAGAAAGCCTATCCATGCCCAATTAATTTATAAAAACAGGTTTCAACCTACTTTTTACCTATTATTCCTAATATGATATCCAATTACAATTGTATTATATAAATACTTTCTATATAATACTTTCTCTGATTAATACAAACTATTTTCACACACTGTAGCTAACTTACTCACTTCTTAAGGACAGAAGATCTTAGTTGGTTCTGTCAGTAGATCCTCCATCCAGTAGTTGGAAACACACACACACACACACACACACACACACACACACACCACTATAACTCAATCTTCTGACTCTGAGTCTATCACTAGAACTTCTTAAATTTCTTGTGTACATGAGACTGGGTATCAGAAATTATTACTTTAGTGCAGTTTTGCCACTAATTTTGTTAGTAGGGATAAATCCAAGGCAGGTTAATATGAAACTGATAAAGGTCAAGTTTGAGCACTATTAGTTACAAAGGTTTCTTTCCTTTACTGCAAGGGTCCTTATTAGTGTGGTCACAAGATTTTAGGTCTCTGTAAAAACTGCAGGAGTAAGATATTTTCAACATATTTGATAAAACTGAACTTTTCTTAAAATTGCAAATTTCCCTCTGTTAGACATTACCTCTTACTTGATGGCATTTCAGTTGGTGCTGACAGATTTTGGATCTGGTTAGAAAAAGTTGAATTGAGGATAAATTTAAGTGAGGTTAAATGGGGTATATTTATGTAGCATTGAGTTACTTTTGTGCATAGTTAAATAGATAGCCAAGTGCAGAATAACTTTCAGAAATATCCTTTTTCTCATTCTTGTTGGCATATCAAGGTGATAACACAAGGCACAATGTCACAAGTATTTTGGCCAGTTAACTAAAAAAAAATATTTTTCTAAATTGTTGATTTTTATAATATTTAAAATTTTTCACTTTCTGTAACCTGATAAAGAAAGTAATTCTCTATCATCCAATTAGAAGCAAGTCATGATTCTGTGTAATTCAAGGGTAGAACACTACAAAAAAGTATGGACAACAGGAGGTAAGAAATCATTTAAGGGTGACTTTGGAGTACATTCACAATACATTTCCCACCTTCTATTGGTTCCCCTGTCCCAACTCTACTAGTCAGGATGCATTTGGTTGACACTCAAATTGAACAAGCTTAAACAAAAAGTTATTATACTATTTTAAAATGCATAGAAAAGTTGAGGCATGAATGATGGAATACCAAAGAAATTATAAAAATCTGGAAATCAGATAATTCCAAGACTACCTCTTTGACTTCCCTGCCCAGGAAAACCTAGCTTGGTTTGGTTGCCCACTCCTGTAAGAATCAACCTTGGTCAGGCAATTGAATATTCTCATTGGCCTAGATTAGATCAAGTTTCCCCTTTGGTTGAATCAATGCTGGTTGGATATACTCATTTAAATATCCATTAACTCTTAGGGAAATGGGAAGGGAAATTCTCAAAAATAAGATAATTAACTCCAGACCAATATTGTCTGGAGTTGATTTTACAGAAATTACAGAATTTTTTGTCTCTGAAATAGTCACAGGGTTTATTTGTAATAAGGTCATTTTGCCATGTAGTTTATCTGCTCATATAATAGCATCTACTCAACATGCTACCAGGCCAGAAACTTCTAGGTTGTTTTTATCCTGTTCATTACATAGTAGATGTTGAACATATGATTGTGCAATAAAGTAATTTCTTAATAAAGCCTTAAATTTAATATACTCCATTAAAAAGTTAGCAGTATTGCTATAGGAGTGGTTGTTTTAAAACCAGGATTTTTTTGAAGATAGAAATTAAGGTTAAGACAATGTTTTTTGTATTTAATGAAGAGAACATATATTGATGAAGTTAAAATTTTTTGCAGACAACTATAACTACTGTCTTAGAAATTAAATTAGAAAGGAGTTATTTTTAAGGTCAGTTTTTCAGGTTCTTGTTTAGCACTTTGTATTCTTTATTCCTACACACTTAGTTTTGCTCCCCAGTAGTTCTTGTCTTTTCTGTACCTTATTTTTTTTATGAATAATGATATGCTTATCTATTTAGTTGCCTATTTTAATAAGTAAAAATGGAATTCGTTAGTGAAACTATTTTCCTGCTTTAAGATCATAGATAGTAGATCATAGATAGTAAACTTTGACATAGATGGCAAGTAAATCACGATACTAGGAAAAACACTTTAATTCGCTACCCTTGTGAGTAGTTCCAGAAATTAGATTGATATGTCCAGAGATGAGCAGAAATTAGATTTACTCTGACAGCTTATGAATTCTGGCCCTCAGTTACAATGCATTTGCTCACTGAGATGGCAGACATCCAGTTTCCTAATCCTAGTTCTAATGAGATAGCAGCAGAGCTGGTGGAAGATCATGAGTTTTCTAGTCATTCATTTGGTAACTACTTATTGAATAACAATCGTGTTCCAGCTACTATGCTAAGCATTATTAATAGATCAATGAAACTGACTGATGAAGCTTTATATATATGACACTCATATTCCAGAAGAGGCAAATGCCAAACACATAACAAATAGATAAAATGATGGCAATTTGTAATAAAAATTAAGAATGCAATAAAAAATGCAAAGTAGTTTTTGTAAGTGTAATGATAAATGTTACTTTCTTTGGGATGATCAGAGAAGGCATCTTTAAGAAGATGATTTTGAACATAGTTATGAGAAATGAGAATTATAAGGACTCTAAATGCCTGTGGAGAGACTGGTGAAAGACATGTGTACCAAGACCCAGATCTGAAAAGGATTTAACAGTATTGAAAGAACCCGTGGAATATCAATGTAGCTACAATATACTAAGACAAGGCAGTGTGATGAAAGGAAGAACTGGGTCAAGTAGATTTAAAGGCTAAATTAAAAAAGTTGAATTTCAGACCTTAAATAGCTAAGGCGATGAGCAAGAAGAACAAAGCTCAAATCATCACCCTTCCTGATGTCAGTGTACATTACAGAACTCTTATTAAAACAGGATGGTTGGCATAAAGAAGACACATAAACAATGGAGTAGAACCCAGAAATTAGAAATAAACACATATATTCAGTCAAGTAATTTTTGCTAAGGTGCCAAGAATACTCAACATGAAAAGGACAGATTCCTCAATAAAAGGTGTTTAGAAAACCAGAATCTATTGCCATCAATATTAATCAAACCACACTTCTCTGACACAGTGCAAAAATTTCCACTCAAAATGGAGTAAATACTTAGGCATAACACTTGAAAATATAAACCTTTCTAAAAGAAATATAGTGGCAAGCCTTGTTGACATTGATCTTGGTGATGATTTTGAATTTTACACCAAAAGCATAGGCAGAAGAAGCAAAATGAAACAAGTAGGACTGCATCAAGCTAAACAATTTCTACAGAGGTAGGCAAACAAAAAACAAGATGAAAATCAAGCTTCAGAATAAGAGAAACTATTTGTAAACCATATACTCAATAAGAGGTTATTAACTAATATATAAAGAAATTATACAACTCATAGCAAAATAACAACCAAATTAAAAATTAGATAAAGATATTTTTTCCAGAGGAGACATAAAAACTGACCAGCAGGTATATGAAAAGATGCTTAACATCAGTAATCATCAGAGAGACAAATCACAACCACAATTAGATATCAGCTCACACCTATTATTATGGATATTATCAAGAGTCAAGATATAAATGGCAAGGTTGTGGAAAAAAGGGGTCACTGTCAGTAGGAATGCAAACTTGTAAAACTGCTATGGAAAATATTATGGAGATTCCTCAAAAAATTTAAAATAGAACTATCATATTATTTAGCACAAGGCATTTTCCTAGTAGCCTCGGATTAACCCAGTTCTCTTTCCTTTCTTGCCTGCAGTTCTCTAGAGTAATTGTAGACTCTACTGGGAATGCAGAAACTTGAGATAGGGAGGGTCTGCTTCAAACACTGTGGTTGTTATCCCTATTCCTTCTTGGCTTTGCAACATTTGTTTTCTAAATTTTTTGGCTTTTGTTATTTTTATTGTTTATTTTTTGTTTTTTTTTTTGAGAGCCATGCTATGAAGTTAAGTCTGGCTTTAAACTCACTGTATAGCCCAGGCTGGCCTCCTATTTATGGCAATCCTCCTACCTCAGCCTCTGACTGACTGCTGGGATTACAGGAGTGTGCTACCACGCCCAGCTCTTTGCTACATTTTGAGTTAGGAAGGAGCAGTGAGAGAGAGCCTGGGCTTTGATTCTCTCTCCTTGGAAGCTAGATGTCCTTCAAACATTTACCCAGAGATTCACATTGCTCCTTAGCTATATATCCTATGGCAGGCTACTTTTGACTTCTCTTAGACACTTTGCATCCAGCAATCTCACTTCTAGGCCTATATCCAAAGGCAAAATCAGAATATTGAAGAGATATCCTGCTCTCCCTTATACATTGTACAATAGCCAAAGTACAGAATCTACTTAGATGTCAATGAAAAGATGAGTGAATAATGAAAATGTGATGCATGCACACACACACACACACACACACTGCAATATTAGCCTGAAAAAGAAGAAATCCTACATTTTACAGCAACATAGATAAACTTGAGGGACATTATATTATATTATGAAAAAATCCATACAGAAAAGACAAATACTGCATGGCATTACTCATACTGACTTTTAAAATACATTGAGCTGGTAGTAACAGAGAATAGAAATTATCAAGGTTCAAATGGCAAGAGAAAAGGGGAGATATTGGTACAATGATATGAACCTTCAGTCATAAGATGAATAATCATATGTGTTGTATGATACTGTAATTAATCATATATCCTATACTTGAAATTTGCTTTAAAAAGTGGATCTCAAGTGTTCTCACCATATACAGAGAAATTGTATGAAGTGATGGATGTGTAAATTAGCTTGATTGTAATAGTCATTTCACAATGTACACATTTACCAAAAGACCCTAAATATACATACATTTTTTGTCAATCACATCTCAGAAAAGCAGAAAAAAACAAAATTTGGACTTTAAACAATAAAAAGAAATTAAGTATAAAGGTTATATCAATTGATTTATGATTTTTAAACTGGTTTGTGAAAAAAATATATAATAAAGTAAGAAAAGAGTAGAAAGAAAACCAGTTAAGATACAGGATTCATTGCTGTGTATAGCAGTCCACACCTGTAATCTCAGCACTTGGGAGGGTGAGGTAGGAAGATCACCATGAATTTGGGGCCAGCCTGGGCTGCACAGTGAGTTCAAGGCGAGATTTAACTACTGGGAAACTCTGTCTCAAAACAAAACAAAATAAAACAAAAAAACCAGTCCTGAACAATTGCTCTCTAGTTTCCCAGACAGAGATGTGGTAATGGAGAGAATTAGATATAAGTATTTTGTAGGTAAAACTCAGGTCAAGAAAATGAAGAAGACATCTTGGTTAACTGGATATGCTTTGTGGGACTGGAAGAAAGAGTAGACTCTGAGCAGTTAGTATGTGATGATACCATTTTGCTGATAAAGTAGAAACAGATTAGAGAGGAAACGTGATATTAATAACTGCATTTGTGTAGACACATTGATTATACTATTTCTGTCAAACACCCAAAGAAGTCAAGTGGGCAGTCAGGGTGTGGTGGATTGATTAATGGTCAACTTGTAACACCCAGGTGAACTGAATCAGTGTGGTCTGGGCGTGAAGGATCCACTTGAAGACTGTTACCAATAGCCATAAAAAGAGAACTGGAGGGGAAGATCTTGGCCCGTTGATTTGCTAGGAGAGGCTTGCTGCGGTTGTTTTCCCTGATGTAACTAGGCTGTTCTCATTGAAGGAGGAGCTCGGGGCCTCACTTTTGCTGGGAATGGCTGCTGTTTTCATCAGGGGAGCTCTGATCTTCACCGTGAGCATCACTTCCTGGCTCCAATGTGGGTCACTCAGCTTGGTGGCACAAATCCTTCATCTCACCAGTGTAGATTTTCTGGCTTCCACCACTGGCCTTTGGGCCTTCCAGGAGCAGATCCTCAATACAGACAAGCATGAGACATTGCCATGGACTCTAGGCCTCTGGCTGGACTCGTGTGGGAAACTTCTGGTATCTAGGCCCTCAGTTGAATCCTTTGGGCTTCTAGTGTGTGGTTAATCTCTTGAACTCCTTTTCATTTAAGTCTTTGGGTAATTATCATAAAATAACCTTATTAGTTATGTGTCCTGTATTTAATGTATTCCCTTGCCGAATCCTTCTGACTACAACACAGGGAGTCCTACCTGAGTTAGGAAGTCAGGGAGAAGCTGGATAGGAGAGGCACAGGGAGTGGCATGAGCACATCAGTACTGTCAGGCAGGCTGCTTTCAGATTCCCACTCTTACCACTGATTGACTGTAAACAACTATCTAAGCACTGCCTTGTCTTGCTTCCAGCTTTGATGTAATTGTTAGAATTAATATTTAATTTTTTGAAACATATATCAGCATACTGATAATATACTCAATAAATGATCCTTCATGTGAGTGGCTTTATTAGGTATTGGATGACTTCTTTAGAGATCTAATAAGCATAAGTGAGAAGAGGTCATAGCAAAATTATCTGTCTAAGTAGAGGAAAACAATGCTATATTGCAAATGTGGAATTTTATATTAATATATTTGAATCAGCAACCAGTGCTGATACCTGCCCTGCCAGGAAAGATTTGTATTAATTTCAATTTAAATCAAATTTGTTTGATTTGGAAGATTGTTTCATAACAGAACTATAATAGAAGAGAGCAGTTTAGGAAAATATGTGGTTTGAACTCAGTTTCTTCCTTGTGATATTTTGTCCATTGCTTTCTTAGGCTAAAAGAAATACTGAGGAAGGAATTTTCAGTTTCCTACTTATTAGCACAAGCTGCCTGGGGTTAATAGCAGTCTAGTTTTATCAGACATGTTAAATTCTTTGACAAAGCCAAGAAAATGCAGAAGAGTAGAGAGAAGGTGAATTTTAATTCAACATATAATCTGAGACAAACATGGAAATGGACTGAAAATTAGCATCATTTCATACTTATGAACAAAGATTTTCCATTTTGAGAAGTTCAATTGAAATCAAAATATAGCAACTGTTTTCCATTTCATTTTTCTTTTCTTCCATAGTTAAACTATCTCGACCTTTTCAAAATTTCCTTTTAATAGAAATACAGAAGTTCAATCTCATGTTTGGAAAATTAAACAAATTGCAAGCTGGGGATGTTATTTTTATAAGCTGCATACTGGAGAATTCCTGTCTATTCCTGGCTCTTCCACACTTTCTGTGGCTGCATCAACCTTTCTGTATATATTATATCAAAAATGAGCAAGTAGAGCTGTTACATAAGGAAATTTTCAACTCTAGTAGTTTGGGATTTGATTCTTCTGTTAGTAAAAAATCAGGAACAATTTGTTGTTGCACATAAGAGGAAATGCAACACTTGATTACAGCGTAATACTTGAAAATGAATGGTTCAATTTTTGTTTTCAAACTAGTTTGAGGAAAGAAGTATAAAGAAGGAGAGAGGCAGTTCATATGGCAGGCATTGTTGGCTTTTTATTGCTGTGTCCACCAGTTGGGTTGTGAGTATGTGTGTATTTTGAATATTTTTAAAATTTGAGAAATTTTTCCATGAAATATGAATGATTTTATGGTTGTAATATTAAGGAGGAAAATTTAAAGAACAAGTACAAATTGCATTTGGTAGTTATTACAATCAACTAATAAGGGAAAATTTTCCAGCTACATGTTAAAGATATAAACAGATAAAAGGATAAAAAAAAGAAAAAGAAAAAGAATTGATATGTGTTACATACATATACCAACTCTTTGGGATGAATGTAATCATTATATACTGCAAACACGTAGTAATAAAAACAAATTTAAAAATATTTTAAAATAAAAATAAAGTTTTAAAACATAACAATTCCATTTCTTTTTTTCTCTTCCATTCTTAAACTATCTCGACCTTTTCAAAATTTCCTTTTAATAGAAATACAGATGTTCAATCTCATGTTTGGATAATTAAACAAGTTGCAAGCTGGGGACACATTTAAACATCATTGCCATAATGGTAGTGGAAGTAAAATCCATCACTTTTTTATAGTTTATTTTTCAGTTCATATTAAAGGTTTGTTAAAAATCCTGTACAATTTGGATTTTGTAACATTTGAATGAAGTATGTGGAAATATGACTAACTTACTCTTTGCTAGTCATTCAGCAGCACTCTAATCCAGTTCTGCTTTTCCCTTTCTTTTCCTAAATTATCTAGGAGGAGGGTAATTACTATTAATCTGGAGCAGGAAACATTTTAAGAGAAGGCATCTCTCTTGTGTTGTCGAGTCATTTATTCCTGGCCCAGGGATATTGGACAAGATTCTGAATTCAGAGTCAGGAAGATAACCAAACAGGGGTACAAGGAGGTTGTGGACAAACAGTTCTTCACTTTCTCCAGAGAAGGGTGTAATTTCTCAGAGGCTCTGCAGTGGAAAGCGTGAGGAATCAAACTCACCGGATTTTGATGATGGTGATATTAAGATTTTGTTGAAATGGAAAAATATTGATTGACTTTTACCTTGATCTTCACCTCAGCAAAAATCAATATATGTTTATTATAATCTTCTCTGTAAGCCATATGCATCTCTAGCTTATAGCATATTTTCTGATGTCAATATTATTTTGAATTCTGAAGAAGAGAAAACCCAAGTATTAAGAAATTATCATTAAGGTCTGTATAAATATTAGAATTAACTTAGTTGAGTTTTATTTGAAACTCTTAAACAATGTAAAATTATTAAAATTTCAAGTAAATAATAAACTATTTTTGTAGCCCCTGTTTTTAAATGTGTCCTTTTGCCCTTCCTCCTCTCAGCTCCTTTTCCAATGTGGCATCAAGTTCTGGATCTATAAAATAGAGGTCATGCTTTTCCCAAAAGAGAACTGTGAAACTTTGACTAACCACAAAAATTACTTCCAGCTTCTGCAACACTACAATTTTGTCAATTTGCTAATTTTAACTTTCTTCCCTTTGACCAGGAAATTCAGAAAGATCCCACATGCAAATACAAAAACACTTTTTTAAAATTGCAAAATAATGCATAAAATAAGGTAATATATGGCATAATCTTTAAAAATAATCTCTCCAAAAATGTAGCTACAGACCTGTGCCGCCCACCAGTTTAATATCAGAGTTCATTAAAGCTTCCAACCTCAACATGCAACCAGGAGAAGGGAATGAGAAATACAAAACATCCTCAGGCAATCTGTGTATGATATGCTGTTGGAGTATACAGAAGGCATAGTAGGGTCAGGAGAGGTGAGCGGTAGATATCAAGTCCTGACAAGGTTGGGGATTTTAGTCTAAGGTCAGGTTGAAACTCGTTAAGCAGCACCAGATAATTGTTCACTTTTGAAAGGAAGAGAAGCAGATGGTCCATACTGACATGAATCAAATCAGAGACAGGGTACTTATTTTAAAGATAAGCATCATAAATCCAGGAAGGCAAAGAGTTCAGCAGTAGACAAAGATGGAGCTGGGGAGTTATTGCTCTATCACTAAGGAGTGCTAGCCTACATTTTATGGCCATTGGTAGGGAGCATGTTTCATGTATTAAGAGCTTTCACATCTGTCTAAGTTAGCAAGCACAGCTTCTTTAAAGATTAAGAACAATAATTTAGCATAATTTAATTTTTTTCGATACTGAGGTTGAAACCCAAGGATCCTATACCACTGAGTGACATTCCCAGGCCTTTCTAAATTTTATTTTGAGACAGGGTTGTGCTAAGTCATCCAGGTGGGATTTGAATTTCTGATCCTTCTACCCCAGCTCTCCTCAGTGCTGGAATTACAAGCGTGTGCCACCACGCCCAGACATTTAACATTTTTAGTAAGCAGTTGCTGATGATAATTTGTTTTATTCTGAGCTATTACTCCTAGCATTTTCATCTCTTGTGATTTGTAATGCTCACAAGCCTCCACAAAGGGTAACCAAAAAAGGTACATATTTTCTCAAATGCAAATTGATTTGTTTCTTTTTCAGATTCATATGTTTTCTTTCTCTTAGAAAGTAGCAGTACTTGATGATTCCATCTACTAACGACCCCAGTTGCCTATGCCCTACTTCTAAAATATTCCACATTTTCTTATAATTTTCAAAATGTTGCACATGCACTTAGGTAAGTCATGCTTTATAGGTTTTTCAAATTCCTCGCTGATTTAAATTTATCTAGTTTCATCTATGTGCATTTTAATTTTACAGTGAGTTCTATTACATGTAAGTTGCTTATTTTTGTGAATAATTTCATGCAAAGCACCAAACTAGTCTTATTCCTCTATTCTATCCTTTTTACTCTTTGGTCTCTTTCTTCTCCCCCATAAATAATATGTGTCTCACTTATCATAATTGTGTCTGATATGTATGCTTTCATTTACATATTATTCCCTAGTACAGGTATATAAAGACAGTCCCAAACCTATGCTAATTCAACATAGGATGTTTTGACTTTTTGTGGTGCAAAATCCATGTGCAACCAGCAGTAACTATACTTCTAATTTTGACATTTGATCCTTTCCTAAACTAGTTATATGTGTTGTGGAACTTTCTTATGGCTCTGGGAAGCAGTGTTAAGCCACAGTTTAAAGTCAGACACCCAATCAGGAGGGTAAAGAATCAATACTTTACAGTTTACTAGATTGCTAGTCTATGATATTAGGTAGGGTAGGTGTATTAAATGCATTTTCAAATTTCTATAAGATTATTGGGATGTAAATTCATCATAAGTTGAGAACCATCTGTACATTTAATTTATATAAATATTGGGCTAAAATATCATTTTATATTCATTTTCTACTCTGAATTTATTTCCAATATCCATGCACTTTTCTGTGTACATTTTAGTTTCTTGTTTCTAATTGCTACAATATTCTATTTTGTTGATATTCCCAAAGTGACTGAGATGAAAACTTCCATTCTTAAATTACCTACATATCTGCTACCACTTAGTTGTGTTGGCTTTTTCTTTTCTGTTTTGTGGGGTTGCATAGAGGTACACATTGGAGTTACTCGCAGACAGTTCTGGTCTTAGGTTCAGATTACCATAGTCTGTGTATCTCATAAACAAACTCAAAAATTTTCACACAGTCTTGGAGATTGGAAGTCTGAGATTCAGATGTCAACATGGTCAGGTTCTAATAAGCGGTCTCTTTCAAGTTGTAGACTGCTAACTTTTCGACTTCTCAGCAAGCCTTTTTGGGACTTATATAAATACACTATTCTCACAGTGAGGTCCTTGGTCTCATGATTTTATCTAACTCCAGTTACTTCCCAAAGATCTCATCTCCTAATTTCATCACAGTGCAGAGAAAACTCTCAATATATAAATTTGGGGAGCACAAAAACATTTAGTACACAATACTCTGTATGTGAATATATGGGAGGATAACTATAGTCTTTGACCACTTGCGTCATATTATTCTGGCTAAGTAGTATGGATCAATGTTGCATGGGTCACTTCTGACTTAATGTATTTAATTGCTGACTCAAAACCTCTGAACCTCACCTTTCTGTGTTTCACAGAAACCAAGAGAATTAAAGATGGGTTGGTACTCCACAGTCTTAGTGGATACAATGAGCATAGTTAGCCTGCCTACCCGGGATTCACTGGCAGTGTGAAAAAAATCAACATTGTTGGTTACAATAGACAAGTAGGGAGTTTGGAGTTCATCGTGGCATCATCTAATCTTTCCTCAATGAGACAATTGTCATCAAGGCCTCTTCATTGTCCCATGAGAGAATATTTTGCTTTATATAACTAAGAATAGATCTACTGGGTCACAGAATCTATCCAGTTTGAATCTAAATAAGTACTGCTGAAAGGGTCTTCAGTAACATTAAGCAAGTCTGTTTTTTTCACATCCCCACTAATAATCACCACCATCCAGTTCCTAGTTTCTGCCAGTCACCAATAGGATAATTGCAAAATGATAAATTATTTTTCTTTAATTTTCATTTCTCTGATTACAAATGAGCTTGAGGGTCTCTTCATATACTTGGTAGCTATTTGTGTTTCACTGCCTGTTCATATCATTTGCCCATATTAGCTTCTTCTCACAGAACATATGTTTATTATGATATAGCACATTTGCAAGGCAGCATATGTATACATATGTATATGTAATTATATATATTTTTTCCTAAAAGGGGAAATGGATATTAACAGAAAATTTCTCACTAAAGTTACTAGTAACTATTTCCTGTCAAATTTAAACAACTTTTCTCATATACTCAACTCTGATATTACTATAAAAATCTGATTTTGCTGATCTTTGAGCATTGCTTGAAATGTTTCCTTCCTTTGAGTCCTTTGACTGTACATTCAATATTCTTTATTCTATTCTCATTGCTATGTTTCAGTCCCTTACATGACTCTTTTTAAAGGTTATTGCTCAGCCTTTTGGTCCTCTTTCATTTTGTTTCTTGTTCCACAAGGACTCATGAATCAAACTATTATCTTTATATTCAATAAGGAAACAGTCAAGTCTCCCACCTTAATGTCTGCTGTTAGGGCTGTAACTCTAACTACAGCTACATCACTAACTGATTGTTTCCATCATCATCTCGAACTGAGCCAGTTAAGATGGAAATAAAAATATCATCTTTAAAAAGTGTGTCAACAGCATATATAAACCATTAATATCAGTTGTAAATCATCACTCAAGAGAAAACTTTGAAGCATCTTTTGATACTTATTCTCTTTTATCTGTTGGATTATGGTGGGTGATGAATTCAGATGTTTTTCCACTGCAAATGTGTTTTGGCTTTGTCCCCTTTTCTCTATTACCACTTTCTCCTGTCTATTGCTGCTTTCCTACCAAGAAGTTTACTACTTTAGGGCTGGGGATTTAGCTCAGTGGTTTCGTCACCTGCCTCACAAGCACAAGGTCCCGAGTTCAATCCCCGGTACCAAAAAAAAAAAAAAGAAGTTTACCACTTTATACTCAAAGCAATAGGAAGCTTCCTAACTAGTCTCTGTGACTAGGATTTTACATAGTTTCCCATAAATGCCACATTTATAAACTTTTTTCACTTTATATGTTTCCATATATTTTTTCTTCTTTAAATAATATTAAAATGTACAATGATAACCTATTAGAAGAATTGAATAACACAAAATTCTGTAAAATAAAATATAACATTCCACCTTCACATTGACTCACCCCAAGTTAATATTCCCATCATTTTTACCCAGAAGAAGCCAATGTAAACAATTGTTCTCAAATATTTACAAAATCCTTCTACCCTTTTATGTGCATACTATTTTAGGTATAGATTATTCTCTTTTTCATTATTTGCAAATGAAGTGACACTTTTATTTATACACATGTGATCTTTCTGTCTTTATTTAACCTTCTATATAAGTGACTTTGTCAGTCAACATGATTGCATGTGTCTTAATAAAGATTAAAATTGAGAATGCTTGCTATGTATTCTATGATACTTTTGACAAACAGAGAAGTAAAAAATGCATAATGAATACCAAGTTCAGGAAATATGGCATTGTTATTTATGAAGTTATTCTTTTTTTACTTTTATCTTTCCTTTTTTATGCAGGAAGATAGTTGTCAATATATTGTTTTACTTTCTGTCTGTGAACATAAGAAGCATAGAAGTTATATTTTTATCTACTAACTAAACATTTATTTCCACCACTGCAACTTAATCCAACTCTAATTTGGGCCAAAGAATTCAGAACAGGCTAGGGGACACTGAACTAAAAAAGAAAATGAAGTTAAGTAGAGTGAAAGTGAGGGAGGCATTTGTCCCAATAGCCTGTGGCAAATGGTACCTCATTTAACTCTGTGAATGACAAAATATATTCTATGTGATGCATTGTTTCTATATTTTTTAAAGCAAAGATGCATTGCAGCAAAAGTGAAAATAATGTAAAGAGTATGTATTTTTCTCTGCATATATCCTAGGCAGCTGTGAAGCTCAGTGAAATTTTTTAATATTCCATATGAATCAATACTGTGGCAGACTTGTCATCTAAAAGGTGAAAATACTGTGTTGGGGAGAAAATTACTTTGTAAAAATATTTTCAGCGGTTTTCTTTTTGTAAAGTGGGAAATGTTCAGTTTTATATTTTAGGTACCTATGCCAAATGATTCTCTTTTAAAAAGTAGCAATTTACTCTCTCATCAACCAAGTATCAAAATCACACAGTGCTTTCTTTAAAGAGCATTTTAAAAAATCTCACTTTCATTTTTGTTAATCTTGGCTTGTTCTTCCTCATTTCTCACCCTTATATGGACTTGAACTATTGTGTCTAAAATTATTTTATTTCTAGTTCTGTTTTTAGTCCAACTTATAAGCCTTTATCTTTTTCAGTTTTTCTCATTTGATGTTTAATTAATTGCTCTTTTTGAAATCCAAGAAAATTATCACTAATCCATTAAGAAACATAGTCTCATTTGTACTCTCATTTCTTTATGTGTATCTAATATAATTTTATAAAATACTTCTCTTTTGAATACATCATTCCTATTTCCTATACATAATGACATGGTTCTTTATAATCCAATAATTTGTTATAACATCTGAGTTAATATGCTTTTCACTGATGTAACAAATTACTTATGGGGCTGGGGAGTTATCTCAGTGGTTCTGGTGCCTGCCTTGCAAGCACAAGGTCACAAATTCGATCCCGGGTACCAAAAAAAAAAAAAGAGTTATGAACAAATTACTTATGAAGAACAGCTTGTTAGAGCAATGATTTATTTTGGCTCACAGCTTTAGAGGCTCCACTCCATGGTAAGCTGATTCTATGGCTGGGGGCCTGTGATCTGGCAAAAGTCAAGGTAGAAGGGTATGGTGGAGCAAAGCTGCTCACTTCATGCCAGCCAGGAAACAATGAGAGGGAAAGAGCTTGAGAAGAAAGGACTAGGGGGAAGATATACCCTCCAACTCCATCCCTCCATGACCAATTGGGACCCACATCCCAATCAGCCCATTGAGCTATTAAGTAATCAATGAATTAATGCACTTCATAAAGTTAGAGCCCCTGTGGTCCATTCAGTTCCTCACATCTCATCAGGTGGCAACCAAATCTTCAACACAATGAGGCTTTGGGAGAACATTTTAGAACTCAGTAATAACATCTCCCCTTGATTGTGTTTTACTAGTCTGTCATACTTTCTTTCAGAATTCAATTCTTATCCTATTTTATGGTCAAAGATTTTTCATAATTCAATTTTTTCCAGTATTACTATACAATTTTTAAATGCAGAATGCCTTCTAAATTATTGCCTTTAATATGATAAAACTATTCTTTTCTCTAATATTAAAAAGTTGAATTAGAGAAATGTCAAGTAAAATGTTTTTGTACTGCAATTCAGCATGTGACCTAATCCATCTATATAACAGCTTTGTTTCTGTCTCAGGCACTGGATGAACTTTCCCTTGCCAGCAACACTGATAAGTACAGCTGTGTGCTGCTACTCCGAGTCAAGATGTCCTTGACTGGTCAAGGTAGCAAAAGACATTTGAAAAGGACAGATTTATATAAGAAAATAAATGGGAGCATATTTTTGTCAGAAATAGAACATTTAATGAAAATATTTATAAAAATAAATCTTCCTGATTCTAAATTCATAGTAATACTGGGGTCTTTGTATTGTTTATAAGGATAATATGAAAACAGTTTGCTTCAGACATAATGACAGTGATATCATTTACTCAAAATATGCATCCTCAAGCTACTTTTGAATGACCCTATCCTTATACTGGAATTATGTCTAGTCCCAGCATATTACAGTATATACTATGTAGACATAAAAATTAACATATTGACTAATAAAAGTTATACTATTAGACATTGTCCTGATGTTAACACAGGTGTTTCGCTAAAAACAATTAAAGGTAGGAGATATGCATGTATTTATCTTGTGGATGCAATGGATTTCAGACATTTGTTAAGTTATTTATTTGTTTTTTCTGCTTTTAGTATTTTAAATACGTATTTTAATTATGAAAATGTAATTAAAATATTTTAAATTCCTTTTTGACTTTTATTAGTATATGTTTTTAGTACATAATGATTACATTTATTGCAGAGATTTGGTACATGTACATAAAACATTTCAATCCTTCCCTCCATCCACCTTTTATTTTGTCAGCATCTTATTTCTCTTATAAGACTTTATAAAGTTAATTATCATGTATACAAATTAAAAAGCAAGACTAATGGGCCCAAAACATACAATACATGCAAGACAATTGTACTAAATCAAGATACATTTTAAATTCATTCTCTATGCTAGATTATAATAACCTTTTCCCCTCTCTCTTTTTTTCCTATTGTCCTTTATTTCATTCTTTTTATATATGTTTTTCATATAAGAGAGACCTTGCAATATTTATAATTGTGTGTCTGAGTAACTTCACTTGACATTATGGTCTCAAGGTGCATCCATTTTCCCACAAATGACTCAAGTTTATCCTTTTTTATGGTACAGTGGTACACCACTGTGTATAAATACCACATTTTCTTTACTCATTCATCTGTTGATGAACATAAAGGCTGTTTCCCAGATTTATCTATTATGAAAAGTGCTGGTATACACATGAGTATTCATGTATCTTTGTAATATAATGTCTTTACATCTTTTGGGAAGATATGTATAAGAGAAATTGTTGGGTCAAGTGTAATTTCTATTTTCAGTTTTTGAGGGATCTTCATTCTGTTTTCTATAGTGGTTGTATCAGTTAGACAAAACCATCTGAATTAAAACAAAATCATATAATGCCCTGATGATTTG
This sequence comes from Heterocephalus glaber, assembly GCF_053883595.1. NCBI lineage: Eukaryota > Metazoa > Chordata > Mammalia > Rodentia > Bathyergidae > Heterocephalus > Heterocephalus glaber. The sequence goes on along the minus strand of NW_028258138.1, from coordinate 30,575,459 downwards.
TCAGCTTCTTCTCTAAGTTTCTTTTTAGCTTGCTTTCTCTATAAAGTCACTGTTCTTTTTCCTTTCTGATTTTTCACTCTCATTTTCTGTATAACTGAAAATTAGGGCAATGTACATGACAGAGTGTCAGATTATATTTTGATAACAAGTTTTAACTAACAGTGTTCTTGGTGAAAATTACTTTCATGTTAGGGATGAACAGTTAGTTAACAGAAGTGGAAGCTGAAAACAGAAAGACAATGTAGAAGTCTAGATGAGAATCAAAGACATAGAACAGATCCATAATTGTGAATAACTTCAGAATTGACCCAGAACTGGGCACAAAGTATATAAAGCTGCAGGCATCTAGGAATAGCCATTTAAAATAAAACCAATCTACATAGACCCTGAAGAAATTTGGTGAAAAAGATCAAAGCCTGCTTTCTTAGAACTGACATTGAAGTGTAGATGTCAAGTCAAATTCAAGGAAAAGTGACAGTGATCATTTTAGAAAGTGTAACTTTTAGAAAGCACTAAGTTTATGTCTTAGAGATCATCAATTTGCAGACATATTATGCAGATATTTGCAAAGGTCTCTTAAAGGAACCTCCCAAAGGATATTTGTAGAGTTGAGCACTGATTTAAAGGACAGTGAGGTAATGGGGTAGAGAGTCTCTTAGGAAGACCCTAGCTTCTGTATCGGAGAAATGGGGAAATTTCATGTAGCTAGAACACACTGAGCGAGAGGATGAGATAATATTGCAGACAATGGCAGCTCAACTTTATAGGGCTAGAAACATTAGAGCAATGCATTTAGATGTGGTATTAAGTAAAACAGGAACCAATGGAGGGAAGCATGAAGTAGAACATAGAGACTACTCTAATCCACTAAGTAGATTATAGAGGTTTAGTTTAGGATGGTAGTAGAAGAGAGAAAGAGAGAAAGGTGGGTTTAAAATATACTTTGGGTGCATAATCAGTTAGTAGGGGTGGAATGCCCAGAGTGAAAGCAACAACTTAAGGCAATTTCTTAGGTATTTGTCTTGATCATTAATTTGATAATAGTATTATTAAATGAGTTGGGAAAAGTAGAGGAAGAGAAATTTGATTAGAAAAGAAAATGAGCTTTTGGTTTTGTCAACATAAATGTCTGATGATTATTGGAAACACACATAGCAAATCAAATGAAAAGTTGAACATATCAATGTGGAGATAGTAAGAAGGGTCTGGGCTACAGTTACAGATTTGGAAGCTATCAGCACATCAATATTACCTAAATCTATAGTCTTGGATGAGCTGTCCTAGTTGGATTTATGGAAATAAACAAAAAACAGAAAAAAGAAATCCAAAACTGAAACCAAAGATTCTGCAGCAGTTTATGATCAAGCAGAGAAGCAGAAAATAGGAAGAGAATACTGGAAAGTAGCACCTCCAAACAGAAGAAATCCTGACAGGTGTGATGTGGCAGAGCCCTACAGAGGAGGAGGTGTAAGAAAGTAGTAGTGACAAAGTAAGTCAATAGACCCTGACACTTCAATTAAGAAAAAGTAATACAGTGACTCGAAGCCTTTTCAACAAAGTGCTTATTAGAGACATTGTTGTGGGCAGCTTCAGTAGGGAAGTGGTATGAAAGCCTGAATGGACTCCATAAAAGTTAGTATGTGGATCCAGGATGTAGCTCAGCCACACAGCACCTGCCTGACAAGTGAGAGGTCCTGAGTGTGATCCCAGGCACCAAAAAAACGTGAGTATGGCAAATGAGAAAGCAGAGGAATTATAGACAATTCTTAGGGATTAAAAGAAACTGTGGAACGGGCATATAAGAGAATATTGGGTTTTCCAAGGTTTATTGGAATGATTCAGCAGATGGAAAGAAATTTCTGATGCATGAGAGAAAGGCAATATTTGCTTAGTGGGATATTGACTTTTGACAGGAAGAAGCACACAGTGCATTAGTAATAGCAGCAAGGAGGAAAAAGAATGAGAAACATACTGCCCAGTTAGATTTTAAAATGAGAAGACAGAGGAAAATCTTGCTTTTAGTGTTTATTTCCTCATCAGCAGTGATCAACTGGAGAAGGTATCTAATCTGTAAGTGGGGGAAAGAATAATGATTTTCACAGAGTGTGAAATTGAGCATCTAAGGGAAAATAGTATGTTTTCTAGGCATTACTGAATCCAATTGAAATTTTCACTCTTGAATTTAAAATTAGCTGAAGCAGCAAATTTGTTCATATTTTTGTTTCCACAGATGTAAAGTGTTTGGGTGGAGACATGGCATAGTAAGATGTGGCCTAATAAATACTATACTTGAAAGTCATATATGATAAGAGATGAAATTACCAAAGTAAATGTTTCATTTAAAAAGGGAAAGAGAGAGAGAGAGAATTCAGACTGTAGCAATAGCAACTGTGACTGTCACGGAGGTAGGCTTGAAAAGGGACCCACCCTCCTGGTGGAGAAAAATCTTAAGTAGATACCGAGTGCACTTCCTTTGCCATTTTCTCCATTCTGCCTTCTAGGAAAACTTTCTTTTCCATTATTTTCATAGCCACAACTGCAAAAGTATTGACAGAAGTCACCATCTTGGGTTCTGAGTTCTTTCTCAGCCTGTGTCGCTTGTACATTTGGATGGGACCCTAGGGATCAGCTTAACTTTTAAACTTTACAGGCTCTGTTTCTTTTCTCTTCTCTCATTTCCAGTTTTAAAATTTCTGGTTCTTTTTTGCAAAATATTCCTTTCAAAAAATGTCTTAATGTTCTTATCTGGTTGATACTAGTGACTTTCAAGGGTCAAAATCCATGATCACAGTTCTTTTACTACATTTTTCTTAATTTATGATATCTCATTTCTTTCTTAGCTCTATTTTATTCTTTCAGATTTAGTAATGGGTACATGAGCCTAGCACTGTCCAGAGAAAAATCCAAATGCTTTGTCATTTTTTTCTCCAATTGAAAATTTTTGTTTAGAGTTACTTACTACATTTTTTCTAGAATATCATAACCAATTCTGAATATTTATTGCAAAGGACATTGGCCATTTCCTTGATTTAATTCAGTAACAATCAGAAATTTTAATATGATCTTTTTGATCAGTATTCTTTTCACCTACATGTGAAGTTAGGAATTATTTGCCTCTTTCAACACAAAAGATGTTGGGAGCAATGCTACATAATTCTAGGGAAAAATCATTTGGTTAGCCTAGTTCTCTTGCCTACAGCCCAGCTACAGAATAACTCCAGTTTGGCCTCCCGTCACAACTGAGACTTCAGTGATCCAGTGATGCTATGATTCTCCAGGACAAGAAACATCCTGGGAGCTGAAAACATCCTGGGAGAACAAACATCTGCTCAGTTCCTTGTTGTTCTTGGACTGTTAACATCTTGTTTACCCAAGATGTACTGAACTCTCAGCAAGCCTTTTGTTACACCTTGTTTATCCCAATGTGAACTACTGAACTCTTCTGCAAGTCATTTGTTACATTTGTTTCTCCCGATGTACTGAATAAAAGGTGCAGTAAACTGGGGCCCTTCGTCTTTGCCACCCAGAGCAGCACTGATCAGACCCAAAGCTCAGCTTCTTCTCAGTCTCATTTTTCTACCTTTCCTTTAATTCGCAGTGTGCTGCCGTGGCTCGCAGGAGACCAGGACTAACTGCAGAGGTTCTGGTAACGTCCCCTTCCCCTGTTCCCTACAAAAAGATTCTTTTTTTTTTTCATTAAGTTTATTGGTACATTTTAGGTATACAATACAGTTACATTCATCATTGGGAACTTGCACCTTTACATGAGTATCTTGGTTCTTATGTTTTCCACGTTCCATTATCCTCCCTTCAAACCCTCCACCCCTCCCTATTTTCAAAGACTTGGTTTCCATTTTTTCCTTTTCTCATATTTTTTCTTTTTCCTTCTTTCCTTTTCTCTACTCCTCCCACTTCCCTTACCCCTTTAGACCTTTTCTTCCTATTTCACATAATACTGAATAGTTTCTCTGGTGTGAGAAACTAAAAGTGTAAATAAAGATTCTAATAATAGGCATTCTCTATTATACCAAACCCTTTTTCAGTCTGAACAGGTTATTTTCTGAATTTCTCTCTTTCTTTTTATCACATTGAAAAATGCAAATATTCTGTTTTCTGCTATTTTATACAGTTATAAGAGCTCATTAGAATCCTAATCTTTTTTCTAATTTACACTATGTAACAGCTTTATCAAATCTGTTATTATTTCTAAACATCAATCTTATTTTCTACATTTTCTAATAAGTATTTAATTTCTGACAAATTGATCACTATGAACATTGCCATATATTTTAGATTTTTGTTACATGAGCATCATATCTTACTGTGCAAATTTCAGTATTTTTATTATTGAATACTCCCAAATCTCAGTTTTACTGCTTAGTCATAACACAAATGTAATCCAGGGACCTCTACTTAGGGGCATGGCAGAATTGAACTCTATCTTTGCATGTGCCCCCAACATCTCTTTAGCAGAAGCGAGAACACTGGGATTAATTGCATGGTTTTCAGCATATCTTCCTAGAATAAATGTATTATTCTGTTTATATTTAATTAGCCAAAGCAAGTCACATGGCCATCCCTACCTCCAAAATAAGAAGAGGGTTGACCGGCCACAATTACAGGAAGAGGAGTATGATAATATTGGTGAAAAGCGATTATAAGTATCTCATAGGCCATTAGATGTTTTATTAATTAAAAGAATAATTTCATGCAAGGAAGAAAGACTAATAAAATAAAAGGCATGGATATGTTTTTCCTTCAATAAGAGGAAATGAAAATGTGCTAATGATTTAATTAATGTAGATCCATGGACAGGAAAGAGATAATATATGCGGAAGACCTGGTCAAGAAATTAATGCATATGCAGAAGCACTGTCTAGCAGCAATCAAGCAAACCAACATATGATTAAACATCTTACTGAAAGTGAAAGCATCATATCGAATAACATAGTTACCGATATCCGCTGATTACAGATATTTTTGGTTATAAAAGTAAACCATTTCACTATAGGATAAACTTTTTTGTCTCCTTCAAACAAAATAGTTTTCTCTAAAAGGAGAAGCTGAGACGAGTATTGCAATGCAAAGATCCTCGGGCTGAAATTGTGAATCTGCCAACTTCCAGCTGTAGGAACTTTTATCTGTCACATAGGAATATCTTTCAAACTTGAGTTGCTCATAGTCTGCCTTGTGGTTTAGTCTCTCAAAAATATTAAATTCTCCATCCATAGCAATATGGTGCTGCATCCATCACCCAATTAAAAATGCCTACTTTAATTCTCTCTGTGCAAATTGCATCTTTCCTTTTCTCATGCTCACATTTCTCACGTACAATGTTACTCACCACATAGTCCTTTTTGGTCTAGATTCTCCCTTTCCTGCCTGTCCCCCAAATTCATTCTGCCCATGACTTCAAAGTGACCTAGCATGAAGCAGTGCCTTACTATTTGTGTGTTTAATTAACTTGAATGTTGTTTAATGATGTTCTCTATAAAATGGGGTGAGCATGGGGATGAATAATTCTGGTTTTTGAGGGGAGATCTACACCTACTCTGTTAGGAAGTAAAAACTTTTCTGTTGTAACCCTCTCCTTCCCTTCAGGATGAAGTTTCAATGTTCCTGTGAGATAATTTAATAATTGAAATCATACCAAATGGTATGCTTTCAGGTACTCTCATGTATCACTCAATTCAGAAGATATTAATGGTGAGAATTAGATAGTACAGTGAGTCCCTGACTTACAGATGAGTTCCCTTTTGGGAGAATGTTCATAAGTCGAACTTCTTCATGACTCTTATACAGTACACCTGTGAAAGTTCATAACCCAAATGTTCCTAAATTGAGGACCTAACTATAATTGAGGAAACAATGCCCAGAATATTTCTTTTGTTCTCCATAAAGTATGACCCATGAGGGAGGACTCTACATTGCAAAAGCACTACTGAATTACTATAATTCATACAGCTAAATCCAGAGAATGTGCATAGGAGTGGATATTAGCACTAATGATGGTTGAAAATAGATTGGATTGGGCCAAATTTCTTGATGTGGCTCACAGAGATTCTATAGTTTGTATGTGTCTCAGTCACTTAGAAATATCCCCAACAAGTGAATTTGTCAGTTCAAACAGTCCAAAATATAATACCAGTGACCCACTTGGAAATACTCAATCAAAGCAACAATGTGAATAATCTGACTTTTGCAGGAGTATGATGTTGGCTAATTGAGTGTGGCATTTCTAAAATTTAAATAGAAAGAAATCTGATTCAGTCCTTTCTGGCTACTATTACAAAATACTGTAAACTGTGTGTCTTATAAACAATGTAAGTGTGTTTCTCACAGTTTTGGAAGATGGGAAGACCAAGACCAAGACCCTGGGAGAATTGGTATCTGATGTGGCCTGCTTCTTCATGGATGACTATATTCTTTCTCCCTGTACCCTCACATGGCAGAAGGGAAAATGGAGTTTTCTTGGTCCCCAAGGACATGAAACTCAGTCATGGAAATTCTGCTTTCTTGACCTGATTGTAGCCGCAAATCCCCACCTCCTGATGTTACCACTTTTGGGTTAGAATTTTAACATATGAATTTTGGGGTTATGTTCAGTTCATTACCAAAATCTACTAGTTCTTACTTGATTGGTATGGTGAGGAAAATTCTAGGTCATATAAACAAAACTCTAACCTAATCACCCTAGCAGAGAGGCATAGACCCTAAACAAGTCCTGGACTTAAGCTAGAACACCATGAATGAGGAAGAAGCTTAGTCTACTTAAGGAGACCTGGGTACACTACTAAAATTTACACCTTTAATCTTTCTACTTAAAGGGACCTGTGTTGTTAGGGTGGAGTTTTGACTTTAAAGCACTTTACCTGGCAGAAAACTAAAATTCTTGCATTTTTCTTAAAGAATTTGTATATACTTAAAATGTCTAAATTAAAATATGGTTGTTTATTACATGTCTGATAACAGAGATTTTAAAACATTTTATCACCTTTCCAAAAGACACTGAACATTTCTCATTAGGTAACTACATGACAAAGAATAATTTTAATGGTCATATTTATTTGGAGCCCCATTCTGCAATTTAACCTATATGTGTTCTAGGCCATTTTCCAAAGAAATCAAAAGCTTAATTTGATGAATACACATTGAAGTATTACCTGATTGTTCATATTCAAGCTAAAGGGTTTTTTGCTCTCAATGTATCTCACAATAACTTATCTAAATGTATCTCACAATAACTTTTATGTATGTATAGTTTTCGAAAACTGAAAAAATTCTCAGAAAAAAATGGAAAAATGCCTGCTTAATTTGACTTCCATTATTGGGCAAAAATCTTGGATTTTTGTTTTACCAGTTTCTGATATAAGCTTGTGGCAGTATTCTATTCTATACTTTGGAGGAGCAATTAAGTTATTTTAATATTGGAACCATAATCTCTATCGTTCAACATTTGCATAATGACTGAAGATTTCATAACCAATCTGATTATTAATAAAGTTTGAATCCTGATGTGATCTACCTTCAAATCATAATGTATTGTCAATAAAATGTATGGTTTAATTTAAAAAATTAATAGCAGAAACCCAGTGAGCTTTGTCAGAAGGATGGCCTATTATGTAGAGTCAGCATGGCATGAAGAAATATCTCCATTTGTAATTTTTATTACAAAAAATTAATTAACAAAGCAATATCAGGTCTTCATTAAATACTTTTATATACTTTTGTAGAGCTCAGTTTGACTGTCATTAATATAATTAAAAGTAAATCTATAAGCAAAGTTGGCATGCAGTATAATTTGAATTATACAAAAGAGATAGTATTTTCCTCAAAAATGGAAAAGGAAAATAATTTTGATTAGGTTTTTCATACAAAAACATTGGTCTGAGAGGTCATAATTCTATAAGGTAACTATATTATTTTCTTTTCTAAATTTTTTCCATAAGAAAAAGAACATGTCCTTTTTCTTCTTCCACTTTTTTCTCTTATTCACTGCAGAAAATCTTTTGGAATAACACTGAGAGTAGTCGTCTTTCATCTCCCATTTCACTTCACAATTCAGTGTGCACTCACTTTATCACACAGGTGCCAAAAGGCTCCTGCTCTAAAACATTCCCCAAACCATCTGAAATTCATTTTATGTTGTCTTGCTTTATATAACCTCAGTAATTTATGAAACATTCTACCTTATAAAAGTTTCCTTTTAAAAAGAGATATTTTTAGGGCCGGGGATTTAGCTCAGTGGTTTCGCCGCCTGCTGCGCAAGCACGAAGATCCGAGTTTGAGTTCGATCCCCGGTACCAAAAAAAAAAAAAAAAAAAAGAGAGACATTTTTTGGCAATTAGTCCTTCACACCTTAGGGAGAATGTTTCTAACATGATTGCACCCTAAGAAAGTGGCCCCATATGTAAGAGAGAAGTAGAAGGACATTGCCACACGAAAGTCCTTAAAGCAGCCAGAAGGCCGTGTCAGAAGCTCTACTGAAGGAAATGAAAGCATTACAGAGGAGGAATGGACTCCCTGTGCCTGTGTGACATTTCCCTAGGGCAACATGCAAGGGTCTTCCAGTGTAGACACTGCCAAAGTGTTCTGGAAAACTTGACAGACTGAAGAGTTGAAGTGCTTTACAACCCTTGCCTTTATTATTTGCATCTAATTCCATTTTGATAATCTGAGCATCAGAGTATCTCATTTATTTTTCTAATTGCCATGTTATAATTATTTTGGGTTAAATATTTTTACATTTTATTATTACCTTTTTATTTGTCATTTTAATGTATTTAGCATGTATATTATCATTGATAATATTGTCTATATATTTTAGACTATATGCTGTATGGCAAATTTTTTAAGCTATCATCTGACTTGTCTTTTTCATTTGACTCTTAACTTTTGGTCACTGCTTGCTTTATAATGGAAAAAGAAAAAGGCATACCTTCATTATCCAATTTACGTGACTAAATAAATAATGGAGAATTCATGCAGTAGATACTATGCAAAAACAAGAGGTCTACCTGCATTCGTAATATTATTTTAAATCATCAATGTATATTTTAATTAATTCAAAGCAGTGAGAAAATTTATCCATATATACATGGAAGATGTTTATAGAGCATAAACCAATTTGTATGATTTTTATGAATGCATAGCATGAAATTCACAATGAAATACAAACTCCTAAGTCACTTTAACCTGAGGAAGAATTCAAAAGTAGGAAGTGAAGGTAAAATAAATTTTAATTTTTACTTTTGATATTTCTGCATCTTTGATGTTCTTAAAAAATGAATATATTTTATAGACTATTAGGATGTTTTTGCTTTACTCTTTTGGTTATGCTTCTGTTGTTTCATTATTGAAGCAAGATAATTAGGATAGCATGAATGAAATAGAACTTCTGAAATTCGGTTTGGGATCACTTCCCCTAATTGATTACATGTCTAGGACTAATTTTTCAAGACATGTTGAGTATTTTGGGAACCAGAGTCTTAGATATGTATAGCAAACAGTGAAAAAAGACTTGAGAATCCCCAACTATGTTCTAATATCTGCATTTGGTAGTGGTGTGGGTTGTTTCTGCTTCTTCTGGGTGGGGGAGAATAGCTGGGATTATATTCCACTTCAGTTTGAGGGAGAACGATTGATAAGGAGGGTGAACACAGGCATGGACCTTATATTACAGACATACCAGAAGAAAAGAATGTGGCAGAGGCAGTGAAAATGAAATAGCTGGTGCCAGGAAAGCTTCTCATTTCTTGAAAAATACAGTCTTAACATTTATCATGAGTTAGAAAGTCTTACAGGATCTGACCTTCCTCTCTGACTTTATTGCCACAGACTATCTATACCAGCCATTAACCATCAGCCATATTGTCTCTTTTGTTCTTTATTAAACAAATGAAAACTTCAGGTAAGGACCTTTCTCGTTGCTCTCTTTCTGTTTGGAATCCCTTTGCTCTTGCTCTGACTAGCAATTATCCCCAAAACTATCTCCTGCAGGTCTTTCATGGCTATGAAATCTAAAATAATTTCCTACTGATTCCTTTTCCACATCATTCTTCAAAGTAAGCTTTTATGTGTTTTGTTTCGGTTTTTTTTTTTTTTTTGGTACCGGGGCTCGAACTTGGGACTTTGCGCTTGCAAGGCAGGCACCGGAACCACTGAGCTCAATCCCCAGCCCTAAAGTAAGCTTTTAATATATAAAATTGTCTTTATTTACTTCTATATCTATCTCTGTTATTCCCCATATCTCTGTGTGCTAAAGAAAAGGCATCATGAAAGCAAAGAGCTTGTTCTCTACAGGGGTCAGAACATCCCTAGCATAAAGTGAGTACTCCATACATGTTCTGTAATAAATGTATGGATGAAATAATTACTTAAAACTCATCTTGATACAGCTTTTTATATGTTTTTGCCTATGTACCAATTTAATGATGCATTGCTTATTTATTTTTACCAACTGAAATAAGAATGAGTTAATTAACAGAAATCAGTTTTAAATATGAGTATTACATCTTCATTATATATAATTATTATGATTTCAAACTTATTAGATAATGTATAATTTAATATGAATCTTCATTTCAACTGGGAAAAAATAGAATTTTCAAGAACCTGCCATGCACTTACATGTGGCCACTAAATTGTATCATTAAAGATATTTCATATAGGAATTAAAGACAATGAAGGGCTGAGGATTTATCTCAGTGGTGCCACCGCCTGCCTCAGAAGTGCAAGGTCCTGAGTTCAATTCCCAGCACTGCAAAAAAAAAAAAAAAGAAAAGACAATGATATATAACATTTGAAACAGTTTATTAGGTCATTTAATAATTCATTATGAAATGTTAAAGAATCTCTTTTGTACTTAGCCACAATGTAACTAATTTTATATTATCCCTGAGCTTGCTTTGCAAGCAAATAAAAGTAGAATGTTTATATGAAGAACAATGTAGTGCAGCTAGTGGAATATCTTGAAAAATTTTTGAATATGATTTGTTTTATTGGTTTTATCTGTAAGATCATCCTGTAAGATCATCCAAGAGCAAGTTTTGTCTTTTAAATGTTTCATATGGTCAACTCTTACCTTTAGGAAATGGACGTTTTAAGTGGCCTTTTGTTTTTCTTAGAGAAAATATAATTCAAATCACAACCACTGGAATAATTAACTTGCCAGAGTTACATGGTTCTTGTAACAAATATTTAAGTACAATGATTTACTGCATTGTCTAGTCTTATAAAATTTTTACACTCTAGAAAGCAAGGTCAAGTGAGAGACACCAAGTAGGATGAAAAATGGTAGCCAACATATTCTGTAATGATTCCTTATTCTGTTGTAATCAGGCTTCAGATGCTCCTATCCATAAATATTGAATCCAGTATGTCTATAAACAAGCAATGAACACTTGAAGGTCTGGATATATGTTTTAGAATCAGAACTCCAAAACTTGTGCAGGCTTAAGAACTTTCCCAAAGCTATTCAACAGAAGTTTGAAATAAATTCCCAAATTTTAATGATAGTGGTAGAAACCTATTATATTAGAGAAAGGATAAGTAGAAGAGTGAGTTATGAGGATGAAAGAGGACAAAGGTTACATTTATGAAAGATGAGGAGTGGCAAGAAACAAGATGGGAGAGGTGCTAGAAGGTGACAACATTTTTGAGAAATCCTTGCAGATTTTGTGTTAAAACAACAACAACAGCAACAACAGGCCCCTCTGGAACAATCATGAGTTAAATACCAAAGCTTCCCTCTGCATCTAGTACATGTCCAGATGTTGGGGTATGGACTGATATCTGCACAATAACTTCCTTAACTGGCAAATCATTTAGAGGAATATCCATACAAACATTTATGCATTCACTCAGCAAATATTTATTGATCTCCTTTGTGTGCTATATAAAAGGCATCTGTAATAATGCAAATTTCTGAAAATGGAAAGATGAGGGTAGGGAAAATATTTCTTATTTTGAAATGTGTAGATAGGATTAAAGATTTCCATTTGGATATTTTAAGATTTTGAGATGCTAGTTGCTATAGACTGAATGCTTCATCCTTGAAAATCCATATATTGAAAACTTAATCCTCAGTGTGATTGTTTAGCATTTGGATGTGAGGCCTTTGTTAGGTAATTAGAGTTAGATTAATCATGAGGGTAGAGCCTTCATAATGGTACTAGTGTCCTTATAGGAGATGGAGGGATTGGAGCTTTCTCTCTCCAAGTGAGGATACAGAAAGAAAATGACTAAATCTGCGTTATGTTTCTAATAAACTCCAGAGTAATGGTGATTATTCTGGATGTTCGACCCCATTTTGAGTAGCAAGATTCTAATGATAATCAGAGTCTTTATCAATGGCCATTGAAGGGAAAATTTCATTGGAGTGATGGGAATTTTAACACTGAAATGCTTTGCAGAGTGAAATAGAAAATTATGAAGTATGAATGAACTATAAATTTTTTGTGAAGTTTTACTTCAAAGACAGAGTGAAAGGCTAAGATATTTAGGAGATATGGAACAGTGGATATGGCGGAAGCTGTTCATGGAATAAGGCAAGTAATCTAACATTAAAAAAATTGCTAAAAGGAAGGCTAGCTTTGGGGAGAAGGAACAGGTTGTCCATTGATCAAGACAGGAAAAACTGAACACATATATTTTTACTTTTGTCAGTTGGAATTTAAGAAGCATCCAGTTCAGTTTGACCTGTCACGGGATTGCCTAATGGTGACTGGGAGAGACATTATCATCCTCAACAATATTTTCCTCGATTCACATACTGTCCTTGTATACCATTCTATATTGTTACTTGCACATCGTAGGTATCTAATATTGTTAGTTTTTCAAAAACTCACTTTTTTTCTAAATATATTTTCAAATGATACAAAGAAAAGAGCAAAAACAGTACATAGGTAGATGATAGATAGATGGATAGGTAGAGATATTTCATAGGAAAGAATAAGTAAAAAGTATGCATATAACTGCTCTTTATAAGAAAAATTATAGGACAATTAAAACAGAAAAATATGAAACTATTACTAATGAGGCTTGAAGGAGGAGAAGGAAAAATAAAGGCAATGTTACTTTTCTAAATGTATCTTTCTACATAGTTGTGATTCTTAATAGCACATTAATGTTTTACATAATCAAAAGTTAAATATATGTTCACAACAATGAGAAAAAACACAGTTGATATAAAACACCCAACTGAATTTCAAAAGTAGAGGATAATCACACCAAAGGGTTTTCAATTATCCAAAGGCAAAACAAAGAAAATTGAATCAAAGTAACTTTAAAAACTTTTATTAATGCATTTGATTATACAGAGTAATGGGCTTAATTATGACATTTTCATATGTGCATTTAAATATATAACATAATTTGATCACATCACTGCATCACCTTCCTAACCCTTCCTTCTTCACTTCCCCAATCCCCTTCCTTTTCCCTAATAGTGTTTCTTTCAATAAAGTAACTTTAATTACAGTATACAATTCAGACCACAAGTGGGATATATGAATTTGAAGAGAAATGCAAAGAAACCCTGAATGATTTTGCACTGGGGATTGAATCCAAAGCCTTCACATGATCTACAGAACTTTTCTTTTTATTTTATCATTTTATTTCTACTTTGAGCAAGGTCTCACTAAGTTGTTAAATTGCCAAGACTGGGCTCAAACTTGTAACCTCCCTGGTTTACCCTCTCAGACTACTGGTATTATAGGTGTATGCCATCATACACAGCTTAATAGAACTCATTTTTATAGTGCTATGGATGAAGCAATTCTCCCTCTTTTATAAGTAATTTGTAGGATTGAATAAATGAGTTGTTAAATATTGGGTGACCCAGAATTTTTACTATGGATGAAAGAAAATACAGATATGTGGTTGGTGGAGGGAAGGAAGGACCATGTTAGGATAGACTGTTGTTGGAAGCCATGCAAATTTGGATCATTAACACTAGTGCTCTGTGCTGTGAAAACCAAGAAATAAATAAATTCTGACAACAATGAGTAGGTCTAGGCTGACACACCTTTACACATTCCCCATGAAGAAGAGCCTTCAGAAATTTTAACAATTCATAGTCAGAAGAGGCTAATGTGAGTCTGGAGTAATTTGTTGTCAGAATTATTTTTTTAAATGAAGAAAGAAATCATAAACACATGTTAAAAAGACACCATCACCATCTTTAATGTACATACCATTAGCTAAGTTTGGAACAATATAATTAAGTATGAAAGATAATGAAATATAAACCATTGAGGAAAATTGGAATTATGTGAGTCTATACAGTTAATCAATTAAGCAATCAGTAAATAAATAAAAGAAAACAGGGGTGAAAAGGGACAGTTCTTTCTTAAAGTAGAATGAGATAATAAATAAAGATATAAGGGTATTAAAAAGTCCCAAAGTCAGAAAGATATTATTTTTCAGTCACTATTAAAAAATAGTTAATTATGAAGTGGTATTTTTTGAAGGAGCAGAAATCTTCATGGTGCTTTCCATAGATTGTTTATAAAATCTAAAAGGTAATATGGTAAATGTGCAGTGGAAAAACTAGACAATACCTGTTGTTTCAAACTGACTTCACCACTGTGTGACAGACTGACATTACAAACTTCCTAACATGACACTAGGAGAAGGACACCATATCTCCTCCATATAATTCAGATTTAGATGCATGATCTGAACCTGAATATGAAGAAAGTTCTACCAAATCCATTAGTACACATTAGACAGCAAAAAGAGAGCCTGCACTCTTCAAAATTGTTTGTCGCAAAAGACATAAGATGGCTGAGGAAATGTTCCAGATTAAAGGAAACTAAAGAAACATGTCAACTAAATGCCATATGTGATTTTGAAGAGAATCTTGAGGAGGGGGAAATATCACAAAGAACAGTACTGACAGAATTAAAGTGGTACACTAGAAAACATAAAGATCATATCAATTTTTAATTTCATGAACCGTTTAACCCCACGTAGTATTTATGAAAGAATATTCTTGTTATTAAGAAATACACCATGAAATATGCAAGCATTAAGGATTAAGAAAAGACTTGTAGATATAAAGAAATATGGATATATTCGCTGCTAAGGCAAATGAGGCAAAATGTTAACAATTCATGAACTTGGAGAAAAGTATACAAGAAGCCTTTGTACTATTTTACATCTGTGAGAGCTTGAAATTATGTCCAAGCAAATAGCAACAAATACACTTTTTAGGACTATGAATTTTATTATGTCCTTCTGTTTCTTCAGAGTGGACATCTAAATACTTGTTTGTGAAAGTGATAGTATGAATGAGTGAACCTAAAAAGTACATGCTGTGTACTGATAGTAATCCATTTTCTTTATGTGATTAAATGTTCCAACCTAACATGTTCAAATGTAACAAATTCATAAGAGAATAGGAAACTAAGTAGACTGATGTTCATTTGGCTAAAATGCAAGACAGAAAACAGAAATAATTCCAATTACAGAAAGGAAAATATTTTTGAGGAGGTTACTAAAAATATGCTGCAAACATTTTCCAGTGTTTCTTAAGCACACATGCCTTGCTTAATTACTGAAAAACTTGAAATATGTAACATCAACAATTCAGAAGCTATCACTCAGAATCTCAGTTTATCTTGACCCTAATACATCAAGTTTACAATGAAAGCACATTTTATCCTGATTTCACAAAGCAGGAAACATAAAATCAAAGATATAGTGGGGCGGAAATTTGGCTCAGTGGTTTCACAGCCTGCTGCGCAAGCGGAAGGATCTGAGCCCGATCCCCAGCACCAAAAAAAAAAAAAAAAAAAGGATACAGTGTTTTTGTTGGATACTGGATTCAGTTGGTAGGCAGTTGGCAATTTACATCTGTTTAGAAGGGCATATTATAAGGAAATAAATATTCACTACCTCATCAACATTCTTTTATTATTACAATTATGTATTTCATCCAAAAACATAGTAATATTTCAATGGCCTCCATTTTGAATCATTTCCTTTCTTCCTTATATCTTCCTCTTACCCTAAATACGAGTTCTGGTGCATCATCTATGTTCAATTATGAGAAAGTATGTATATAGTTAGTTACTTATTTTCAAACCCTACTTTATTGCCATTGTATTATAATTATTAAAACACAAATGTGATGACTTGATCTTCCCTTCATATGATATAATTTTTGAAATTATGTACAATATATGAATTTCATATACACTTTGGATAAGGTAGAGAAAACCAATTTTTCTTTAAAAATTTGAGATAAATATTCTTTCATTTTGCTATGGTCTTCCTACTTATTTCTTGTGTCTTGGAATGAGAGGTTAGGTCAACATGAGCAGAAATTTTGCATATTTTAAGTGATTTTGTTTGCCTCCGTGTTGTTTCACACTAGGTGTTCATGGAATATTTGGGGTTTAAAAAATTAAAGAAAGAGAAAATGCTTACTCTAATTATATGTACCACCATATT
Source organism: Heterocephalus glaber (assembly GCF_053883595.1). Lineage (NCBI taxonomy): Eukaryota > Metazoa > Chordata > Mammalia > Rodentia > Bathyergidae > Heterocephalus > Heterocephalus glaber. Next base: position 30,559,001 of record NW_028258138.1, on the reverse strand, counting down.
TTGTTAATTTGAAAAATGTTGGGTTAGCTCAGTTGGAAAAGGTTAATTTCAGAACTCTGGCTCACAAAACGTGCAAACATAGATGAGTAATTTGAGTAAGGGGAGAAAAAATAAGTGTGGAAACAAATCTGTATTATTGAAGGAAATCCCCTGGAATATTATTGATGTACATATATAACATAATAAATTTCAATATGCCATGAAAACCTAACCCAAAACAGAACATTATGGAATAAAACTGAAGATAATCTGTTCTTACTGATGTATATGTGGAAGGTTCAGGAACTAAAATTTATTAAGTGTAAGGAGGAAGAAGTATTTTTTCCTCACATATTGCAAGGATCAAGGCTAGCATTACTATAACAAAAGACAGACTAACAGAGAAAAGCATGCCACATTTGTTTAATCAAAATTTTTGATGAGATTGAACCCTTCAGACATGAAGACCAATAGACCCAGAGAGTACTGTTTTATGCTTAAATTTGAATTAAGAATGGACAATAATGTAGAAATATGATTGGACATAAAAGAAAGAGCATGACTACTGGTAGTAAACTGTGAGAGGACTCCAAAAAGACCTGTCTGTTGAGAATTCTATTACTCTCTAGTTATAAGGCAGGACATCTTTCACATGAGGGCTTTGTGTTGTTGTTTCCAGTGCTAGTGATTAAACCCAAGGCCTCACAAATATTCTGCCACTGAGCTACATCTTCAGGCCCTCATAAAAGTCTTACTTTCAGAGCAAGTAAATAAGTCAGGTAATTCTCTCATGGCCAGCTCCCACCCAGATGGGTGGGGAAAGGGTCAGAGAGTGACTTTCTGCTTCTGCTGTTTTCTCATTTCCTAATGTAACATATATATTTGAATCTGAGACAAAAGCATAAGCATTTGTTGCTCTGTAACACTGACAAGAATCTAGATAGATAGATTTACTTATTTCTCACAACCAAAATATGCGTTATACTTTATTTTGTAGACGAAAACAGTTATTTTAGTGGTTAAATTTATGTAAGAATTCACACACCTTGAAAATGGCAAAACTAGAATTTATAATTTGTTCAATTCCTCTTAGATTTGTATGTGAATGGGATTGATCTTTTCTAATGAACTGGCATATTTTCTATGGCTAGGCGAGTTGAGGGATTTGAAGTTGTTTCTCTGTGGGCTTAGCAGTGTTGGAAAACTGGAATTCGGTTGTGCTCCTATAGGCCTCAAATCTGTGTATGCAAAGCCCAATTTGGAACTGATCTTCTGTAGATCTTCACAGGCATAGTATCACTCAGTATTCACTAGAGACACAGATTTAATGTGAGGTGTACAAATACATAAGAATTTACCAGATTGGCTTATGGTGGCCACCGACAGAGTAAAGTATGGAAGAGTGCAAAAGGGCTGTCTGTGCACTAGAGAGCCAAGGGATCCACTCAAAGGCCGAAGGGCCTGTGATGGAAAGCTGGAAATAAACCTAAATATATGCAATAAACTAATTTTCCACAAAAGCATCAAGAAGACATAATGGGGAAAAGATACAGCCCTCAACAAATGGAGCTGAGAACCCTGGATATCTCTATGCAAAATATTAAAATTGGATAAATTTACCCTATGTAAAATTAGATCCAAAATGAATAAAGAACTTAAAATTGAGAACTGAGACCTTTAATACTCCTAGGAGACACAGGTATAAGTCATCTTGACATTGTTCTTAGCAGTGATTATTCGGCTATCACACCAAAAGCTCAGAATACAAAAAGAACAGTGAATAAATGAGACTACTAGAAAGTTTCTGCACAGTAAAGGATACAAAATGAAAAGGAAACAACACACGATGGAAAAAAATGCAAACAGGGTTAATTGATAAATAATACCCAACATTTACAATGAACTCTTAAAACAATAGCATACAAACAAATAAACCAATTAAAATGGACAAAGAATTTTAATGAACATTTCTCTAAACACACAGAAATGGGTAAATGAGAATATACTCTGTGTCAGCAATAAGCAGAGAAATTCAAACCAAAGCCACTGTGAGATATCACCTTAAACCTGTTATTAAACCTACTGTCAAGAACAAGACATAGCAATTGTTGGTGTGGTGTGGAGAAAAGGGAATTTCTACAGTGTTGTGGGAATATAGAATGGTGCAGCCATTGTGGAAATCAGTATAGAGCTTGATTTAAAAAAAAAAAAAAGAAAATTAGAACTACAATATGACCCAGAAATTTCTCTTCAGTGTATATACACAAAGAAGATAATATCACCACCTTGTAAGAATGTCTGAACTGGCATGCCCTACCAAGGTCGCGAGAAGCGCAGAACATGCTGAATCAGCCCACTGCAGAGAGGAGGGTCTGCGCATGCCCTACTGAGGTCACAAGTTGCACAGAACATGCCGAATCAGGCTGCAGCCTGGCAACAATCCACTGGACACTCCCCCACACACTCCTCTGTACAGCCACCTGGTTCCACACTACAAAGATGCAGAGGACACCGGACCACCAGACCACTGTACTGAGTCCTGCCACTCCCAGCTGGGAGGTAGGGGCTTCTGAGCCATCTTCCCACTGCTCCTGGTCCAGAGGAAGGGGCTTCCCAGCCACCATCCCTCCTGCTGCTCTCAACCCAGAGGAAAGGGCTTTTGGGCCACTATCCCTACCGCTGCTCCCGGCCCCTGTCCCACCTCTCCCAGCTCAGAGGAGATAATCTGTGCAGGTGCCAACAGCCACCCCCACACCAGTTGAAATGAGAAAAGACATAAATGAGTCTCAAAACCAGACTTCCAGATCACCTACAACAACCACAAAGGGAAATGAGATGGAACACTCTGTTACTCAACCACCTGGACCCACTGAACTGACAACAAAAGGGGATCTGGAAAACATGAAATCAGAAATAATTTCTCCGATAACAGGAGAAATTGTGCCCCTAGTGCAAGACATGATTAATAAATCTAGAGAGGAGCTGAGGAACATGATGGAATCCCAACATAAGAAACAAATGGAATCCATAAAACAGATGCAAATAGATTTCAAGGACATGAAAAACTCCATTGAAAGTCAACACAGCAGAATGAGCCAATATGAGGACAGAATTTCAGATATAGAAGATAAGATTGCAATTAGTGACCAGGAAAAGAAGAATTGCTTCAAAATTATAAGGGAACATGAGAAATCAATCCAGCAGCTGCTAGATGATGCAAAGAAGAATAATATAAGAATGATTGGGCTCAATGAAGAAACAGGAGAGAGTGAAGATGACATAAAAACATCTCTTCACAGAAATAATGGCAGAAAACTTCCCAAGCAGGGGAAAAGAACTTGACATAGAGATAAGTGAGGCATATAGGACTCCAAATAGCCTTGATCAAAAAAAATCTACACATAGGCATATAATTGTTAAGATTCCAGAAACACAACAGAAGAACAAAGTTCTCCAAGCAGTCAGAGAAAAGAAACAAATCACATACAAAGGAAAGCCCATCAGAATCACAGCAGACTTCTCAACACAAACCATGAAGAAAAGAAGACCTTGGAGTGATATATTCCAAGCCCTAAAAGAAAACAGCCTCCAACCCAGATTGATGTACCCTGCAAAACTATCTTTCAAAATGGATGGAGAAATAAGAAACTTTCATGACAAAGAGCACCTTAGGAACTTCATGAATACCAAACCAGCACTCCAAAGAATTTTACACAATATCCTAGGAACAGACATTGAGGAATACAAGCCCATGAAGCAAAGCAGAATGAAACCATCTGGCATGACAAGAAATTAAATGTAAAGGGGGAGAACCCAACAAAATGAAAAAGTCATGGCAATGACAAGTCACTACGTTTCAGTTATAACCATCAATGTTAATGGTCTCAATTAACCAATCAAAAGAAATAGACTGGCAGAATGGGTCAAGAATCAAAATCCAACAATATGCTGCATACAAGAAACACACTTCGTTCAAAAGGAAATTCATAGACTGAAAGTTAAAGGGTGGAAAGCAATACTCCATCTGACAGGAACCTGAAAAAAAGCAGGAGTAGCTATCCTTTTTGCAGATCAAGTAGATTTCAAACCAACACTGATTAAGAGAGATGAAGAAGGACACTACATCCTTGTAAAGGGAAGAATCCAAGAGGAAGAGATGACAATCATAAATATCTATGGACCAAACACTAGTGCAACCAACTATATAAACAAATACTAACAGACATGAAAAGTCATATATGCACTAATACAATTGTGGTGGGGGACCTCAACACCCCACTGTCACAAATAGATAGATCAACTAGACTAAAAATAAGTAATGAAATACTAGAACTCAATCAAACTCTTGAACAAATGAACTTAACAGATGTTTACAGAGTATTCCACCCCACAAAATCAGAATACACATTCTTCTCAGCTGCACATGGGTCATTCTCCAAAATAGACCACATACTCACACATAGAACATGTTTAAGTAAGTGCAAAAGAATTGAAGTTATCCCCTGTATATTATCAGACTATAGTGGGATGAAATTGGAGATCCATAGCAAAAGAAACTGGAAATATTTCATAAACATGGGGAAATTGAACAACACACTTCTGAATAACCAATGGGTCACAGAGGAAATTAAAGAAGAAATCAGACAGTTCCTTCAATTAAATGACAATGACAATAAAACATATTGGAATCTATGGGACACAATGAAAGCAGTCCTGCAGGGTAAATTCATAGCAGTAAATATACATATTAGGAAAACAGAACAAGCCCAATTAAACAAACTGATGCTGCACCTCGAGCTTCTAGAAAAAGAAGAGCAGGACAACACCAGAGCTCATACAAGGGAGGAAATTATAAAAATCAGGGGAGAAATCAATGCAATGGAGACTAAGAGAACGATACAAAAAATCAATGAAGCCAAGAGTTGGTTCTTTGAGAGAATCAACAAAATTGACGAATCCTTATCCAACCTTATCAGAAAAAGGAAAGGCCCAAATCCATGCAATTAGGAATGAAAAGGGTAAAATTACAACAGACCCAGCAGAAATCCAGAGGATCATCAATACCTACTTCCAGAACCTATATGACAATAAGATGGACAACACAGAAGAAATGGACAGATTCCTTGATACATATGAATTACCAAAGTTGAACGAAGAAGACCTAAAAATTCTGAACAACCCAATATAAACCAATGAAATTGAAAACATAATTAAAAACCTATCAACTAAGAAAAACCTGGGCTCTGATTGCTTCACTGCTGAATTCTACATGACATTTAGAGAGGAACTGCTGCCACTACTGTTTAAACTCTCCAATGAAATTGAAAAGGAAGCAATGCTCCCAAATTCATTCCTGGAAGCAAGCATCACCTTGATCACCAAAGCAGAGAAAGACCCAACTGAAAAAGAGAACTATAGGCCAATCTCACTAATGAACATAGATGCAAAAATCTTTAATAAGATACTGGCAAACAGAATGCAGAAGATCATCAAGAAGATCATACACCCTAATCAAGTGGGATTCATCCCAGGGATTCAGGCATGGTTGAATATATGCAAATCAATCAATGTAATACACTATATCAATAGAGCCAAGGACAAAAACTATATGATTATCTCCATAGATGCAGAAAAAGCATTTGACAAAATCCAACTTGCATTCATGATAAAAACCCTACAAAGCATTGGAATAGATGGTCTCTACCTTAAACTGATAGAAGCCATCTATGAAAAACCAACAGCCAATATCATACTAAATGGTCAAAAACTGAAATCCTTCACACTCAAATCAGGAACAAGACAAGGATGTCCACTATCACCACTCTTGTTCAATATAGTTCTGGAAGCATTAGCCACAGCAGTTAGACAAGAGAAAGAAATAAAAGGAATAAAGATAGGAAATGAAGAAGTCAAATTGTCATTATTTGCAGAGGACATGATACTGCATATAGAAGGCCCCAAGAACTCCACCAAAAGTCTTCTAGACTTAATAACCAAATTCAGTCAAGTAGCTGGTTACAAGGTCAACACACAAAAATCAATAGCTTTCCTCTACACCAATGACAGACTCACTGAGAGAGAAATAGGACAAATAATTCCTTTCACAATAGCATCCAAAAAACTGAAATATACAGGAATCAACCTAATGAAAGAAATCAAAGACCTCTTCTCTGAAAACTATGGCATTCTGAAAAGAGAGATTTAAGATGATATCAGAAAATGGACAGACATCCCCTGCTCCTGGGTAGGAAGGATTAATATAGTGAAAATGGCCATACTTCCATAACTGATATATAGATTTAATGCAATTCCAACTGAGATCCCAGCAGCATGCTTCCTGGACCTTGAGAAAACAATCCAAAAATTCATTTGGAACAAGAAGAGACCCAGAATAGCAAAAGCAATTCTAGGTAACAGAGACATGGCAGGGGGTATCACAATCCCCAACCTGCAACTCTACTACAAAGCTGCTGTGATAAAAACAGCATGGTACTGGCAAAGAAACAGGCCCGAGGACCAGTGGAACATATTAGAAGATGCAGAAACAACACCAGACACATTCAACCATCTCATCTTCAATAAAGGATCCAAACACCCTCACTGGAGGAAAGATAGCCTCCTCAATAAATTTTGCTGGAAAAATTGAGCTTCACCTTGCCAAAGATCAAAACTAGACCTATATCTCTCGCCATGCACTAAATTAAAATCAAAAAGGATTAAAGATCTAAATATTAAAATAGAAACTCTGAACCAGTTGGAACAGTGGTTAGGTAGAACTCTTGAAGACATCGGTTTGGGAAAAGATTTTATGAAAAAAACCTCAGTTTCCCATGAACTAGCACAAACAATCAACAAGTGGGATCTCTTCTTATTAAAAAGCTTCTGCACAGCAAAAGAAACCACCAGCAGTGTGAAGAGACAACCCACAATGTGGGAAAAAATCTTCACCTGCTTTTCCTCAGACAAAGGTCTACTATCTCAAATCTATAAAGAATTTAAAAAGATCAGACTTCCCAAATTTAAAGACCCAATCTGAAAATGGGCATCTGAAATCCACAGACATTTCTCAGACAAAGAAGTAGAAATAGCACATAAATACGTGAAAAAATGTTCAACATCGCTGGTAATTTGAGACATGCAAATGAAAACAACACTGAGATTCCACCTCACTCCAGAAAGAATGGCTGCTATCATGAAATCAACCAATAACAAATGCTGGCAGGGCTGTGGGGAAAGAGGAGCCCTGCTCCACTGCTGGTGGGAGTGTAGACTGGTGCAAGCACTGTGGAAATCAGTATGGAGATACCTCAAAGAACTAGGACTGGAAGTCCCATTTGACCTTGCTATTCCACTGCTGGAGATCTTCCCCAAAGAATTAAAAGAATCATACCACAGTGATATATGTGCACCCATGTTCATAGCAGCACAGTTTGTGATAACTGAAACTTGGAAACAGCCCAAATGTCCATCAACTGGACACTGGATAACGAAAATGTTGGTTTTTTTTAATAAAGTGGAGCACTACTCAGCCATTAAAAATGAGAAATTAGAGACATTTATAGCTAAGTGGATGCACATTGAGGCGATATTCTTAAATGAAAAAAATAGGACACACATGTATAAATACCGAATAGTTTCTCTGGTGTGAGAAACTGAAAGTGTAAATAAGGACTAAAATGTATAATAGGTAATGTGAAATAGGAAGAAAAGGGGCAAAGGGGAAAGAAATGGGAGGGCTAGGGGAAAGGATAGAAGGGAATGGGATTATTATGAGAAAATGGAAAAATAGGAACAAAATATTTGTAAATAGGGAGGAATGGAGGGGTTGAAGGGAGGGCTGGGCAAGGGTGAAAAATAAGAACCAAGAGAGATTATGTAAAGCTGCAAATTTCCAATGATGAATGTCATTATATTGTATACCTAAAATGTACCAATGATTAGAATGAATCTCGATAATGCAAAATAGGAAGAAAAGGTCCAAAAGGGTAGGGGTAGTGGGAGGGGCAGGGGAAAGGAAAGAAGGGAAAGGGAAAATGATGAGAATGGAAAAAATAAATAAAGTCTTTGTAAATAGGGAAGGGTTGAGGGGGTGAAAGGAGGGCTAGGAATAAGAACCAAGATGGATTATGTAAAGGTACAATTCCCAATGGGAAATGTAATTATGTTGTATACCTAAAATGTGCCAATAAAAGAATTTAACAACAAAAAAAAGAATGTCTGAACTCTCATGTTCATTGTAGTATTAGTCACAATAGCCAATTTGAATGGTGAGTGAATGAAGAAAATGCATATTAAAAAACTAATATTATTCAGCCATAAATATCTTGTCATTTGCCATATATAGATGGAACTAAAGGACATTATGCTAAGTGAAATAAGCCAGACACAAAAAAGAAAAATATTATATTATCTCATTAAAAAATCCATTTAACATTTTAAAATTTATGGAGATAGATAATAAAACAGGGTTTCCTGAAGTGGGGTACATGGACAAGAAGTGGGGAGATGTATTTCAAAACATACAAAGAAGTGGAAATACAGACTCCACAAGGCTAGAGATCAAAGACCTAATGTACAACATGAGCACTATATTTAACAAAATTGCATACTATTAGGAATTTTTGTTTAACAAGTATATTTTACCTGTTCCTGTCACAAATGTAACTATATAAGATGAATACGTTCATTGATTCTTCTCTAATAATCATTTTACTATGTATATAACATCATCTTATAAACCTCAAGTATGCATAATAAAATTTATTTTTTAAAAAGAAAGTAATGTATAATCATTGAAGATTTTAACATAGAAACAATCAAGAGTTCTGAATTCTCATATTATTTGAAAGAATTTGTAAATATCTTTAAAAACATCAAAGTCTTCTTACATCTGTAGAAGTACCATCCTTACCATAGTCTGGAAAAGGATTTGGATGCACACAGAAAAACCCAAAATGGGGATGGAAACAGATATTTGAGTGATAGATCTAGGCCAAAGAATGCTCAGAAGTGCTACTGACCATCAGCATCCAGAAAGAGACAGAGGCACAATGCTTCTCTAAACTTCAAGGTGTGCATGGCTTTGAACATATTTGCACTTGATTTCAGACTTGTAATTCCAGGACTGGAAGACTGTACATTTTGTTACCTAATTTGTGATACTATGTTCTGGTAGTCCTCAGAAATTGGTGCATTACTGCTGTCATCTTGCCTCTCCTACTCCAAGCTGCGAAACTGAGGAAGAGCTTTCTTCCAATTCTGTGTCCAAGCATTGTTGAACCCTCAAGTAATGAAAAATTTTGTTGAGTAGTATGCCCCAAATCTAAAATCTGCCTCAACTACTTTCCAGATCCACCACTCTAGAGACAATGCTTCTTCAAAAGCAAGTATTCCAGACTCTTAAAAACAGTATCTAAACTTAGAATTTTGATAATTTTTGTACTAAAATTATACACTGTGACTATATTTTCCCCATTTAAAAAATATTTTTTTCTCTAGCTGCTTTATCTAGTAAAAGTAGAAGTTAAATATACAGCATTTAATATATAGATATAAGAGAATAAAGACATGAGATATAGACAAGAGATATAGAAATGAGAATAAAGGAAAATGAGAACCAGATTATAAAATGAAGTCCACCTATGAATGGGCCATACATTTCCTCTTTAACAGCTGACAGAGAGAGAGAGAGAGAGAGAGAGAGAGAGAGAGAGAGAGAGAGAAACAGTCTGAGATAAAGACAATGATGAAAGGGAGGAAAAAGGAAGGAAAGAAAGGAAAAAAGAAGTAAACAAGAAAAGGAAAGGGAGATACTTTGCCAGTTATACAATTAAGTCCATACAACAAAACCAGTTATTAAGCAGAACTACTTCTGGTATTACGACCACACAGGAATTTTTCTGGTTTTTTTGGGGGGTACCGGGGATCGAACTCTGGACCTTTTACTTGCGAAGCAGGCGGCAGAACCACTGAGCTAAATCCCCGGCCCCACACAGGAATTTTTCCCAGGACTCTGTTACAAAGAAGAGAATCATTGAACGTACTTTGTAACAGGCTTAATGTCAAATTTTATAGGGGTACTTTTATAATTACCTTCCTTAGAGTCTGAAGGGTTCACCCAAATCTTAGCCAAATGAAAACAATGCATACTCCAATGTATATTCCAAAAATCTTGACAGTGATTTGCACAGTGATATAGTTAAGTGCCAAATACCCATGTAATAAAAACTTATCAACCTATTCTAGTCACTAGTAATCAGTAAAATGATTTTAACTTTTCTTTGCTCCAAAAATAAATAAATAAAATCCTCCTCCAAGATGAGCCTATGGAGTATTGTTATTCACTTTCAAAGCTGGGTTCATTCTTCTGGAGGCATCAACACCTACTGAAAAATACATTGTCCGGAGTTGCTGGTGGAATATTTTGTTGATTTTTGTGTCTTATCTGACCTCATTTGTCTTTAATCTCTGAAATATTGATACTAAAGTTTTTGAGGAGAAACTTTTTTCTGCTTAAATGATGCCCTACACTAGTTCACAAAATTTATCATCTTAACATTATACTGTAATCCTAGTGATTTTTTCATTCGAGTCTAATTTTATAGTGACATCCATCCACAAGGATCTCCATTGTAATAAAAGAGCTGTTTTAGAAGATAATCTGCAGGTAAATAAGTGCAATAGCAATAAGGATTTGATCCATTGAATTGAAAATTGTTATTGGGCCAATGTTGCAAGAAGATAAATAGCCTAAAGTTTGGATGATGTGCTAATCCACTTGTCCTTAATAACTTTTACTCTTTTCTTTCCCCCTTTCAAGTGTCCAGCTTCATACCTTCTGCTACCTTACCTTCTGTAGGCCTGCCCATTCATCCCCTTTCATTTGTTTAAATCTCTAGAAGTTATTCAAATTAAATTATATTATTAGAACCTTTGTTACACTAAATATAATAGTTTCCCTTATCCATAGGGAATATGTCCCATGGTCTGAGACCATGGGTAGGATACTATATATGGGTAGTACAGATCAGCACTCATTAGATAAACAGATTTAAGACAAGATATACAAACATATAAAAATTTACAAGATTGGCTTAAAATGGCCACTCAGAGAGTCAGGTGTGGAAGAGTGTAAGAGGTCTGCCTGCATACAGGAGGATCCGAAGGATTCAGTCGGAAGCTTAGATCTCAATATAGTGTCCCATGAAAGTCTGCATCAGGAGGCTGAAGGGTCTGCAAAGGAAGGCTAAAGAGTCTAAAATGGAAGCCAGGAGTAGAAGCCCAAGGTGAAGGTGAAGACTAGAGCTCCTCCAAAGAAACATAAGCCAGCCTTCCTTCTTCATTTTCCTTTTACACCATTCTGGTGACAAGCCTCCTTCAGGTGAGTCTTCCACACTCAGAACTAAGCCAAGCCAATTTAGTTGGGCATTTCTTACCCCAGTTGACACCATCAGTTAGCTATCACAGGTAGTAACATATATTGATAAGTGAAATGACTACTATGTGACTATGTGGAAGGTAGCATACCCAGTGTGGATACAGTGGTGAAAGAGATGAGTCCCAACTAGGTTGAGATGGAGTGGGACTGTGCAAGATTTAATCATACTGTTCAGAATTGTGTGCAATTTAACACATAAAATATTTATTTCAGTACTATTCCATTTAACATTTTCAGATGGCAGGTAATTGAAACAGGGGAAAGCAAAGCCTCAGATATTAGGGGTTTTACTAGAAAAGAATGTGGAAGAAAGCAAATGATTACATCTACTTTGGAAGAGAGGAGTTATTCATAACATCATATAAGAGACACTCAAATGGTGACAAATGCATAGTTGCATGGAATCAAAGAAAGTTCCACAGTGGCCATGTAACCCAGTTGAAACAGAATTACCAAAAGCGCCCTAAAAATGGGTATTATATTATGGTGCAACTCCTTAACTATTGCTGATGTTCAATTGTATGACTACATTTGGGAATTCATTATTTCATATACAGTTTTTGAAACACAAATTCAGCTTTCATTCCTAGCTGAACTACAGCACTTTTACCTGCAAAAACTTAGCCAAGTCTGTATGATGCTGGGTTAAACACATATGTAAAATAGTAAACACTTGCCCATTACTACCTTTATCAGCCGCATAAAACTTGAAATCATGAAAGTACTTTGAATATTAGAAAAAACGATAAATACAAGATAAACTTTCAGTAGTCAAAAATTTTGCAGGAATGTGGTATCAAAGAGTGTCAGACAAACAGTAGTAGAGATTTGTTTTAAAAATAACTGATATGCTTGTCAGAATCCATATTTTACAATGAGAATTTAGGCATAAATGTAAATTTTTTTTAAAATTTTTATAAAATTAATTTTATTAGTACATTTTAGGTATAAAATATAATGACATTCATCATTGGAAATTTGTACCTTTACATAATATATCTTCTTTTTTTTTTTTAATTTATGAACTAAATTTTTGTTGGATGAATCTCAGCATCTTTGTCACATAAGTAAAAGGATTCCAGTATTCTGTATGGAAAGCATTCTTTAAATGTCTAAAATAGTGTATTTGAAAATATTGTTGCCCTAGTCCCATTTTGTTGTATATAAATATTTAAAACTGGAAGGAACAGTGTGTTTTAGCATGGTAGCATTATGGATGAGTTTGTTACATTTATGTAAGTAACAGCAATCAACTAATATGACTTAAAAATGTCTTCATAGGAAAAATGCATGTTAAGCTAAGAATAGAAGATGGTATTTATGTAAAAGTGTGCTTCTGAAATGAAAACTTTTCATTTTCATCCCTCAGTTATCATATGTATTTCACTTTTGATTGATCATTATCATAACTCATCATCAAATTATCAAATTGAGTTCTTATAAAAGTACTACACAAAATAAAATAATGAAAATGAACCCTGACATTTTTCTATTCTGTGAAATAATTTTAGAGAAGGGATCCATCTGCAGACTTTTGCTCTCCATCTGTGTTTATTCCCAGGGAACAAGGTCTTCTATCTTGAAAATATGGTAATGTAAGAAAGATTTCAGAGAAAACAGAGCAGGTGGTAGTATCTAACGATGTTCTCTATAAGTGGAAACAATTTCCCTAATCTCTGCCTACAGGTATTTTACAGATGTGGGGGTATAGACATCTCCCCTGAAATACATAAAGCAAATAAAATGTCCTTAAATATACAAACCATGTTTGACAGTCAAACTCAGAGGGAAGCCCTTGACCAAAAAGGACATTCAATTTTCCTCCATGACATTTTGGCTTTTTCAATTCTATCATTCATATCTTCCTTACCAACTTTGGAAATGATATTTTAGAGACACACTTAGGAACATTACATTGCTACTGTTACATGTGGAAGTAAAAAGACAGATTCATCTTTACTCATTGGAAATCCAAGGATAAGAAGCACTGACTCTCTTCTGTATCTGCCACCAAAACTTCTTACCCATGGTTCTCTGCTTCTAAAGAAACCTCTGCTACCATTAAGAGTAAAACAGAAGGGAGAATTGTTAAGCAGCTACATAGGCATAATTATTTCAGAAGCATATGTGGGTGGTCTGTTAAAAAACAATAAGATATAAAATGAAGCTAATGCAAGGAGCCACCCTGTGTATAAACATGAATAGATACCTGTGTATATAATTAGATATAATTGAAATAATATGGGCCTCTAGGTGAGATGATATTGTTGTTAAAGGCTTTTCCATTTATTTCTTTTGTTTAAAAAAGTAAATTATATTTCATTGAAAATAAGCTTTGTGAAATATCTACCCTAAAGGATATATTTTCCCAATGTCAACATTTACCTCTTTAGCTAGTGACCATATATATGTGTGTGTGTGTGTGTGTGTGTGTGTGTGTGTGTGTATACAAATTCATTCATATATATTCTGCTTAAAAGCTTTTCTAGGAAAAAAACATTTTCTTGACATTAAAATCTATACTTCATATAAACCTTGATTTTTATAGATGAAACATTTAAAGTGTATCAAATATAAAGACATTTTTACCCTTTCACCATAGTCATAAAATGTCATTAGCTCTTCAGGTCAACCCCACATTCTACCTAGAGGTGTTGCTGTTGTTTTGTTTCTGAGTGTGAGGTGGCTCCCTCTGAAACCCCAACCAGTGATAGTCTCTAACTCACACTGTATTCTCCATATCTGTACTTCTTTCCACACACCTTTAGTTCTTCTCACCATTTCCAATTTCTATTTTTATTTCCCATCTGTATTAGTCAGGTTTCTTTAGAGAAAAGAACCAACTGGAAGTGTGTATTTATATATTCAGGGAGAATTATTTTAAAGAATGGGCTCATGCAATTGTGGATTCTTAGTAAATTCAAAATCTGGAGGGAAGGCTGAAAGGCTGGAATCGGAAAGAAGACCTATAGTTGGAGTCTAAAGTTGCAGGTGGCAGAATTTGTTTTGCTTACGGAAGGCTGATCTTCTTTTGGGGGTCGGGGGGCGGATACCGAGAATCAAACTCAGGACCTTGCGCTTGCGAGGCAGGCGGCAGAGCCACAGAGCTAAATCCCCAGCCCTAGGTTGATCTTCATTCTATGAAAACCTTCAACTGTTTGTATGAAGCCCAAACACACTATAGAAGGTTTTCTGCATTAATCAGTGCCAACTGATTTTAAATACTAACTTCATTCAAAAATGATCCAGATGGAAACATCCAGAGCAATGTTTGACCAAATATCTGGGCACTATGTCCCAGCTAAGTTGATATATAAAATTAACCATCTACAGAAAATATTCATCATCTGTGAGTCTTTGGAAAATGTCTTTTTTAAATAATAGTGAATGGTTCTCTATGGGAAACCCTTGTGAAATAAAGAGGAGAATATGTGAATAATTTAAATTCTAGTTCTGCATGTTCTGTAGTTGATTTACCTCAGTTAAATTACTTACTGGAGGCTTGCTTTTTCATCTGTAAAATGAGGATAGATCTTTCCACTAATTCACATTTCATTGATTTGCTCCTGTTTCAGAAATATAGATTGAATTACTAGTTTTCTAATATCTCTAGGCTTAAAGACTTTTTCTGCAAGCTGCTTTCTGCTTGCTAAGTTTTTTAAAAATTTACATTTGTATGTTACCTGACATTTTCAGTTATATTATGTTTCCAGTTCCATTAAATGTAGTGAGTTCTATGGACTAAAGACCTCAAAACTTCAACTTGCCAAACCTCTTGCCCTTTTATTTTCTTCACTATTTAAAATTTAAATAGGAATAATAATAAAGAAATCCACTAAATATCAATTACCTATGATAGTCATCTTACAAAATTTAACATTTTTACAAAACTTGAAATTTTTTTCTCAGTAAGTTAGACATCAACAACAGCTGAGCTCCATCATAGAAACAAATGCTACGAAGGAGAATAAGGAGGGACATTTTCTTGGTTTTGCTCAAATTCCAATTTTATTGATAGGTGTCTCCTTGTCTCACACCTCTTTCTTAGGGCAGCCAGTTGCCCTGGAGGGAAGCTTAGCTGAAGTCGAGTTTCAGAGTTCTTTCATTAGTGAATGTACCCTGAATATTTAAGGTACAGTGTATATTGTTTTGCGTTTCAATTTTTCTGAAACATTCTTAATGTCTCACATTGTGGCTACTCTATTGGGGGGAAATTTGGTGATTCTGTATATACACAAGATATTTAGAAACAAATCCAAAGCTATGGCGAGTGATAATTAGAATGCCAACACCATCGTTATTTTAAAGAAACATAGCTGGGAGATGACAAATGTATATTTTTGATTGGTTACAGAATAGGATATTTTTTTCAGAGAAAATTTTATTCATGTTCATTCTCCCAGTGGGATTAGGAAGGAACAGATGTTCAATAGAAAAAACAAAGTACAGTATTTCCTCAGTATTTATTTTACATAATTTAAAATGTCACTGTAATTAAAAATGATAGTTTTTAAATTTTTCAACTGATATGTAATGTATTCACAAATCATATATATATACACACATATATATGTTGTAGAAGGTCAAACAATATGGAATGCTTATTAATATCTTCAGAGAAATCCTTTATATAGATATGTATATTATAAACATACATATATATATAATAGATCATACATGTTATATATCTATATCTCTTATTACTCTACTGAACAATAATTCATTTTCTTCTCTTTTCCAATCTTCCTCACTTTTAGGTTTTTCAGTCACAAAACTTGTACAAGCAAAAAATAATCAACAGTTTTACTCCAGAGTGCATGCAAATGTTTTCATACAGCTCTGTTATTAACAATAATGACCTCAGCACAATACATTTCCAGGGGAATTAATGACTGGGGTTAATGGCCCAAGGCAAAGCCAGCCAGTCATGAATCCCTAAGAAATACTCTGTGCTTTGATCATTATTGCTTCATTACAACATAAAAATAATCAGCAGCAATTATAATTGGAACTATGGGAACAGTTCAGCCTTGAAACTTAACTCTTTCATGCTTGACGGAGCTGCAGATCCCACTGCTTCTAGTATATTTAGTACAAACAATCCTCAAACCAAAGGAATTGATACAAATGATACTGAAATGTAATGTGATCCTGAGTGGCCAATACTCCAATTGAAATCAGAGACTTGGCTGGCTAAGAAAAGATTAAATGAGCCAGTGCAAATAAAAGAGTAAGCAAGTCAAGCTGAATTTAGAATTTTTAAAGAGGTATTTATTGCAGGCTCAGGCAAGAAGAAAAAATAATGAATTGCATAATAGTGCCATGTTTTGATGAGTTTTAGTAAAATATTAAAAGGCAAGTAAAATGACAATCTAATATTTAGAAAATAGTGAAAGGCATCCATTTACATATACATTTTTAGAACTTTGATTGCAGAAAGCAAAAATAAAATATTTTTTATTTTACCTTGTACATCAATTGAAAAATTATTCTGAATTTGGGCATATTTAAAATTTTCTTCAATTAAATAAACACGTTATAAAATTATAGGATATTTGGGTTAATTCTTAAAACTGAACATGCATATTTAATAAGATAGAAAATTATTATAATTTCTTCTTTATTTGTCACTAACAAACTCCTTCTCAAGATGACCAAAACCCTGTGCTCACACTTTTTATTCCTTTAGTAGATCAGAATTTTACACAAAATTTCTCTTACTTCTTTTTAAATTTGTAGAGCTCTTAATTTTGTTTCCTGGGCTTTTTTATCTTTCCGGTTTTTCTGATTAATATTATTGCATTAGGCAGCTTTCTTGTTGCTGGACATAATCCTTGACATACACACATAGTCAATGAAAGGTTTAATTTGACTTATATTTTAAGGTGACTCACTTTATGGTCATCTGGCTTCATGTCAGAAACCACAGGAGAGAACATCAGTGTGGAACATAGCTACTTAGTTCATAAAGGCTGGGAAGCAGAGGAGGGAAACTGTACCAGAGAGGCAAGGGCAAGGGATTGGACATAGCACCCAATAGCCACATCTCCATTCCCACAGAGACATACCAAGGAGTATGCTTAGCCAATCCACCAGGCAGCTCCCAAGGCAATCAAGTTGACAAATAGTCCCCCCACCCCTGCACCCCACCCCAACCAAACACATTCCCTTAAAACATACTTAATCCCATAATAAATATTAGGTCATAATTCTACCTAGTAGGATATGATTTATCTCTCATACAAATGAGAGTACAATAATCCCTTCCCCAAAGTCTCAGAGGTTGCAGTATTTCCCCAAATTGCAAGTTCAATTCTCTTCTGAGACTCAAGACAAACTCTTATCTGTTAACTCCTGTAAAAATTTTAAAAAAGCAAACTACATAATCTCAAGCTAGACTGTACTAGGATAAACAGTCACATTCCCGAAGGGAGGAATAGGGAGATAGAGAAAAGTGTAGGAGCAGAGGAGACTGAAACCCCACAAGGCAAACATTTAATCTTGTGGCTTTGTGTCTGGCATGTGGGGTACATGGTAGTGAGGTATGAGTTCCAGAGGGCTCAGACAGCTTCACCACTATGGTGTTGCTGGATACACCCCATGTGGCCTTTCTCTTGTCCTGGATCCACCAATGGATGCAACTTTCCTCAGTAGATAGTTCA
Organism: Heterocephalus glaber; assembly: GCF_053883595.1. Taxonomy (NCBI): domain Eukaryota; kingdom Metazoa; phylum Chordata; class Mammalia; order Rodentia; family Bathyergidae; genus Heterocephalus; species Heterocephalus glaber. The sequence continues at coordinate 30,540,923 of NW_028258138.1, read as the reverse complement.
CATATCTGACATCTCCAACTTCCTGGGACCTTTACAGCACCTTTGGCTTCATCCCCACAGCTTGATATACCCACCTCTCAGGGTGTCCTCACCTGGTCTCCTATGCCCTTCTCTGAAACCTTGGTGGAAGCCTCCCTGAACCCACTGCTCCTGCATTCTGTGCAATGATACAACCAGCATCACATGGTGGACACGAAGGTCTACTGTCAGCTGGCCCCCCTTGAACCATGGATTCAGTAGTATCCTAGTGCCTGGGTGGCTGAACAAAGTGAAATAAAAACTGGGAAGCCAATTCTCTAGGAGATCCTTCTGGTACCAGGGTCCCCAAAATTCTTTTGAATGAAAAATTTACACTCTTGCACACTGGAGCCCAAGATAGGTGGGGTCTTGCTGATTTCTGAGATAACCTTTAATCACATTCTTCTTGTCCATGTGCAGAATACTTGGTTAAGTATCAATAATCTCTTTTGGCTCCAACTTTACATGTATTCCCTTCTGAGCCAAAATTTAAGTTTTTCCTAAATTTCTGCTTTGCTTTTTGCCCCTCACTATAAACCTAGCTAAAAGCAGTACTGTGCCATAGCCTGAACATCAGGCTGCTTTGAAATTTCCTCTGTGAGATCAATTTGTCCACTATCCTTAATCCCAGTCTCCTACAAAGTCTCTGGACATGAGCAAAATGTAGACGAATTGTCTTCCAGAATGTAATTTAACAAACTCCTGGGTGTTTCCTAAGCCAATCAGGGTGACATAATGAAGCTTAACTATTATAATTGTCAACATTAAAATATTATATATTTAAAATGTACAATTTGATACTTTTTAACTGACAAATCATTACCACAATCAGATGAATAACCAAATGCATCATCTCCCACAGCTGCCATTTTTGTTTATACAAGATGAGAACATTAATTTCTGTCAGCAAATTTCAAGAATATAATACCTTGCAAATGGCCTATAAATTTTGATGATTTGATCTATAATTTTTCAACATTAAGTTGACTCAAAAGGGATACATGTTTAGTAGCAATTGCACTTCGATTTTCAGTTTTGATCTTTCCCTAGGTTAGATATATGTGGTACAATACTCTTTTGCTATGCTGGGCGGCAACAGGGAGCCACAGCTCCCAGCCAGTTACACCATCATAAAAGTAAACAACTAATACTCTACAGTGCACTGTGTTGCTAAGGTATGGTGCTCAGTAGATTATTATATAGGCTTGTTCAATTGATGACGAATGTCTCAGTATGTATCCTCATTATAAATCATGAAATATTTGTAAGTTAGAATTTTTCATCCTGCATTACTGAAACTTAGTAAACTTTGACCAACAACTCTGTATTTCCCCAACTAGCAGCCCTTGGTTACCCCTTTTCTCTTCATTTGTATGAATTCAATTATTTTAGATTCTACATACAGTTAGTCCCTGACTTATGAACATTTCAGTCCTGAACTTCCAAAGGTGTACTGTATAAGACTCACTTTGTTGGATTACAAACAAAGCAGATTTACAAATGTTTTCCTGGAACAGAATTCCTTTTTAAGTCAGGAACTTACTGAACAAGTGAAACCATGCAGTATTTGTTTTCCTGTGGTCCCTGGCTTATTTCACTAATCCTAATGTCTACTGGATTCATCCATGTTATACCAAATGATAGCATTTCTTTAAAAAAAACTGAATATATGTATTCACATTAATATATATTCTTATTATATATCTCACATTTTAATCAGTTCATCTGTGAATAGGTATTTGACTTGTTTTGGTTATCATGAATAATACTGAAATGAACATGACAGTACAGACATCTCTTCCAGGTACTGATTTCATTTCCTTTGGACATTGTAACTGATAGTACAGTAATACAAATGATCTAAGTAAATACTAAGAATGGATTAACAAGTAGGATAATGTAGAAGAAATGAATACATTCCTAGAAACAGCCTATTATATTGAGTTATGAGAAAGTTTAATAAAAACTTGAAAGATAAATTCAATAATTTAAAAAATCATCTATCAAATAAATTCCAATGACCTAATGGTTTTGTTAGTGAACTATACCAAACATTTAAAGAAGAATTAGCACCAATATTCTCAAATGCTTCAAAAAATTTTAAAAGGGGACAACATTTTTGCCATGGTCTGTTTGGGTTTCCAAACAGGAAGTTTTTTATTTTAAGGCCAGCCTCTCCTACATAGTGAGATCCTGATGGAAACAACAACAAAATAAACAAGTAAATAAAAACTAAATAAATTATACATTTATAAATATAAATGTAAAAGTCTTTGAGATTATTATGAAACTAATTCCAGTAACAGATAGTATAGTGCATCACAACCAAGCAGGGTTTATTCTGTGAATGAAAGATTGGTTCCATAAATGAGTATCAATGTACTTCTTCATATTAGCAGATTAAATACAAAATCACATGGGCTGAAGGTGTAGCTCAGTGGAAGGGTGCTCTCCTATGCATGTATGAAGCCCTAGATCTAGTCTCCTGCCATGGGGGTGGGGGGGAGGAGGAGGACGAGGAGGAGGAGGAGGAAAAGAAGACCAAAAGAAGGAAATAATAAAAAGAAAAGAGAGTGAAAAGCACAATATATCCAAAATATTATTGTTAAACTGAATGTGGCATCTCATGTCTGTGGTACCAGCTATGAGAGAAACTGAAGCAGTGCAATCACTTGAGTCTACAAGTCACAGACAGGCCTGGGAAACATACTCAGGTCTCATCTCAAAACAAAACAAAATACCCCAAAGCAGTGATTATTTATTTTAACAAATGCAGAAAAAAGGCACTGGATAAAAATTCATATTCCATTACTGATAAGAAAAAGAATTCTCTGCCAACTAGTAGTAAAACATCGCTTCAGCCTCATGAAGAGCTTCTATAAAAGACTTACTGCTAGTGTCACACTCTAAGATGATGAACAAGACAAGATGCCTTCCTTCATCCCAACTCTTCTACATTATACTGAGAGGGTGATTTGACAACAAAAAATAATAAAAGTATCCAGATTGGAAAAGATTAATCACAACATTCTGTATTTAGACAATGCATTTGTATGTGCCTATTATACTCAAAATATATACAAAGAAGTATCAGAATTAAGCATTTTTCACAAAGTTGCAATATACAAGATCATTATCATAAACCATCCTTTGTATTTCTTTACTCCAAGAATGAAAAACTGAAATTTCAAATGTACAAAACACACACACACACACACACACACACACACACACACATAACCTATAATAGCCCCTACTATAGCCACTATCATGAACTCCCTACTACACACAAAAAAAAATTTCTTCCCATTGCTCATCTAGCTGTATAATATTTCACCCAATTTCTGTCCTATCACTGCTAGATAATGAATTTCATATCACCTTATGCAGTAGGACAGCCTAAAAATGAGTTGTACTTTCTGTAAGGGCAGTTCACTAGAGACCCCTTTAGTATATATGGAAAATCTCTGAGGACATAAGAGCCTGGGTCTCCTCTGGAGAGCTGACTCTGCAAATGCAGTTTCCAGACATTTTATGTTTGTCTTACAAGGTGGCAGCTCAGGCTTTACTTGGTTGTAATGTTGCTGTGTAAATAGACAAGGGAAAGAAACAGCAATGGAAGCAAACATAATTTCACCTTTTCCCAAAGAAAAAAGAATGCTTCTTAGGAAGAATTAAACACACACACACTGTAGTTTCTGTTTCTCTCTCTCTCTCTCTCTCTCTCTCTCTCTCTCTCTCTCTCTCTCTCTCTCTCTCTCTCTTTCTCTCTCTCTTTGGTGCCAAGGATTGAACTCTAGACCTTGCACTTGCGAGACAGGTAGTAGCACCACTGAGCTAAATCCCTGGCCCCAGTTTCTCTCTTTGTGTAATTAAATATTTCACAAATAAGACAAAAATACAAGTGAAAAGAGAATAAAATGTTATAAATATGGTTAAGAGCAATTAGTTCTTTAAAAATATCTAGCTTTATTATTTTGACATATATCAATTGAGAAGCATTACACACTTTTCCTTTTGTTAAAAAGTTTGGTGTAACACGTAATCCTATTAACCATGAGCATCAGTGAAAGCATATTCACCAGGTTCATCCCAATTTGTGATGTCAGAGATTCCACTGTGTCATGGTTAAAAAAATTGATTCTCTTTTTATTAATAGTATCAATAAAATGCGTGTATAAGAGTATTTCTTTAAGGCAGATGACACGTATTTTGCCTTCTGTCCTTAACAAGTAGATTGAACAAAAATGCCAGGTTTTGTTTGTTTATTTCACTATTAGCTGATCTCATTTACATTCCATCAAATATAAAACAATATTCAGCACTGGTATCTTAATAAAATCATCTGCTTTAACAAGAAGATATTTTCTACATACTACTTTCTTTTTTCTTTTAATGCATTTCTTTTTGAAGTACTATAATGATTGCCTTCAAAATTATCACTTGAAAATATGTATTTTTTTGACATTCAACATGCATATAAGATACAAAATATGCATTTAACTATAAAACAATAAGCAAATAATAATTGAATTTCTTAATCTATCAGAGTAATTTATTTCCAAGCAAATATTATGTGCCTGGCACTGTGGGAAATGAAAAAAAATTCAGATCATGATTCTTGTCTGCTGCAGCCTTAGAATTTAATTGGAGAGATATGTTTAATTTATATAAACCACTAAGAAAGAAATTTTTTAAATCTCTAATCTTTTTTATATTGCCCAAAAAGTAGTTACATCCAGATCTATAGGGAGAAATTTCTAATAGAATGGCATCCACAGCTTCTCTCTGACCCTAGGTAGAGAGGAGATCCTCAACTGCTTGGGGAATTTTGTATATATGCTGCAGAAGGCAACAGTTTGGGGGATTTTGAAGGAACTCAGCTTCCTGTCTACTGACAGAGAGCATGCACTCTACACTGCTTTCTGCCAGACTAAGGTGTGATTATCCAACTTTAGGCTGAAATAATTAGTGCAGCATTAGTTCTAGGTCACACAAGTTCCAATTCAGCCTTTCTTGTAATAAAGATCATAGTTTAAATTCCATTTGTTTCATTTGGTTTCAAATTTGGGTAGAAGATAAATATACTAAATTATATTATTGCACAATTCCACTTTTGAGTACTAATGCAAAGAGAATTAATAAAAACTAGATACCTTGAGAGATGCCAAGAGTAAGCAGCCTGAAGAGATTTATACTGAGCCTTAAAGGATAAGCAGAATCCAGGGAAGCACTGTGTGTGAGATAAAAGCAATTCATATCATGCAAATGATATGAAGGGGCAAAATAAATTCACAAGTGGAAATGAAAATGGCACAGCTCCATCTGAGAAGAACCTAGTTTGCCTCTGGAGGCTTATTCTGGGACATGGATACAAAGGCTTTGAGAGGGAGACCAAAGTGTTTAAAATTGTCAAGTAATAGAGAACTATTTCATACCCTGGAAAAGGGGAATGAAATTACAAAATAGTTTCTTAAAGGCAATTCTGGTTTTGAACTACAGAAGTTGAGTAAGGAGGAAGGAATCAGGGATGGACCAACTAAAAATCAAAACATTCAGACCCAACAGAAAACACACAGAGTCCTGGACTCAAACCATCGGAGAGGGATGGAAAGAGTAAAGGAGCTGACGACACAAGTTCCACCATTTTTCAAGGGACAGTTCTCTTTGGGAACATACCACCTTTAGAGAAGCAGAGAAAACTAGGCAACTGGACTTTATCTCTGAATACTATTTATAATTATTTGGAAAGATGATTATATTATAAATGTATGGATTTTCAGCTTTGATTACCAAACATTAATTTAGAGAAAATGGAATTTAAAACTTAAAGGGTCTTTGATCTGTCAGTGTAGATAAAGGTATTAAATCTTAAAAGGAATTTGTTGAGGTTGCTAATTTGTGTGCAGCTGGGATGAGACCCGGCACATGACTTGCTGTGTTGATCCTCTGCTGACTACACCCCATTGGCACTAGTTTATTAACACCAATCACATTTTCTGGACCAAACACTGAAAATGAAATAATGTGATTAGTGGTAAATAACCTGGGCAAGTTGATCATAATAATAAGTGGACACTTTTGACACTGGAAGTGTTCAGTTCACTCACAGCTGGTATCAATGATACACAAGAGATGTATTATCTGTGTCACCTCGTAGTCCTGGGTACCTCTGCTGCTTTAATCTTGTACCTGCTTTTGAATATATTTTGCTCAGGAAAGGAGTTTGGTCAAGTTGCTCCAATAGTGGTCTGAGGCTTTAGTGAAGTCTCACCAAATTACGCACAGGCCTTGCTCTAGAGAATGCAGCAATGGAAATACCCCATAGGTACCTGGGACTGCAAAACTGTAAACATATTTGTGTAATGAGTCTCGACCCCCATGCAGCAGTATACTCACTTTCAAACATCATCCAGAAATCCACAGCTCCTTTTAGTCACTCCACAAAGAGCTGCTGTGTCTTCAGTTTCAGTGAACAAACAATTTGCAATGTGAACAGCTGAAGCAAGCTGTGTCAACAAGACAGGATTTGAATTATGACATGCTGCTGTGTCTATGAAAGCAGAAGAAGGGAGTACATGATTACGGCCTAGAGCATGTGGTTAGCAAGGGAGTAATGGTAGCTCCCCAGCATCAACTGTTGATGGAAAACATCTGCTTCCTTCCCTATCCCCTAGAAAGATTTTCTTGGGAAACAGGCTCCTGATGCTATCACTCTGAACCAGGGCAGTTCCCTCATCAGATTTCTGGGGCAATATTTGAATGTGTTGAGCAATCATTTAAAAAATAGTACAAATAACATGTTCAGTGGGGAAAAAAAGGGAATGTGATAAGAAAATGTGAAAACTTACAGCATTCTCAGCCTTAAAATATAATCTGTGTTATCGCTCCTAATTTTCACACTTCACAGCTGCTAATGGATCTCAGCAGAACTAAAATAAGACTGTTGACAGAAAGATACGTCTTTTTGTCATCTCTGTCATGTTTCATCTTCCTTTAGTCTGATTTGGAATGTTCTTATTTGTCTCAAAGTTCCCTGATACCAGCTAGGTTGCTTTTTGGTTTTCTTGCTAACTCAAATCTCTCTTCTTTTTAAAGGAAAAAAACATCTTCTGAAGTCACTAGAAGGATGGAGATAATAAAAAGTGATGGATATCAGCAGCTCCCTGTGTTTGGATTGATTGCTGTGAAGTCATTGGAAACAAAACACCATAGGGGATTTGGTAAGATGCCCTGGTACTCAAATGTTCCAGGTGTTAGAAGACCCCTGCAGATCCTCAGATCTGGGATGTTTCCAAACAAAACAAATAGTGTTCACATAGGCCTCTTAAGATCTTTAACCAGGGTACAGAAAAGAAAGCTCACAAGAGATAAGCAGGGAAAGGAAAGAGAAACAGAGTTCACTATCTTTAAAAGCTCTGGTGGCATTGCATAATGATACCAATCTTTCAAAGAAGAAGACTCCTGGGGTTTCTTAGTTAAATGTAGCCTCCAAAAAAGTTCTAAATTCTTTTTTCATCCATCCCTTGCATTTTCCATCAGGAGAGTGTGGAGTTAAATGTCATTCAGATATACTGATAGAATCTGATTGAAAGGTTTTTGACCTAATAGTTCCAGAGCCAAAATATTTGTCTTCTACAGTTTATTTTCCATGCATTTTTCTCAGGAATATTTCTAGCTGATGTAGTTAAAAATATAATATTTTCTAAATATAGTTTTTGTTTGGTTATTTGGCTTTGATTCTTCTGCATATATTTTTTTTCTTTTGTTTTTTTCCACCCTTCTTTTTTATTTTGCATTGTGTACTTCTCTTATTTTTTCTCCACTGTAAGGGTGAGAATATATTTGAGTTGCATGACGTAGGATTGGAAAAATTTAAACAACTTCCTTTAACCTTGTTTTCATTTACTATTTTTCCTAACATTGTCTGTGATGTAAACATTGTAATATTTCCTTTAAATCCCATTCTTACTAAAATCTTCCTAATTTTTTCATATCAACCACACAATACAAGCAGTTTCAAAGTGTTCTATTTTTATTTTGCCTGTCATTATGAGATAATTTTTCCAATACAATTAGACAATTTCTTTTAATCAATTATTTTACCTGATGATTCCTTTACTATATAATACTGTGAATAATGTCACAGGTTGCCCTTGTACTTTAGGGCAGAAAAGAATAGACACAAAAATAATCACTTCCAGCAAAAAAAAAAAAAATACAAGGAGAAAGAAGATCCTTTTCAGAGTGTAGATTCAAAATTGGCAGACTATTTATATATAAATACTTGACATCATATTAAACCAACTCAATGTCTTTTCATTTAAAACAGTCATTTCACAAGTATTTGGAATCTTCCAGGTATAATGAAAGGATTATGGGCTTTGCAATCAAACATATCTGGCTTTGATTAGCTGTATGACCTTGGAGATTTAACCTCTCTGAACTTCAGTTCTCATTTATTAAATGAATTTAATAACAACAACTGCAGAGTGTGGTTGTGAGGATTAAATGAATTTAGGATAGCATCTGGCACCCAGAAAGCTCTCTGAATATATAACATTTCAGGTACTGAAAAGATGCAATTAAAATATAAGTCTACTTCCCTTCTGTCAATAAATATTTTTATTCAATAAAGCACCTGACAACAGGAATTTGACAATTGAGCTGAAAAAATAATTAATGCAGTTATAGTTTTGCCCAAATATCTAGTGATGTTACAAATAAATGTTACTAGAGAAAAAAGAAGATGAGAATAGTATAATTTGGGGAATAGTTCTTTGAGGAATTAAGATTTGAATTTGACAATAAATAATGTATAGGATTAATAATGGCGAAGGCAAAGGAGGGGAGCCATCAAAGTGGAATAAATACCATTAAACAAGCTGTTCTGACAGGACTATACCATGTGGGGGAAAAAAGAAGAAGCCTGAGGGTTGGAATAGAAAGATTAGTACATAAGTTTAGTCCTGTTCATGAAGAATTATGACAATTTTAGAAAGACTTTGCAGGTGATGTGGGGAATTGTTAGAAGAGAGTATCAGTAGAAAGTAAACTGATCATAGTTCAATTTTTGTAAAGTTGGGAAGGAAAAGTCAGAAAGTGAACAGCAATAGCATTTTCTTAGAGTAGGCAGTTTTATATTTTAGCCTCTGTGGATAAAGACTTAAAACTAAAGATGGGAAAGCAGTGAAAATGTGGCCAAGGCTTGGGCAATAACAGTTATTATAGGGAAAGGGTAATGTGAGTTGCCAGAGACCCCTGCAGTGGTCCTGGCCTCCTGCAAGCCTTTACGAATCTGCAAAATAGGAAAGTGGAAATTGAAAGGAACACAGAGACAGAGACTTGAGAGAAAATGAATATTGGGCTGATCTATGCTGCTCTGGGGGCAGCAAAGATAAAGCCCCAAGGACGTCTAGTGTTTATTCATTACCAGTGTGGGAAGGGGGGAAACTGGGCAGGCCTTGGGACATCTGCTGATAACAAATATCAAGCAGGCAGGACTGTAGAATGAGGACCCAGCATATCTTTGCTGAAGAGAACAAATGGTTAATTCAGAGGGGAAGAATTGAATGGGAGTAAGTTGACCTTGACTGGGAGTGAACGCAGCCAAGCTCTGTTACTTACAATGTAACACAGCAAAATTATGGAGAGGCAAGGAGCTTGTGTCACTGTAGCCTGCTAATACTGGACAAAGGTGTCTGCTACAAGTTATAAACAGAAATACCGCTACCCATACAGGATACAGAGGAAAAATTTTGTTTCATGCTCTGAGTTTCTATAATTTCTAGACAGTTTCATGTAAATTAGAACTAAAAGAATTTCCAAAGAAGTGGACAAATTGACTTGTGATGGTTAAACTTAATCATCATGATGACCAGATTAAGAGACTCCTGGAAATGTGTATATCAGTTACTTGTACCCAGCAATGAAAAAACTGGTCAATGCAAGAACAAATGTAGGAAGAAGAATAATGGAAGACAGAGACGTGGAAGGATTGAGGAACTGATATTAATGAGAAATCCAGTAGCAATGTGGGGTGACTATATTGTGAACAATTCATTTATTTGGATGTCCCAACCAAGTATATTGTATAATTTGTTGTTTACTCTTACTTTGTATGTATTATATATGGTATATATGGGCAAATAATTTATTTGGACATACACAGAGAAATACACTAGCAGTCACCAAGCAAAAGATACTATATTCAAAATCTTTAATCAATTTCTTGTTTTGTTTTAAATAAATTGTTCATTAAAACAAGAACTTTATTTTTAGAGATATTTTTGAGCTAGATGTTTGAAATGGTAAGGCTGTTCATTAGCCCTTTTGAAAAGAAAAGTAATATGGAAGAGAAAGAAATGAAGTGGAGACAATAAAATATCAACAATTAATGAGGAAAAAATACAAGATACTTCAAAATCCCCCCAAAAACTTCAGTGGTGTAGAAGATGGCCTGTCAAAGATATCATTTTGGTATAGAGAATAAGAGCATCACATATGTTGGCAATTTAAAAATGGTAAAATTTTGAGGGTAAAAACCCATTGACTTGGGTGCAAGATCACAAGTCACTCCCCTATGAGCAGGTAGGACAAATGGTGAGGATTAAATCAACAAAGGACGACAGATCAATAATTTCTACTTGAGGAAATAGAAGTGATGGGTCCAGACTTATCCTTTGTAAAAATTATAATGTTGAAAGCCAACTTTGTCAGAAATTAAAAGAGCTACTCACTTGATTTTGGGCTCCAGGTGCATGGGAATTCTTTTCCATCTTTTCACTTTCAATTTGTGTGTTTCTTTGTGGATAGGTGTGTCTCTCATAGATAACATATAATTGGGTTTTGTTTTTTGATCCAGTCTGTCAGTCTGTCTTTTAATTTCAGTTAAGACCATTTGCTTTGTTTTATTTGCCCATTTGTGTTTTGTTTTGCTTTGTTTTGTTTTTGAGACAGGGTCTTACTATGTAGTTCAGGGTGGTCTTGAACTCACTATGTAGTCCAGGCTGACCTCGAATTCCTGGCCATCCTCCTGCCTCAGCCTCCCAAGGACTAGGATTACAGGAGTGCACTACCACACCTGGCAAGAGTTAAGGCCATTTGCATTCAGTCTTATCATTAAAAGATATTTAATGATTCTTGTCATTGTGTTATTTTTCCAGTGCTGATTTCTTTTTATTTTCATTTTGTTTAACTACTCTACCTGTGAGATTTATTCTTTCCTTGTTACTCTTGGATGATGTTGAACTCATTGTTTCTGTGTGATCTCCCTTCAATAATTTCTGTAATGCTAATTGCATTGGTCATGAATTTCTTTAAAAGACCCTTATTTCACCATCAGTTTTGAAGAATAATTTTGTAGGATATAATAATCTGGATTGGCAATAATTTTTTTCAGGATTTGAAAAACTTCACTCCAAGCACTTCTAGTTTTTAAGGTTTATGTTGAGAAATCTGAGGTTATTCAGATGAGTTTGGATTTATAATTTATTTGGCTTTTTTTCTCTAATACCTTTTAGTATTCTCTCTTTGATCTGAATTTCTGGGATTTAGGCTATGATGTGTTCTGGTACATGTGTACTCATGTATATAATTTTGTAATTCTCAACAGGTAAGCTCTGTAAACATCCTAAATGCTCATTAATGGACATATAGATTTAAAAATGTGAGATATATGCAAAAATGGAATTTTATTCATCCACAAATAAGAATTAATTCATGTTATTTGCAGAATAATCAATGGATCTTAAGACCAGAGTGTCAAATGAAATAAATCACAATCAGAAAATTAAATATCATATAGTTTTTCTTAAGTGAGATACACAATAACTAAATAAATAAAAGAGCAAAATAAAGGAGTCATGATAGAAAACAGGGAGGATGAGTTTCTGGAGGTGGAAAAGGGGCTTAAGGGAAAGAGGGAGGGTATAATTATAGGGAGAAGAGACATAAAAAAATGATCTGGATATGAGATATCTATGTACCAATTTCCCCAAACAAATGGAAATATTATATATTGCAAGCATGAACCAATAAAATAAATAAAGAAGTAAAAGAGAACAAAAATTATGTGAAAGACATTTGAGAGCGGAAAATGCTTTTTAGGAGAAAAGGAAATTTACTTTTTGAGATAGGAGAACCAAGTAACTATAGAAAGAAGGAAATCAGCTACTACAGAAGTTACTGAAAATTCTTGGGGGTTGTGTTGTTATTGATAAAACTGGTCTTGTGTAGACGCCAGGATAAATAGGGATCAAGCTTTCAAGTGTCAGCTAGAAAACAAAGAACTATTTATTTATTTATTCAATTAAAAACAAATGAGTGGAACAAGAATGTGAAGAAATTTTGAAAAGATTAGAATAGCTACAGTGGAGGACAGTGCAAGAGTAGAACAAAAACTTAATAAAGGACTGCTGAGATGAAGGAAGTGCTCTCTGAGCTTAGCTACAGTAATTGCTGCATGGAATCAGTCCCATTGATGGACTTTATAGGTCCACTTTAACAAGGTGGGAGAGAGAGCAAACTACAGCTGTATGTGACCACACCTCCAAGAATGAATTACAAGGAGATATGTGGTTCTGTGTGCTGTGAAGGAAACCTCAAAATGATAGATCAAAATATGCAGCACAACCAGAGAGAGGAGTGAATTCATCTTGTTTAGCTCATTTGTGGGACATCTACAGTTTCAAGGCCTGGTGCTAGATTTCAAAACGTGAAGAAAGAAAATGAGCACATGCTGAAGGATCAGAGATCACTATAAGGGCAAGAATTGGTGTAAGAAACTGAAAATGTAAATAGGGACCAAAATGTATAATAGACAATGTGAAATTGGGGAAAAATTGTTCAAAACAAAGAGGGAACTAGGGAGGAGGGGAGGGAAGAGGAAGGAAAAAGAAAAAAATGAGAAAAGATGGGAAAAATTGAAATGGGGCTTTTGTAAATAGGGAGTGGAAAAGGAATTGAAGGGAGAGGAGGGGAATGGAAAAAAAGAGGAATAAAGATACATCATGTACAGGTACAAATTTCCTATGATGAATATGATCATTGTGTATATCTAAACTATACCAATAAAACTAAAATTGAGTCACAGAAAATTATTTCAAGTCCCCAATTGTGGACATGGTCTGAGATGGGTTTTGCCTTTGGAAACTTTAATTATAACTCATTGCAACTGAGAAAACCAAGATGTTGGTGCCGGCATATCATGTAGATAACCAATAGTCAATTCAGTCACTAAGGAGAAAGGAATAAAAATAGTATCGAGAATTAAACTTGTGAGTGAAATAAATCAAGGTACATCTACACATCAGTAAAGATAGCTAGAAGAGTTGGCAATAAGGAATATGGAAGACACCATAGGTTTTAGATGAGGAAGTTTCTAGCAATGATTTTAAGTCTTCTCAACTAGCAATGAAAAAAAAAAGATATGCTTACTATTCCTACTTTTTCAGTAGTTCAGAAAGGCCAGAAAATAGATGTATGTTTAGATTTATAAGAAATCGCTTGGTCTTTTTCAATGGCAAGAGTACCATTTTACAATGCCATAAATACAGGAATTCTCATCATTCCTTGTCAAACTCATCAAAATTTGGACTTTACTTTTTCTTTTCAATTTTAATCATTCCAGTGGTTGTGCAATATCTGGTGGTGATTTTAATTTGCATTTTCCTGATGATTAATTATTTTGAGAACTTTTCCGTAATGCTTACTGATCATTTATGTATTATGTATGTGATATCTGTACAAATATTTGTCCATTTACAAGGTTCACATTTTATTCTTGAAATGTAGAATTCTATTATAGCTCATATATATATATATATATATATATATATATATATTATAGACTTCTATTATAGCTCATACACTAATGTATATCTTTCTTTATGTAGACATCTAAATTTGTCAGTAAGTTTATAATGTTCAGGGAAAGTTATTATTTATTTCATTACATTTATTTTAATATTTTGGGTTTGTTTAATTCTATCATAAGGGCTTTCTTCAGCTTTATTTTTCAATTGTTTGTTGGTGTTATATATAAATATCAATCTTATAACCTATGATTTTGGTAAATTTACTTATTTATTCTTATACATTTTTGTAAATACCTTAGTATATTATAAACTTGGAGTAAACAACTGTCATCTGTGAATTAATAGTTTCACTAGTTCCTTTCTGAACTACTTGTCTTCCATTTTTTGTCTTTCTTTATTGCATTGGAAAGGAAAAGTGATCAGTTTGGAGGTAACTGTAGGCATTCTATATATTCTTTTCATCAAATTAAAGATAGCCTCTTATGTATCTGCTGAGGACTATTAGATAAAGGATGTGGAATAGTTTTAAATGATTTTTATCTATTGAAATGATTATATGATTTTCCTCTTATTCTCTTCAGAAAGTGAGTTACAAGGGCTTTTAAAAAATTAAATCAATATTGGTCTATAGTCTTCTTTCTGTGTTGTGACTTTGGTTTTGTTATTATGGAAATTATTGTTTTATTAAACAAATTGTAAATTTCCCACTTAATTTACATTAAAAGTTAGTGTAAACTTTGAATTATGTTTCCATTAAACATTTGATTGAATTTACAGTGGACCCATCTGAGTTTTGCAGTTTTCTTTGTAGGGACATTTTTGATAATAATTTAATTTTACATCAATAATGTGTTTAAATTTTCCTATTAATCTTGTGTAAGTCTTGGTATGTACATTTTCAAATAATTTATTCATTTCATTATTTCTGGCCATATTCTTGTTAATTGCATCTTTCATAATTCTTTTAAAATTTATTTAATTTAAATAAATCTTGCATTATCTTCTGGTGTTTAGGACACTGTTGGCAAATCTATAGCACACGTGTTGTTTGTTTTTCTTTGAAGACAAAAGATATTAATATATGAGTTGTTTTTTCCAAACTAAAAACCTCAGAATTCAGGTTTAAATGCAACATTGACACTTTGCAATAAATAAGTGTGTTTTGGGTTGCAGTTTGGGCACTCATCTCTAAAATGTCCACCATCACTGCTCTAGGACTGGCACTATGTAACTTTAACATTTCACAGTTTACTCACTGTTCAATTTGTACCACCTTATCCAAAAGTTTTTAAACTCTCATTCTTGTGGACTCACTAACCTCAACTATTTCTTCTCTGCTATAGTCTCTAGTGTGTTAAAGTTCTATAAACAACACATAAAATGTTGTATTTAAATAAAATCATACATATTCTATATAAACAAGAGCAAATGTGGTATATACTACATTTTTTTTCTCATGTATAATCATTTCCAGTGCTAGAGGTCTGGGTTTCAATATAGTAGTTTCTTTCCTATAGCCTTTCTTATAGTTCTAGTCTTCTGATGGATTATCTTAGCTTATGTTTATCTATCTCATTTTTCTTCTTTTATTTTTGCTTTTATTAGTACATGTTTGCAGTACATAATGACTATATCCATTGTTTGGGATTGGTTCATGTATGTAACACAGTTCAATTCCCTCACCCCCCCAACTCCACTCCCCTTTCATTTCTCCAGCATCGGATTCATTTATTTAACTTATAAGACCTTATAAAGTTAATTATAATGTATACAGTTTGAAAACACATTTCTTCTTTTTTCTATCATCTGTTATTTCATGTGTGTATATATATATTTACTTATTGAGTTTTTCATATAGGAGAAGCTATGCAATATTTTAACATGTGTCTGAGTTATTTTACTTAAAATTATGGTCTCGAGGTACATCCATTTTCCTACAAATGACTTGTTTATCATTCTTTATGGAAAAGTAGTACTCCATTGCATATAAATACCACAATTTTTATCCAGTCATCGGTTGATGGGCATACAGGATGCTTCCAAGGTTTAGCTATTATGAGTTACACTACTATAAACATGATATGCCTACATCACTGTGGTATGATGTCTTTAGATCTTTTGGGAATATGCTTAGAAGTGGAACAGCTGAATCAAATGGAATTTCTATTTTAATTTTTGAGGAATCTCCGTACTGATTTTCATAGTAGTTTTATCAGTTTATAGTCCCACCAACAGTGGAGAAGAGTTCCTTTCTCCCTACAGCCTTGCCAGCATTTGTCATTGGTTGATTTCTTGAGAGTAGCCATTCATTCTGGAGTGAGATAGAATCTGTGTTATTTGAATTTGTATTTCTCCAATGGCCAGTGATGTTGAACATTTTTTTCATGTATTTATTGGCTGTTTATATTTCTGCATCTGAGAAGTATCTATTAATTTCAGATGCCCATTTTTAATTCAGGGGATCTAGTTTTTTTGAGTTCTTTATATATTCTGTATATTAGTACTTTGAGGTATACCTGGAAAAATTTTTGGTCCATTCTGTACGTTGTCTCTTCACTCTGTCAGTGGTTTCCTTTCCTTTGGATAAGCTTTTTAATTTGATCCCACTTACTGATTTTTGGTATTACTTCTTGTGCAACAGGGTTTTTTTTCAGAAAGCCTTTGCCTGTAACTATGCCTTCAAAAGTTTTACCTATTTTGTCTTACAGCAGATTAAGGGTTTCAGTTCTAATATTTAGATCTTTAATCCACTTTGATTTTAGTTTAGTGCATGGTGAAACATATAGGTATAGGCATGTGGATAGAAAGTTTTCCCAGCACTATTTGTTAAAGAGGCTTTCTTCCAAAGGGATTTTGCCCCTTTGTCAAAAATAATATTGTTGAGTGTGCCGGGGGTTGTTTCTGTATTTTCTGTTCTTTGCCATTGATTTACAAATCTTTTTTTCCCCATACCATGGTGTTCTATCACTGTAGATTTTCAGTATAATTTGAAGTCTGAGATTGTGATTTAACCTGTCTTGTCCTTGTTGCCCAGAATTGCTTTTGCTATTATAGGTCTTTTCTGGTTCCATATGAATTTTAGGAATGCTTTCTCCAGTTCTGTAAGAAATATTATTGGTATTTTGACTGGGATTCCATTAAATCAATATTACAGTTTTGAAATTATGGCCATTTTGACTATATTGGTTCCTTATGACCAGGAATGACATATCTTTTCATTTTATGATATCCTCTTCAATCAACTTTTTTCAGAGTATTGTAGGTTTCATTGTAGAAGTCTTCTACTTCCTCCATTAGGTGAATTCCCATGTATCTCATTTTTCTTTATGCTATTGTAAAAGATAATGTTTCCCTAATTTCCCTCTCTGTGAGTTTGTTATTGGTCTATAATGATGTTTTTGATTTTCGATTGTTGACTTTGTATCCTGCTACACTGTCAAATTTGGATGTTAGTTCTAAGAGTCTTTCAGTGGCATCTTTGGGATCTTCTATGAAGAGGATCATGTCATCAGGAAATAATAATAACTTAACTTCTTCTTTCCCTATCCATATCCCTTTTATTTCTTTCTCCTGTCTTATTGCTCCAGCTAATACTTCAAGAACTATATTAAACAGAATAATGATAATAGACATCCTTGTCTTGTTCCTGATTTTAGTGGGAAAACTTTCAGCTTCTCTCCATTTAGTATGTTGGCAGTTGGTTTGTCATAGATGGCTTTTACCTGGTTGCCATAAGACCTTCTATTGCTATTCAGCATGTTCTTTTGCTTTTTTGTTTGTTCAGTACTGGGGATTAAACTCGGGACCTTGCACTTGCAAGGCAGGTGGCAAGACCACTGAGCTAAATCCCTGGCCCTCTTCAGCATTTTTACCATGAATTGATGTTGGACTTTATCAACTGCTTTTTCTGCATCCTTAGAGATGATCATGAGATTTTTGTGCTTGCTTCTGTTTATGTGGTATATACATTTATTGATTTGAATCCCTAGAATGAATCCTACATGGTCATGATGTATGATCTTTTTGATAATTTGATGCCTTCTGTTTGCCATCATCTTATTGGAGATTTTTGCATCTGTATTCATTAAAAAGATTGGTCTGTAGATTTCTTTTTTGGTTTGGTTATTTCTGGTTTGGGAAACAGAGTAATGTTTACTTCCCTTTTGATTTCACTGAAAAGTTTGAGGAGTACTGGCATTAGATCATCTCTAAAGTTTTTGTAGAATTTGGCAGTGAATCTGTCAGGATTTGTTCATCTCTTAGTTGGTAGGGTTTTGTGTTTTTTTTAGTTACTTCTTCACTTTCGTTTACTGATGTTAGCTTATTCAGGATTTTTATATCTTCTTGGTTCAGCTTTGGTAGTTCATATATATCCAGGAATTTATCCATTTCCTCTGAACTTTATATTTTGTTAGAGTACAAGTTCTCAAAGTAGTTACTGATAATTTGTTTTTCAGCAGAATGAATTGAGATTTCAACTTTTTCATTTCTAATTGCATGGAATTCAGGCTTTTCTTATTTTGGTAACATTGGCTAGGGGTCTGTATATTTTGTTTAGTCTTTCAAAGAATTACCTCTTCAATTCACTGATTCTTTTAATTTTCATTAATTTCTGCCCTGATATTATTTCTTTTTTTTTTTAAGTTCTTTTATTGGTACATTTTAGGTAAACAATAGGGTTACATTTATCATTGGCTGCTTGTACCTGTACATGATGTATCTTGGTTCTTATTTTTTCCCCCACTACCTGTGTGCCATTCACCCCCTCCATCCTTCCCTATTTACATAGATTTCATTTCCACTTTTTTTCTCATAATTTTTCCTTTCCCTTCTTTCCTTTCCTCTTCCCCTCCCATAACCCTTACCCCTTTGGATTTTTCTTCCTATTTCAAATTATCAATTATTCATTTAAACTCTTATTTAAACTTTCAGTTTCCCATACTAGAGAAACTATTTGGTATTCACACATGTGTGTCCTATTTATTTCACTTAAGCATATGGCCTCAATATGCATTCCTTTAGCTATAAATGACTCTAGTTTCTCATTCTTTATGGCTGAGTAGTACTCCATTTTATTAAAAAAACACATCTTCTTTATCCAGTTCCCAGTTGATGGGCACTTGGGCTGTTTCCAAGCTTTGGCGATTACAAACTTTGCCACTATAAACACATATATTGCTGTGATATGATTCTTTTAATTCTTTTGGGAAGATACCCAGCAGGGAAATAGGTGGGTCAAATGGGACCTCTAGTCCTAGTTCTTTGAGGTATCTCCATACTGATTTCTACAGTGGTTGCACCAGCCTGCATTCCCACCACCAATGGTGAAGGGTTCTTTTCTCCCTACACCCTGGCCAGCATTTGTTATTGGTTGATTTCTTGATAGCAGCCATTCTTTCTGGGGTGAGATGGAATCTCAGTGTTGTTTTCATCTGCATCTCTCGAATGAACAGTGCTGCTGAACATTTTTTCATATAGTTATTTGCTGCTTTTACTTCTTGTGTGGAGAAATGTCTGTTCATTTCAGATGCCCATTTTTGGATTGGGTCTTTAAATTTGGGGGCTCTGATTTTTTTCAGTTCTTTATATATTCTAGATAGTAGTCCTTTCTTTGTCTGAGGTACAGCTGCTAAAATTTTTTTCCCACATTGTAGATTGTCTCTTAGCACTGTTGGTGGTTTCTTTTTGGAGTGCAGAAGCTTTTTAGTATATGTTCTCAAAGTAGGTATTGACGATCCCCTGGATTTCTATTGGATCTGTTATGACTTCACCTTTTTCATTTAATTGCATGGATTTGCACATTTTCTTTCCTTTTTTTGATAAGGTTGGCTAAAGGTTTATCGATTTTATTTATTCTTTTGGAAAACCAACTCTGATTCATTGATTTTTTTGTATCGTTCTCTTAGTCTCCATTGCATTGATTTCTGCTCTGATCTTTATAATTTCCTCTCTTGTACGAGCTTTGAATTTGTTATGCTCTTCTTTTTCTAGGAGCTTGAGGTTCTGCATAAGGTTATTTATTTGAGTTCTCTCTGTTTTCCCAATATGGGCCTTCACTGCTATGAATTTTCCCCGAAGAACTGCTTTCATTTTGTCCCATAGATTCCTGTATGTTGTACTGGCATTTTCATTTACTTGTAGAAACTGTTTAATTTCTTCTTTAATTTCCTCTGTGACCCATTGGTTGTTCACAAGGGTGTTATTCAGTTTCCATGTGTTTGTTTGTGTTTTGTGGTTTATTATATTATTGATCTCCAATTTTATTGTGCTATGGTCTGATAATATACAGGGGGTAACTTCAATTCTTTTACATTTACTTAGACATGTCCTATGAGCTAACATGTGGTCTATTCTGGAGAACGACCCGTGTGCAGCTGAAAAGAATGTGTATTCTGATTTTGTGAGGAGGAACACTCTATAAACATCTATTAAATCTATTTGCTCAATAGCTGGGTTCAGTTCTAGAATTTCATTGTTAAATTTTGTCTAGATGATCTGTCTATTTGTGATAGTAGGGTGTTGAGATCCCCTACTACAATTGTGTTACTGCTTATTTGGTTTTTCATGTCCATTAATATTTGTTTTGTATAGTTGGGGGCATCATATTTGGTGCATATATACTTATGATTGTCATCTCTTCATCTTGGATCATTCCCTTCACAAGGACATAGTGACCATCTTTGTCTCTCTTAATTAATTTTGGTTTGAAATCTACTTTGTCTGCAAATAAGATTTCTACCCCTGCTTTTTTCTGGGTTCCTGTCACATGGAGAACTGTTTTCCATCTTTTTGCTTTAAGTCTATGAATTTCTTTTTGAGTTAGGTGTGTTTCTTGTATAGAGCATATTGTTGGATTTTGCTTCTTAAAACATTCTGCCAGTCTATTTCTTTTGTTTGGTGAATTTAGGCCATTAACATCAATGGTTATAATTGATAGATATTGATTCATCCTTGTCATGATCTTTTACTTTTGTTGGCTCTTTTATTTATTTTTCCACCTATCCCTTTAGTTTCTAACCTTGCCTAGTGGCTTCCCTCTGTTGGGCCTCATGGAGCTGTGACTTTCATTTTTTTTTAGGATATTGTTTAAAATTGCTTGTAGTGCTGGTTTGGTGTTCATGAAATTTCTCAGGTGTTCTTTGTCATGGAAGTATCTAATATCCCAATCAATTTGGTAAGATAATTCTGCAGAACACAACAGTCTAGGTTGGAAGTTATTTTCTTTCAGGGCTTGAAATACTTCACTCCAGGCTCTCCTTGACTTGAGGCTTTGTGTTGAGAAGTCTGCTGTGATTCTAATGGGCTTTCCTTTGTAGGTGATTTGTTTCTTTTCTCTAACTGCTTGTAGGACTTTGTTCTTCTGTTGGGTTTCTGGGATCCTGACTATTATACATCTAGGTGTAGTTTTTTTTTTATCGTGGCTAGTTGGAGCTCTATATGCCTCACTTATCTGTATGTCCAATTCTCTACCTCTGTCTGGGAAGTTTTCCACTATTACTTCTGTGAACAGTTTTTTTATGTCAATTGTACTTTCTCGTGTTTTTTCATGGACTCCTACCAGTCTTATGTTATTCATCTTTGCATTGTCTAGCAGCTGCTGGATTGATTTCTCATTGCCCCTTACTATTTTTAAGAAATCTCTGTTTTCATGGTCCTTAACCGCGATCCTGTCTTCTATATCTGATATTCTATCTTCAGATTCCCTTAATCTGCTGTGGATACCTTCAATGGAGCTTTTAATTTCCTGAATATTTGTTTGAATGTGTTTCATGGATTCCATTTCTTTCTTATGTTAGGTGATCATGGTTTCCATTTGTTTCTTATGGTAGGCATTCATGGATTCCAACATGTTTCTGAGCTCATCTTTTTTTAAATCTGTTTCTGTTCAAGAGCCTCTGATCATGTCTTTCACTTTAATCACCAACTCTATAGTTATCTTGGAGATTATTTCTGCTTTGAATTTTTCTAGAGCCTCATTCATCTGTTTTGTTACTTCCTGTGCTATCAGTTCAGGGTGTCCAGGTGGTTGATTATCTGACTTTTCCACCTCGTTTCCCACAGTGTTTACTCTTGGAGGGGTGGAAGTCTGAGTCTGTGCCTTGCTTAAATGTCTTCTCATTTTTGTTTTTGGTATTGTCCTTGGTTTAATTCTTTGGTTGATACTTTTAAATTGCTTATTGTAAGAATCTTTGTTGATATATTTAGAACACTTATGGAATGATTGCTTCTCAGAGGTGTCTTCCAGATATAGCTGGTCTTTAAGTTTTGTGTCTCTAATGACTCTGAGGCTATCTTATTTTTATTATACCAGGAAGAATCACTGACTAGATCAGTAATGACACCTTAGCCTAAGTTATACAATCAGCAACACCATAGCGTCAAGTACATCTTAGAAAATGACACTTTGTGGTAGTTATTAATCTATCACCTTTAACTGTGGGAATTAAATCAAAATTGAGGACCAACCCAACATATCATTATAGTGAATAAACTCTTCAATATAGCAACTTTACCCTTCAGGATGGGGAGTTAGACAGAGTTGGGGAGGGAGGGATAGATAGGTAGAAGGACAGGGGAAGGTTAGCAGTGAGGCCAGAGGACAAGGGCTAGAGAAGAAAAAAGAGAAGAAATGAAAAAGAAGAAATCCAAATTTGGGCCAGAACAGGAACAAAAAGGTAGATAAAGAACAATGTGGGACAGCAAGAGAGTGAGTGTGAGAGAGAGGGAATGGAAAGAGAAAAGAAAGAAAAAGGAAAAAAAATGAAGAAGAGAAAAACAAAACTTTCCAAAGAGTAGGAAGAAAAATTAAAATTAAGAGAAATAAATCAAACCAATAATACTAATTTTGGAAATAAAAAATAAAAATGAAAATTAAGGGTCTCCTTCAGGATATGTCTCTGCTGTCACGATAGACAATGTGGGCAGCAGTGTGCAGATGTAAGTCAATGAGTCTCAGCAAGCAAATCGCAGACCCATGCAATTCAGGCAGATTTCTGGCTGCAAGTCCCAAATTGAGCTCCTTATCCTCCTGTAGGGTTGAACTCTGCAAGGTTCTACTGGAGGTTCCAGCTGCCCTTCCCCTGAAGATAGTCCAGGTTCCAATGGGAGGTGATGATCCCTCCAACTTACCCAGTATGGTGGTCTGATAGTCTGGTGTCTCCTGTGTCTTTGTAGTGTGGAGCCAGGTGGCAGTACAGCCAAGAGACCAGAGGAGTGGGGGGTTGGGGGGTGGGGGTGGGGAGGGGTCCTGCAGGCACCTGTGTGGCTAAGTGGATGGCTGCCATGGGTGTGAGCTAGAAGGGGTGGGTTCCCTGAGACCCGGGACCTACCTCAGGCATCTGCTGATGTGCCTGGCTTGAGCTGGATGGGGCAGGTTCCCTGCAACCTGGGACCTCTCTCAGGCATCCCTGATCTTTATTATTTCTTTCCTCATATTAGCTTTGAGTTTGGATTTTTCTTGTTTTTCTAGGACTTTGCAGTGCATCATAAAGTTATTTATTTGAGTTTGTTCTGTTTTTTGATGTGGGAATTCACTGCTATGAACTTCCTTCTTAGAATGGCTTTCAGTGCATCCCATAGGTTCTAGTATGTCATATTGGCATTATCATTTGATTGTAGAAACTAATTCCTTTAATTTAATCTGTGACCCACTCATTATTCAAGAGAGTATTGTTTACTTTCCACACATTTGCATAGTTAATGTGGTTCTTTTGCCATTGATTTCTGGTTTCATTGCATTATGATCTTATAATATGCATGGGGTAATTTTGATTCTTTTGCATTTAATGAAGCATAATTTATTGGACAGCATATTTTCTATTTTGGAGAAAGACCCATGTGCTGCTCAGAAGAATGTATTTTCTTTTGTTGGATGGATATCTTTAGATATCTATTAAGTTCATTTCTTCAAAAGTTTGGTTCAACTCTGATATTTCTTTGTTAATTTTTTGTCTAGTTGATCTGTCCATTTGTAACAGTGGGGTATTGAGGTTCCCATTACTGTTACATTAGTGTTTATCTCAGTTTTCCTGTCCATTAGTGTTTGTTTTACAAAGTTCAGTGTATCGGTATTTGGTGCTTATACATTTATAATTGTTTACTCTTCCTGTTGAATTGTCCCCTTAACTAATATGTAGTGACCTTCTTTGTTTCTTCTGATTAGTCTTGAAATTCTCTTTGTCTGATATGAGGATAACAACTCCTGATTTTGTCTGTATTCCTATTGCAGGGAATATTGTTTTCCATCCTTTGATTTTTGATCTGTGAGTATCTTTTTAGATTAAATGTGTTTCCTGTATGCTGCATACCACTGAGCTTTCCTTCTTGATCTATTTGGCCAATCTGTGTCTTTTGATTGGGGAATTAAGACCATTTCCATTGAAAATTATTACTGAGATGTGTTGACTTATTCTTGTCATTGCATTATTTTCCTGTTGCTGATTTCCTTATTTCTCCCTTTTGCTTAGCTACTCATCCCACCACATATATTCATTCTTTTTGACTTATTGACACTGTTAGCTTCATTGTTTCTATGATCTCCTTGAGAAGTTCTTGTAATGTTGGTTTGGTGGTCATGAATTTCTTGAGGTACTTCTTATCACAGAAATAAATCTCCATCAAATTTAAAAGAAAATTTTGCAGGATACATAAATCAGAGTTGGAAGTTGTTATCTCTTAGGGCTTGAAACACATTACTCCAAGCCCTCTTGGCCTTTAAAGTTTGTGTAGAGAAGTCTTTTGTGATTCTAATGGGTTTACTTTTGTAGTGATTTGTTGCCTTTCTCTAATAGCTTTTAAGATTTTGTCTGTGTAATGGACTTGTGAAATTTGAGTGTAATGTGGTGTGGAGAGGTTCTCTTTTGGTCATAATTATTTGGTGTTCTATATGCCTTATTTATACGTATGCTTATTTCTTTCCTTATATTTGGGAAGTTTTCTGCTATTATTTCTGGGAACAGGCTTTTTATACCATTTATGTTGTCTTCTGATTTTTCACTTATTCCACTTATTCTTAGGTTAGTCTTTGCCTTATTTATAAGTTGTTGGATCAATTTTTCACTTTCTCTTGCTGTTTTTAAGGTGTCTTTGAGTAGTTGGTCTTTGAAGGCATCATTGTCTTCTAGTTCTGAAATTATGTCCTCTCATTGGTCTGTCTTGTTACCATTATTTTCAATTTTATTCTCTTACATTTCTGATTGAAATCTTTCATGCACCCTAATTCTTTGGTGAACTGGTCATTCATGTTTTTTATCATATTGTTTAGTTCTTCTAACATTTTGTTAGTGTCTTCTGAGAGCTGCTGCATATTTGCATCTTTTTGTTTATTACTTCCACTATGCATTTAGTTATATCATCTCTAATTCCACTTAGCATCTCTTTCAGATGTTTTCTAATCTCCTATTCTATGCTTTCAAGAAATTCAGGTGTGCAGGTGCCCCTTGGTGCCCCCTGGATTGGGATCAGAGCAGTTATGGATTGTGAGGGACATTTTGATGCCTTTTCTTCCCACATTTCTAATGTTTTTGTTTGATTATTTTGTTTTTTGCTGAGGTTTGTGGATGCTTATAGTCTAAACACTTTTTGCTAGTACAGAGATCACTTTAGTTGCTTTTTGGTGATGTTCTTTGGGTGTGACTCAGAATAATACTTTGCCATAGCCCCAAGATTCCACCATCTTGGATATTTTGGGAAAGGAAGATGTAGTGTAGTTAGACCAGCAACCAAGTTCTCCAGGAATATACTCCAGTGTCTTTAATGTCACAGAGGCAATCTGAGTGTTGGCTTACAGAAAAATAGTGACAATTATGTGACCCTGTTAGTATGAAATAAAACAGTAATATTGTCTGAGACAAATTATATGTTAACATAGCATAAGAACTAGTTATGCACCCCCCTTATCTCTAGAGAAGAAACTGTCATTTATCATATAAACTTTAAGGCAACACAAGTATTCACTTATAGCCAATATGTGCTAAATGAAACTATATTTCGTAGAAAAGAATTCAACAGTAATTTTTCAGAATTAACTATCAAAAGATTAAGAATGCTTTGCTGTTATACCATCAAAGATTTAGGGTTTGAAAATAGGAGATGCAAGAAAAAAATTGAAACTTTAAGCTCTATGATGAGAAGGAGGAGAGAGAAGATTTAGGGTTTGAAAATAGGAGATGCAAGAAAAAAATTGAAACTTTAAGCTCTATGATGAGAAGGAGGAGAGAGAAGTGATACAAAGGGTCTTATTCAAGAGTACAAGAATGTCTGCATAATTGGAAAAAGGTGGGACAAAAAATTGGCAAGAAATAGATTAAAAATGGAGAAAAAAGAAAGAAATCATACAGAGAGTAAAAATAAAAAGGAAGTAATCAAGGGGAGAAAATTTTAAAAGTAGGAGTGGAAAAAATAGAAATATGAAGAAAAAGAGATAGAAATCAAGGCTGAAGGACAAAGGAAGGTTACTCAAGCCTTGGAAAACTTGTGAGGAAGACAGGTGGGAAGGAAAGAAGAAAAACAAAAGCAGAGAAAAATAGAGAAATATCTTTGTGCTTACATGCCTGTGGTTATCTTCTGTTGTCTCGTTTTTGGCTGGACAAAGTATGACTCCACTCCCACTGTTAGATGAAGGAGGTAGAGCTCATATTCTTGTTGGATAATCATCAACAACAAGACAGCAATAAGATTAGGATGGGGTGCTAGCTCTGAGACTTGAAAATCTATGAAAATTCAGGTTGAACCTGGCCTCTGTTCATGGGGTTGGGGCCTAATCATTTGGCTTATAACAGTCTGGATGTTTCTTGCCAGCGTGACCATGGGTTCTGGCATGGACATCTCCCATGGTTGTTCCTCAACCAGTCACAGTGGGAATTTAACACTGAGGGCCCTGAGATCAAGCCAACTCATGGCTACTCCCAGGTTCATCTGGTCTCTCTCAAGAATGGCAACTGACTAAGCACTCTCTCTGGGGGATATGGCAGATGCTTGTACTGGAGTCACTCACCAGCTGTAGTTTACTCTACGGCATCCACTGCTCCATTCCACTTGTGTGTTTCTCCCTGAAGGCCTCTGGAGGCACCCACTCTCACTATGTCTGTAAATTCAATCTTCCTCTCTCAGGAGCCGTGAGGTAGGAACCAGAGAAAGATTTTCCCCTCCTTTTTCTGCATCATGGTCTGTCTCTTCAATTCCTCTTTAGGCTCCAATTTTCCAAACAAATCTTTCCTGGGTTTCAGGGATCCACCTCCCTCCTTCTTTTCTCCCCTGAGTTATTTTCCAGTGTCTGGATTTCAAAAATTGGAAAGGTTGATTTGTTGCTGCTTACTGCTCCACCACTTTCCTGGAAGTGTCATTTTCCTTCTTAACATTCTTTTTAACAAGAACACTTATGGCCTGACAGCTTTTTTCTCAGCACTTTTAAATGTCTTTCTACTATTTTATATATATATGTGTGTGTGTGTGTATATATATATATATATATATATATATATATATATAATTATTTCCTGTGAGGGATCTGCAATTGTTTGTGATTAGGTCTTCTATTTTTAAGGTGTTATTTTTCTCCTCACTGATTTTAATTTTTTTTCTAGTTTTTAGACAAATTGACTTAATTATTTTAATATTTAGAATGAGTTAGGAAGGCAAGAGCTCCTACCTCACTATTACACATAAAAACAAGTTAAGAGATTTTACTAATTTTTCAGCATTTTGACTTTAGACATTTCTGGAGATAACTTTATGAAAGGATGTGTGCAAAATAATAATAAAGTATTAGTCACCTCAAAGTTTTGGTACTAGACTACAAGAGATATGTATGTAAAATACATATAACTGTCTTACATGTATATTTATTGGTATATTTAATATATTATATATTAGTATAAAATGTTATACATATTATTTTTTGGTTTTTGCTTTGTAATAGAGGGTCTGTATGTAGTTCATGCTGGCCTTCGACTTAATATATAGCCTCATTTGGTCTTAAAGTCATGGCAATTCTCTTGTCTCAGCTTCCTAAGTGCTGATATTACATGCATGCCACCATACATGGCTTACTCTTCTTTAAAAACAATACTAATTGATTACTAAACTGAAAAGATTTTTTTTACATTTGTAGTTGAATTTCTCTGAAAATATGAAGACTTGGCATCTAACATTATTGAACCTTTTATTATTTACATATCAATGTGAATAAATTAATTAAATAACTTTCTAAGAGAAAGGTGTGCAAGGGTAGACCAGACAAAGACTAAGTTTCCAATGTATCTCATAGAAACAAAGGTAAAATCTAGAGGCCAAGAGCTGGTTTGTTTTTCTTTGACTCTATATACTCTTTAGTGTTGCTTTGTGACTATATAAGACATTATTCTTCACATGGAAACCTCTGGCCCTATGCAAATTCATGCATAGGTCTGTGCACACTCATACTACTACACACACCACAGAAAGTGGCTGAACTTTTGTATACAAGTGGGGAAGGTTCATCAGAATGATAAGTTCCAGAAAAGTCATCAAATTCTCTGATAGATTGCAAGCCAAGGACAGAGGAAAAATAATTTGCTCTACACAAAACTTTATCTTACTCAAGAATATGCCAGAAACAGCCACAGTAGACAGCACCATTAATATCTTAGTTTAATAGTTTGAGGTGAATAGCTTTAAGGAACATTCTGTTAAGAGCTAAATCTATTGTAAGGTTTTGTAGACAGCATAATTAAAGGAAGAGTGATTATCTCAGTGGTAATAACTGAATTCTGGAAGTACCAATGAGCAAATAATTTTGTGGATTGCTTTCATCACATGAAAACACATTTTAAATCATAATTTTTAGGCTAATGTGTTTATTAATAGTAAAAGCAATAAATGATCTGGAACAGGGTGAAGAGATTTCAAGGAATTAGTATTAAATGGTCTAGCAGAGAAATTAAATTAATCTCAGATTCAAACAGCTTTGGGGTATAGCAAATTTTTATTATGTTGTGAGATATTATAAATTAGAATGAATGTGACAGCTTAGCTTGCTAAATGAATAGTTTTACAAATTAAGAATTCCTTAGAATTATTCTTAATATATAAGTCAAAAACATTTTCATAGATGGTCATAAAGTGCACAAAACCATTAAAAAATTGTATAGCTTTTGTATATTACAATAGTTCACACATAATACTTGAATTGCATAATAATATATGATTTGTAAAGCAAATGGAAATCATGATTATATTTTATTGTAAAAACATTCTTTTCTATCATAGGTAAATTTTTATATGTGGAAATGTATAATAAATGTCTTTTACTCATTGTGGAAAGGCATATATGTTAAATGAAGGCCAAACATATATTAGTCAACAGTGTGCAGCATTCCAGTAAATAGGTGAAAAATATGATTGTGCTGTTTATTTGCAGCTGCAGCTTATGGCTATGAGTTTCATAAATTCATGGTGCAACTATTCTCACATTTAGTTGTACTATTTTGTATAATCCTCAAAACTGACCAAAATAGTTTGAAAAAGTAATAAATGTCTATTTATAAACATCTCTGTCAGCAAGTGATAAAAGAAGCTGGCTAATAATAATAAAAATAGAGTAAATATCAATAATAATAAATGGTACTACTGATTTTAATAAGTACTTCTATCCCCTGAACCAAGACAGTTTCCCTAGTTCAGAACAGATGTTTTACTGGGTAAAAATTTACAAGCTAGCAAAAATTTTAAGTTGATATAATCATTTATGAACAATGGTCATCCCTTCATTACCCGCTCCCCCCCCCCCCCGGGGGATCAAACTCTGGTCCTTGTGCTTGCGGAGCAGGAGACGAAACCACTGAGCTAAATCCCTGGCCCAATCCCTTCATTTCTGAACTTTGATAAAACTCAGTCTTTAACAGTCTATACTGACTAGATGAGACAACTGTATCAAAATGAATTAATAAAATTGATTTTATATTAAAAGTATAATTTTTATGTGCCAACACAATTCATTGATTATGTTCCCTTGAAATTCATATGTTGAAATTCTATCCTACAGATGATGGTTTCAGAAGGTGGAGCCTTTGAAAGAAGATTAGGTCCAAGGGAAGAGTTCTCATGAATGCCATTAGTCTCCTTATGTAAGTGGCCCGGAGTCCTCCCTCACTCCTTCTACTATGTGAGGACACTGTGGAAAGCTGCCATCTATGAGCCAGAAAGTAAGTTCTCACCAGACAATGAATCCTTGGTGCTTAATATTGGATTTCTCAGCCTCCAAACCTGTGAAAAATAAATTTCTATTGTTTATAAGCTACCTAGTTTATACACAGTATTTGGACATAGATGCTCAAAGAAACTAAGGCAGTATAGAAAAGAACACTCGGTACCCCAGAGGAGAAAATAATTATAAGTATGTGTTTATTATTAATATGAATCTTTCCAATTAAAACTAATTAATAATTTGTGACTTTTTTCTTTGAAAAAGTAGTCTTTTCCTTCAAATGTTGCCATCTTAAGATCCTAAGTACATTTGCTTTAATTTTCCTTAGTAATCCAGATTCTTCATGCATATATATATTTATATATATAATATATATGAGACATTAAAATTAGGAACAATTCCCTTCTTCTAAATATCAATTCAAGAAAGACTTTCCTTAATATACCAAAATATTAGAAAATATTACTAGAAATCTCAAGATATTTAATGAACAAAGACAAATGGATATCATTTTAGAACAAGAACCCTTAAACAACAGAAATTCCTGCCTGGTAGTATAAACTTTTGAAAAATAGTGTTGCAACATTTACTAGTAATAGCCACTTGAAATGATTTTCCCATCCAAATGTGATTTAGATCATCTAATAGTAATTTAAGTGTATGCTGGTAGAATTTAGCAAAATATTAAGTTTATGACTTTAAAGAGATACATAAATGGTATCTAGATATCTAATAGTTTTCCTTACAAAATAGTATATTTCATTCGAATTTAATATCAATCTGTAATTTTTCATTTAGAATATAAAAATGGTACGTTAAATAATCCTACTACCATGAGGAGATACACATTGGATAATTCAGCTTCAAATCATTTTTGTTTTGTTTCTTAGGAGCATTTGAAATTGACATTTTCCTAATTAAAATTTTTAATTTTACTTGGATTAACATAGCTTTTGTCATATTTTAGGAGAGATCACAGCACACTCTCTTAAGTTTTATAAAAATGTATACTTAATAATCTGTACAATGGTATATAGCATGGAAACATGATAATAAAAACACAAATTCAGGAGGCACATATCCAATAGTAATTTATAGAATTTGAGATTTTATTCTGCCTGAACCTGAGTTTATATCTCTTGCCCTGTACATCCAGCCTAGGGCACCAACACCAAACCATAGACAAGAATGAACAAAGAAACCCAGGAGGCTTCATGTTCTAATTTCCAAGATATCTGATCGTAGTGTAGATGATAATCCAAAGGTGCATATGCAGGTTAATTGGTGATTAAACAAAACTATTAAAGTGTTTCTTAGTGAATTCCTGTCATTTTCAAAGTATTTTAGAATGGGTGGAATTTCGCCAAGCCTTCAAGCTTATGAAACAACGATTCATGGTTATTAAGAGCAAATGCCCTAGAGAGATTAATCTGTCCTATCCCAACAGGCTGACCTTTTCCCAAAGACATAGCAATTTAATTATCTACTTCGAAAAGCACAATTATTGTAAAATTCAAAACCTGATTTATAGACAGGTTTTATATTCTCATCTACAATGCATGAAAATAAGAATCCTGGAGTTTCATTTTTAGGGATGTTATACACATATTTCATAATTAATAAATACCAAAGTCCTAACTACAAACTATATGTTTATTTTTTATTAAATAATAGCTATTAATAAAAACCTATATTTTAAATCATGAGTGTTTTGCAGTCTGCTTTCTAGATTTTGCATATTGCTTTCACTATTGTAAATGAGCAGATGTTTCTGTAGTTTGTGAACCTGGGAAACCTGCCCTGGATAGAACTTCTATTTCAATATAAGCTGATGAAAATGATATCTCTGTTTATTTTTTACTTAATGATTCTATATTTTATGTTGTAGCAGTCTAAAGTAGGAACTCATTAAAATGTGATCTTTAAATTTGGAATTGGCTATGTATCAGTCAGTATTTGCTACAGAAACAGATATAACACAAGACATACAAATATACAAGAATTTACAAGATTGGCTTACAATGGCCACCCACAGAGTGGGATAAGGAAGAGTCCAGCGGGTCTGTCTGCACAGTGGAGTGGAAGGTCTGGAACTCACTGCAGTCTCCCATGTGAGTCCATATCAGGAGGCAGAAGAATCTGTGCTGGAAGCCAGGAGATGACATCCAAGGCAAAGACTGGAGCTCCCCCAAAGGAACAAAAGCAGATCTGTCCTTCCTCATTTCCCCTTTACACCATGCAGGCAATGAGCTGCCCTAGGGTGAGTCCTCCACTCCCCAGAGTGTGGAATTGCTGAGCTGATTTAGTTAAGCTTCTCTCAACAAGCTTCTCAAGTTGACACCATCACTCAACCATCACAGGCTGTAACAGGAAGTTCAAATAAAGTACGATGTTAGCTCATTTATTTCAATATTTATTAAGGTTCCATTTACTTACCATCATAATCCCACCACCAATCCAGAAGAAGAGGGATATTTGATAGTATTTGTGTGAAAACACATACACCACCGCCCAAACAAAAGATTTATGATCCTGGTCCTTTTATTTTTGTGTTTTCCTTGCAGATATCTTCTTTACTCCATAATCCTAACAACTGCTAGCTATCTATAATGTCAATAGCCAAGTCATTCTTGGTAAATCTTTTTTGTTGTTGTTGTTCACATGATAGCAATCCCCAGTGATGACATAATAGCGATTTTTTGGTAGCTATAATGGTTTGTATTAAAACATAAAAGTGAGATTTTAGGAACTTTGGGTTTAATTGAAACCTGCTGTAGAAGTGCATATACTGCAACGTAAGCAACAAAAAGTTGGAGACTAACTGACTTTGGTGTTCTGGAGGGAGGAGTAAGTCAAGGAGCTGACTCAACTGAGACCAGAAGACAAACATGTGCTCTCAAAATCTAACCAGGTGTTTCCGGAAGTAGGAGAAAGTGAAGAGAATGACTGTAGAAATCAATTTTAAAAAGCTCTTTGCAAATGATAGAGCATAATAGCTTACTGTCAGCCTGAAATCATGCTATGTAGTTCAATGAAAATCAAACTGACATTGATAGAGTATACCCAAGAGTTTCTTTGGCATGTGTTAACATTGATGAACAGCAAATTGTTCCTGCTCTCAAAGTTTATATGCACACACACACACACACACACACACACACACACACACACACACCTCCCACACCCTTACAAGATAATCTAGTAAAACAAAAGTAATAAGCTATGTTCCTAGTAACACAGAAGCATTCTCCAGCTCTAAAATATAATTTTAAAAATCCCATCATATCCAGGTAGATATAAAGGTTGAACAACTGTATCTGAGGGATATTTTCATCTCAGAGGCAAATAAGAGAGTGGGAAAAGGTTTCACTTTAAAATATTTGGATATTAGAAGCATATATTTGACAATGTGGAATCAGTAGAAGATTGCTAGAAAAAAAATAGGGTCTATTTTTCTAGATCTTCATCATACTATGTGTCCAATAGTATCCAACTGATTAAGAGAGGTGGTGTAATTTCAGAAGTTTCTGGTTCATAATGTAGTGATTTAAAAACTTTCACCATAGGCATATATGACCCTATGTTTTTCACCCATGGTGTGAGTTTTGAGTATTGAAAAGTACATTAAAATGTAGGTGTGTGGATAAAGAGATGAAAGAATAAAACCTGAAATCAAATAAGTGATTGACTTTGAAGTAGTTCTTTATGAAATATTTTAAAATACATATTAAATAGGCAATAGGTAGTAATTTTGTGTGTATATAAAAAATAGAGTAACAGCTCAATAATGCTAAATTGTTTGGAGATGAGAAATACAGAATGATACTATTCACTTTATAAAAATAATATTTTTTGATGAAGAGGTATCACATTTTAAAGCAATAAATAGATAGATATATAGATAGATAAGATAGACATATAGATGTAAGAAGATATGGAGTGCAGAACCAGAATATTAAATATATGTCTTAGAGGTGTCCTGCAGGGTATAAGTGATATGAAGGAGACTGAAAAAATGAAGATGATGAAATTATTCAAGAAAAATGAAATGTATCTTCCTGAGCTGAAGACAGTGAGTTCCAAATCAAAAAAGCCTAAAAAAGGGCAAAACATAAATCTTACAATACTCAACACCAGACACTGGTGAGAGAGATTCTGAAAAGCTTCCAAAGAACAACTATTTACCTCTAGAAGAAGGAAACAAAATATAGTAGACAAGTGATTAGCAACAATACAAGAGTAGATTCTAGAATTCAACAGAAGGGCTGGGGATTTAGCTCAGTGGTTCTGGTACCTGCCTTACAAGCGCAAGGTCCCGAGTTCAACCTCCAGTACCGCCCCCCCCCCAAAAACAAAAAAGTGTAGAATTCAACAGAAAAGTGCTAAAAAATATTTGATAGAAATTATTTTGAACCTAAAATCCTGTAATTATACAAGCCCTTTCCAATTTGCAAAGGGAAATCAAAATAGTTTTATAAACACAAATGCTAGAGTTTTTTGTTTCAGTAATACTTTACATATTGGGTTTTTGTTTGTTTATTTTGTTTCTACAGTGCTGCAGGTAGAATCCAGAGCCTCGTATATACTAGACAAGTACTTCACAACTGAACTATTCCCACTCATAAATAATTCCTCTTTAAAAAATGACTACAGGATATTATCTAGAAAAAATTCAAAAGGAGTTCTAAAAAAAGAAAGCTTTATATGTATGAAGAAGTGGGTTGAATACTTTAAAAACAACACCTAGAATGTTACCTATGTAACAGACAGAAAAGTCAAAAAGCAATTGACCTAAACTATTACAAAATACTGCAGAGGATAACCAAAAGGCTCAACAAGGAAATTTATGTTTTTAAATAAATTTTATGCTTAGAAAAATGGAATGCCCTAGCAATATGACAAAGAAATAATAATATATTTTTGTCAAAAAAAGGAAAGAAGGAAGGAAGGAAGATAAGAATGAAGGAAGAAAGAAAAGAAGGAAGGACAAGTGTTTCCAAACTCCAGGTAAACATCTATCTGCAAGAGAAAAAGTGGTGCAAATATGAAGTAAAGTAAATAGGCATTAATATCGGCTATTACTTATCTGTGTTATCCTTTTTTTGATTGAATTTAAATAAAAATATGATAGAAATTTAAAGACATAAAGAAACAGAGACCAGTCGAATGTACTTTTTTCCTAATAAAATAATTCTGTGAGTGTCAGGATACATAGGCTAGGCACTCTCATACATCCTGAGTCTCATCACTTTAAATACTGTGAAAATTCATTCTTTTGTTTTATCATTAATGAATAGTGGTCAAGTTGCTCTTCTGTGCACTTTTCTGAGAACCAACCTCCTTCTTTATGTAGCTCTGCAATTCCAGAGTTCTTGGTTTCCAGAAACACTGACAAGGAAAATAGAAAGAGTAAGGTACTTTAGGGGTCCAACTAGAAATGTTGTACATTACTGCCAATCACATTCCACTCGGTTCTATGACCAACAAAACTGAAAGCACACATAACTATGTGTGAAGATGACAGTTTCAGCCACAAATGCCAAGCAATATCATGATATCATCTATATTATTTAACACTTTGTAGTCTAAGGAGAAACGAAGTTGCACAGCTAAACTGTTGGTAAAAGGACTAACTTTTGTAAGTTTTGTAACTTTTGTAAGTTTTATAAGATTGACCCATCTGGTGGTTAAAATAGAGATATTTATTCCAATTTCTTTTATTATCCTCTGAAGCATTAATTATGAGCCTTGAAGACACCCAATCACAGCTGTCTACTGTTGGATTCTCCTCCTTTGCATTTAATTTGTCACACCCAAAAGATTCATTCTATTGGGCTTCCTGGGGTTGTGATCCTCATTGTCTTTTCCTAGGATAGTGTCTAAAATTTTTTGGAGTGCTTGTTTGGTATTCATGATGTTCATAAGGTGCTCTTTGTCATGAAAGTATCTTATTTCCCCATCAATTTTGAAAGATAGTTTTGCAGGGTACATCAATCTGGGTTGGAGGCTGCTTTCCTTTAGGGCTTGAAATACATCACCCCGAGATCTTCTTGCCTTGATGGTTTGTGTTGAGAAGTCTGCTGTGATTCTGATGGGCTTTCCTTTGTATGTGATTTGCTTCTTTTCTCTCACTGGTTGTAGAATTGTGTTCTTTTGTTGGGTTTCTGGAATCCTAACTATTACATGCCTATGTGTAGATTTTTTTTTTTTTTTTATCAAGCCTAGCTGAAGTCCTATATGCCTTACTTATCTGTATGTCAAGTTCTTTTCCCCTCCTTGGGAAGTTTTCTGCTATCACTTCTGTGAACAGTTTTTTTTATGTCACCTGAACTCTCTCCTGTTTCTTCATTGACTCCAATCAGTCTTATGTTATTCTTCTTTGCATCGTCTAGCAGCTGCTGGATTGATTTCTCGTGGTCCCTTAAAATTTTGAAGCAACTTTTCTTTTCCTGGTCACTAATTGCAATCTTATCTTCTATATCTGAAATTCTGTCCTCACATTGGTTCATTCTGCTGTGAAGACTTTCAATGGAGTTTTTAATCTCCTGGAAATCTATTTGCATCTGTTTTATGGATTCCATTTGTTTCCTATGTTGGGATTCCATCATGTTCCTCAGATCCTGTATTTTTTTTATCTGTGCCCTCTCTAGATTTATTAATCACGTCTTACACTATGGGCACAATCTCTGCTGTTATCTGTGAAATTATTTCTGATTTCATTTTTTCCAGATCCTCTTTTGTTGCCAGTTCAGGGAGTCCAGGTGGTTGAGTATTCAATTGTTTCATCTTGTTTCCCTTTGAGGTTGATATAGGTGATCTGGAAGTCTGTTTTTGAGGCTTGTTTACATGTCTTCTAATTTCTGTGGAGGAGGGGTGCTGCTGGCACCCACGTGGCTCACCTGCTCTGCCCTAGGAATGGTGGAATGGCGGCAGGAGAGCCTCCTCCTGGGCGCTAGATGTCTACTGTCAATTGAGGTGTTATTTCTGCACTGATCCCTCTCTAATTTTAATAGTCAATTTAAAATGAAACACATAAGCGTACAATTTGGGAAGACTTTGATGTTTCATGTGAAGTCCATACATTTTCCAGTTTTTACTCATCATTAAAAGATATTTAATGTTGCTTCTTAAATGAGGACAAAAGATCTTATTGTGATTTATATGTAAAGAAACATGGTTTTCAGTTCCAATCTTGTGTTGCTTCCATAGAAAGTGTAATATTATTAATTATAGTGATCATTAGAGAATTTTAGTTTTCCAAATCCATCGTGATTTTGAGCAATTTAAAAGATAAAATAAATCAACCTGACCTTGAAAACTTGTAGATCTCCCCTTTGAATGCAAATAAGTTAACATAATTTCCATTTTGGGGTCCAATCTCTCTTAGTTACAATGAATGATATGCAAATAAATAGAAAATTGAAATCAGAGTTTATTGAATTTCAATTTTTAGAATCTATAGGTAAATCACAGAATAATTAATTACAGTAAAATAATAAAATATGAATACTAAAATTTTGATAGTATAAAAATTTTAAAAGATGGAGAAAATGTTTATTCAAATAGAAGTGGAGAGCAAAATTTGATAAAAATTGATAAAACAAGAACTACAACAAAAAGTGACAAATAGTATTACATTCTACTTGTTAGAAGGTTACACTCGGAAGGTTGGTCATGAGATATCAATGATGCACTATTGATAAATTCATTATTTTTCTTGACAAGAAAAAAGAGACATTTAGATATTTCCAAATGTATGTATAAAGAATTTAGTTCTAATTATGTTGTTCTGTTATTCCAGTTATTAAATAAAAACTAAAAATGAAAATTCAAATCTAACTACCTCTAGGAGAATGAGGAAAAAGAACAAATAATAATATTTTTCTTAATACTCTTATTTTTATTACTATATAAATGTCTTCTCTTACATGTATTACTCTTAGGATAAAAGTAACAACTTTGCAATAATAGTAATACAAATTTTTCTCAAGTGTTTTGGTTTGGTTTTAAATATGACCATGAAAAGGCCACACTCTCCTTTCACATGAAATGTTAAAGAGTAGCTCATCTGAACTTCTTTCAGACATATGGATCATTTCTACAAATATTTTTAAGCACTGTTCTAATGCTTTTGACAAAATGAACCTCAGTATATTTTTAAGTGTGGTATTCCACTTCAGTATCGTTCTAGTCATTAAATTCTTTATTGTCAATCAAAAACTCATATCAGTCTTGCCATTTATTCTTGGATTAATTACATATAAATAATAATATTTTAATTAGAACAGATGCAATATTAGAAATTTAACTTCAGAAATATTTTCATCTCAAAAGTGGCAATAAAATGCATTTGTACAAATTATATGAATTTGTTAACAATTCACCAGATCTCAGTTAACTACTATAAATGAGCACCAAGGGACACATCAGTTTTATCATGTGGTAGAATCCCTCTCCCTTGTTAACAATAACAGGCTTTATTATTGAAATGTACTATGATCCGTAAAGAAGTGCCAACAGATTATTTTAATTCAATAGGAAATTACCTCTGTTACTATTTTAAGGATAAAAAAACTAATAAAATGCTAATCTAAATCTCCATGCTGTTGTAAATACATAGTCATTTATGGGAGATTTATGCTACTGGATATCTATTTTACAAGCTCTTCCAATAGTAATATCAATATTAGATTTTCCCTTTTCATATGAACTTATAATCATCTTTATTCCTATGTAATCATTTTCCCTTCTGTTTAACTATTTTTTAATCCCAAGGACAAGAGAACATATCAAAGAAATTTTTATTCTAATATAATACAGGTTGTATTATACATTATAACTATTTACTAGTTATACATACTCAATATAAGACCTGCTATCACATTTCTCCAAATGGGAATCTGAACATAAAATAAGCCAGAAAACTGAAAATCCAACAAAGCTCCTTTGTCATTAAACATTAAAATGACTTTCAAGGTAAAAGATAATAAATAGACTCAAAAATCAAGAGATACATCGTCCTGGGTCAGGAGTTAGGAGAGTTTGTGGCCGTGGTACCCGGGAACTGAAAGACCCAGCAAGCGAGGCCACTCTTAACCACAGCCTTTGCTACCCGAGGAAGATTCAGACACAGGTCTGCCAACCCCTAGGGCCAACAGTCACTTGGCTGAAGCTTCTAGACTTACCTTTCTCAAGCTGCCAAACAGGACACCTCTGCATACATACGTAGGTTTCTGACATAAAAACTCAATACAATTAAAGCATCCTTGTATGATAGCTAAACTTTACCTCGTCAAAAAAAAGTTTTTTAAATGAAGTTTGGAGATAGATATTTTATCAAAGGGAAGAAGGCCAAGAGATAGAGGAAGGGGAAAAAGGAAAGGAAAAAAAGATGAAAAAAATTAATATATATAATATACATATATCAACTCCCCATGTAATCATTATGTACTAAAAAATAAAAATTAAAAATTAAGATGATGTGTTCTTTTAGGCAAGAAAGAAAAATTATTTTCTCTTTCAAAATAAAAAGGGGATTTGCGATAAATGGTAGCTATAGAAAAATAATTTTCAATTTCCTCAGTATCCTGATTAAAAAATCAGAGAACTACAACAAATCTTGGGGATCATTTATACTCACAAATTAAACAAAATGAAAGCAGATAAACCCTGTATTGCTCCAAGCCCAAGCTCTGACTAAACATGCTATGTGACACAATGTATGTGGAGCCACCACCTCAAATCTTCTGGGGCTTGATTGATCTCTTTTGTATAAAGATAATGATAAGACAGGATCAGAAAAGCAAGATCATTTTATTCTCAGTGTGCTCTAGGCACACACACACACACAAATCTTTCAAAAGGCAGCTTTCCCTTAAGAATGTCACTTGTATGTGCCCATTGTTTGACTATTCATGCTATTCCCTCTCACCTCCAACATGAGCACTGGAATATAATCTATAATCTGTAACTGCCCTCAGGTCCTGCTTAGGCAAATACCATCACAAAATCCCACCAGAAAAATGCCTTTCCTCTTCTATTATGGTGACAAGAAAAAGATTGGTTGAAAAATGACTGAATCTAACAGAGTGTGAATTCTATGTTTTGATGTTCAGTGAATTTAAACATAATTACATAGAAGAATATGAAAGATGAATTGTGGAATTCTAGTATTGAGGAGGGACATATTGTATCAGAGATATCATAGACTATTTTAACCAAGATGGATAAAAACATCCACCACATCTAACTTTTTCCTTGTTGCAAAACTGTATTTTCTCTTTGCTTCCCCAAAACTTCTCTTTCTTGATTGGCAAGTATTTGTTTCAGTACCTTTATTACTCATTTTTAGTCTGCATTTCAAGAACTCAAATGTCACTACATCCTTTTATAAAGTGTGCAAAAATACCTGTTGCCTGCTTTCCTTGTCCTTATAAGAATGGCTTTCTTATTTTCCAATCAGAACTCTCTGTACATTTGTATCCTGACTGTTAGCCTTCTTTTTTAGTACTTATGGTGGTGTTTTTATTTCTTGTGTTTGGCAGAAACAGACACATTTTTGTATCTGAACAAAGAATCTCCCCCGAGATATTTTCTGTATTAGACCATTAAGCATCAACCTAGAAACACTACTTTGGGAATATTATTTTCCAATTTACTCACTCACAGAGTCATTAAGGCAAAATGAAAAAATCAACATGAGTTTTCAGTACAATCTTCCTTCACACCAAACATGAAGATCTGGTCATTGTGCTTTTTGGGCACTGAATAGAATACTGGACGTCAAAACTTCCAGCTAGTTATTAATCCTTTTAGTCCTCATTTACATGCTCAGTTTCCCTAAAATATACCAATAAAAGAATTTAACAAAAAAAAAAAAAACAAAGAAAACCTTGCAGCTAAAAAGCACAGAACTGTGAGGGCCAAATGCTAATGCAACATGGCAAGGAGTGCCAGATTGGAGAAGGGTAGAAAATCAGATGTCAAATCAAGTACAGTTCAAGTTAAGCAAAGATGGTTCCTATATTCCAACAAGCAGCAGAAATACCATAATGATTTCCCAAGCAGATAGTGTTAAAAAAAGAAAACCACTCGTCTATAGGATGTGTTATCAGATTCAAAAGTATGTAGATCTAGAAGTTATGTATGAGGCACAGAATCAGGATTGTTCTAATTTCATTTTGCTTTCTTTTGACTCCACAGGAAAGGGACATTTCAATAGTAACATGTTAGAGTGAGATCTACACAATAAGAATCTGAATTCTGACTTTATTTGGAAAATATATTTCTATAATGTGAGTGAGTGAGTATTATAATGTAATAACTTATCTACTCCTCTCCTGTCAGCTAGTTTTGGTAAATTTAAGGTATATGACAATTCTGTAATATTTCAAATGTTTATTCTTCCTTTAAAAATAAATCTGAGTGGTGGTGACCTGAAGAATTTCTATGTCTTCCCAAATATCATGAATAATTGTCAGACATGTCTAACATCTTAAGAAAAGAAAGATTTGTATACAATCATATCTATATAAACAGAAAATGAGACTTAATAATTAATTTGTCTTTACATGGCGGTGTAAGTCTATTTCTCAAGTAAGATATTAATATGGATAATTCAGCCCTTTCCTGAGACTCATAAACATAGTCTTTTTCATTTGCTTATTTTAAAAAATATATTACATTTATAAAACATTCGCTTTT
Organism: Heterocephalus glaber; assembly: GCF_053883595.1. Lineage (NCBI taxonomy): Eukaryota > Metazoa > Chordata > Mammalia > Rodentia > Bathyergidae > Heterocephalus > Heterocephalus glaber. The sequence goes on along the minus strand of NW_028258138.1, from coordinate 30,499,202 downwards.
GGACAATAAAATTTAGCTTCCTAAAGACAAGTGAAAAAGAACTCTGAATCAAAATTATTTTTAAAATAACTTGTAAAATAGATTTCTTTGGGACTAAGAAGAAGTAGTAAAATTTTAACCAACAGATATTCTTTAAGCCTGAATATTTACTCAATTATAACTAGGAGAATCTAGTTGAACTTTCAATTCACTCTAAAAGTTTAAGCTATTTCATTTCTATGATTAAAAATAATTTCAAGTTATGTTGAATTACCATTGATCTATGTTCAGTTATCATTGAGAAGCTTATTCTCTTTACTAAATTCTCATCAATTTTCCCACCTCTATAATGTCCCCCTATCCTGTTTTGTAAAGGAGCATAGGTACCGAGTGTGCCAGATGGGGCTTCTTCTTTCATGACCTGTTGAAAGATGGGCACAGTTTCTTCCCCCTAGGATGTGTGCAATCTGCTGCTCTCAGAAGACCATATTCTGACAGCTAATGAAGTGAGAGGCCAAGATCCAAATTACTGATCAAGTGTAAATCACATACCTGGCAAGATGGCACTAAAAGTTCCTGCTGAGCTATTGAGTCAGCTGTTGAGAAACAGTGATGTTGGAAACACGAGTGCTTGACTTTTCATTATAGCTATTTGCACTACTTTCCACAGAAATAAAGACTGCCCTGAATCACTTTCTAAGCCAGTTCCCACTGCATACGCCCTGCAAAGGGACACAAAAAATGCAAAGAGAAAATACAGAGCAACATCGCTGATTTTACAAAAAGTTAGCAGGTTTACCAGGTAATAGGAGTTTCAGAAGACATGTATACTAGAGAATGCTCTCATATCATACTGATAAAGAAAGTAACAGTGGATTATGTTGATTTCACATAATCACAGTAGTTCAGCTCTCCCATGGTGATGCACACAAACCCTAAGAGTGAGGAAGGAGCATTTCTTTTTCTTGTGCAAGAAGTACATGTGCTATTGCAAAATAGTATTTGAGCAATAAAGTTGGCCTTTCTGGCCACTTGTTAAAAAAATGAAATAAGTGGTTGAGGTTATATTTCAAGAATCCATAAATCTAAGCATGTCATTTAAGCTCCAGTGCACATTTAGTCAATGCCTATCTACACAGACTTTTTTTCTCTAAAAGAACACATTTACTTAATTACTGAAACTTCTAAATTATTTTTGCCTAACAGTATATAGCTACATAGATCATGATTTTATTCCTTATCAAATTGTGCTTCAGTTATTTAAGTAACTCAATTAAAGTAACATATGTACTTATTCTCTAAAAGACAGTATGTAGAGTTGAAAGTGTTTAGACTCAAAATAAGTGAGAAATACTTGTGTTCAAATCTTTGCTTAACTATTATTTCATAGCACAGTACCTTACATTAAACTTGATTACTTCATCCCTAAATTTAGGATTTTTCAGAGATTGCCAGAACTGATAAATTTTAGATTTATAGCACATGGAACTGCTCTGCATATGCTACACTGTAGCTGTTATTTCTGGGAGTTACAATACTGAAGTAGGAATGATGGTAAGAGAATTATTAAACTTATATTACAGTCATAAAAAAACCACAAATGGGAATTTATAACAACATAAATTCTTATCATTAATATCTTCCAGTTCTAAATATCTGAAGTTAAATGCAGATCTTATTGGACTAAGATCAATGCGTTTCTTTCCCAGAGGCTGTAGGGGGAACCCATTTTTTTGCCCTTTCCTCCTCCCAGCTGCACTCACTGCTGTCCTCAGGGCCCATTCTCCATCCCTAAAGCCAGCAAAGTCAGCTTCATCCTTTGCATGCTGTCATTTTTGTGATTCTAAATTTCAAACCCCTTTTCTTCTTTTAAGGCTTCTGTGATTATATTGGGCCCACCCTGATAAACCAAGATAATCTTGCTATTTACCGTAGACTGATTAGCAACATTAATTCTATTTGCAACTTTAATTCTCCTTTGCCGTGAAATGTAATATATACATAGCCTCTGAGAATTAGAGTGCGAATGTCTCTGTGGGCCATTATTTTGCCTGCCTCTGGTGGCAATAATAGAACCAATGCCTAGATTTTTGCAAATACAATCAAAGTCAGCTATGTGATTCCAGTAGGCACACTAATTGTTCTTGTCATCTGAATTATTACTGAGAAGACATTTGGACTGAATTCTTACAAAATTAAATTCCTGCTTTCTTATATTTATGCCTGAAACATGATTCCATATTCTAGTGACACTTCTGTGGTAACCAGCTATCTAGAATAGGTCAACTATAAACATATACACACACCTAAAATATCTGTCCATTCTTAGAGAAAATCAATATGCATTTCACTTTGAGGCTGTCCTCAAATAAAAAAACTAAAACCAAGAAATATATTTTTTATTTTCACTTTTTACCTTAACTTAAACAAATCTGGAGGAATATATTTTAGTTATGTATTTATGACACACAGAAAAGGATAAAGTAAAATTCACTCTTCTAAGCTGGAGGAAAAACAAATTTAAGTTAATCTTTGAGACATATACCATCCATTTAATATCCAAAATAATGTTTATTAACATTGATGTAGGTCACAACAGTAACTGGTAATTGAAAAAAGTCAAACTTCTTAAAGCACATTATAAACATGTTCAGCTAGTCCTAAGATGTATCTCCCCAAAGCAGTTATGTCTTTGGCCAAAGGGCAGAAAGCCACAATTCTTATTCTATGCTCACTGCAAATAACACTTTAAGCCTCGGTTTCCAGAATGTTTTGGCTTCTGACTGGTCATGGTAAAGAAATACCTTTCAGATGGCTGCATTAGATGCGTAAACTGAGAAACCCTATTGCAGAAATTGATCAACCTTCTGGAACTAAAAGTTGAGATTCTTCACAGTATGAAAATCTCTGTAGTCTAAGACAACCACTGCAATTTGGAGAACTGATTACTGAGAAATTAAAAAAAAACTGCCTCAAATTTATATAATTTTCTTATTGCCCACTATGAAATGAAAACCTTGAGTGAATTAGATAAGGAAACCTCATCATCCTCTCCAGATTGGTGTGATTTACTGAGCAAACTAGTAGGTTTGTTCATTTGCTTCCTTAGCCAGGAACTAAGCAGTTCCTCTGGGATTCTGTTATAGGATCTTTTGAAAAAAAAAAAATGATATTTTTAGCTCAAGACTTATCAAAAGTAAATGACTTCTAAAATGAGTCAGACACTGAAAGTTAAATATCACATAATTTCTCTTATATGAGAACCTGCAATGTAAATAAATAAAGTTGAATAACAACAAACAGATGATAGGGAACAAAAAGGCAGAAGTTTTGGAGGTGGTGACCAGGATTGTGGGGAGGGGAAGGGTAAAGATGGGAGGTAGAGATGAAAAGTGATGAAGATGTGTTATACGCATGTACCGATTCTCCAAAAGGAATGCAAATAGTATGTATTGCAAAGATGTGCTAATTAAAAATGTATCTAAAAGACAATGAAAGTGACTTCCAGTTTCTTTCCTTCCTTCTTCCCTGTGTCCTTTCTTGTTTTTATATCTTTGTTTGGTTTTGGTATCAGAGTAATGCTGTTTTTCAGAATTAATTTTAGAAGATCTCCTTTTCAGCTCTTTGGAATACTTTAAAATAAATTTATATTTGTTCATTTACAAATTTGGTGGAATTCAGTAGGGAAGCCATACAGGCTTGTCCTTTCTTTTGTGGACAAATTTATTTTTAGTTAACCTTTTTATTTTTTGTAAAACAAAGATATTAATAAAGAAAATTTAAAAAACATTCTTCTTACATTTACAAAAAATAAAATTTCATAACAAATAATTATAGAATAACAATAGTAAATATATTGTGTATCATTATCTTCAAAGAATGGCCAAAATATTACTCAGAGTATAAATCATAGACAATTTAAAAGCCCCTCTTACAAAGAAGAAACAAACCAACAAAAGGACAAAACTTTCCTCTCAATGAACAAAAGACACTAGTAGTATAATTAAAATAAGTTGCCATTTATTTTAAAATGTTTTTGAAACAATAGAATAGATAATTTGGAAAGTTATTTGAATGTCTATCAACATTTTAGTACTTATTCAATCTACCTACTCATTCTTTATCTTTTCACATTTTTTATTTTTTCATGGCTCAATCTTGGTAGGTTATATATGTCCAGGAATATATGAATTTCTTCCATTTTCCGTCTTTTGGCATGTAGTTGTTCATAATAATCTCTATTACTTGCATTTCTGTGAAATCATTTATAATGTCACCATTTTAATCTCATATTTTATTTATTTGGATCGTCTCTCTTTTCTTCATCTGGCCAAATGTTGGTTGATTTGGCTTTTCAAAAAAACCAACACTTTATATTTTATACTTTTAGTTTAGTCTAAATTCTCTATTTCTGCTCTAATCTATATTATTTCTTTTCTTCTATTAATTTTAGTTTGATGTATGCTTTCTATTCTCACTCAGCACAGCACATCATTAGATTGCTTATTTGAAACATTTCTACATATATTGCAGCGTTAAGGACTGAACCCAGACCCTTCCAGTATGTTAGGTAAGTACTTTATGACTAAGCTACAACACTACCCCCTCTTTCTACATTTTTTATATAGGTGTTTATTGCTATTAACTTGCCTCTTATTAAATAAGCCCCAAAAATGATAGTGAGGATGCAGAAAGGGAAAATGCTCTATCCAATTGATGGAAATGTAAATTGGTACAACCATCATGGTAAAAACATTGTCATTGTCACAAAACTAAAAATATAAATACTATATAGTCCAGATATACCATGACAAGGTACACATCCAAAGGAAAGGTAATCAGTCTGTCAAAGTAACATCCTTATTCCATATTTATTGCAACAGGTACACAATGACAACGTGTTCATGTGTTCACAATAGCCAAAAAGTAGAATCAATCTAAGTGTCTACCAACAAATTAATGGATAAATAAAATGTGGTATACAAAGGTAATGGAACATTTTTGGTCATGAAAAAGGGCAATGTAGTCCTATTGTTTGTAGCAACACGGATGAGTCAAGAGGATATTGTTTACATGGAATAGGTGAGACATGGAAAACCAAGTTCTACATGTTCTCACTCACAGAAAGTAAGCAGTGGATCTCATGGAAGTAGAAGGCACAGTTGATATTTAACACAAGCTGAGGATGATAGTTGGGAGAGAAAGACAGTGAGAGGCTGGTTAACAAGCACAATGTTACAGACAGACAACAGGAATATATTCCAGGGTTCTAGAGAATTGCAGGGCAATTACAGTAAACAATACTGTATTAAATAGTATGAATAGCTGAAAAAGTTGATCTTGAATGTTTGTACCACAAATAAATATTAAATATTTGAGGTGATGGATGTGATAATTTTTCTGATTTCATCATTGCACATTTTATATATATATATTGAAATATCATACCACATCACATAAATACAAACAACATTTATGTATCAATTAAAATGAAATAAAAAGTAAACGGATAGATGAATCACTTTAAATTCTTGTTAGCATTGATATTCTGATTTGACATATGTAAAGTGGTCCCTAGAACTCTGTATTTCTGAAAATCTCCCACTGGACATTATAGCACCCTTAACCCCTTCAAGTACTGAGTCAGTTTAAATGGACAAAGTTGTGTTACAAAAACTATGCTCTCTTTCCATCTTGGATACTTGCTCTCCTCAGTCTCCTGTTGCTTAAACATGGCAGTTTTGAACTATAGACTATTGGACGTTTTCATAGAAAATTCTTAAGTATATTTTTTCTTGTGACTGAGGTAACAGGTTGGTTTATATCTCCTGATGGAACTTTATGCCTAGGAGTGTTAGGAATATGATTGGGAGAGCTCTGTAAGTCTCTGCCGTGAGTCCCCTCTTTGCCACGCTCTTATCTCTCTGAGTGTGACTCCTTTTACAGGCTTAGTTTTGTTCTAGGCAGTTTAGAATGTGTTGCTACTCTAATAAGCCTTTGATTGGGCAGACCCCGGACTCACAGTGGCAGAAAGATAAAAGTAGAAAGTGTGAAGTAAGCTCACACACAAAAGAACACACACACAAGCAAGTCATATGAAGTAAATTTTATTATGAATAGGAAATAAGGTACAAAAGACGTTTAGGATTCTCTGTGAGCCAGTCCCTCAAGGCTCAAAATGATGCCCAACATGGATGGAGTCCCAACTGTATGTGTCCCATTTGTGTCACAGCTAAGGGACCTCAAAAAGTGCTCCACACTCAGTTTTATACCTCATTGTCACAGGACTCACTGGAATAAAGTGCTGAAAAATATCTTGTTTCTAGAGAAAGACTGGAATGGAGCCCAAGCTGTTCAGGTCAGTTTCTTACAGTTATGGCTTCTGTATACAGTTATGGCTTCTGCATTCCTCCCTCCCTCTCCCATTCCGTCATGTGCTCATAGGTGGGGCTTTGGGGAGTGATTGGATCACGGGTGTGTGATACTGCATCAGTCCACTGATTGGTTTAGCATAATTCTGAGTGTGGCTGAATGGATTTACTGAAGAGGGAAAACCCACCCTGAGTGTGCATAGCATCCACCAATAAGCTTGTACCCTGGGTGAAATAAAAGGAAAGCTGAAGGAAAGCTTCCTGTGCCCTGCCTGCCCTGCCTGCTTCTGCCATGAACCTCTGCCATGCCACTCTGCCTTCGAACCAGATGAGTATGAACTGAACCCTCTACAAATTGGAAGATAAAATAAATAAATCTTGCCTTCTTTAATTTGTCAATGTCAAAGATTTTGTACCAGCAACAAAAAAGTGACTAAGACACTTATTGTCTGAGAATATTACATTCACAGCACATCCTACAGTGATTTTTGAGAAGTGTGAGAGGAGAAGTGGGTTGGTCCAAAGCCACCTGGAGAACTGCCTAGCAGGAAGATGTAGGAGAGGGAAATCTAGAGAAAATCACATGGGCTTTGTAAATGCCCTGTCAAGATTCACATCTGAGCTTTGAAACTTACTAGTTGTACAACCTCAGGCAAGTTACTCACATTTTCTGTGCATTTAGGGCTGATGATTGTGATGGTTTGCATGTTAAATGTCCCTAAAAGGCCACTTGTGAAAGGCTCTATACCATTCTATAGTGCTTTTGGGAAGTGGTGGACCTTTAGGAAGAGGAGCCAGGTGGAAAGAAGTGAAGTCATTGAAGGGAATGCTATTGAAGTAGATTATGACACTGGACTCTTCCCTCCCTCTCCCATTCCTTCCTGGCTGCCATGAGGTCACATGCTTTGATATATCACATGCTTCTACCATGATAGCCTGCTTTCCCATATGCTCTGAACAAAGGGACAAAGCAATCATGAACTAAAACCATGAACCAAAAGAAATCTTTTCTCCACTTACATTGTTTCACTCAATATTTTGTCAGATTGTTGGGATACTGACTAAAACATTAACAGAATGTTCTATCACGTAGAACGGTTAAGTTACAGAAAATGCCACTGACTACTGGCCACATAATCTGTGCAAGAAAATAATGATAGTTATTATCAGAGGCCACCAGTGTAATGGAGTTTGCTCTTTTTAAAAAAATCTGCACGTCCTATTATCTCTTCATTCCTCTAAACTCTGAGTCCTATGTTTGGTTTTCTTTTGGCTATTCCTTTCCATTCTTTACAAGAAAGTTATTTTATTTGTGAGATATTTTTAATTTAAATTTAAATTTTTTAATTACACTTTGAGTAAAGTCTTCTTTTTGAGTAAAGTCTTCAAATTGTATTTCATATTCTAGGTATCCAGTAAATATAGATTTTAAGCATAAAGTTTCCAACTCAAATGAATATTTCTGTTTCTACATCCACAGCTAGTGCTGGATTTGGATTGATATATACACTGTATCATTTTACCACTTAATATCTTAAAAATTAATTCTCTAAACTGGTACAATCAATTATCATTTGTCCAGACTGGTTTGCTTTCAATTTCAAACATATTTAAAAACCATGTCTTTAAATAGATAGATCAACTAGACAAAAAACAAGCAACGAAATAATAGAACTCAATCAAACTCTTGCACAAAAGAACTTAACAGATGTTTACAGAGTGTTCCACCCCACAAAATCAGAATACACTTTCTTTTCAGCAGCGCACGGGTCATTCTGCAAAATAGACCACATACTCGCTCATAGAACATATTTAGGTAAGTGTAGAGAAATTGACGTTTTCGTCTGTATATTATCAGATCATAGGGCGATGAAACTGGAGATCAATGGTGAAAGAAATGGCAAAAATTTCATAAACACATAGAAATTGAACAACACATTTCTGAATAACCAATGGGTAGCAGAGGAAATTAAAGAAGAAATCAGACAGTTCCCTCAATTAAATGATAATGAGAATACAACATATTGGAATCCATTGGAGACAATGAAAGCAGTCTTACAAGGGAAATTCATAGCAGTGAATAATCATATTAGGAAAACAGAGCCAGCCCAATTAACCAACCTGATGCTGAACCTCAAGCTTCTTGAAAAAGAAAAGCAGGACAAACCCAAAGCCCATAGAAAGGAGGAAATTATAGTGAACAGGGCAGAAATCAATGCAATGGAGACTAAGATAACAATACAAAAAATAGATGAAGCCAAGAGTTGGTTCTTCAAAAGAATAAACAAAATTAACAAACCCTTAGCCAACCTTATTGGAAAAAAGAAAGAAAAGGCCCCAATCCATGCAATTAGGAATGAAAACGATGAAATTACAACAGACCCAGCAAAAATCCAGAGGATCATCAATACCTGCTTTGAGAACTTATACATCAATAAGATGGAAAACACAGAAGAAATGGACAGATTCCTAGATGATTTTGAATTACTAAAGTTGAACAAAGAAGACCTAAAAATTCTAAAAGACCCAATATCAATTAATGAAATTGAAAACGTAATTAAAACTTACCAACTAAGAAAAGCCTGTGTCCTGATGGGTTCACTGCTGAATTCTACAAGACATTTAAAGAGGAACTACTGCCACTACTGTTTAAACTCTTCAACGAAATTGAAAGGGAAGCAATATTCCCAAATTCATTTCTGGAAGCAAGCCTCACCTTGAGCCACAAAGCAGAGAAAGACACAACCAAAAAAGAGAACTATAGGCCAATCTCACTAATGAACATAGATGCAAAAATCCTTAATAAGATACTGACAATTGAATGCAGAAGAACTTCAAAAGTTCATGCAGTCTGACCAAGTGGGATTCATCCCAGGGATGCAGAGATGGTTCAACACACGCAAATCAATCAATGTAATATACTATATCAATAGAGTCAAGGACAAAAAACATATGATCATCTCAATAGATGCAGAAAAAGCATTTGACAAAGTCCACCATGCATTTATGATAAAATCCCTGCACAAAATTGGAATAGATGGTCTCTACTTCAATCTGATAAAAGCCATCTATGAAAAACCAACAGCCAATATCAAACTAGATGCTCAAAAACTGAAATCCTTCACACTAAAATCAGGAACAAGACAAGGATGTCCACTATCACCCCTCCTGTTCAATAAAGTTTTAGAAACATTAGCCACAGCAATTAGACAAGAGAAAGAAATAAAAGGAATAAAGATAGGAAAGGAGGAAGTCAAATTGTCATTATTTGCAGACAACATGATACTCTATATAGAAGACCCAAAGGACTCCACCAAAAGTCTTCTAGACTTAATAACCAAATTCAGTCAAGTAGCTGGTTACAAGGTCAACACACAAAAATCAATAGATTTCCTCTACACAAATGACAGACTCACTGAGAGAGAAATAGGGCAAATAATTCCTTTCACAATAGCATCCAAAAAAATGAAATAACTAGGAATCAACCTAAAGACAGAAATCAAAAACCTCTTCTCTGAAAACTATGGCACTTTGAAAAGAGAGATTGAGGACAATATCAGAAAAATGGAAAGATGTCCCTTGCTCCTGGGTAGGAAGGATCAACAGTGAAAATAGCCATACTTCCAAAACTGCTATGTAGATTCAATGCCATCCTAATTGAAATCCCAGCAGCATATTTCACTAATCTTGAGAAAAAAATCCAAAAATTCATTTGGAACAAGAAGAGACCCAGAGTAGCAAAAGCAATTCTAGATAACAGAGACATGGCAGGGGGTATCACAACCCCCAATTTGAAACTATACTACAAAGCTGCTGTGATAAAAACAGCATGGTACTGGCAAAGAAACAGACCTGAGGAACAGTGGAACAGGTTAGAAGATGCAGAAATAACTCCAGACACACTCAACCACCTCACCTTCGACAAAGGAGCCAAACACCCTCACTGTAGGAAAGATAGCCACTTTAATAAACAGTGCTGGAGAAATTGGGTTTCAACTTGCCAAAGACTAAAACTAGATCTATATCTCTCACCATGCACTCAACTAAAATTGAAAAGGATTAAAGATCAAACTATTAAAACCAAAATGCTGAATTGGCTGGAACAGAGGTTAGGTAGAACTCTTGAAGATATTGATGTAGGAAAGGATTTTATGAACAAAACCTCAGTTGCCCATGAACTAGCATAAACAATCAACAAGTGGGATCTCTTCTTACTAAAAAGCTTCTGCACAGCAAGAGAAACCACCAACAGTGTGAAGAGACAACCCACAATGTGGGAAAAAATTTTCACCAGCAGTCCCTCAGACAAAGGTCTACTATTTAGAATCTATAAAGAGCTTAAAAAAATCAGACCTCCCAAATTTAAAGACCCAGTCCAACGATGGGCATGTGAAATGAACAGACATTTCTCACACAAAGAACTAGAAATGGCAAATAAACATATGAAAAAATATTCAACATCACTGGTCATTTGAGAGATGCAAATGAAAACAATGGTGAGATTCCACCTCACAGCAGAAAGAATGGCTGCTATCAAGAAATCAACCAATAACCAATGCTGGCAGGGGTGTTGGGAAAGAGGAACCCTCCTCCACTGCTGGTGGGAGTGTCAACTGGTGCAACCATTGTGTAAATCAGTATGGTGATACCTCAAAGAACTAGGACTGGAAGTCCCATTTGACCCAGTTATTCCCCTGCTGGGTATCTTCACCAAAGAATTGAAAGAATCATACCACAGTGATATATGTGCACCCATGTTCATAGCAGCATAGTTCGCAATAGCTAAAAGTTGGAAACAGCCCAAATGCCCATCAACTGGAGACTGGATAAAGAAAATGTGGGTTTTTTTTTTTATAAAATGGAGTACTACTGAACCATAAAAAATGAGAAATTAGAGACATTTATTGCCAAATGATGCACATTGAGTTGATACTCAAGTGAAATAAATAGGACACACATGTGTCAATACTGAATAGTTTCTCTAGTGTGAGAAACTGAAAGTGTAATTAAGGACTCAAAGGTATAATATATAATGTGAAATAGGAAGAAAAGGGGCAAAGGGGAAGGGGAAGTGGGAGGGGTAGGGGAAAGGCAAGAAGGGAATAGAATTAATATGAGAAAATGAAAAAAAAGAAACAATGTCTTTGTAAATAGGGAGGGATGGAGAGGTTGAAGGGAGGGCAGGGAAAGGGGGAAAATATGAGAACCAAGAGTTTATGTAAAGGTGCAAATTTCCAGTGATGAATGTCATTATATTGTATACCTAAAATGTACCAATAAAAGGATATATAAAGCAAAATTAATATAAAATAAATTTTTTTTAAAAAATTGAAAAAATAAGAAATGTTCTCCTTTCACTATTTAAAGGTAAATGTATTCAAAGTTGAGGCTATGAACAGAATTATATTATATGATGAATCAATTTCTATTTCCAGGAAATTATCATAATTTCACAAGTTTGTGTCATTCTTTGAAGTCACAAACAGAGAAAAGCACATGGAAGTATTTAATCATAACAACTTTTCTACTTATTTTGACAAGAATAGACTTCAGCCTGCTTCTGCTTAATTCATTTTTTAGATAGTAGGATATACTTTTCATAAGATACTTATCTCTGTAATTCCTATTCATATATCAAAATCATATCTAAGAAATCCATTAGAAATTGCCAATGATAAGCCATCCTGAAATTTTAATTAGCCATAACTTTATGTGCTGGTGTGTGATTAAACAAAAAAGTAACATAATAAAGGTTTTTTATATGACAATCCTCAACCAACATCATACTCAGTGAAAAGAAATTGAAAACCTTTCTTCTAGATCAGCACAAGACAAGGGTGTCCACTCTTAACTGCTTTCATTCAATAGAGAACTAGAAGTTTTAGCCAGAGCAATGAAGCAAGAGAAAGAAATAAAAGATGAACAAATGGGAAAGTATGAAGTAAAATTATCCCTGTTTGCAGATACTGTAGTTCTATAAATAGAAAAACTAAAAGACTCCACCAAAATATTTAGCAAATTAATAAGATCCAAAATCAATATTCAGAAATCCCTACCTTTTCTATATATCAATAATGAATTTGCTGAGAAAGAATTTATGAAAAGTCATTCACAATAGCCAGTAAAATATCAATGAGATAAAATGCCTTGGAATAAATTAGGAAAGTGAAAATCTCTGTGATGAACCTGCTAAAACAATGCTAAAAGAAATTGAAGATGACACAAGAATATGAAAAGACTACCCATATTAATGAATCAAAAGATTTATTATTAAATGTCCACACTACCCAAAACAATGAATAGGTTCATTGCAAACCCACTGATATGAATGTCATTCTTCACAAAACCCCCAAAAATGTTAAATTTACACTGAAATATATTAAGACTCCAAATGACAAAAAACTTGAGTAAAACAAACAAAGTTGGAGGCATCACAATACTTGATTTGGAGACAATATAGGGTCATAGTAACCTCAACAGCATGATTTTTACATAAAACAGAAACACAGACCAGAGGAAGAGAATGGAGATGCCCAGGTATAAACCCATACATACATGACCAAACTATTATCAAGCAAGATGGTAAAAACACACACTGAAGAAAGGATAGCCTTTCAACAAATAGTGCTGGGAAAACTGGAAATCCAAATGTGCAATGTGTGAAACTTTGCTCCTCCTCATTCTGCACAAAAAACAATTCAAAATAATCAAAGTACAAATGAAAGACATGAAACTCTACAACTACCAAAATAAAACAGGAGAAACACTTCAAGATATTGCTATAGGCAATGATTTTCTAAATAAAACCCCAAAAACATAGGAAACAAATGCAAAAATCAACACATGGTATTACATTAGAAAAAAACTCAAAATAATGAATGGAAATAAAAGACTAAGTTGTTTTGGCAACTATGGTTCTGTAATATGACTTGAAATCATGTATTATGATATTGTTGGCTTTAGGGTTTTTTCTCAAGATGATTTGGATATTTGGATTCCTTTGGACTTTCCAAATGAACAAGAAACAGAAATAAAAATTGACAAACGGAGTTACAATGAACAGAAAAGATTCCACAGAGCAAAGAAGACAAAACTGAGTAAAGAGACAACCTACAGAGTAAATACTCACCAACTATTTATCTGGCAGCAAATATCTAAAATATATATTGCATTTAAAATACAAACAATTAAGAACAAGTAATTTCATTAAAAATCAGTAAAAGATCTGAATAAACACTTCTTAAAATAAGAACTACAAATGGTTAATATATTCAAAAATATTTTTCAGCCCGCAGAGAGATGTAAATCAAAACTACAGTGAGATATCATTTTATCCCTATTTGAATGAGGTCATAAAATATTAAATAAATGCTAGCAAGGAAGTTGAAAAGAAAAACTCTTGTACACTGTTGGTAGGAATGTAAATGAATATGAACATTATCGAAAATAGCATATATTCATCCAAAGACCAAAAAAGAGCTACCATATGGTGCAGCTATCTTGAGCTATATTCAGATATATAGCTTGAGTAAATATACAAAGTAAATGAAATCAGCATATTGAAGACATACCTTCAAGCCCATGTTTATTGTGTCACCAGGGACAAGAGCTAAAAGACGCAGTCAGTCTAGATGCCTGTAAACAGATGAATGGATAAATAATGTCATCACTGTTTTAGTTTAGATCTGAAATGCTCCCCAGTGTCTCTTGTGTTGCAGACAGGACTTTTGGAAGATTACTAGATTATGGGGATTTTATATTCACTCAGTGGATTAGTCCATTGATTAGTCCATTGATGAGTTCATAGCTGAATTTGCTGATAGGAGGCGGGGAATGGTGGGAGGAACTAGATAATTGGAGGTGTGAGCTGGAAAGGTATATTCTGGACAACGGCTTCTCTCTGCTCTCTCTGTTTCCCAGCCAGTATGGTTTGGATGGTTTTCCCCCTCTGTGCCCTTTCACCATGCTGTTTCTGTTGGAGCCAACCAAACATGTATGAAACTATGAGCCAAAATAAACTTCCTATCCTTAAATTCTTGGTGTCAGTTATTTTGTCCTACTAAGGGAAAAGTGATTAATATAGACAATATATACAATGGAATACTATTCAACCATAACTAATGAAATCCTGTCAGTTGCAATAAAATGGATGGAATAGAGGACAGTGTATTAATTGAATTTAGTCAGAAAGATGAAGTATCTCATGTTCTATCTCATTTGTGGAAACTAAGAATATTACACTGAAAGTATAATAAGGACTACAAGGGAATTGGAGGATTGTAGAGGTGTTAATGGGAGAAAAGAAATTGCACATAATCAGTGCACATTATGTATATATGTAAATAGTACAATGAATCACATTAATATGTATAAATGTTTTAACAAAAAACATTAAATCAAATCTAGATTACTTCTTGATGTCCTTTAATCAAATTAAAAATCACAGTCAATTACCTTTTGAGACATGACAGAATAAGCACAAAATAACTCATGATAATAACAGTGTCATTTAACTTGTAGCTTTAGAATATTATAATTTCATATCTAATTAAATAAAAATAATTTTAAAGTCTAATTTTTCTCCTATTAAGTTCAAATAAATTTTAGTTAAAATACAATCTACCAATTTTAAGAGTACAATTATCTGAATGTTGACATATATAGCTATGGTAACCTCACCATAAGCTAGAACATTTTCATCATCCTGAAACAATACTTCATGCACCTTGCCAGATGATTCTGATTTAATTACTCTTAGCAAAAATTTCATCTATTTTTTTTTCTGTACATCAAAATGAGCAACTGTAATGAACACACAATTGAAAACTGGTAAAAGTCAAGAATTAAGCTTGTGTCCTGTCTTCCCAGCACTGAGGATTTCCAGAGATCTTTATATCTTATTGGATAAAGTATCTGTAAGCTAGGTAAGTATATCTTCTTAGTTTTAAGATGTAATCTGCAGGCCTGCATCCCAGCCACACCTGATTAGGGCTTCCCTCTCTTGCTCCAGCTGAAAGTTCAGAGCTGGTCTTTCAACAGATGCTGCTGGGGAAGCCACGGTCCTGTAGTTCTCCATCATCACTTCCGTGTACAGGGCCTTTCTGGTGGGTTTCAAGCTGGCCCATTCCTTCTCAGTGACTTGCACTGCCATGCATACTATAGGCAACATTCATTTCTCCAGGGAAATCATACCATATTCAACATATTTTCTTATATATGGCTTCCTTTGTCAGAATAATTTTTGAGATTCAAAATTATTGTTTTTTGTTTGCTCTCCTTCTTTGACTTCTTTCTTTCTTTCTTTCTTTCCTTCCTTCCTTCTTCCTTCTCTCGCTTTCTTTCTTGTTCTGATAATGTTAATATTATGTTTTTCCTTTTGAGATTAGTAATTTTTTGTTTCAATATTCTTTATCAAATGTAAGGTCACAAAGATTTTCAACTATTTTCTGCTAGACGTTCTTAGTTTGAGCACTTAATGTAAGGAATACAATGAATTTTTATACATTTTTAACTTAAGTAAGTCAAGAGTCAGAGGTTACATAATAAAAATGAATGTCTAATTTTTCCAACAACATTAAATTTTTAAAAATCACCATGTTGCTCATTAAATTATACTTGTTTAAATCAACTGGTTATATATATGTGTCAATTTCTTGACAATCTTATCTTTATTCAGATATAGAAGATAAGATTGCAATTAGTGACTAGGAAAAGAAAATTTTCTTTAAAATAGTAAGGGACCATGAGAAATGAATCCAACAGCAAGTAGACAATGCAAAGAAGAATAACATAAGACTGATTGGAGTCAAAGAAGAAACAGGAGAGAGATCAGATGACATAAAAAAAGGTTAACAGAATTAATGGCAGAAAACTTCTCAAATAGGGGAAAAGAACTTGACTGAAATAAGTGAGGCATAGAGGACTCCAACTAGCTGTGATAAAAAAAAAAACATCTACACATAGGCATATAAGAGTTAAGATTCCAGACACCCAAGATAAGAACAAAATTCTACAAGCAGTTAGATAAAGGAAACAAATCACATACAAAGGAAAACCTATCAGAATTACAGCAGACTTCTCAACACAAATCCAGAAGGCAAGAAGAACATGGAATAACTTATTTCAAGCCCTAAAGGAAAACAGCCTCCAACCCAGATTGATGTACCCTGCAAAACTATCTTTCAAAAATGATGGAGAAATAAGGTACTTTCATGACAAAGAGTACCTGAGAAAATTCATGAATACCAAACCAGCACTCCCCAAAATTTTAAGCAATATGCTAGGAAAAGACAATGAGGATCACAGCCACAGGAAGCTCAGCAGAATGAATCCATTGGGCATGACAAGAAATTAAATGCAAAGGGGGAGAATCCAACAAAAAGAAAAAGTCATGATAATGATAAATCAAAACATATCAGTTATAACCATCAATGTTAAGATCTCAATTCATCAGTCAAAAGAAATAGACTGGCAGAATGGGTCAAGAAGCAAGATCCAACAATATACTGCATAAAAGAAACACACTTAATTAAAAAAGAAACTCATGGAAAGAAAGTTAAAGGGTGGAAAGCAATATTCCATGTGATGAGAACCCTAAACAAAGCAGGAGTAGCTATCCTCTTTGCAGATCAAGTGGATTTCAATACAACACTTATTAAGAGAGACAAAGAAGGACACTACATCCTTGTAAAGGTAACAATCCAAAAGGAAGAGATGACAATCTCTAATATATATGAACCAAACACTAGTGCCCACAACTATATAAAACAAATAATAATGAACATGAAAAATAAAGTAATAGTATTAATACCCCACTGTCAAAAATGGATAGATCAACTAGACAAAAAATAAATAACAAAATACTGGAACTCAAACAAAGTCTTGAACAAATGAACTTAACAGATCTTTACAGAGTGTTCCACCCCACAAAATCAGAATACACATACTTTTCATCTGCACACGGGTCATACTCCAAAACAGGCCATGGACTTGCTCATAAAATATATTTAACTAAGTGCACAGGAATTGAAGTTATCCCCTGTATATTATCAGACCATAATGCAATGAAATTAGAGATCAGTAGCAAAAGAATTTCATAAACACATGGAAATTGAACAACATACTTCTGAATAACCAATGGGTCATAGAGGAAATTAAAGAAGAAATCAAACAGTTTCTACAATTAAATGACAATGATGATACAACATATTGGAATTTATGAAACACAATGAAAGCAGTCTGATGAGGGAAATTAATAGCAGTGAACACTCATATTAAGAAAACAGAGCAAGCTCAATTAAACAACCTGATGCTGATCCTCAAACTTCTAGAAAAAGACGAGCAGAACAAACCCAAAGCTCATACAAGGGAGGAAATTACATAGACCAGAGCAGAAGTCAATGCCATGGAGACTAAGAGAATGATACAAAAAAATCAATGAAGACAAGAGTTGGTTCTCCAAAAGAATAAACAAAATTGATAAAACCTTAGACAACCTTATCAAAAAAGGAAAGAAAAGGCCCAAATCCATGCAATTAGGAGTGAAAATGATAAAATTACAATGGACCCAGAAGAAATCCAGAGGATCATCAATACCTACTTTGAGACCCTAAATGCCAATAAGATGTAAAACACAAAAGAAATGGACAGATTCCTAGGTTCATATCAATTACCAAAGTTGAAAGAAGATCTAAAAATTCTAAACAACCCAATATCAATCAATGAAATTGAAAATGTAATTAAAACCTTACCAACTAATAAAAGCCTGTGTACTGATGGCTTCAATACTGAATTCTACAAGATATTTAAAGAGGAATTACTGCCTCTATTGTTTAAACTCTTCAACAAAATTGAAAGGGAAGCAATATTCCCAAATTCATTCCTGGAAGCAAGCATCACCTTGATCCCTAAAGCAGAGAAAGACGAAACTGAAAAAGAAACTATAGGCCAATCTCACTAATGAACATAGATGCAAAAATCCTTAACAAGATACTGACAATAGAATGCAGAAGAACTTCCAAAAGTTCATGCAGTCTGACCAAATGGGATTCATCCTTGGGATACAGGGATGGTTCAACATACGCAAATCAATAACTGTAATACATTCTATCAATAGAGCCAAGGACAAAAACCATATGATCATCCAATAGATGCAGAAAAAGTATTCGACAAAATCCGAAACTTATTTATTATAAAAACCCTACAAAAATTGGAATAGATGGTCTCTACCTCAATCTGATAAAGGCCATCTATGAAAATCCAACAGCTAATTTCACACTAAATGGTCAAAAACTGAAATCCTTCATACTACAATCAGGAACAATACAAGGATGTCCATTATCACCACTTCTGTTCAATATAGTTTTGGAAACATTAGCCACAGCAATTAGACAAGAGAAAGAAATAAAAGGAATAAAGATAGGAAAGAAAGAGGTCAAATTGTCATTATTTGCAGATGACATGATACTCTATATAGAAGACCCCAAAAACTCCACCAAAAGTCTTCTAGACTTAATAACCAAATTCAGTAAAGTAGTTGGATACAAGGTCAACACAAAAATCAATTGCTTTCCTCTACACCAACAACAGACTCACTGAGAAAGAAATAGGCCAAACAATTCCTTTCACAATAGCATCCAAAAAAATGAAATACCTGGGAATCAACCTAAAGACAGAAATCAAAGACCTCTTCTCTTAAAAGTGTAGCACTCTGAAATGAGATGTGGAAGACAATAACAGAAAATGGAAAAACATCCCCTGTTCAGGGGTAGGAAGAATCAACATAGTGAAAATGGCCATACTTCCAAAACTGCTATATAGATTCAATGCAATCCCAATTGAAATCCCAGCAGCATACTTCACCGACCTTGAGAAATCAATCCCAAAATTTATTTGGAACAGGAGGAGACCCGGAAGAGCAATTCTAGGTAACAGAGACAAGGCAGGGGGTCTCACAACACACAACTTGAAACTATACTACAAAGCTACTGTGAAAACACAGCATGGTACTGGCAAAGAAACAGTCCTGAGGACCAGTGGAACAGATTAAAAGATGCAGAAACAACTCCAGACACACTCAGCCACCTCATCTTTGACAAAGGAGCCAAACACCCTCACTTCAGGAAAGATAGCCTCTTTAAGAAATGGTGCTGGAAAAATTGGGTTTCAACTTGCCAAAGCCTAAAAGTAGATCTATATCTCTCACCATGCACTAAATTAAAATCAAAATGGATTAAAGATCTAAATATTAAAACAGAAATGGTGAACCAGCTGGAAGAGAGGTTAGGTAGCACTCTTGAAGACATTTATGTAGGAAAAGATTTTATGAACAAAACCTCAGTTGCCCATGAACTAGCACAAACAATCAACAAGTGGGATCTCTTCTTATTAAAAAGTTTCTGCACAGCAAGAGAAACAACCAACAGTGTGAAGAGACAATGCACAATCTGGGAAAAAAAATTTTACCAGCTGTTCATGAGACAAAGGCCTACTATTTAGAATCTATAAAGAACTTTAAAAAAATCAGACCTCCCAAATTTAAAGACCCAATCCAAAAATGCACATCTGAAATAAATATTTCTCAGAGAAAAGAAGTAGAAATAGCAAATAAACACATGAAAGAAAATGTTCAATGTCACTGGTCATTTGAGAGATGCAAATGAAAACAATGGTGAGATTCTACCTCACCCCAGAAAGAATGGCTACTATCAAGAAATCAACCAATAACACATGCTGGTAGGGCTTTTGGGGAAAGCAGAACAATGCTCCACTGCTGGTCGGAGTATAGACTGGTGCAACCACTGTGGAAATCAGTATGGAGATACCTCAAAGAACCATGACTGGAAGTCCCATTTGACCCAGCTCTTCCACTGCTGGGTATCTTTCCCAGCGAATTAAAATAATCATACCACAATGATATATGTACACGCATGGTCATAGCAGCACAATTTGTAATAGCTAAAACTTTGAAGCAGCCCAATTGCCCATCAACTGGAGACTGGATAAAGAAAATGTGGTTTTTGTTTTTTTAATGGAGTACTACTCAGCCATAACAAATGAGAAATTAGAGACATTTATGGCTAAATGGATGCACATTGAGGTGATATTCTTAAATGAAATAAATAGGACACACGTATAAATACTGAATAGTTTCTCTCGTGTGAGAAACTGAAAGTGTAAATAAGGACTAAAAGGTATAATAGATTATGTGAAATAGGAAG
Organism: Heterocephalus glaber; assembly: GCF_053883595.1. Taxonomy (NCBI): domain Eukaryota; kingdom Metazoa; phylum Chordata; class Mammalia; order Rodentia; family Bathyergidae; genus Heterocephalus; species Heterocephalus glaber. The sequence continues at coordinate 30,478,633 of NW_028258138.1, read as the reverse complement.
AAAAGGGGCAAAGGGGAAGGGGAAGTAGGCGGAGTAGGGGAAAGGAAAGAAGGGAATGGAATTAATATGAGAAAATGAAAAAATGGAAACAGTCTTTGTAAATAGGGAGGAATGGAGGGGTTGAAGGGCGGGCAGGGGAATGGGGAAAAAATAAGAACCAAGAGAGAGTATGTAAAAGTGCAAATTTCCAATGATGAATGTCATTGTATTGTATAACTAAAATGTAACCAATAAAATTAATTTTTAAGAAAATATTTCATATTTTCATTTGTACAAGTGTTATTTTTTTTCTTTTTCTCTCTTTTCCTTGGGAAGTTGAAGTAGAAGGTCAGAATGTTGATATTAGATATTTTATCTCTCTTCCCCCTCCCTCTTCCGCCCCCCCCATACCAGGGATCAAACCCAGAACCTCGCGTTTGCAAGGCAGATGTGGTGCCACTGAGCTAAATCCCGTCCCCTAAATTCTAATTGAACTCCACCCTACAAATTTTAATATCTTGTTTTCAATATTCTTATTAAATATTGACCTGTCGCCTTATCCATAAATGTTATCGAACTGTGATGTGTAATTTCTAAATATTTGGAAAATTACCACATATCTTTTTGTTACTTAAATCTTTAATTTTATACATTATTATAGTATTGCTTTAAGTTTTTGCATATTTCTATTGTTAAAACATAAAAAATTCAATTGAATTTTGTATATTGATTTTGTAGGTAAAATTTTTACCAATCATAGACATTTGTTTTCATAGTCCTTTTTTAAAATTTCTTAAAATATTCTGCGCACATATTATTTTCTGCAAATAAAGACAATTCTGTCCTATTCTACTTTTACTGTACCTGTCATACAACACATTTCATATAGTTTTCATCCTTGCAAATGTGCTGTTTTTTATGCTCCTCAGATATATCCCTTTTTTGTGAATATTCCATTTGTTCTTGAAAGGGATGTGGATTTTGTCTTTGGATGGGTTGTTTTCTAAGTGTCATGTTAGCAAGTAATATTGTTCACATCTTTTAGATCCTTTTAACATATTTTCTACTTGTCTTGTCATTTACAGAGATAGGGGATTATAGTATCTGCTCTGAATAAAAACATAATGTTTTTCCTTTTAGCTCTGCCAGGTTTTGTAATTTGAAGTCTTTCTCCATGCATAGTATTTGGAATTGCAATTTCTTCTTAACAAATTGTCTTTATAAAATATCTCTAATATCACTGATGATATTCCTTTACCTAAACATTACTTTGTCTGATTTTAATCTAGCCAATTTGGCTTCCTTATGTTTAACATTTCCATGGGATAGCTTTTTCCATGCTTTTGCTTCTAATTTGTGTGTTTGTATTTAAAGTGCCTTTTCCCTTTTCTTAGAGATCAATTTCATGCTCTTTTGTTATGTCTGAAATCAAGTGTTAAATAAACATTGCCTGTTTACCTTTCTTTTACAGTGGGATGACAAGTCCAGTAGTATCATTATTCATTCATAGTTGAACTTCAATACATTTATATACTTTAACTTCTGATTGTTGTGCATCTAGCATTTAGTCTGTATGCATTGTAGCCATCATGCAATGACTACTCTGCTTCAGAGCATAACATGTTTTTCAGTTATAGTCATACCAATTGAGTACATTTACATTTTGTTTTATGACTCCAAGTGAAATGAGTATTGCTTATATATAAATGACACATCATCAGAATGCATTTTTTAAAATCTCAGAGGACTAAAAGGGATATTTATCCTCACACTTTCAAATATAAGCCACAGTACAGAAGAAAAGCTATGATCTTTTAATAATGAAATATAAACAAAAGAGGAATAGCATGCCTTTAATATAATGACACATACATTCAACATTGAATGATGAGTTGAGCATGAATAATTAGTAACAACAGGTTCCAAATGGAAAACAACACAAAGCATACACTGAAATTTTTTTATGTACATTTTCAAATCCAGCCTGAGGTCTCACTTATATCAAGAACTGCATGTAACATATATTAAAAATCTATGGTGGTAATTTTATTGGTAGTTTTGGTTTAAAATATTTTACATCACTGTAATTGGATGTCAAGTAGTTCTTATTTTATTTTATTATTTTTATTATTAGTGCATGTTGACAATAGAAAATGGTGAGGTTTGGGCCAGGGATTTAGCTCAGTGGTTCCACCTCCTGCCTTGCAAGCACAAGGATCCAAGTTTGATCCTAGTACCAAAAAAAAAAAAAAAAAGGGTGAGATTCCTTTGGGTAAGTATGCATTTGATGTATCTTGATCTTTTTCTGTATCATTCTGCCAGTCTCCATCCCCCCATCCTCTTCCCTATACTCAGAAGTTTATTTTCTAGTTTTCTGATGTCTCTCCTTTACTCTATTTATTTATGTCTTTGTTTATTCATTCAGCCATTTGGGTTTTTTATATATATATATATCAGAAGAAACATAGAATTTGACTTTCCAATTGTGGTTTATTCTACTTGGCATGGTGGTCTCTAGTTTCATCATGACAAATAATATAACATACTTCCCCAAAATAACATGATTCAAATATTCTTTATGGCTGAATAATATTCCTCTGCATGTATATCTTAAACTTCTTAATCTGTTCACCTGTACACAGGCATCTAGACTGTTTCTACAGCTTGTCTATTAGAATTGTGCAGGAGCAGGCATAGATATGCATGTTTCTCTATAGTATGCTGACTTTAATGTTTTAAGGGATATTTCTTGGAGTGTTATAGCTGGATCAAATAGTATTTCTATGTTTACTTTTTTGAGGAACCTCCAAACTGTTTACCATAGTAGTTTGTATCAGCCTACATTCATACCAACAATGTAGGTGGGTTCCTTTTTCTCCACAATCTCTCCAGAAGTCATTGTCTTTTGTATTCTTTATGATAGCCATTCTGAAAGGGGTAAGACTGAGTATCAGTGTAGTTTTGATTTGCATTACTCTAATGCTAAAGATGTTGAAAAATTTCTCACATATTTTTTACCATTTGTACTTCTTCTAAGATGTGTATTCAGTTCATATGCCCACTTTACTTATTGATTGGGTTATTTTTTGGATTTTAATCTATTAAAGTTTTTCACATATTCTAGATATTAATTATCTACCTAAAGAGTAGTTAACTAAGAATTGCTCTCATTCTGTGGGCTGTTTTTCCCTCTGTTGTTTCCTTTGCCATGTCATAGCTTTTCTATTTGATATAATCCCATCTATTGATTCCTGCTATTAATTCTTGTGCTTTGGAAGACATATTCAGGATGTCTTTGCCTCTGCCTATAGCTTTAATCTCTGGATCCTGGATCCATTTGACTTTAGTACTTAAGGATTATTTTTAAACTTCTGTATGTGAATATCCAGTTTTCCAAGCATCAGTACATGAATGAAGATAAATTATATAAGGAAGATATAGCAAAAGAAAATTATTTTGTACAACTGCACAATGTTTTTGTGTTTTGTGTTATCATTATAAAACAAAGTTTTAAAAATTAAAAATTTTAAAGTAAAATCATTGCAGTCAGTAGGCTAAAGCTAATTTACTATGGAAGAAAGAAAAATTATAAATCCAATGTAGCCAGAGCATATAGCATTTAAAAAGTCTACAGTAATGTACAATGTAATGTTCTAAGCCTTCACATTCACTTACTGCTCACTAACTGACTCAGAGTGACTTGCAGGCTGGTAAACTACATTCATGGGAAGTTCCCTATTGTGGGACACCACTTTGTATCCCTAATATGGTGTTTTTAATAGCATTATCGTGAATATATTTTATTTGATATGATAGTCTAAATATGTTTGGATACACAAATATCATATTGTTAACAGTTGCCTGCAATGTTTAGTATAGCAGCATGTCACACAGGTTTGTAGCCTAGGAACAATAGGTCTGTGCCATAGAGCCTAAGTGTAAATAAGGTACACCAGCTAGGTTTGTGTAAGCAAGCTCCATGGTGTTCTTACAATGCTAAAATCACCTTATAATGCACTTCTCAAACTATATCCTATTATTAAGTGATGTGTGACTATATTACTATGGTGAATACCATTTGTGAATTCCTTCATGATTTTTCCATACTTGTGTTATTCTTTCTGGTTTATTATCATAAGTTACCATAAAATGGGTTGTTTATAAATATATATGTATATCTATATCTATCTATCTATCTATCTATCTATCTATCTATCTATATATATATATATCTTTTCTTCCCAGTTCAAGAAGTCAGGAAATCTTAGATCAAAATGCAGAAAGGTTCCATGCTTAATAAGAGCAAGATTCCCAACTCATAGGCAGCCATCTTCTCACTTTGTCCTTACACAGTGGAGGGGGTGAGGGAACCCTTAGAGATCTCACTTTTAAGGGAACTAATCTTATCTCTGACCTGATAATTTAATTACATCCAAAATTCTTTATATAAATACCTCCATTCTAGTGTTAGGACTCAACATATGCAGATTGGGGGAAATAAACATTCAATCTACAGCAATACTCATATTAATAAATAAAAGTGTTAGAGTTATACTTAAGCACTCTATGTACTGGAAATATTATTCCTTCCCTTTTCTCCCTCTTTCTTCCTCCACAATAAACTTTAAACTTACTATGTATAGTTTTATAAAGTTGTTTAAGTACTGCAAAATACAGACAAGAATCCGTAAACATGTATGCATTTTGTGGTATACTTTTATATTTCCATAAATGTTACCACATTATATCCAAAATTCTACAACTTGCTTTTATTAAAAAAAACTTGCTTAAATATTTACTATAATTTATGAAATTTTACTTTCAAATTTTAACTGGATATACAGTCTTCCAATTATATGAATGTATCACAATGTATTTATCCATTTTCCTTTTGGACATTTAGAGAGATTATAGTTCTGCGTGTTTTTAGAAAAATGCTCAAATGAACATTTTGTAGAGACTTCCTTGTACTTTGTCTTAGATACTATAAGATAATATATGAAAGCAGGTTTACCAGTCCAGGTATGTCTATCTTCAATATTTCTAGCTGAGCATGGTGGTGCATGCACTCAGGAGGTTGGGATTTCAGACTCATTTCTTCAGGCCATATCATTTTTATTTCTTTTGTAACACTGCCAGAAAGAAACATTTTTCTAGTGACTACTATCCATTCTGAAAGTACCCCCTCATATTACTTCAATTTTTCACAAGTTCTGAAGGCACTAAGTTTCATACCTCCTGCCGTACACTGCCTGCTGACCTTTCAGTATTGTGCTACATTTCCTTCATACTAGAGTTTCCACATTTTGCTTCTTTTAATACTATCTTGTTCCTGTACTGCCTTTGGCATCTAGAGATGGGTGATGTCTTTTCTTTCTACATCATCTTCCCCAAGCATACCATAAGCAAAAAAAGTAACATAATTAGAAAAAACTTGAGGAGTTTACTCCTTATTATGACCACAAAAATAATGCATATTATCTACCTGTGTTATCCAGAATCTCTTCTCAGTTGATTAGTCAATCAATTATTCCAAAATTTTGATGCTTTTAACTACACAGCTGATAAGCACTTGAAAAGTTTCAACCTAGCCTCAAACACCTTATCATATTTTGAAGATGGGTTGATGTAATTTTACATTGTAATAACTAAGAAATTGAATTTATTATATGTATTAACACAATTGAAATTCAATTCTTTGAAAGAGTTTCACTTTCTAAATATTTAAGCAAAGAAAGACTATTGAAACTTTTAATATCAATAAGGAAACAAATTATTATCATTGTCTGTGACTCACACATTTGTCTGTATTATGCACATTAATCCACAATGAATACACTCAAAGAAATTTCAGAGGCCAGTGAATTACACTATGATCACACAGAGAAAAATGTAGCAAATTTTCATTAAGTCATTGCAATCGGATATTAAAAATATATTTGTGCAATTATGCTGTTTGGATGCATTTTATGTTTTTGATGAATAATCTTCCATATTTCACAAAAATAAAACTCTTAGCCATTGCATATATAATTTTTGGTTTTGAGCATGGGCTCAGGACTATGAAAGCCTAGAAGCAATTCTGGTGATATTTAACAACTACCTTTTTGCCCTGTAACTCCACTTCTAATTCTCTACCCTGAATATGTACCTCAGACAATAAATACACACACACACACATGTGGGCAAGCACATGCACGCACACACACACACACACACACACACACACACAAGGGAAGGGGGAGAGGGAAAGAGAGAGATACATCATCACTGTTTATTATTGCAAAATATTGGAAACTATAAAAATATTTGTATGTAGGAGAATGGTTGACTTAGTTATGATTCACATAACAATATTATACAAGTTTTCATGAAGTTTTATAGGGTGATATTCATGATATACTGCTAAATAAAACAACAAACTGAAAATTGGTACCTTCTTGTAAGAGATGGGAATGTAAATAGCTATATTTAATTTTATTATGCTTAGCTTTATTGTACTTCACTAAAATTTCACTTTTTGCAAATTGAAAGTTTGTAGCAACCTTGTATCAGCAGGTCTATTGGCTGTATTTTTCCAACAGTTTGTGTTTGGTTCGTGTTTCAGTGTCACCTTTTAGTAATTCTTTCAATCCTTCAAATGATTGCATTACTATTGTGTATGTCAGGCTGATCTGTGATCTTAGATCTCTGGTGTCAATGTCATAATAGTTAGGAAGCACCAAAAACCCACCTAAAAAAGATAGCAAGCTTAATTGATAAATGGTGCAGGTATTCCGACTACTAACTGACCTACCTCTCTCTTTTTGCTTGGAACTCCCTATTCACTAAGACACAAGTTGGTCCAGGAAGTAACCCTACAGTGGCCTTTAAGTGTTCAAGTGAAAAGAAAAGTTGCACATCTTTCACTTTAAGTCAAAAAATAAAAATGATTGAGCTGAGTGAGAAAGGTATGTTAAAAACAGAGGCCTCTTATGCAAAACAGTCAATTTTTAAATGCAAAGGAAATGCTCTTGAAAGACATTTAAAGGCATTTAATGAACACATGAATTAAAAAAAAAAAAGAGTCAATAGACTTCTCTAATATGGAGCGTTTAGTCATTTAGATGACTCAAACCACCAACAGCATTCTTATAATCCAGAACTTAAAGCAAGGGAAAGTCCTAATGTCTTCTATTCTATTAGGTCTGCTAGAGGCAAAGAAGCTGCAGAAGAAATGTTTGGAGGTAGCAGAAAAGTGGGTTCCTGAGTTTTAAAGTAAGAAATCATTTCCATAAGACAAAAGTGCTATGTGAAGTAGCAAGTGTTGATATGGAAGAGGCAACATATTATCTAAAAGATTTAGCTAAGATATTTGATGAAGGTGGCTACACTAAAACCCAGATTTTCAAAACAGTTGCAAAGGACTTATAATGGTAGAAGATTCTATCTAGATCATAACTAGAGAGTAGTCAATGCCAGACTTCAAAGCACCCGAGGACAAACTGGCTTTCTTGTTAGAGGCTAATGCAGCTGGTGGCTTTAAGTTGAAACTGTTGTTCATTTACCATTTGAAAAATCATATGGCCTTTAAGAATAATATGGAATCTCCTCTGCCTGTGTCCTATAAATGGAACCACAAAGCCTGGATGGCAGCACATCTGTTTACAACATGGCTTACTGAATATTTTAAGTCCATTGTTGAGCAAGTTTCTCAGACAGAAAGATTCCTTTCAAAATATTATTGTCCCTGACAATGCATCGAAGAGTACTGATGGAGACATGCAGTGAGTTAAGTATTGTTTTCATGCCTGCTAACCCAACATCCCTTTGGAAGCTTGTGGGCCAAGGAGTAATTTCAGCTTTCAAATCTTGTTATTTAAGAAATATATTTTTTAAGATTATAGCTACCATAGATAGAGATTCTTTTGATGGATCTGGAAAATGCAAATTGAAAACCTGGAAAGAATTTATCATTCTAGATGACATTAAGAATATTTATGGTTCATGGTGTGGTAAAAATATCAGCATTAACATGAATTTGAAAAAGTTGATTCCAAGCATTAGGAATGACTTAGAGATTCAAGACTTCAGTGGAGGAAATAGCTGCAGATATAGTGAAAATATCAAGAGACCAGGAATTAGAAATGGAGCCTGAAAATGTGACTAAATTGCTGCTATCTCTTGATAAAATGTGAATGAACAGGATTTTCTCTTTATGGAAAGGGGTTTATTGAGATAGAATTTGCTCTGAGCAATGATTCTATGAAAATTGTCAAAAAGACTACAAACAGATTAAAATATTCCATAAACTAAATTGATAAAACACTGTCAAGTTTTGATAGTATTAACTCCATTTTGAAAGAAGCTCCACTGTGAATAAATTGTTATCAAACAGAATTTCATGCTGTAGGCAAATGTTTTGTGAAAGAGTCAATTGATGCAGCAAATTCAGATTATTGTCTTATTTTATGAAATTGCCTCATCCAACCCGCCTTCAGCTGCCACCACCTGAGCAGTCAGCAGCCATCAACATCAAAGCAAACTCTTCACTGTGCTGTCTTCAAACATGTGCTAATACAAAAGAACTCTTACAGCAACAAAGAAAACTCATCAACAAAAATATAATTCAGATGATTTTTGACACTTTTTAACAACAAAATATTCTTAACTAAGATATGAACATTATTTGTTTAGACTTACTGTAATTGCATACCTAATACAATACAGTATATTGTGAACATAACTTTTGTATACACTTGGAACCAAAATTTTATGATTCATGTTACTGTAATATTTACTTTATTGCAGAAAGTCATAACTAAATAGGTATTATACCTTGAGGGAAGATTATATATTTATCTTCTGTTTATGCAATGAATACATGAAGGATAAACCAGAAGCTCCAGAAGTGTTACCTATAGTGTTGAGATTTAAAGGAGCGAAAATTCAGGGACAATGAGAATATTGTTGTAAGAAATTGGAAGAAACACTATTTTTCTGAGTATACTTCTTTGTTTATCTTTAACTCTTACACTAGTAATTGTTACATTCCCAAAATAATAAATAATTGAAATGAGGCAAGATTGGACAGAGGATAAGATATAAAGAGAAAAAATGGACCTATTAGCTAAATATCATATTAACATCCCCACACTGAAGAGAATAGGGAAAAAATACCTAACCTAAGTGATTTTTGAAAAGAAATAATTTTGTTTACAAGACTGGAAGATGGAGGAAAAGAAGAATAACAACAACTGTATGAAATACTGTGCTTATATTAATAAACTTTATAGATATAAGTTTTAACTACTCTATTTAACATGTAAGCTAAAATTGAACACAATATTGAATCTATTTTAGACTATAAAAGCAAGTTTTCTCACTGTGGTATAAGATTAAAATCAGAGATACCAGTATGGAATCTTGGTTTTATAATACACACACAAGGATAAATTAAATGGAATAGATTTATAGGTATGCAGGGATTAATGCACACAAATACATTTCCTAATTCTCTGCAGAGATATATGGAGGTAGAACTTCCCAATAAAAATGAGAATACTTAACTATGTTCCCTCTTTCATTGCTTTCTCTTCTGTGTGTGTAAAATCTCCTTCTTCCTCTCTCTTATGAAGATACCTGTGTTCACAAATAGAAGTCATGAGGATTGTCAGGGTCATTTTGCTATCTTGAGGTCCTTACTGTTATCAGATCATTGGCCATATAAGTTGTCTTGGTCACTTTCCTCATCCCTGGGACAAATGCTAGAGACTTGTAATACAAAGGAGGAGAGATTATTTTGGTTTATGTACTAGAAGTTTTAGTCCTTGCATGTTTGGCATTGTGGTGGAAGGGTTTCAGTGGAGGAAAACAGATCAGCTTATGGTGTACAGGAAGCAGAGAGTGAAGGGAATATCCAGGGAGGGAGAGGGACTCCTCCAAGTTATGCCTCTAGTGAGCTGTCTCTTCCAACTCGATCTCACCTCCTAACAGCAAGTCAGTTATATCAAACGCATATTTCAATCACCTTCTAAAAGCCTCATGTATGAGCACATGAGGATCCTGGAAGACATCTAAATATAAAACATAACATAAGGAAACATTTGTCAAGTAGGCTGTGATGGATAATTTTGCGTGTAAATTTTTCTGGATCACACAATGCTGAAATATCATCATCATTATTATTATCATTATTATTATCATTAGATTATTCCTGGGTATTCTGTGAGAATATTTCCATAAGAGATTAGCATTTTAATTGGTGGACTAAGAAGATTCCCCTCCCAAATGTAAGTGAGGAATATCCAATCCACTAAAGGACTGAATGAAACAAAATGGTGAAGGGAAGGCAAATTAACTCTGCTTGTCAGCTGAGATGGGAAACAAATTTTCTACCCATAGTGCTTCTGGGTTTCCAACTTACAAATGGGACTTCTCAGTCACCATAACAATGTGAGCTAATGGATATGTACAAGCATCTACACATGTGATTATGTGTTGCTGGAGAATCCTTACTAATACACAGAATGAGGGGGGATTTTTTAGCATTTCACAATACCCGTAAGTCCATATTGGTGAAAATAATGAAAGAATAAATAAATTTAAGAGAAGGAGCAGTTGTTCATTTGAGATCAATTCAATATTTTTAATGTAGAAGGAATAAATAAAATAGGAAATCGTCATAGGCAAACATTATAGTAATGATTCTTATAGGGCAAGTTCACCAACAGATATTACTAAAGTGATAGATGTTAAATCACAGGGCATATGCTTGGTGAAAAGAATTTCCAATAGTCTCAAAGTAATTCTAGAGTCTTCTCAGAAGTATCTGTCCTATCATTTACAGAGTGAAAGATAGTAATGTTATATGAAGAAAAAAATTGTGTAGCCTCAAACTAATGAATTTCTATCAGATAAGCTCAAAGTAAGGCAAAAAGGGCAAAGTAACTGATTAGTACTTATCCAGAGTATCATGAAATACTGAGGAACTATGTCAGTTTGGAGGAGACTGAAAAGACACAGAACTAAGTGCAATGTAGAATCCCAGATGGTTTTATATCACACAAGCATCAAAGTGGAAAACAGATAAAGAAAAAATAGCTAAATGGATGCACATTGAGGTCATACTCTTAAGTAGTAATAGGAGGGACTGAGGATTTAGCTCAGTGGTTCCAGCGCCTGCCTCGCAAGCGCAAGATCCTAAGTTCAATCCCTGGTACCAAAAAAAAAAGTAAATAAATAGGACATATATGTGTAAATACTGAATAGTTTCTCTGGTGTGAGGAACTGAAAGTGTAAATAAGGACTAAAAAGTAAAATAGATGATGTAAAATAGTAAGAAAAGGGGCAAAGGGGAAGAGGGAGGGGAAAGGGGAAAGGAAAGAAGGGAATGGAATTAATATGAGAAAATGAAAAAAATGGAAACAAAGTCTTTTTAAATAGGAAGCAGGGAGGGGTTGAAAGGAGGGCAGGGGAAGGGGGAAAATAATAGGAACCATGAGAGAGTATGTAAAGGTACAAAATCCCAATGATGAATGTCATCATATTGTATACCTAAAATGTACCAATAAAATTAATAATACAAAAAAATTTAAACAAGGCCTGTAAGAAAATAACTCTGTACCAATGTTAATTTCACAGTCTTGACAATTGATGAATATGTACATTTTTAACATTATGAGAAATATGGCAAAGGCTTTATGTGACTGCAGGACTTTTTCAACATTTCTTTAAGCAAAAGTTGTTGCATACAGAAAAAGAGAACTTCTTAGTTCTTATATGAATCCATTTTAATGAACACAACTGCTGACCAAAAGACAAGCCCCATAAAACATGTGGACCATCAGCCATCAGCCATTTTGATACAGCAGTGCAATGTCAACTCTGCTGTGCTACATTTTAACAAAGGATGCATATCCATGCTAGCCATGCTATACATGAGACATGCATAGAAAGATAGACAACTACCTAGCTACCAGTTTTCATTGCCAAGAAATATTTAAAACAGACATTCTTACTTTTTTTACTGAGCTTGTTTTATCCCTGACCTGATGACAATCCCAATCTCTTCTTTAGATATGAGTTGAGGTAATTGAGGAAAATGTCCTTAGAGACAAATTGGGTTCTAAGGGATTCATAATAATTATTATTTTGTTTTCAGATTATCAAACAAATACATACTTTAAAAAAGAAACAAGTAAAATGAACTGACTCTGTCAGGGTGAGGCCTAGAAAAGGTCAGATTTGTGTTTCTTGCACATGTTTGTAAAAACAACAGATAGTATATCTTGTTTCAAGATGGTACCATCTCAAAATTGTCAAAATTTCTGCTTCAGCTCAGTTCACATGCTTTTGACCACATGAGTTTCAGAGTTATGTGAGGAAACGTCCAAGGAATAAGTGGAGCAGACATTTCCTGGGTGTTAAACTTGCTGCTGCTGTGTGCTGTGGCATTGCAGGGTACTGTGTCCAAGCTCACTGCTACCTGCTACACAGAAGTCCATGCACTCAAGAGAGGAATGAAAGTATTTGACAAAGCATATAACACATACATTTATCTCAGAATCAATTCAGCAGGTGGTAAAGATTGAAGGAATTATTGTAGGCCAGTGACGGTGAGCCTTTTAGAGCTTTCAGTAATAAAACGTCCTACTGTGGCACTCCTGCCATAGGTTCATTACCACTGTCTAGGCTCTCAAGATCTCAGGCATTAGGTGATCACTATAGGCCAAGGAAGGAGTAGCAGGAAAAAACCAAAGATGTGAATGCAGAAGTGAATACCAATGTAAATGTCAGATTTCTCCAGGACTAGGCGTTACTATAGGCAGAACCAATATTATCAAAATGGCCAAACTTTTAAAACAAATAAACAGATTTAGCACAATCCCAATTAAAATATTGATAGAATTATTTACAGAAGTAGAGAAAACAGCCCTAAAATTCATATAGAACCAGAAGAGCACCAGAATACCAAAAGCAATTCTGGGCAACAAGAGAAAAGGAGAAGGCATCATAATCCTGGACTTCTAGTTATATTACAAAGCTACTGTGATTAAAAACAGCACAGTACTGCAACAAAAACAGAAGTGTGAATTAGAAGAACAGAGTAGAGGATGTGGAAAGCCCAGGAACATTTATCTCTCATATCATTGACAAAGGAGCCAAAAATATATGCTGGATAGACTCTTTAACAAGTGGTCCTGGGAAAACTGGGTATTCACATGCAGAAGATTGAATTAAACCTATATGTCTTACCATGTACTAAAGTCAACATAGATCAAACCTCTTAATATTAAAACAAAAAACAATCTGTTGGAAGATAAAATAGGTAAAACTCTAGAATACAAGTGTAGGCAAATACTCTCTGAACAGAACCCCAAATGGAATGGATACATGAGTATTTTAACTGCATATTCTCAGGACTAATTTGTTGTCAAACCAAAACTACAAATAAATCTGACACATTTCTCTTCATTTCAACATCATTGGTAGTGACTATTTTGGTGAATTTTATGTATTCAAAATTTTTCTGGCTGAAGGTCTTTTCAAGGAGCAGAGCCAGCAGTTATTAAACCAGTTTAAAGAAACATATTCTTGTAATCAATTTAATAACATTGGAATATTTAATTATTGTGATATATAGTTTATATCATAATCTCAAGCAATTTATTTTACAATCCACATGGCTAGAACAATGACTTCCTAAAAAGTATTTCAAAGGTTTTTATTTTTTTGCCAGAAATAAAATTTTATTACAAATATTTTCAACATATACTTCAGTAATATATCATCAAATATTGTAGCAGTCTCCTCTACTACCATATATATGAAATCAGTTTACTAGAAAATTTATATAACATTTTATAATTCAGTATCTAATCCAACCAATCCAAAGTATGCTTGATCCTTTTCATACATGGACTTATTGATCGCCACAATGGTGATCAACTGCCATTACAGAGATTAAGGATTTATTCAATGTTATGCAACTGGTCAAAGGCAGAATCCACATCTTCTGATGTACAATGTCCTGTTTTCACATTGCCCATGATTTCACACATACAAAAAAAAATACTGCAAGCAATGACTTTTTTTCCTAGAGAAAATGTGCAAATAGCAAAAATGAAAGTCAAGTGAGTTTATTCTTGTGCAGAGTATCCTATGTTCCTCAGTCAGTTTCTTCAACAAATTACAGTGCTCAATAACAGCCCATTTCACTGTCAGTTCATGTTAGGATGTCCTTGTATCTCTGTCACACTCCAAGGCTGTCCAGGATCCCGAGAGCTCAGCAGGTAAAAAGAGTTCCTTTGGAATTTAAAATGGGTCTTGTAGGTTGAGTTTGCCAACATACCCAGTGTGGTCACAGGTGACTAGGATAAACTCATTTGTAAAAGGTGTACAGTCTAGGCAATGTGCATGATGTACAGGGGGCAAGACCAAGAATCAATAATCAAGCAAGCATTGACCTTATTGCTTTCACTGTGTGGCAGCACTTCTCAATACCTGGAAGGAAACATAGCTGAAAGTTCTACTGTTTAGTCATAATCAGATCCACATGACTCTTGAATTAATGACATTGATTACTTTTCTCTTAAAAGACACCATTTTCTATCTTATAATTTCTTGGGTAAATTTCTTTTAAATACACTATTTTACTCTACTAAATGTGCTGATAGTACAACAAAAACCATGATGTTTCAGTTAATAAATACATCCTTGAGAATAACTTGTCCACATCTTTGCAACAAATGTATGCTTGCACAGACAGCTCCACTCAGTGGCTTTCTGGCATCTGAGATAGTTTAGTTCATATAATATGGATGTGCAATTTACAGTCAGGAAAGAGTTTATGCACCATATGACCAAACGGTTGTATAATTCCTTAAAATAAATAAATAAATATGTATATATATATATATATATATATATACATACACTATGTTTCATAGATTTCTTTTCTATGTCAATATGAATTCTCACAGTTTGTTGGTCATTTCAAATGCCAATTTTATGTGCAAAAAAAAAAGAGCAATAATTTTAAGAATAGATGTACTTATAATACAGAGGAGTTCAGTTTGAATAAGCAGGAGCTGAAAATATGATTTAAAACTTATCAGAACATGATAGGAATCTTCTTTAACCACGCTGAAATATTTGGAATAAATAAACTCCAATAATTTTTCTCCATGTTATGCTTCATCATGTTGTGCTAATTCCTGCCAAATCCTCCTTGACTGTTTGGCTCTGAAATAATGTTTTATTAATGTTCCTATTAACATTATCCACAATGTTAGTAGAAACACAGACTTATTAAAAAGATTACATTTGCACTTTTAGCTTTTTACAAAAACTTAATATTTGGTAGAAACACAGACTTATTAAAAAGATTACATTTCCACTTTTAGCTTTTTACAAAAACTTAATATTTGGACTCGAAGCAGTTTCTATCCAAATTTGCAACTTTGACACCTTTAATCTATTCCATTGAAAAATCAATCAGCTGAATTATATTCTTCTTTACAGGAAAACATGTATTCTTAAATTCATGAGACCCTCACTGTATTATAAGAAACCATGTATCATATCTCCCTGTCAATATGCCATTTATAAGCAACCAAGAACAAATGTATTATTTTACCCAGAAAATTTTTAATGTTTTTGCCTCACATCCATATGAAGAAATGGGAACAAAGTAACACAGGGTCAAAAATTTTGGTTCAAATTTCAGCTGTATCATTAAAAAAAATTGTAAACGGGTTTTATGTGTTTATTCATTTGCCATTGTAAGCAATAGACTATTTCACGTTTAAAATAACATTGCAGTATAATGTGCCATGTTGTGTATAGATTACACAATGGCAGAAAAATATCTAACACAGAAGTTGGAGAATAGTAGAATTTAAATAAGTCTTACTTCTCTTTTCCTTCTCTTGTTCCTTTAGTGCTTAGATGAAACGTTTTCCATTTTTGAGACACTCTAAATATATTTTTATTTGATTTACTAATTGATTAAATACTCAGGAATTGACCAATTTACTTGGAATTATAATGGCATTTTCTCAAAATATATTTGAAAAAATATAATCTTAATTTCTAATTAATCTGCTAACATTTAGACAAGAGCTGTTGTGTAGTGTCAGGAATTGGGTAAGATAAAGAGAACTGATAAGGAAAATAATATATATGTATATTATTTGACACATATATTATTGATTGATACATGCTCATAGTTTGTAAACTAAACAAAACATTTACCTTAAAGTGAATAACCAAGAATTCCTATTGTAACATTTTGATTAATAGTAAAAAATTTAAAATGGTCAAAATATACTTACTACACCACATAGTCACACAGAAAATGTATGAAAAATATTACTAAGGAAAGGAAACAAGTTTTTCATATTAGTAGATAATAGAGTTTCTTTACTGTTGTAGTTTTGTTAATAAAAAAAGAAAAATACATATTATGAAGAGTCTTGGGACTGGGGAGGTTAAAGGTGGAAAAATGTTCTGCTCTTATATTACATTTTTCTAATACTTAAATTTGTGTTAAATTGTACATTGCAGTATATGTTATTACTATCTTATAAGAAGAATATAATCTTCGAGTAAAAATAAATAAAATAATTTGACACCTTGTCTATTAAGGCAAATAGCAAAACTAATTATATATTTCTGTTTTCTCATCTGAAAAATGTCTAATTTACTTTACAGAAATGTGGAGATAATTTGAAATAAGACATGAGAGACCACTCTGAAACCTACAGTGCAACCTCCTAATTTGAAATCTGAAGATGAGTTTCCTTTGAACTATTGATAAGATTATCTTGGACATCTCTAATTCAAGGTGGAAGACAGTGCAGTGTTTCTTACAGAGGTAAAGCATTACCTTCCTCAGCCGCCAGAATTAACACTTTCAGAAATAGGATATCCTTGTCATTCAGTATTGCAAATAAATCTCTAACACTTTCAAATAGAAAAGTTCATTTACTGTGTTGCTGCAAAAAACCAAAAAATAGTCCCATGCAACAATGAGCAGCTGATTCTCTTTGTTTATTCAATTGCCTTAGTATCCAAATATTAGACACTTCTAAATATTAATATTAATGATCTTGAGTACTGAAGCAAAACAGTCTGAGCCCTATACCTGTGTGATTATCATAATATTATCTGGAAAAGCATAGCTGAACTGTAAAGGACTGCACTAAAGCAGGTTGACTCATTTACAATGTGTTATTCTTTCTCAGATTTTTACCTGTGAGCAAGGAAAAATAAAACAGTAGTGACTAGTTTGTTAGTAAGTTTTTGGTGGCTGAGACAGTTAAGGTTTAATCAATAAGTATGTTAATAACATTAATATTTGCTGACCTTCACTCAAGAAAATTTCCATAATTGTCATCATATATTTACATCACCAAATGAAGTTCACTGTTTGCATTGTGTTTTAAAATGCATACTGATTGTGATTTGATTAGTCATTAGCATACCAAATATGGAAAATCTGGGCTTCAGAAAGGTTGTAAGCTAGATTGCACTGTCTTCAAACTGTATGATTTGTAGCGTTTTGAAAATATGTACTCACAGTGACCTCCACTGTGTACATTGCTGAAATTTGCATGTCCACTGATGACAATCTGGGTCAAGACAATAAGATATGCAAAAACTTTTATATGTATCACAGTTTATCCTTCAAGTAAATCTCAGTTATGATCTGAAAACTAATTCTGACTTTCTTAATAAGAAATAGAAATTCAAATTTCTTTCCAAACCTACTAATTTTTAAATCTATACTATCTTATAATTTGTTCTATATCTTTCAGAAATCAGTAGGTATTAAAAACAATATTTTGGAGAAATTTCAGGAAAAGTGAACACCTTCAGGTTATAGTTTTTAAATCAAATTCAGCATAATAGATAATTTCTGAATGTCAAATGTCTTCACACCAGAAATCAGAGAGGAAGAGAGAATCCTTGACTTCAGGGGGCAGGGAGCTTACTGTTGCTCATCAGGAAGGAGCTATCCAAAACTATGAATAGCACAAAGAGCTGCAGATTACAAAGTATGTACATTCTTAAGCAGAGTACTATTGCCATAACTTCTAATCTACAAACACAAATAAGAGTGACAAAGATTTTTCACCAACCTGTATCTTTTTTGGTCTGTCTACAAACAAGGGTATGAGGTTACATGCTCTTCTCATGGAAGAGGAAATTGAGACTAGAAACATTATTTAACCTAGAAAATGAAAGAATTTGGTCCTAAGATTGTGTTGAATACAGAAATACATAAAATTATAAAATATAAGGCAACAATCAAAGGCTGTAAATGCCAAAACATCAGGTATGTTTATCTGTTTTGTTCATTCACTGATTTATCCCAGTTTCTAGAACTATGTCTCATAAGTAAAAGATGCTAGATAAATATGTGTGAAAATGAAAAAAATCTCAGAGAGATAAGTTTGTACATGTAGGGTATGAAGGTTACAGGAGAGGTGGAAAGTGATTCAGAAATTATTCTGAAGACAGCATTGAAGCCCCTGTTAGCAGAGACCTGTTAGTTCCTTGTAGTCATATCTCCTCTCCACTGCAACCTTACTGATTGCAAGGTATGGATACATGTCCTTTTTGGACACTCTTCATGTGAGTGTCTCCAAAATTTCTGAATGTAATATTTAGATTAGCAATGTTAGATCCACAGTAGGAATTTTTCAAATATGAGAAACTATAACATTTCGATATTCATGAACTTATGGGTTATATGGTTATGCCTGTTGTTAGTAGTAATTAAATTACTGCAGTTGAGGTGTCTGAGGAATTGGGAAGTGATTGAATTATACCACATGGCCATTTTGCAGGGAACAAGGTAGAGAACGAAAATGTAAACCAGGTGTTGAAATCACTGAGAAAAGAGGAAGAACATCTGTGTGGCACAGTAAGTGACCATATTAAAGGACAGAATCCAACCCTTGACAGCATGTCCTGAAGAAAAGGGTGAATGACTGCACTCTGGCCACTTTCAAGGGAGCAAAAAATGTGCAAAGGATTTCTATTGTTGTGGATTTCTGGGAAGCATGTTAACCAGCCAGATAGGATGTTTTGATGAAAGGCAAATGTAGAAATGGTATTTAGGGTGAAGTCTGAGAACAGATTCCTTTAGTACATATATACTGACTAGGTGCCCCTATTCCAGACTCTGCTAGACATTATGGACATAGGAATGCTTAAATTCTCAAAATGTCAAGCATCCCAAAGGGAATAGTTAAGAAGTAAAGAAAAGAACAAATAAAATAGGTGATTTTGATGAAAGCAGGCCTGGGCTAATGGTTATCAACTAGGAAAGCAATTTTGGGAAGGAGGAAGATGGCCAATGCAGGAAGAGGAAGCCAGAGGTACAGGAAGTACAAGGATATTGTATGGACATATTGCAATAAACACAGGAAATGCAGAATTTAAAGGCATGTCAGAAGAAAACAATATCTTAAGATTAGTCTCATTAAGAGATGTAGACTATTAGCTATAATCACAAAATCATTAAGTAGAAAATACCTAGAAAGTGCAAGTGTTTAACCATAACTTAATATGATTATGTGAAAGACCCCAGAAAAATGTAATTTCTCCATGACAGTGATGACTAAAAGAGAGTAAAGCATTAATATATCTAGGTTTTAATAAAGCTTCTGATACAAACTGTATGACAAAGTGGGGTCACATATTGAGAGCTTTTCCACTAGGGCCAGTTCTAAAGCCCGGTATTTTTCATACACTTTATCAATAGCTTGGAAGATAATCTCATTCACCAGCTTAATGAGAACACTATCTGTTCTAATCTTGGAAAGCTGCCAACACTACAAAGCAGAAGAATAGAATTCAGTTATCCCTGATTAATTGAGAACTATTCTGTCAAAAATGTGACTTAAGCCATAGGGAGAGACCATCTATATTTAAGAACTGAACACCAACTACTGGAGAACAAGCTTTAACCCATTAATAAAGCCCCAGAAAACAAATAAAGACCAGGGAAGTCCTTTACTGGCCACCATGAATTACAAGAAAAATCACATGAGGTTAGGAAGAATATCACAATGCCTGCTATATCCTAATTAGAACATTATCACCCCTTTTTTTCACTTAGAAAAGGGTACCACCAACAGATATATCAAAGAAAATATTAATTGGTAGAATATGAAAATTAATGTCAGGGGTTTTTATTTGTAAAATAGTATTTCACATTTCCTTGTTCAATGTTTGGCAGATACTAACTTTCAAGTAATATTGGTTAAAGGAACAATGATTTGAAGAAAGAAAAGAGTGACAATAAGTAAAGATCAAAGGGAAATTTCTTTATTTCTGCTTATTTATTCAATTAAGTGGAATCTATTGTGTTTTTATTGTTTACCAGATATGTGTTAGTTACTGGGAACACAGCAATGAGTGAGTTGTTGAGTTTCTTCAGAGAAGCAAACAGTCCATTCAAAAAATAATAGAAAAAAAAGATAAAAACAATCTGTGATTACCATGATATGTGACAAACACTCTAGGAGATACTTGGCAAGGCACAATAAGACTACAGAGAATGAGAAAATAAATTGGGATAGGATAGTAATTTAAGTTAAACTTGAATAATGTTTGAACTAAAGTGTCAATAATGACTTATTCTTACTTGTGGTTGTGTGTGTGTATGTGTGTGTGTAAGAAGAGAGGCAATTCTTGCTGACAAAGGAAACAATTAACAAAGACAATTGAAAGATTTTTCTAGGGGATTTATAAACACTATCTTTTTCTCTTTAGAAATACTAGAGACAAGTTGATTTTAAATTAAATGAATTGAATTTAGTTATCAAGTTTCTGTTGGTGTTTTAACATTGAAGTGGAATGTTCAGAGAAAATATCAAGATTCCTGGAAGTTATTAAAATAGATTTAAAAAAAATATATATATATATATTTACTCATCTTATATAGGGAAAAATGATTTAGGACCTAAAATTGATATCTAAAGTTTCCTCTTATTTTAGAATTAAATATGTTATTTAGATTGTGAATGAGAAAACACATTCTTGGAGCATTTATTTCATGTCTAGCATGAACAGTAATTTATGCTTGGGATACTGTTACAATTTCAATCTAAATCATCCTCCAAAATCTCACATCCAGGTCTGGCCAGAAGGGAAAGGCCACTGGGGTTGTATACCCATTCCTGGCTCCTCTCTTCTCTCTCAACTTTCTGGATGTCATGGATTAAATACATTTTCAGTCATGTCTTTCTGCACTGGAGCGAGCCAACTAGGGACCAAATTCTCCAAAAATTGTGAGCCAAAATTAATTTCTCCTCCTTTAAGTTCAGGTGTCAGGTATTTTGTCCTAGAGGTGGGGAATACAAATAGTTATTTTAGTCTACAAATATTATGAGTGATTTAATCCTGTAAAAGGTTATTTATCTATATGTGTGACACACTCTCTCATGCAGCTTATTAGGAACTTGACTCCTTGTGTTGATTTAAAGAAACAAGTTGAAAGAAGAGTTCAAGGTCATCACTAAGAACACAACAGTAAAATCAGCCCTGGTTCTTCTTCACACTTCACACTTCATTGCTGCTCATTTTAAAAGCAAGTCCCAAGGCCAAATCTATTGTCAAAAACAAAAAAACAAAACAAAAAAAACGTGCAGACCAAGCATGTGTCAGGAACTGGAAATATTTGGTGAGTGTAAAATGAGAAGGAAGATTTCTTGACTGCTGATTTAAGGAGATATCTAAACATAATCTAGATAGATTTTTCAAATGTGAGGATAGTAAAGCCAAATGCATTATAATAGGATTTAAATATTTCTTAATCATGATTTTCATATCAATTTTTTTCATGTAGAACATGGAATGATAAAACCATCTGTACTGGTCAGCTCTCCAATTTGGAGGAAAATATTTGATCCCCAAAACTTAAAAGAAGAGTGGTTTACTTGGCTCATGGTTTCAGAAGTTTCAGTCCATAGTCTGTTGGTCCCAAATCAAAAACATCATAGTGAAAGAGCATGCCAAGTAATGCTGCTCACTTACTTCATAGCAGTTGGAAAGCAGAGTGTATAAAAAGAAAGAGCCAAAAAGAAAAAAGCCCAGGACCCAATATAGTTCTCAAAATGATGTCTCCATGGCCGGGGATTTAGCTCAGTGGTTTCACCACCTGCTACACAAGCACAAGGAGCTAGGTCGATCCCCAGTACCAAAAAAAAAAAAAAAAAAAAAAAAAGATGATGTCTCCATGACCTACCCACACACAACAACCTGGATGGCTTACTAATTCCCTAGGCATCTCTTCAAAATTATTTAGGTTGACAATACTAAATGTCAAAAAAGCCACCCTTATCAATTTGATACATGAATATATCTCCTTAAATTATAATTAACCTCCAAATAAAAACAATAGCAAGTATATTATTGAACCTAACATAATAGAACTTTCCTATGTATAACTGAGAATGTACTACTTCCTTCCCCAAAGCCACAGAAATTCCAGCATTACTCAAAAGTCCCATCAAAAATCTCCTCTGAGATTCAAGGCAAACTCTAACTCTGAACCCCTGTAAATGTCAAAAAACAAAATTACATATTCACATAATACAATGGCACAGAACAAATGATGTCATTTCAAAGGGGAAGAATGGGACATACAAAAGAATAAAGCAAAACCAAACCCAAAACTTAGGGCAAACATGATTTACTAAGGTACCATGTCTGCCATCCTAGTGATGAGATTTAAATTCTAGAGGGTTGGATTGCCTTGTTTTTATGGCCCTAGTGGAAGAAGCCCACATGATGACTCTTTTGGGCTAGCTCTGCTTACTGCTTGTGGCTTTCTTTGGCATATATTCTACATTCTTGATATCTCCAACTTCCTAGGGTGTCCACTGAAATTTTCACTTCATTCCTATAGCTTCATGCATTTATCTCTCAGGTGCACATTCCCTAGCTTACTATTCCTTCCTTGAAAATCTGGGTGGAAACCTTCATGATCCACAGCTCTTATATTATCTACATCCAAAAACCCAGCATCACATGACCAAAAGGTCTGCTGTCAGTGAGAGCAGTAGCCAGGACTCTTTAAAACATGGCTACAGCAGCCTATGAGTGCTTAGATGGCCAAACACTATGAAATGAATCCTGGTTAACCAATTTCCTGGGTGACCATTCTCAGGCAGGGAGTTCTGAGACTCTCTTCTCAAATGAAAGGTTTATACTTCTGCAACCTTGAGTACGTAATACATGGGGTCTTATTGATCCTCAGATGAATGTAAGGCATTTTTCTTCATGTTCCAGTTTAGAGTGGTTGATTTTTTTTTTAATGAAACTAATCCATTTAGTAACCCCACTTTGTTTGGCCTCAACTTTACACATAGATCATTTAAGATAAAAATTTAAGTTTTCCAAAACCTTCTGCTCTGCTTTTTTTCTTTTATTTTTCATAATAAATCTGGCTAAAAGCAGCCAGCAGTACTCATGCCTTAGCCTGAATTTTGAGCTGCCTTGAAATTTCCTCCAGAAGATCAATCAACCTCCCACAAAGCCTCGGAATATCAGCAAAATGTAGAAACATTTTTTGGCCAGATTGTAACTTCCAGTCCAATTCCCAATAGAGTCCTCACTCTGATCTGAAATCTCATGAGCCTGGACTTTACTGTCCACATTCCTTTCAATATTTGGTTCTTGTCATCTCTGACCAGAATAACCTATCAGGATTTGTTTATAACGTGGTATGGCTTATTTAGTCTGCTTCTGCAAATTTTTCCAAAAACCTCCCTCAGACCAGTTCCAAAGACTTCTGAGCCACATGGTCAAGTATCATCATAACAATGACTCTAATTTTCTAGTACCTGTTGTTAGAATTAAATACCTGATACACAAAATGAGAGAGAGAGAGAGAGAGAGAGAGAGAGAGAGGGAGGGAGATTTTTATTAAGCACAAAACCCCATGTAAAGTTCAAATAACAATATTATAACCTTTGAAGAGGAAAAAAGAGACATTATAGAAGAGATGCTGTCATAATCTAAGAATACAAGAATGGGGATAGGAAAATGAGTGTCTATATTAGCAACATCTCTTGACTGTACATCTTCTATGGGCATCCAGTCTGCCTCTGCCCTGGTAATCTGCTCATGTAGCCCAGTTTCTGTTGCTGCTTTATGGGGGTATCCGAAAAAGGGGTGGAGAAGACAGGTGAAAGAGGGAGGTGGACAGTGGATGAGTTAGGCCCTCTCGTCCACCTGTCTTTCTATTTTGATAACATTTTCTTTCTATTAATAAATCTGAGTGAGAAAAGACATCATTGTAGTTGAAGAATGAATACAACTGCATCACTGGCTGGTGTTACAATTATTCATCACACAGCCCATCAAGGTCATATCATAGCACAGTGAGTACCACCTCATAGGAACAGGATGGTAAAGAGTTATAACTGACCAAGTGAAAAACAAAATGCTCTATAATTAAATTATTAACAGATACATAAATAATTAACCTTAGAGGGGCAAGTCACAAAACAAGTTGGTTTGTAGTTAGCACATCACATCTGTTCCTGACTCTTAAATCCATCAAAAATTTGAAATCCTTCAAGTTTCTTGATAGATGATGACCTTGTTAGGAATTATTCAGATCAAGCTGTTGTTAGGAAACAGAGAGCAATTCTTGTTAATAATCATTTCTTTCACTTTTCATATGCTGAAATCAGCTCAAGAAGCATTTGTCAACAGTAGCAACAACAGCATTATTTTTATTTTGTTAAATCCATCTAATGATAGAATAAAATATTCAAAGTGTAATTAGTATACATTATATGTCAACTAGAAATAAGATCTAACTATGTGTTCAAATAAGCATATATATGTGTGTGTGTGTGTGTGTGTGTGTACATTTTGACAATCATTCTTCCATATTCTCCTAAGCATAGATATTCCTTAGGAAAAATCATGCACATACACAAATTTTATAAACATACGAATAGGAAGACAGTGTCCCTGGATTGTTTTTCAAGTGAAGGATAGAATCATCTCTGATAACATACTTTACAGTGAATGTCCTAATGTAAGAGCATCCTGACACTTATTTCTGACATCATGCAATATTTAAAAAAATAGCAGCTGCCATTAAAAATGATCATATATTAGGCAACAAAACAATCACCCAAGGAATTTTTCTCCCTTCCACCCACATCCCCTTTAAATTGCTTTTTGTGTAGCTATATTTTCTCTCCAAGATTGTCTTCAATTCAGGAGTTTGGAAAATACAATTTATTTCAATCCTCTCTATTGATAACAAAATAAAAATTTAGACACACCATCTGGGAAAGGTATTTTTGATATTTATGAATTTACTCAAATTGAAAAGGTCATAAAGGCATTCAATTTTTAAGAAATCATATGCAGTTATGTCTGCCACAAATTTTATTTTCAGAATATAATTCTACGAAATTAAAATTGTTCTGGATAATTAGAAACATACAACAGATGTATCTATGGTCAATTAGATGCTCCAGTTAAGAGGATGTCTATGGGCAAAGTCGAAATGACACCACATTTATGCAAAGCACAAAGTCTGCGTGATAGGTTTATATGTGAGGTTTCTTTTCCACACTCTTAACTTTCTTTAACTTTGAATGATACACACATACATTTGTATACATGTCCATATTTCTTAAGGCCCTTGAAATACTTTTCTAGGAACTAAGACTAGTTTTCAATATTTTCAACTTCCTGACAAAATCACCGTGACAAAAGCATCCTTTTGCCTGCGTACATCTGCAATTATATTGATGGTGACATGACCCTAGAAATAGAAATTTAGGTAGTTAAAAGAACAAGTGTTCTTGAATCTTGATGCTAACAACTAAAAATCATAATTTGATTTTACTACATCTTCTCCCTATGACCTATACCAAATAGGTCAAATTTTGTGCCTCAGTTTCCTTATTTTGAAATGTAGTATAGAATTAAAACCAATCCTATGGGAGCAGAGCTGTGGCTAGGTTTACATAGTGGTGCACATGCTGGATGTGTCCTCCTTAGGTACAGTGTGGCCCAATTATTTTCATGTTAAGAAAGAAATATCCTATTTATAGAGATGTGCAGGCATCAGACTGTACATATAAAAATGGCAGTGAGAAAAATTTACAATTTTTATTTTTCACAACGATTAAGCATTAACATTATCTAAAACACAGCTTGTAATTTTCTGTTTGTTCATAGACAAGCTATTTTTCGCTAATAAGGTATTAGTCTGACTTTTTATAATAAAATTGATCTACATTCATCTGCTTTATTTCTATTTTTCATTGCAATGCCTGCCACGTGAGAATATTGATTTTTGTGCCAACTTCTGTACGTGTCAAAATTTTAGTCACAAATTAGCTTTTCTAAATTCAGTACTCTCAGTGTATTTTGCAAAATATATGGGGATGCCATTACAATTTGACCTTTACATCTTCCAAGGAACCAGGTAATTTCAGGGTTAAAAAAGTCATATTTTGTAATTATTTTTTCTGCTACATTTTTAATTCCACTCAGCTAGCAAGGCATACGTTTTCGAGTGAACGTTTCTTTGAATGTTACTAAATGTAAATAGTTCAAATACAGACTTTATGTTTTTGAGACATGCCTAAAAGATCTTTTAAAGCAGCAGTTCCCCAACCTTTGTTTATAGAAGGAAATTTTCCCAGGTACAAGTTGTGTGGGTGAGGACAGTTAGACTCTCAGGAAGACTGCACAGTCTAGACCCCACATATTCAGAGTAGGGTTTCTGCTTCTTTGACAATCTAATGTCTCCATTGAGTCAGTCCATAACCAGGGCTTGAGGACCTCTGCCAGAGTATGGTTAAACTAATTTACTTTAAAAATAAAAAGAGTGAAAGCAAGGAAAGCTATTTTACAGTTTTAATAAAAACTCAAGCATATATCTAGGCATTAAAATCATTATATTCTACCAATTTTGAAATATGTTGGTATATATTTTATTTAAATATTTCTATAAATTAAATGTCTATAATTATGGAGTGATGTGAAAACCTGAGAATGCATGGCTATAGTTCAATAAAATGTATTCTGGTTGATCATGTTAATCTGATGTTAATACCTAGCTTGCAAGTTATTGCAAGTCACCTAAAATCCATTGAAGTAGGAGGCAGAATGTCTTAACCACCTGGACCTTCATTTATTTAAATGTATTCACTAAGCATCAGTATTGCTGAGTTTTGCTTGTTTGTTTATAAGTTTTGGGGATCTCTCAAGTTTTAGGTATAGAAGGTTTTTGTTGCTCTTGTATTGTTTGAAATCTTAAAGGCAATAATGAAATGCCTTTGAGATTTAAAGGTGATAGATTTTTCATTGCACCATATAGATATTTAACATAGAAGACAGTCAGTGGGAAGAACAATTTATGAATCATATTCATCTAGTAAATAATATAAGGCTTTAATTTTTTTTCATCTTCTGAAAAATTTTCTGCCCTCTTCCCCAAACAAAACTGGATTATATTCAAGAACTACATTTAAAAATTTAAGCCAAAGACAGAAAAGAGAATCAGAATTGTTTTGGAAAGAAAAATTCCATAGACATGAAAAAAGTTTGAAACATCTGAAGAATTACCTTGAATCATCACACAGTATCTCCTTACATATCAGTTCATTTCCTTGTCTTCATCTTTCTCTGGACACAATGGTCAGGCTCCTTTTGGAGGAAAAATTGAATATTGGGTAGGCAACTAGCTGTCATTTTGCCTCCAAATAACCCCAAGGTCTCATAGATCTTGCATAGTACTCTACATCATAAGAAATGATCATTTTGTCATTATTATTATATTTCATCATTTTTATGAAGCTGTTATATTAAAAAAGTCAAAACATTGTTTATTCTAACACTTGAGGAATGCATAATCTATTTAGTGAGATAATACATTTTTAAAAAGTGAAGCAGAAAAAAGATTTAAGTAGCATTTATGGTAAAATATTTTTTAAAAACAGGAATTGTGCTACATGATAACTTAATCAACCTAAAGATTCTCTGTAGTAGTAACCCTGAAAGTCTTTTTGGAGGGGATAAATCTTTTTTCTTTATTTTATTATTTTTTTCTTTTATTTTATGAAAAAATAAAACAAGATTTCACAACAAAACAATAAGTGAATAAGAGTACTTAGTATGCTATGTATCAGTATCTGCAAAGTAGCTACTCAGAGTACAAGATATAACCAAAGACATTCTTAAAGAAGAATAAGCAAAGAATAACACAAAACTTTCTTTTCAATGATGCATGAATCTTAACAAGTGTTCTGTGAAGAAAAAATAAATTTCTTTTTCATTATGAAGCTTTGTGTTTTGTTTATTTTCTTCTAGTTTAAGTAGAAAGAGATTTACTAAAGAATCCTAGAAAGCTGGAAAATTTCCAAAATTCTAGCCATAAATTTTAGGAAAAAGTTCAATTTTATTTGTATTTTCTAATGAAAATCTCAACATTACATGTCACAGTTCTAGGCATATGTGATGTTAGGGAACTGTCTCAATTTTCCAATAGAGCTGAACATAAAGTATTCATCCATTGAACCAGTGTCACCATGACTCAAAAAAGAGGCAACATCTGCGTATATAGTTCCTGCCTCTTAGTGCTCACTTCCTCCTTCTTAGTCCATGTGGGTGTACCTAGTAAGAAGATGCAAACATGTATGAGAATACTCCTACAAGGGAATTAAGCAATGTTAATTATGTATACACATGTATATCAATTAATATTTATTCATTTACTTTCAGTTAACTACCTTTTTATAATGGAAAATTCAGTTGGAAAAGAGTTAAAATGAACATTGACTTAACTCAGTATTCTGAAGATGTCTCATTTCTAATTTGTTTGAAGTGATTATTTTGTTCCAAGTGATCTTTGAAAAAATAAATGAAGAAAAATTTGAATTATATCCAATAGCAAAAATAAGCAAATAATTGGTGAATTGAGGCATTTGATCATCTCATACTTCTGAGGCTGATGCACTGGAAAACAAACAAGGATTGTTTCCCTTCATTTATATTCTTTCTCAAACTTTTCAGGCTGTATATGTTACCAAATTTAGAATGCATTAACAAAAGGTGGGGATAAAGACTGCAAATATGAACAATATCAGTGTAATTCTTTTCAATTCAGACTCAAGTATAATGAAACTAACTGAAGAGATTTGGCTTGAAACTTATTCAGATAAAACAAATTTCCAAAAGAATATTATACAAACCATAAAGTGACTTATTTACCTTTTTTTGCCATGAGGTTTAAATATTATAACTATTTTATCTGTACTTTTTTTACTCTCTGGTAAGCACATGGGATGAAAAAATAAGTAATTTCAAGTTTAAAAGAACACATTCGCCATAGTGTTTGCTTTGTTTTTTCACTATTCAAACTAAGATGAAAACATGCCAGGGCATTTTATTTTCAGAATAAACCCCAAAATAGCAAAGTTCTAAATAAGGAGAGAAATAATTGCTCAATTATCAAAGCAAAGTTGCAATATTTTACTAAGAAATAAATATTCAAAATAAACTCCACAAAGAAAGAATGAGTGTGCTATAGCCATCCACCTAAGGTCTCAGATTCCAGGTAAAGAGGGTGGAACTATAAGTCTTGCTATGTCCAGATGGAGGCAATAAGTTTGGGGTTTTGACTCTTTTAGATAATTGAAGCATATGCTACATGCCCAAGAAAATATATGCTTTCCATTTCTTTCTGCCAAAAGTTTGTACATCTCAGTTTTTGATTCATTGTCAAATATTTTTCTCTCATAATATCTTAGAAATAATATATAATTATTTTAATCTTCAATTTAGAAATACAAAATGCAAAGATAATTTTGTGTTGCTAAAAATGGGTTGTGTGGACGCCAAATATTTTAGGCTCTTTAAAAAGTAAAGGAAGAAGAACTAGGAGGAGAAAGAAGAGGAGGAAGAGGGAAGAGGCAGATAAGAATAAGAACAAAATCATGAAGGAGAAGAACAGTAGAGTTGTAGGAGGAGTGACTTATCAAAAGAGAGATTTTCACTTCTCACTTTCCTTGGTTCAATCTATGCAGTAAACTATAGAGGGTAAAAATCTTTAATTCAAAAATCCAAAATCTAAAATGCTCCAAAAAATATTGTATGAATTAACCTTCAAGCTATATGTGTAAGTTATATGTGAAAAACAAGTAAGTTTCATGTTTAGACTTGGATCCCATCTGAAAGTCCTCACTCTCTTTCTCTCTCTCTAGCTCTCTCTCTCTCTCTGTCTCTCAAAGACAGAGACAGAGAGGGATATGGGTGTATATATGTGTGTATATACACACATATATATATAAATACATGTTTTGTGTATTTATATATACATATATGTGTGTATATATATACATTAAAACCTTAGATTGCAACTAACTTGTTCTGCAGGATGGCAGGCATTTCTAATAAAATTTAACTCGATACACAAGAAATATCTTGCAATATGAGTAATATGTTAATGTCATTCTATGTAATAACCTCCTCTCTTATCTTCCTCACCCCAACCACGAAGGGTTTTCAAAGGTAAGGGCAGATTAATTTGTTTTTTCTCTTGAACTTTTTTAATGTTGTATTTTTTTCATTAATTTGTATTATATTATAATATTATAATCATTTTATATGATATTCTTGGGGTGTGAAATGAATCATCTTAATTCCAATATTTTTTATGAGGAAATAGACTTTGATATACAAGTGTTTTGGATTATAAACATGTTTCCAAAAAAATTATGCTCACAAACCACAATTTTACTGTATATACTGTACATGTAAATATTTCAGACTCTGGAAAAATCCAAAATCCAAAATACTCTGGTCTCAAGCATTTTAGAACATAGTACTTAATCTACACTTACATTAATCTTTATCTTCTTCCCTCTTTAATTTGCAGGGGTGTGACACATTGATCCCAAATCTAATGATTTACCTTTAAGGAAATATTTTTCCATCTCTTCCATCATCATGGATCTTGCTTCATGGATCATTCACTATCACATGTCTGGCTCAAAATTTTCCACTCTATTGTTTCTTTCCTGTCAGGAATTAAACATCTCATTTCCATCAGCTGAGATAACAAGCATAAAATCAATTTCTAACTTAACCTTTATATCCTTGTAATTTATTACAGCTATATCTATTTCTCCTTCATAGAAAAGGTTCCAGATAGCATTTTTCTTTTCCAGTTTCATACTCATATACCTGTTATTCTCAAACTCACTGTGGTCTGGCTTTGCATTCAAATAATTAAATGAAAAGTAGGAGATAGGCTTTGTGGAGATTTTGAAACAAAGAGAGAATTTGAAACAAAGAGAGATGGGAGGATGTAGAGGAAAAGAGGAAGTAAAAATTATTAAGTTACAGTATGTATATATACCAATCCCCCAAGGTGATTATAATTATTATATATCACAAAGATATACCAATAAAATATATACATTTAAGGAAATAAATAAATTTATAAATTCAAAAAAATAGAAAAATTTAAGTGTCCTCTAAGTTGCTGAGTCTCAGCAACACTTTCAAGTTGGGATCCTCATTTCATTTCATATGGCGCTGTTAGACCACATCACATTCCAGCTAAGAAAAGGCATCCATCTCTGGATCCCTTGATATTAGTGTCTCATAAAACCAAAATCTCAAGATTTTCTTGTACATTTCTAGACATTCTTTCTCAACTGAGCTCTTCATCCACTTATCTTTTATAGTTGGTATAGCATAATATTCTTTTCTTGGTTCAATTTTTTACTTACCATCCAAACATTCCTGAGATTATCTAATATATATTCATGTACTTATAACTTACATCCTATAATCTCTTTCTTGAGTTTTAGAGTAATATATATATATATATAATATATTGTATATGCTATACATAGTATAGCTTTAAATAAATTTTTATACAAATCTTCAGAATGTTAAAACCTGAATTTATCACCTCCTTCAACAATTCCTATTATGTGTATTAATAAAGTTGGTGTTGCCAAACCTTTCATTCAATATCCCAATCACTGGGAATCATGCTACTTGTTCATTCTCCCCATGAGCTATGATGCAATCCGTCTTAAAGTCATATAAATTAAGATTTCCCTAACCCTTCTACAATTTCCTTAGCTCAGATCCTCTCCATTTTATACCTCAATTATCCTGAAAACCAACCTGCACACATGTCAGCATTCCAGCCTTCAAAATCTTGTCATTTTACTAGTCTTCCCCTCAAATTTTTAGCTTTAAATTACTGACTCTGAATTATTAATTACATCATCTGCCTTGACGGAATGAAAAAAAAATAGGAAATTAAAGTACAGCTAAGCAGTCAGGACTGAAATAAATAGCCCACATTTATCAATGGTATTATTACACAGACACTTCACTCATTTTATTTCACTTTAAACCACATGTTATCCCTATGCACAAGGCATTATATTTTCCAAATTCAAGGGAATTCAAAGCATAGGAGCATTAGGTTTTTCATCCATGACCACACATCTAGTAACTGAAAAGAAGTTCCAAGAAGTCGAATCCAGAACCCGGGCTTGGAGCTATAGGAAGTCAATAGAAACCATGGTGACACAATTTGTTTTCCTAGATGAGCACAAAACAGCAAAAACTCAAGTGTAACAGATACGTTTTGAAAGACAACTTTGTTCAAGATAAAGGACAGAAAGGAAGAGAGAGGTAGATGAGCTGGAATAAACAATAAATAAATTGTAATGAGAAAATCTGCTTTATAAAAATGTGGTGGTTCATAATGTTAAGGACACTGAAATGATGAATGGATGAAAAATATTTTTTAAGGCTTTTCAATTTTTCTTAATTAAAAATTGATAGTATTTGACAGAATGGCATCTGTAAGTTTATTAGAGTGGGAATTATTTTCCATAAACTCTAGGTTACAACATTTTAATATTTTATCCTAGTTGATGATTTGCAAAAACAAAAATAAAAGAATAAGATTATTCAAATTTTCAATGTGGCTCTTTATACTAACAATAAAACACTGTATTAGCTACTCAAATAAAATAAGTAAATAAAGAACATAGAGAAACTGTGTCATGTTATTTTAATAACTATTTCAATATGAAGAGAATGAATTATAATGAAGAACACATGTTTGCTTGATGCTAATGACATAACATTTTGCAGTTTTATAGATAAAGCAAAATGCAAAATTTGAACCAGATGTTGAACGGTTTAGGATTAGTTTCAAAGGACAAATATTTCAGAAAATATGTGTATGATAACCACATATTTGCTACCACATATTTGCACTATTCAAGTGCCTTTACATTTCTTGATTTCTCAAAATGAAATTGTTATCTGTCCTCAAAACTTTATATTTTTAAAAATGGGAGTTTAGTAAAATATTAAGACATCAGGCCCAGTGTCATATTTTGGGGTTTATTATTTTGTGACTATAAGATTTTGGGAAACTTAACTTCTCTTAGCCTCAAATTACTTGTTTGAAAATGAGAATAATAACAGTTAATCCAAACTCAGAAGATCATTGTGTTTAGACCAAGAGATCTAGAGTGCTTTGGATCAGAATTTAGTACACACTAGGTTAAAAGTACCCACTACTACAGATATTATTATTACCTATACTGTTTTTAATCATTACTAAAAATAAAATACTTTTCAAAATTATTAAATTTTGCATTTAAATAATTAATTTAATTTTATTAACTTATATCAATAGTACACATTAAGGGATTCCATGATATTTCCACACATGCATATAATGTGCACCCATCAAATCCAACCACCCTTTTTCTAGCCCCACCAGAAACACATCCTCTGTTAATCACTACTTTGGATCAACTTCTTTTTTAAGCATGTGAGAGAAAACATGCAGTATTTGTTTTTCTGAGTCTGTTTTATTTCACTGAAAACTTTCCCCCATTTCCATTCATTTTGCTACAAATGACAGGATTTCATTCTTCTTTATTAAGTAAATAATACCTCATTGTATATAGAAACCACATTTTATTAATCCATCCTTCTATCAACAGACACACAGGATGATTCCATATCTTAGCTATCATGAGTAATGTCACAATAAATATGGCCATACAAGTACAACTTTTGTAAGCTGATTTCATTTGCTTTGGATATACTAGGTGTAATCAGATACAGTGAATGTTTAATTTTTTAAACAAATTTACTACTAGAAAGTACACCTTGCCATTAATCCTCCTGAAAATTCTCCTTGTTCTGAATACACTTATCTCATCATTCTTGCCATTTTTTGAAGCAATTATGGAAGGACTTTTACATGAGTGTTGTTTTGGCTTCTGTTGTTTTCAGAGGTGGCTAGATATAGGGTGTGTGATGCTGGGATCAAGGATGTGATGCTGGCATTGATTCGTGTTTTGATGCTAAGATTAAGGCTGCCCCACCTTAGATGTAAGTGCTACCTGCCCTAACAGAAAAAGGGTTGCTGCTTGTCACTTGTCTCTTGATGCTTCACTGCTTGCTGTCTTTTAGTTTGCTGCCCTCTGACCACTATGAACTATTTCTCTTCTTCAATGCTCCTCTGCCATGGCATCCTGCCTTAGAGCCAGCCAGCTATGAACTGAAACTTCTACAAACCATGAGCTACAATAAACCTTTCCTCCTTTAACCTTCAGTTACAGTGTCATGGCTGCCTCTATGTCTTGGATTGACCCAAAGCATTTGTTTTCATGGTCATTTTGATTTCAGGGAAGAGCCAGGTGTCTCATGGTGCCAGATCCAATTAATAAAGTGGATGAGGACACTTTGTAATCTTCTTATATGCCTGAATTTCCATTGGATGGTCCTCAGCAGAAGCATTCATAATTTTTTTATTTATTAATTTCATTGGTATATTTTAGGTATACAATATGCTGGCATTCGTTTTTGGGAATTTGTACCTCTACATAATATATCTTGGTTCTTATTTTTTTCCTATTCCCCTGCCCTCTCTTCAACCTCTCCACCCCTCCTGATTTACAAAGACTTTGTTTCCATTTTTTCTTTTTTCATATATATTCCTTTACCTATTTTCCTTTCCCGTACCCTTCCCATTTCCCTTTCCCCTTTGGACGTTTTCTTTCTATTTCACATTATCTATTATACATTTTGATCCTTATTTACACTTTCAGTTTTTCAAACCACAAAAACTATTCAGTATTTCCATATGTGTGTCCTATTGATTAAAATTAAGAGTATAGTTTCAATGTGCATCCATTATCTATAAATGTCTCTAGTTTCTCACTCTTTATGGCTGAGTAGTACTCCATTTTATTTAAAAAACACACACATCTTTTCTTTACCCAGTCTTTAGGTAATGGGCAATTGGGCTGTTTTCAAGTTTTAGCTATTACAAACTGCCACTATGAACATGGGTGCACATATATTCCTGTGGTATGATTCTTTTAATTCTTTTGGGAAGATACACAACAGGGGAATAGCTGGGTCAAATGGAACCTCTAATCCTAGTTTTCTGAGGTATCTCCATACTGATTTCCACAGTGGTTGCACCAGTCCACACTCCCATCAACACTGGAGAAGGGTTTCTTTTTCCCCACACCCCTGCCAGCATTTATTATTGGTTGATTTCTTGATAGCAGTATTCTTTCTGGGGTGAGGTGGACTCTCAGCATTTCTTTCATTTACATCTCTCGAATGACAAATGATGTTGAATATTTTTTCATATGTTTATTTGCTATTTCTACTACTTTGTCTAGAAGTATCGGTTCATTTCAGATGCCAATTTATGGATTGCATCTTTAAATTTGGAAGGTCTGATTTTTAAATTCTTTATATATTCTAGAAAGTAGACCTTTGCCTGAGGAACAGCTGGTAAATTTTTTTTCCACGTTGTGGCTTGTTTCTTCATGCTATTGGCGGTTTCTCTTGCTGTGCAGAACCTTTGTAATAAGACGAGATCCCAGTTGTTGATTCTTTATGCTAGTTCACTTGTGATTGAGGTTTTGTTCATGAAATCTTTTCCTATGCCAACGTCTTCAAGAGTTCTACCTAACCTCTCTTGCAGCTGATTTAGTGTTTCTGTTTTAATATTCAGATCTTTAATCCATTTAGATTTTAGTTTAGTGCATGGTGAGAGATATAGGTCTAGTATTAATCTTTGGCAAGTTGAAACTCAATTTTTCCAGCACAATTTATTAAAGAGGCTATCTTTCCTCCAGTGAGGGTGTTTGGCTCCTTTGTCAAAGATGAGGTGGCTGAGTGTGTCTGGAATTGTTTCTACATCTTCTAATCTGTTCCGCTGGTCCTCAGGTCTGTTCCTTTGTCAGTACCATGCTGTTTTTAATTAAAGTAGCTTTGTAGTATAATTTCAAGTTGGGGATTTTGATACCTCCTACCTTGTCTTTGTTGCCTAGAACTGCTTTTGCTATACTAGATCTCTTCTTAAACCAAATGAAGTTTTGGATGGCTTTCTTGAGGTCTGTGAGGTATGCTGTTGGAATTTCAATTGGCATTGCAATGAAACTATGTAGCAGTTTTGGAAGTATGGCCAGTTTCACTCTATTGGTTCTTCCTACCCAGGAGCAAGGGATGTCTTTCCATTTTCTTATATATTTTTTGATATCTTTTTTTTTTCAAGAGTACTATAGTTTTTAAAATAGAGAAAGGTCTTTGATTCCTTTTGTTGGGTTGATTCTTAGGTATTTCAGTTTTTGGAAGCTATTGCGAAAGGAGTTGTACAGTTCATCTCTCAGTGAGTCTGTTGTAGGTGTACAGAAAGACTTGATTTCTGTATGGTGACCTTGTATCCAGCTACTCTACTGAATTTGGTTATTATGTCTAGAAGACATAATGGTGGAGTTCTTGGAGTCTTCTATATAAAGTATCATGTCATCTGCAAATAACAACAATTAAACTTCTTCATTTCCTTTCTTTATTCCTTTTATTTCTTTATCTTGTCTAATTGCTGTGGCTAATGTTTCCAAAACTATATTCAACAGGAGTGGTGATAGTGAACACTCTTGTCTTGTTCCTGATTTTAGGGTGAAGGATCTCAATTTTTGACCCTTTATAATGATATTGGTTGTAGGTTTATCATAGATGGTTTTATCAGGTTGAGATAGACTATGTCAATTTTCTGTAGGGTCTTCATCATGAATGAGTGTTGGATTTTGTCGAATGCTTTTTCTGCGTCTATTGAGATGATCTTATGTTTTTTGTCCTTGGCTCTGTTAATATAGTGTATTACATTTATTGATTTATATATGTTGATTTACATATATTTATTGATTTACATATGCTTGCATCCCTGGGATGAATCCCACTTCATCAGGTTATATGATCTTCTTGATCTTCTACAATCTGTTTGCCAAGATCTTATTGAGAATTCTTGCAACAATGTCCTTTAGGGAGATTAGCTCACAGTTCTCTTTTTGGCTTGGGTCTTTCTCTACTTTTGGGATCAAGGTGATGCTTGCTTCCAGGAATAAATTCAGGAGTATTGCTTCCCTTTCAATTTCATTGAAGAGTTTAAACAATAGAGGCAATAGTTCTCCTCTAAATGTCCTGTAGAATTCAGGAGTGAAGCCATCAGGACCTGGGCTTTTCTTCATTGATATGTTTCTAATTATGTTTTCAATTTCATTGATTGACATTGGGTTGTTCAGAATTTTTAGGTCTTTTTCATTCAACTTTGGTAATTCATATGCATCTAGAAGTCTTTCCATTCCTTCTGTATTTTCCATCTTACTGGTGTATAGTTTCTCAAAGTAGGTATTGATGATCCTCTGGATTTCTGCTGGGTCCATTGTACTTTCACTCTTTTCATTTCTAATTGCATGGATTTATGACTTTTCTTTTTTAAATAAGTTTCACTAAGGTTTTGTCAATTTTGTTTATTCTTTCAAAGAACCAACTCTGCTTCATTGATTTTTTTGTACCATTCTCTTTGTTTCCATTACATTGATTTCTGCTCTGATCTTCACAATTTCTTCCCTTGTATGAGCTTTGGGTTTGTCCTGCTCTTCTTTCTCTAGAAGATTGAGGTTCAGTATTAGGTTGTTTATTTGTGCTCACTGTTTTTCTAATATGAGTATTCACTGCTATAAATTTTCGTCGTAAGATTGTCTTCTTTGTGTCCCACAGATTCTGATTGGCATTGGCATTTAATTGTAGAAACTATCTGATTTCTTCATTAATTTCCTCTGACCAATTGGTTATTCACAAGTGTGTTCCATTTCCATGTGTTTATGAAATTCTTGCAGTTTCTTTGCTATTGATGTCCAATTTCATCGCATTATGGTCTAATATACAGGGGAGAATTTCACTTCCTTTGCACTTACTTAAACATGTTCTATGAGCAAGTATCTGCTCTATTTTGGAGAATGACTCATGTGCACCCAAAAAGAATGTGTATTCTGATTTTGTGTGATGGAACACTCGAAACATCTGTTAAGTTGATTTGTTCAAGAGTTTGATTGACTTCTCGTATTTTGTTGTTTATTTTTTGTCTAGTTGACCTCTCTATTTGTGACAGTGGGGTATTGAGGTCCCTCACTACTATTGTATTAGTGCTTATTTGATTTTTCAAGTCTGTTAGTATTTGTTTCATAGAGTTGGGTGGTCTTGTATTTTGTGCATATACATTTATGATTGTCATCTCTTCCTCTTGGATTTTTCTCTTTACAAAGATGCAGTATCCTTCTTTGTCTCTCTTAATCAGTGTTGGTTTCAAATCCATTTGATCTGCAAAGAAGATAGCTACTCCTGCTGTTTTGGGGGTTCCTGCTGTATGGAGTATTGTTTTCCATTCGTTAACTTTCATTCTATGAGTTTCTTTTTGAATTCAGTGTGTTTCTTGTATGCAGCATACTGTTGGATCTTGCTTCTTGACCCATTCTGCCAGTCTATTTTTTTTTGATTGGTGAATTGAGACCATTAGCATTGATAGTTATAGCTGATATGTATTGACTTATCCTTGTCATGACTTTTTCTTTTTGTTGGATTTTCCCCCTTTGCATTTAATTTCTTGTCTTTCCTTATAGATTCATTCTGCTGGGCTTTTTGGGACTGTGATTCTCATGGTCTTTTCCTAGGATATTTAAAAAAAGTTTTTGAAGTGCTGGTTTGGTATTTATCAAGTTCCTCAGGTGTGTCATGAAAGTATTTTATTTCTCCATCAATTTTGAAAGACAGTTTTTCAGGGTACATCAATCTGGGTTGGAGGCTGTTTTCCTTTAGAGCTTAAAATATGTCATTGTGAGCTCTTCTTGCCTGGAGGGTTTTCATTGAGAAGTCTACTGTGATTCTGATGAGCTTTCCTTTGTATGTGATTTGTTTCTTTTCTCTAACTGCTTGTAAAACTTTGTTCTTTTGTTGGGTTTCTGGAATCTTGACTATTATATACCTAGGTGTAGATTTTTTTTTTTTTTTTGTCTTGGCTAGTTGGAGTCCTATAAGCCTCACTTATCTGTATGTCAAGTTCTTTTCCCCTGCTTGGGAAGTTTTCTGCCATTACTTCTGAGAACAGTTTTTTAATGTTGTTTGCACTCTCTCCTATTTCTTCATCAACTCCAATCATCCTTATGTTATACTTCTTTGCACTGTCTAGTAGCTGCTGGATTGATTTCTCATGGTCCCTTTCTATTTTAAAAAATTTTTCTTTTCTTGGTCACTAATTTCAATCCTGTCTTCTGTATCTGAAATTATGTCCTCACATTGACTCATTCTGCTGTGTAAACTTTCAATATTGTTTTTAAATCTTCTGGATATTTGTTTGCATCTCTTTGATGGATTCCATTTGTTTCCTATGCTGGAATTCCATTATATTCCTCAGCTCTTCTATTTTTTTATCTGTGTCTGCTCTAGAGTTATTAATCATGTCTTTCACCATGGACACAATCTCTGTTGTTATCTAAGAAATTATTTATGTTTTCATTCTTTCCAGATCCATTTTTGTTGCCAGTTCAGGGAGTCTAGATGGTTGAGTATCAGATTGTTCCAACTTGTTGCCCCCTGGGGTTGCCTTAGGTGATCTGGAAGTCTAGTTGTGAGACTTGTTTATGTGTCTTCTCATTTCAATAGATGCTGCCTGCTGTGCCTTTTTTAGGTGACTCTTTGCTTGCCCAGTGGGCTTCAATTCTCAGTAAGCCTCAGAGAGGCTTTTTCTCAGCTGCTCACCACTTCACTGATTCCTGGGTTCAAAATGGCAGCCTTCTGTATCTCTGTGCTGTGCCTTATTCTGTCTAGGCCTTTTCTGGATAGGCTCTGTACACATTTAGGATGGTATCTGGGTGTGCTCTTGACTGGTTCCTGCCGACCTGTATAGCTGTTGTCTGGGAGGGCCTTTGGGTGGGGGTTGTGCACCCAAGACCCTAGTGTCTGGGCAGGGCCCTCAGTGGGACCTGAGTACCTGTAACACTGTTGTTCAGGTGGGCTTATGACTGGGATCTGCATGCGCTTACCAATGGTATCTGTGTGGGCCTCTGGCTGTGGCCTCCTGCACCTGACTCATTTATTTTATCATTTCAAAAAAACCAACTCTTCAGTTAATTGACTTTTTTCTTTATTTCTTCTGTTCTTTGTTATTTCTTTCCTTCTACTAATTTTGGATTTGATTGTTCTTGTTTTTCTACACTTGAGATGCATCACCAGGTTATTTATTTGAATTTTTTTCTACTGTTTTTCTTAATGTAGGCACTTACTGCTATAAACTTCCATCTTAGTACTGCTATTGTTGTATCACATAAGTTTTGGAACATTTTGTTTCCATTTTCATTTGTTTTGGGAAATCTTTTAATCCCCTTTCAATTTCATAATGTTTTGTTCAGAGGTGTGTGTTCAGTCTCCACATATTTGTATAATTTCAAAAACTTCTGGGCTGAGGATTTAGCTTAGTGGTTATGCCACCTGCCTTGCAAGTCCCATATTCAATCCCCAGTACCAAAAAAAATTCTTTTGCTGTTGGCTTCAAGTTTTATTCAATTATGACAAGAAAAAGATATGGATAGAAATATATTCTTTGAATTTTTTATGATGTGTTGTATCCAAATATATGGTCTATTGTAGAGAATGTCATGTATTGATATAAAGTTTATGTATGATGCAAAGAATATGTACTTTAGAGCTGTTGTGTGATATGTTTATGAAATGTCTCTTAGTATTATTCCATCTTTTATAATCTAGCTTAGTTGATATTTCTTTCTTAATTTTTGCCTATATGTTCTGCTTATTGATGGAATCTTTTTACAATATTCTTTAAAATATTCTTAAAATATCCTTTAATTTACACACTTGTAAATATTGAATTGTTTTTCTGGTGTGAGAAACTGAAAGTATAAAAAATGACTGAAATGTATAATTCATAATGTGAAAAAGGAAGAAAAATTTCAAATGGGAAGGGGCACTAGGGAGGGGAGAAAGGAAAAGCAAGAGAGGGAAAAGGGGAAAATGAGAAAAGAAAGATAAAATAGAAACAAAGCTTTTGTAAATAAGGAGGGGAAGAAGTGTTGAAGGAAGGGAGAGGAATAGGAAAAAGTAAGAATTAAAATATATCAGTACAGGTACAAATTCCATATGGTGAATGTGAGTATTATATATATCTATATTTTACCAATAAAATTAATAAAGTTAACTAATTAAAATATTTTAAAAATTCATTATCAGCTATTTTGTGCATATCATTTTCTTTCAGATCTATTATGAGAGAATTATGGTACTGTTTTGGAAGCATTGTGTGGCTTAGATTTTTTATATTTCTTGTATTCCTATATTTTGTGTATGTGGTTAATCGGTGATCACCACTTCTATGTGGTGGCCTTGTTAGTAAGCAGCCTTCTCTTGAAGATGTGGCCTGGGCTGTCAATTTGTTATTCAACATTGGTTTTGTTTCTAGCTATCATCTAGGC
This sequence comes from Heterocephalus glaber, assembly GCF_053883595.1. Taxonomy (NCBI): domain Eukaryota; kingdom Metazoa; phylum Chordata; class Mammalia; order Rodentia; family Bathyergidae; genus Heterocephalus; species Heterocephalus glaber. The sequence goes on along the minus strand of NW_028258138.1, from coordinate 30,436,775 downwards.
ATCATAGAATAGTCTTTCTACATCTTCTTTGGCTGCAATTAGTGTCTTTGTACACAGTGCATATTATGGCCACTTATGGCAGATATAAAGAGACCCACTTCACTGTGAGCCATGCAGGTTTGAGGACAATCTAGAGGCTCACACAGATGTGGTGCAGTCAACAGTGAGTGTGGGGTGCTTACTCATACAACTGGAGTGGTGACCCCAATCATGTGTTGGACGTTTTTTCAGGCACTGTTGATATTCAGTAGGCTACTAGCACAGGCTTCTGCAATAATAGACCCAGCAGTTGTAAAATGTCTGAATTACCTTTGCACAGACCATGCAGTGGTATAAGGTCAGACACTGAATGGGGAGAAGTATTACTAGAAACCACAGTGGTCTCTTCGCAATATTCACAGCATGTGCTTTAATTTGGTACATGGGTGGGGTCATGACAATGTGGGACATCAGTGGAAACCACATAGGTGTTGTGGCAATGGGAAGCATCATAGGCAGCGTGGTGGGGGCAGAAGCTCAGACATTTCATATGGTCTCTTTGGGGAAGTCCCCCATAAGTCCCTTCAGTATCCAGCTGGGGATGGGTCAGCCTCTGGAACCTTGGTGATCCCTCCCAGCTCTGTCAGCAACAGGCTCCCACATGTGGTGTGGGGTGAGGGGAATTAGGACCCACATAAGCACCTGTCTTATGTCCTGGTACTGGTTTTTGATCTAAAAAGGCAAGCATCCCAGTCTCCTAGATCTCAAAGGTAGTACCTTCCATTCCTACTATGATGCAACCTCCAGTCCCTATGACACAGTGCACCAGTGGTATAGGAGCTTTGATCACAGTCATTCTGCTGAGTTAAATTGTGGTTGAAAGGCTCTAAACTCCTCAGTGCCATGCAATGTACTTGGGATTCTGAAAGTGGGAATATGCAAGGGCTTGAGACCCTAGAGCAGCACAAATTCAGACAATATTTCACTCAAGGTAGCGCCTAGTTATTGAAGACTGGGGGGTTGCTAAAAAAGTGATGTGAAATCCTTCTCCAAAGCAAAATTATTGTGTAGATTTCAGGTTGCTCTCTGTGTTAGTCTGTTTTTCATCACAGTAACCAAGTAACTGATTAAACCACTTAAAGAGGAAAGGTATTTGGCTCACAGTTTCAGAGGTTTCAGTCTCCGATCAGCTGTCTCCATTGTTTTTAGGCACATGCTGAAGCAGAATATCATAGCAGAAAGGTGTGTGAAGGAAAAAGGGCCTCATCTTGTGGTGGCTGAGGACCAGACAGAGAGCCAGAGAAAGGGGCCAGGGAGCAGATATAATAATGGCTACATCATCCTTCCATGAGCTACTCCCTTCAACTAGGGTAACCTCCTAATTCCATTATCTCCCAATAGTACATACAAATTATGGTCTCTCCTCATTGGACTTATTTACAGGTGAAGTTAGAGCCCTCACCATCCTATTAACTTCCAAAGCCCCACCTCTGGGAAGTGAGACTTAGAAGTTATTTTGGATCTAAACCACAACACAACCTAAATGGGCTGCGTGGACTATGAGGACTGTGGATATTCCAATAACAAATTCTGGCAAATAAGAATTGCCAGAATTGTGCTGATAGAATGTTCTGGGACTCCTCACTTCACCTGGACCCCTACAAAGGGGTTTGGTTCTCCTATTTATAGGGAGCTGAGTTGTGAGAGGGGTCCCTGGGTATTTTGTTTTTCTTTGTATGCTGTTCCTGGTCTCTGAGTCTTACTAGGCTCCAGTGTCTCTGTTGCTGAATTCAACATTTTTCTATGGTTACTCACCTACAGTTCAGCTATATACTTACTACTTTGCTTCTTCCTTGTAGAGAAGGCAGAGAATACTGAGCATCTCTTTCAGCCCTCTTGACACTTTCTCAAAATTATTTACTTTTGATCTGAACAACATTCCGATCTCACACACTATCAGTGTTACTGCTTGCCCACTGACAATGGTGTCAGTTAGGCACAGAATCACATGGTGTTTTCTATCATCAAAGAAGCTTAACTGAACAATTTTTAGGGAAGTAAGGAAAAACAGGAAGTGGTTTTAGAAGCAACCTTAGACCTTAAACATCATTTCCTACAGTTCTTTATGGAATCCTAGATCTTTTGCTCTGGCTGTACCTGTTCAAATTCAGGAATACCTGTTGGTCATTTCTACAGAAACTGGTATTGTCTCAGCCCTATGGAAATACTATCTGATCAATACCCAGCTGCTGTTCTAAACCTGCTAAACATCTACTAACTCTAACATCAGAACAATTGATTTCAGTTCAAACTCACCTAGAAAAGGCCATATTGATGATTTGGCAAATATGTAGGACTACCCCTCAATTACCTCATAGACTGCTAGGCAATAGTCTCTTGTAAATCAACTCTGCTGTTAGAAGAAAGAGAGTAGAATTTGGCATGGTCTCTACAGAGCTGGGTGTTATTCTGAGGCTCTGTGAAGGGATCAAAATAACTGGTAGTTGCATTGTGTCATATTCCAGCACACAGAGAAAGCATGTTGAGAGCACAGCAAGGCTCTTTTTGAGTTTCTTAGCTTCTCTATAAATTATTTTGGAAGTTCCAAAATAAAGTATTTGTATTCATAATGTAATTCTTCAGGGAAGTCACGCAAACCTGTCTCTCCAAATCACCCTCTTTTGGTGAATCTTTTGCCTGTTTTACCACACTACGGTAGTGATCAGTCCAGGCACATATTTTATACAATACTCTGTTCTCTCACTGGCTAGGCCATTTGATCCTATTCCCAAAAGAGTATTACTTAACCTAAACTATTCACAGTCCAAGCACAGGAGTTTCAAATTGGCATTGAGAAAGAGGTCTGTTCCAGGTACAACTGATGATTCATCAGCCATGTGTTGTTGTTTTATGTGTAGCCAGGAAAATTAGAATAAGTTGATCTCTGAGAAAGAAAAATTGAAACAGACATAAAGAGAGGCATAAAAGTTTTCAGTTCCAGTCTCCAGGTTGATACCTACCCTTCTATTTTATAAAATATTCTTGTATCACTGGAATATATATACCCCATATTCCTTAAGCTAGAGCCTTTAGTATTTGTATCTATAATTTGAAAGCTAGGATTATAATAACAGAACAAAGATAAATTATTTTTTCTCCCAAGCATGTAAATTAGGCACTTCAGAGAAATAAAACATAAAGCCTTCTTAAATAAATATTGCAACCATTTTTCAGTCATAAAACAAATATTTTTGGTTACTATAATTTCTGGTAAGACTATGATTGTAATCACCTCAGCTACTAATTAACCTTAATTATTTTGGTTTTATCCTTGTTATTGAAATTTTCAGTTCTTAATATACAATCGTGATGACATATACCATAGTAAAGAAAATAAATAATTATCTCAGGATTTTTAATTCAAGTGAATAACAATTACTATCATTGTTTAGAAATATTAAGAGGTAATAAAAGGTTTGTTGTAAATACAGGATATACGTATGGATATCTAAGGATAAGTATGTGTTATTAAACCCAAACTCAGATATAAATATATTTTCTTCTTATTTGACATTTTCAGTATGTACAACTACTCTAAAATTTCTTATAATTAAGTAATACACATTTATTTACATTCTAGGACATAGACATAGAGCTAGCTAAGTGGATAATATTTGTGCTTAATTATTATATCCTCCAAATGACAATCTTGAAGCTATTTGTAACTCCCATTAATAGCTACTTTTGAATAGTACAGGCTTGACTGGAAATGATCTGTTATAGCTGGTTAAATATAGATAAACCTTGAAGAACTACTAGAACAATTTACATTTCTGAGCAATTTACATTGCTTTCACAAGAATTTTCTTTTTCCTTTGTACGACTTATCTGTTGTCTTGGTGTGTTAACAATTTGGGGAAAGTGTTTCCCCTTCTATTCATATTTTATTTTCTCTAGTGTTCCAGTCATTATTGCAACATAACAAACCAATCTTTATAGGTTGGCCCCAAAATACTCTATCTGACTGAGATTTTGTGAGTCAGAAATTCAGACAGAGCCCGGCGAAGATGGCTTCTGTCTGCTCGATTATTCTGGAAACTTGGATAAGTAGGCTCAGATGTATGGGGGTGACTCAACTACTTCAGGCCTAGAGTTTTCTGGAGAGTCCTTTATTCATATATCTGGTGGCTGGGGCACTTAACTCTGGCCTCAACAGCTGTAGTCAGCTGGATCATCTCACCTGATATCCCTTGGTAGTAGGATTTTTCTCCCTGTGAGAGAGCTGGGATCTGAGATATCTATGAGAAACTATCAGGAAAGTACTCTAGAGAGTAAAGTTGATGCTACCTAGAAGTTGTATATCTTAGCCTCAGATGTTGTATAATATTACTTCCCCACTCAGTTTATAGGAGATGAGATATAAACCATGACTCAGTGAAAGAATTATTGAAGAATTTGTAGCCATCTTAATTCCAATCAACTTAAAGTAGTCACAAGAAACCAAACATAAATCTAAATATATATATTGTTGATAAAATTAGATTGGAAAATAGAGCAGAGACTGCTATTTCCAATTCCTTTTTTAATTTGGCTGCCTAGAATAGCTGTCTCTTCCCAATTTCTCTACTTTATTGTAAGGAAGAATAGACCTCAGAATGTTCATCACACTACAAGAGTAAAGAGGTAATAATCACTCTGTTTATTACAAGCAAAGCAGGAAAGCAAGCTTTTAAAACACAAACTGCTTTTGGAATAAATTAGATATTAACTATTCCTCTTGTAAGTAGTAGTAATGGGGAAGAGCAAGATGCACAAATGTAAAAACATGGAAGAAGAAAGAGTTTTTCCAATTAACTCTCTATTGTACTTCCTCAAAATCTTCCAGCAGCACCTATGTTCTTCAAACCTCAAGATGAGCATCATCCAGTATACATGTTGGTCACCTTTCCACCACTGTAATGAATACCAGAAATAATCAACTTGTAAAGAGAAAATGTTCACTTTAGCCTGCAATTTTAGATATTCCAGTCTATGATGTGTTGGCTCCATTGCTTTTCCTGTGCTGACATCAGAACAGTATCACTCTCACCTCATGGCCCATAAGCAAAAGAGACAGGAAGACAAATGTTCCATGTCTCCAGTGACCTGATGATCTCCCACTAGGTCCCAACTTCTAATGTTTCCTCCATCCTCCAATAATGACACATTGGCTTTTGAGTTCAAGATTTTAACACACAGACCTTGGTAGGCATTTAAGATCCAATCTATAAGAGCATATCTCAACCAGTCTAAATATTTTGATGTAAAACCAGGAGAAAATGAAATACTCTGGCTTACTTGGCTCTCACAATTAAACAGGAAGATAAGGAAACATTTCTATAAAACCACTATTATTATTTTGTTTATTTCAATCTCAAATTTTTTAAACATTCATCAGAATATAGAGTAGATATCATATGTATTAGTAATTACTCATATACTCATATACTTGATTGTTAATAATGATCTAGGTTATAGTCATGGAATAGAAATATGTAATAATATATTCTTGTACCTGTAGAGTTTAGTATATTTTTTGAAAAACTTTATGCAACTTTGATTGAGGAGTTATATATGTAATTATTCCATTTCTCTCTGGCATCTTTGTAGATGTAGTTTACAGTAATGGCTCCAATATTTCATACTCTTTTCAACCAAACTTGCCTTGTAATATTTCATTTTCCTTCATGAAAACAAAGATTATTTTTTTGTTCTTGACTTTGGCTTTTGCCATCTGATTTCTTGGTTAATAGAATAAAGCAGAAGGGGTAGTGAGCTGGTTCCAAGTCAAGGACTGAACACACATGTGTTTCTGCATATCTACATGTATTGATGCCAACATCATGGGAAAGATGTGTCCGGTGTAGTTTATTAGTCTATGAGAGAGAATAAGAAACATGTGGAACACAGCTTTCCAAGCTAAAGTAACACAGCCAAATCCAACCTAGACCAGATCCCACTTGTCTGTGGTCTCCACTGTGCCTGCGTCAGGCTGACTCATGCATTTGCACACTACCAAGGGTTCTGATGGTATTGACTGAGGCAACTTCCCTGCTACATCTCTGCTCCACATGCCATTTATCCTCTTTTGGGAAGGAAAAGCAAACATATTCTTTTACAGTAATTGTAGAAATGCTCAAAAGCAGGTAAAATGCACGAGGGTCCTTGAAGCCTATTCTCAGAAAGGAGATTTCTTTTTGGTATTAATCAAACCAACTTATGAGTCATATCAGGAAACTTTGTCTTTATGAAAGAAGCTCCACAGTTATTTTACAAAGAGGCATGATTAGAAGAAGGGGTGAAGAATCAGAATTACTAATAAAAATTTTCTGTCTTTTCCAGAGGCACCTGGATCAAGTAATAGAATATTACACGTACTTTAGAATCCCCTCTTGTCCCCCAGCTCAGTTATTACTTTTAGCTTTTCCCCCAAATAAACCATTATCCTCACTCCTATTGTCATAGATTAGTTTTTATGAAATGGAATGGTAGAGTCTGTACTTTTCTGTGTCGGGTGTGTTTATTTTAACAACATTTTTAATAATATTTTATAAATATTGTTGTAGGTAGCACTATCCAAGCTTTTTAGTGTCATATTTTAGGAATATACCACAATTTATTTTTTACTAACCATATTATATTCATAGATTTTAGGCTATGTTCATTTTTTGACTATTTTGAATAATGCTCCTATAAATACTTGGCAAAGTGTAAGTATCCCCTTTGTGTATATACAAATAATGGATTTACCACAGGTTAAAAGACTTTCAAATGTTCCACATTTTCTACATAATTTAGTTTTGTTAATGTTTTAAAATTCAGACATTTTAGTGAATATTCATTAAATTTCTCATTCTGTGTGTAATTTCAAGTGTTATAAATTTAAACAAAAACTATAATATTTAAACATAATTTTACTTTTTCGTTATTAGTATACAGATGTTTGATTAATGTTTATGTATTGATCTTGAATCCACTGCCCTTAAGTTCACGTGTGAACTTATTTAGATCTTGTTCATTGATAATTTTGACCTGAAAATGGCAGTTTACCACTTCCTTTTCATTTTTATAACATTTGTCTCTCTAGTGCATTTATTAGAATCTCCAAGATAATGTTAGATATTGATTACTGTGTTTCAAAAATTTTTAATAGAAGATATTTATGTTCATTCCCAATTAATAGGAAAATTGCTCATTTTACCAGTAATTGTGATAATTGATGACATTTGGTAGCTACTCTTTCTTCTTTAATTCCATTTTCCCCATTTAACTTGTAAGCTATACAACCTTTAATTATCTATTTAATTGTTACCTTAGGGATTTCAATATATATTTTGACCTGTTAAGACTTATTGTAAGTTAATACTATTAGCATTCCTGACAAAATATAAAAACTATGCACACTTTAATTCTACTTATTCTCTCCCAACTGTTGTTATACTTGCTGTACTTTATGTTTATTGTTCTATTTTGTTGCCATTGCTTTATAATGTCAATAATCAATTTATATTTACCTGTACATTTACATTTGAGTAACATACTCTTATTTGGCTGTTGCTTTTAAATTTTAAAAATAATTTTAAGGGTGGAGAGAATACAAATGTCTACAGATGGCCTTTCTTTTAGAACTGCACATTGTGACTCTTTAGGATCATATTCTAAACAAAATTTTATTCTTTTAATGGATATCTAATGTTCACCAATAGATGTAATCTTATGTATTTTTGTGTTTTGTCTACATGCTGTTTGCTTTCAAATGGAATTGAGTCTAAAACTTCTAGAAGCACCAAAATATCCAATAATTTCTCACTTTTTAAATTCAACTTTATTGGTACATTTTAGGTATACGTTATGATCACATTCATCTTTGGGAATTTGTGCCTGTACATGATATATCTTAGTTCTTATTTTTTCTCATTCTCCTTCCCTCCTTTCCACCCCTCCACCCCTCCCTATTTACAAATGCTTTGCTTCCATTTTTTCCTTCTTTTCTCATATTTTTTCTTTCATTTCCCCCACCTCACCTACTTCCCTTCCCCTTTTGCTGGATAAAGAAGATGTGTTTTTTTATAAAATGGAGTACTACCCGGCCATAAAGAATGATAAGCTAGAGACATTTATAGCCAAATGGCTGCATATCAAGGCCATACTCTTAAGTGAAATAAATTGGACACATGTGTAAATACTGAATTGTCTCTCTGGTGTGAGAAACTGAAAGTGTAAATGAAGACCAAAATGTATAATAGATAATGTGAAATAATTTCTCACTTTTTAAATTTCCAAAAAGTAAAATTTCAAATTCCAGGAGCACTGTACACCAGAAAATATACACCCTACCAAAATTGATAATATGGTGGACTTTACAAGATTCCCATATAACTGGGAATCCTCTAAGGCATCACCCTCAATAGAAGACAAAACTCTCAAAGAGACTGATGTAATGTTTGACCTAGACTTCCATTAAGTTCTTTAGAAAACTTGCAGTTACTTGACTTTGTGATTATGGCTTAGAGAGTTACCAGAGTTTACAAATTAAAATAATATGAGTTACATTAAAATATTATATATTAAAATAGAAAAGAAAAAATGCATCAAATGAGAATTATTTTTATGTTTTGAGAAAATTTACATTTACATCACCATGTAAAATAGATTCTTAAATTTTTTGTTCGGTGTCGTGCCCCAACATCTAAATGACACTGCCCTAGAAAAATGCCTGTATATCATCATGAAAAAAGTATGGGAATTCTCAAGTAGCACTTTTCACATAAGGGAAAAATCTATGCAAGAATCCTTAAGCAGAAAAATGGTAAGGAAATTGTGACACAGCCAAGTAATGGAGCACGGGGCAGCAGAGAGCATCAGTGAACAATGACTAACAGGAATACTGTGGAGTCTTAAGGATTATTATCATTAAGTCATTTAAAGATCGTGTTTCTAAAGAATATTTATAGTATTATTTTATTTATATGCACTCAAAAGCATTCACAACTAAATAAAACACTCACTACATGTGGAAGTATATGCAGCAAAACTTATAAACACAAATTGTACAAGGCTCAGAAGGCATGCATTATCTCTGTTGATTGCCTAGCAATAGAGTCACATCTTCAAACACCAGCTACAACTTCTCGATGTGACCTTAAACATTTAAAATGCCTGGTTTACTAGTTCCCACATGTGTGTGTGGTGCACACGCACATGTGTGTTTCTGGGGATTAAATCTAGGGATTCACACAAGCGAAGCACATACTCTACCACTGACCAGCTACACACCCAGCTGTGTTGATGCCCAAATCTTAAATTCATCCAATGAAGTTCCAATTTCTTTGCATTGTTTTGGTTTTTAAGGGCCAGTCCTCACCTATTTCTTAATTTTTCTGCCAAAACAAAAAAAGAAAGTCACATTAAAATTATGCTGATGCTCTGTTGTAAGTTCTGGGAAAAAGCAGTAACTTTGCTAATGTTGTTTATTCTCTCAGAGCACTGATAGTGTGTATTGGAGATGTTTTACTCCTCTGAATATAATAAAACCAGTTACCATGATTATTCTTGATGGGGAGACTTTGCCAATTGGGTTTAAGTTCTCAGGTCATGGGCTGTATCTCAGGGCTCTGAACAATTGCACATTAACCCATTTCCCATTTAGAAAAATAAAAGTGCAACTCACTGCCAGCATTAATTTAATTTTACATAAAAGCCCTCTTTGAGGCTGAACCAAATCTGATTGGTTTTCAACTTGAAAATAAAATATAAAAACTGTTCTTGAAGTTATTTCTGAACATAATTTGTCTCTAATCATAATGCTTTAGCAATGTATAGGACAGTCAGTATTTAATTTTCTTTTTTTTTTCTGTCAAATTTCTTGGTTCTGTGAACTAAATTTTTCTCAAAAACTCTTTTATGCTTACACAATTACTTCCGATTATACCCAGATCATGGACACAGACAATCAGAATAGATAGTGATCTAATCACTGTATTATGAATTTTGGGGGAAAAATTATTTTAAGGTTCACTCTTTCCTCATAAAATTAAAAAATAGCACTAGTTGTGTTTTGAAGCACTTTGATGTCATATGGGTTTATTAGTCACAAAATAGCTTTTAAAGGAAATTATCACATTGATAAGTCAGCTTGAAAAAGTTCAGTGTTTTGGTTCAAATGAGTACAATTACACACATTCGATAATTCATTATAAGTGCCAGCCTCCATATCTCATTTTTCTTCCAACTATTCAAATTTTATATTCATCCAACAGCTGTATTCAAGGTAAATTTGCCAAATGTGAATCATTTTCTATGCTACTGGGTACCAGTTGCTAGGAATGATGTTTCATTGTTTTTCTCTTCAATGGTATCATTAAAACTCTAGTCAGTTAATCATCAAAGGAATTACACAAACAACTTTTTCAATTGCGCCAAACATAACAAAGCCTGTCAAATTTATTTTTATACAAAATTTCCATGACAATAATAAAGCAAACACCAACGTCTGTCACGCATATCATTTTCTGCATCAGTTTTATATTTATTCATCCTAAACTTGTCAAAATATGATGACTATCCCCACACAAATTTATTTTCTTGAGATTTTATACATACTTTTGCCAAAATAAAATGCTTGAATAATATGCATACCTGTGAATGTTCAAATCATTATCAAATGATAATAATGTAACACGGAATATAAATGGGTATTTTGAGCCTCATTTTAACTCTTTTCATAAAAATTTTGTGGGAATTAGGGTTTAATATAGTCTCACAGTTCTTCTTCCATGCTATAATTTAAATGAATAGCTAAAATATTCCAGTGGTTAGGAGGCAAGAGGGTATAAAATGATTAGCAAATTTCTTACATCTTTTTTTTCCCTCTTCCTTCCAGGCCCTGGGAGTTGGACCAGTTTCTATGATCAATATTACATAGTCCCATATTGAAAGCTGAGGAACATGTGGAACACACATGTGAGAGGATGGACGAAGTCATCAGTTTATATATCATTCAATTCCATGTTCTGATTTAGAACTAAGTTGAGTTTTTGAATCCAGTCAGGGTTCTAGTTTAATAATTGGCCTGCAGACAAAAAACTCATTCTTGAAAAATTGTTGTCATGTCTCTATATTTATGCTTTAATGGATAATTTCTAGGTGTTTCACGTCAATATGAATTAACTCCCCAGTGCATAGGGGTTTTTTCCTAATAACATGTTCAATAAGGTTTTCCAATTTTTTTTATATTTCTCATGTAATAAAATAAATTGTACTAATGGAGCTTAAGATAAAACATATGTCTGTATCCTTCTCTTGCTTTTGGGTCCCATTAAAAATGCAAAGTATTGAAAAATAACTTCCATGAAATAATAGCATCACATTTTCAGATGCATATTAGCATGAAAAACAGTTTCCTCCAAGCAATTTGAAATGGTGTAGTAACAAATCCTAATTTTAAACTAATGTGTTGTAATCAAAATAAATCACAAAGTAACAATAATTAAAGCAAAAATGAAATATAGTATCAGAAATTCACAACAATATGATTAACTGCTTTGTCCTGCTTTAAGAAGGTTTCTAAAATAACTAACAGTACAAGTCCTAAAGCTTTCACAATTTAGTTTAATTTTTCACTAGAAAATGCTCAGTAAACATAAAATGTTAAAAAAGTAAACACTAGTGTGCTTCTATTTTGATCTTTTAAAATATTTTAATTCATTATTTTATATATAAACAATATTTTGCATAAGTTATAAAAAGACAAATGTGAAAAAAACATTAGCTCCCAATCTACTCAGTCTCCAAAAAAGATCAATTCCCATTACTTGTCTGTACTTTTGTGCCATTCTGCTATCCCACCTCAATTGTGTCTCCTTTAGAGTTAACCATTACCCTAATTTCCATGAGTGCTGCTTTCTAACTTCTAGTTTTATCATGTTCTTAAATTGTATATTTGTGTTGTTGTTGTCATTTTACAATTATATTGCTAGGTGTGCTGGTTAAGCTTTATTTTGTCAACTTGATTGACTTGGGAGTTATCCAGGGATTGGTAAGGGTGTCTGGGTAGATCGTGAAGGCCTGATGTTGAGGACTAGATCTGGTCCCTGGTCCCTTTCATCACCAGAACTGGCCCCCTGATGTGCTTCTGGGTCACAATGAACTAAGCAGCTGTGCCCTGCCATGCTGTTCTGCCATGATGCTCCTGCTTTGGAGCCTACCGACTATGTACTGAATCCAAGTTGTTCCAGAAATTATTATTTTGTCCATCTACATTGATTTTATAAGGTTCATTCTGTTACAGTTAGCTAAGATTCATTTCTTTTTACTGTTGCACTTACTCAGTTGTGTGATAAAATAAACTTACTTATATTCTTGTCAATGTACTTTTGGATTATTTCTAGTTGTGCCAAAATTTTTTCTCTCTCTCTCTCTCTCTTCCTCCCCATCTCCCTCTCCCTCTCTCTCCCTCCCTCTCCTTCTTTCTACCTCATTCACAGAGATATTGCTTCTATGTTACCTAGGCTATATGTACAAATTGCTCATTAAACAAGAATTTCCTCTTTATATTGAGTACACAACTAGATTGCATCTCACAGAGTTCTTTGACATAGCTATGTAACTGAGTTCTAGCCAATGAAATGTGGGACAACGTGTGATATGTCTGAGATTCAGTTTTCTGGTTGTATGTTTGTCTTTTCCATCTTCTCATTCCCCTTGTCTCAACTGGTCACAGAACGGCAGTGGCTCCCAAAGATGGTGTATACACAGAATGTAAAGAACCTGAGTTCCTGGTTGGTCATGTAGAAAAAGCTTCTCATTGCAAGTATCTGAAGCATTATTGGAATGAGCCATAAACTTACATATGATTGAGCCCATATTTGTATTTTGTAATATGTTTGTTAAAATTATTAGCATTCCTTTAATTCATTGGTTCACTGAGTAGGAATTTTCCCCACCCAAGGGAACAAGTGAGGGTCCATCAAGACTGGGACCAGGTGAGGTGAAGTATACCAAGAAAGCATTAAATTTTGCACCCTAAGCACCTCACTTTTAAGGGCATTGTAATGGGAATATAGTTAGAGGCCCCAGATGCTGCTGAACATACTTTCATGAAGCCTCCCACAATAAGAAATTATAATACCCAAAGTATTAGTAATATCAAGTAGATAAAGGCTGTCCTAATTAAATACATGCAAATAACAAGAATTCAACACATGGTAGTTATTTGAATATAGCTTGAAATCTTTTCAGATTAAATTTATGTAGCCATCCGACATCACCCCACAGTGTTAATAGCTGAAGTTCACAACAGCATGCCTGCAAATTTAATAAAGAGTATGTCATAAAGGTATGATTTTCTATTTTTCAAATTACATGGATACTCTTATAAAGTATAAAATGCAAATATATATAGAAAAATATCACTGTTTTAGGAGTATTATGTCATATATACTTCATCAACCAATAGATTAAGTCCTAAAGTATAAATACTAATCTTTGGTTAATTCTCAAATGTTAGATGTTTAAAAGCATACTAGGAACAAATTGGACTATGAAAATTAAAATGATTGTGGTATGTTACAAAAAGCTAAAACAACCTGGTATCATAATGAGCCTGTATCTTCCCATATGCTTTCAACATGTTGCTCCAACATGAATTCCTGGATCACTTAAGTCTCAGGTTTGGTGTCCACCCAAATAGTAATTCAGTTTATTTTATTTATTTTTTGCTGACATAGCTGTTTGGCTCAAAAACAATTTCTCTCTTGTTATGCACATCTGTTGCTTTGCTTACTTTGCCAGGCCCCATTTAATATTTATTATATATAGGGTATAAACAAGGAGGCAGCATGATGGAGTATTTAGGGCCAGAAGCTCTGATTTAAAGGTGATCTTTACCATTTTCAAACCAAGGCCAGTGGAAGGGAAAAGACAAAAATAGAGAATAGAAGGAAAAATAATGGAAACAGCTTTTATAAATAAGGAAGGGAAAAAAGGTGAAATGTTGGGAAGGGAAAGGGGCAAAAAAGAAGAATCAAGATTTAGCATGTTCAGGTACAAGTACAAATTCCCTATGATGAATGTTATCATTATGTATATCTAAAATGTACCAATAAAATTACTTACTTAAAATAACAAAGACTGTAAGTCAAATGGAACTTTCTTGTTACCAAATTTCCTATCTATAGCATGATGATAATTGGAGAATATGAGGAGCAAATTAGTAACACCGGTTACTAAAACCTAGATAAATATCCGTACAGAGTAATTGCTTTAAAAACATCCACTTGATTAACATTAGATTATTTATTGTCAGTTTTTCTTTCATATTTTGAGATTTTCTGATTCTTGTCTATATGCCTCCTTCATTTTGCTGACAAGTTTGACTTTTAGCCCTGGTACTTTATTTTTTGTCATCCTATTCTATATTACTATCTGTATTCATCACCCTTCCATTGCTGGAACAAAATACTGACACCTGAAACTCAGCCCAAGAGAGAGACAGTTTTGGCTCATTTTAGAAATTTCATACCACGGTTGGCTGGCTCCAAGGCAGAAAGAAACATCATGGCAGAAGGGCAGACCAGAGGAAAACTGCTCAATTCTTGACAGCCAGGAAGCAGAGTTCAGGGAGAGACAGAGGAAGAGGCTAGGGAACAGATTCTGTCCACAGGTCATGCCCTATCCCTCACCCAAACACACTCAGGAATGTATTTTATACCAGTCTGCTAAGCATCTGTGCAGCCAGCCAAGGTGACAACCAAGATTAACCATTATACTATCTGCTTCATCTTTTGTGTCTTCTTATGTCGAGTATGCAATTGACATAACCATTCCAAAAATGTCTATGGTTGCCAAATATGTTCTACTTTGGTTATGGTGAGGAGACTCTGCTGAAAATTTAAATTCTATTAATTCATAAAACAGCCATCATACAATTTAAATTCTTCTGCTTACTTCTTCCATACCTCAATGTTTAATAATATTGCTGGATTCTTCTTTTTTTTAATTGTTATAGACCTGATTTTCTTGTAGAAATTTTAAATTCAGTGTATTCTTTTGCTATTCTCAGCATAGCTTCTGTCTCAGTTACTTTTCTCTCACTGCTAAGACAAAATACTTGACACCCAAAGTTATAGGAGGAAAGGCTTATTTAGCTCACAGTTTGTAGAGGTTTCAGTCCGTAACCGGCGTGCTCCAAGGCATGTGACATGGCACACAGGCATTGCAGAGAATAAACAGTTCATGGCAGGCAGAGGGTAGCAAAGCAAGCAAGAGGCCTTAGCAGTTTCTTTCTGTCCATTTTATACTCTACCTAGGCTACTGGGATTAGGGTGGGGACAAACCAATCAATGTACTGATTTAGTAATCACACACCCTTAATCCCAGCGTCATACACCCTTAATTCAGCCACTTCTGAAAAGCCCCACCTATGACTGCTTAAGGCTTTGAGGGGACATCTAGACATAAACCATAACACCTTCTAACCTTTCTGCTACAGAACAGTTTACCAAGTGTTGACATAGCTTCCATGACTTGCAAAAATAACTGCACAGAAATTAAAACTAAGGAAGAACTAAGTGATCATTTGCTTCATCCTTGAGACAAATTTGCTCAGTGTCTCACCAGGATTGGGGCAGATAAAAAGTACTAGAATTAGACCATGTGAAAAGATCAAGAAGTATCCAGGGAAACATTTAGAATGGTATTGTAAGCACTGCAAATTACTTAGGATCAAAAAGAGGATTTTTAAAATATACTATTAAGATAGACATGAGATATTCAGGAACAACTTCATCATCCATAGACACCCTGAAGATATTCTCACTATGTTTTCTATGTTACTGTTTGACTGAATCCTCATACAAATACCACTAGAGTGGAGATTTTTGGTGATGATTTTGGTTACAGCAAAAATGAGCTGGACAGAAAGTGTATCTGGTAAAAGGAATCAATTTTGAGGTGAATAACTGTTTATTGAGCCTTAGTTTATCTTGTGGAAGCCCTTGGCTATTATATAACTCTAAGAGTTAATTTTCTTTCTCTCATTTATATTTTACATATTTTAATTTGAAAAAAACCTTAGGTAAATTACACAATGGGCTTTAAAAAATGAGTAACTGTGCATGTTCTATATCATAGATATGGGGCCTTAAATTTAACTTTGAAGCAAGCACAAGAGCTTTAATTTGCTGACTAATGCCAGATGCCTTGCTAGTACACAAGGGAAGGATTAAAGTTGTGTAGAAACATGTAAATGGAGCAAATCAGTCACAGGCGCTAAAGGGACATAATGATTGCCTTCCTATGAAATAATAATCCTGATGTTCTTCAAACAGAAAAAAGGGTTCCTCTTGAGAATACAAAAATCAAGTTTTGTAACAGTTAAAAGCCATTTTTGTGAAGGCATTGTCAAGTGAGCAGATGAAAGTAGTCATATAGGTTTCTTGGATATATATCTTAACAATTGTGTACAGCATAAGGTATCACATACCCAAACCTACAAAGTGAAACTTTCCTATTTTGAGAAGGAAATCAAGTAAAAACTATCATGCAACATTTCTTTCTTTGTTTCTTCTTGCATAGATATTACATGTATTTTCTTTCAATGTTTGATCGCTTCTTCATTACCTATGTTTAGTTTATAAGTGAAAATGTTTTTCAAGGGACTCATAAGGCTCACAACCAGTAATATTTAATATTATATCTGATTGAGATGCAACACTTTGTAGTCTATATGACATTTATGAATGGCAGGGATTAGGTTAAGGTGCCACTCTCACTTCAACTAGTTCACAGTGAATTTTATTAATTTCTTTTTTTTTTGGTACTGGGGATCGAACTCAGGACCTTGTGCTTTTGAGGCAGGCAGCGTAACCACTGAGCTAAATCCCCAACCCTTTATTAATTTCTTATGCAGCAAATTAATGCACTCCTGGAAGAGTTTAGTCATGTTAGAGTACTTATCAGCCAAATGATTCTGAGATATGGCATGCAAATCTCTTGCTCTGTGGATTACATAAATTGTTTTTAAATTTTACTGTAGACCTGGACACTGTCTTACAAAACAAAGTAAAGACATTTCCTAAGTATGAGAGACCACTAAGGATGGATTATGCCACTTAGCTTTTAGGGAAAGCAGATGCAAGAAGGTGGACATCCAAAGCTGTTTTTTATCCCACAGAGAAAACCATGTGAATTTAATCTACTTTGGGATGTGCAAATGAAATTTGAGCAATGCTGGTTACATACATGGCTATAAATCTGTCTTTGAAATAGGAGTCACAATATTTTATTCCAAGGACATGTGAAATTCTAGAACCTTGGTCTTTTTAAGGCCTGAAGTTGGCTCATTGCAAATTTTTTTTTAAGTGTCACATCCAGACTGCCTTCCATGAACAGCCTTCTCTACACAACTAGAAATTAGAGATGCAACATTTAAGAGCATCTCAGAAATCATTTATATTTAGTTAATATTCTTATGATTCTTGCAAATCTAAGGATTCAAACTTTCAAACTTTTAGTTAAGGATGCAGAAATGTAATTTTTTTTGCACATGCTAATTCTTTCATAATTTTACTAACTTAGCAAAAGAAGATGATGGGAGAATTCTTTGGAGTAGTGAACTTTCTGTTCCTTAATAGAAGATGAGCAAAGTATAGACTGTTCCCAATAAAGTAGAACTGCATGGTTTTATTCAAAAACAGCAGCTGAAGCCAATAAAGTAGTTAATAAAATAAAGCTACTATGTCCGCTTTTTCTTGCCTTTGATTTGTCTCAATAAAATGTGGATTCTTGCATGCTTTAGTATGCTTCCTAATAAAGAAAGCACTTTTCCCCATACTAGGGAAGTTTAATTTATTTTCCAACATTTATACTTTATTACTACTATGTTCTTGGCATTTTGTATAAACAATCAGTAGTTATAGCACACACACACAAATACACACACACACACACAATCTGTGTGTGGTTATCCTAAATAAAAGGTAAATATTTCTTTCAAAATGCTAGCTTAATTTGTGTTAAATATTATGTAGCCAGATGTAAAGTAGATTTCTCAACATTTAGGATTTAATTAGAATGCTGCTTTATTTTCTTAATTGTCAATAAAAGACAAAGCACTTTCCAAACTTAAAATATTAATTTATATTTTATTTAATTTCATGTAATTTTATTTCTTTTCATTTAAATATAATGCTATTTTTACTATTTAAACTAATTCAAAGTAACTATTAAAGAGTCATATGGTTTATAATAAAGCAAATAAGTGTTTCAAGGCTTTTTAGACTGCAGAGGCTATTTAGCTCTATCCAATAAAGAAAATAATCATTTCCTAGATTTAAAAAGTATATTGAAGGAATCTTTGTGATAACAGTGTAAACTCTTCTATAAAAGTAATTCATATATCTTTGACAAACTCAGGCAGATCAGCAAAGTTAGAGGCTACAAGACAAGCTATAAAATTTTAGATTAACTGAAGGAAGAACAAATAAATATTCCATCCAGTTGGACATGTATTAGAATTATTTACATTTTATGATTTAATTCTCAATTTCAATTTGCTTTATTAATACTAAGGAAATTGATCACTTTTTTCTCAAAATTACCCACCGTTTCCCCCCATATTATGACTGTTAAACTGATTTTAAATTCATTAGGATAGTTAACATAAGTACATGAAGCAAAATTATATATTTCCAAGTACTGTATGAATTTAAATTATATTTCCAGCTATTAATTGATGGTTCTATTATAGGAGAAAGAGGGGTTTCAGAAAGAATTAAAATTAAGTTACCTAGTTTCACTCTGAGTGACTGAAATTCACAACGCTAATTGACAACTTTCGTTTTGTAGTGCCCAGCCTGGACCTCAAATCAGTTAGTTTAAATCATCCCACATGGAGAAGTTTATCCATTTATAACACACTTAAATCGGGGAAATCTGCAGCTATATAGCATTAACAGCAGGTCAGCAGAGAATCACATCTGAAATTCAAAATAAACAAGAAAAAGATCAGTCAATTTTAGGCTTGTTAAGTGCACTTTTATTGATTGTATTTTCTTCCTTCAGCGTGAATCCAAAGGACAAAAACATGGTCCTGTGGCTTTTACTCTTTCATTATCCCAAACAAGAAAGGAACAATGATGTCGAGAACAGGAACATAAAATAGCTGTTTTTGCAAAAATGATCACCTTCCTTCTAGCTTCATAATTTAGTACCAGTCCATAAGGTCCTCAGTTCCTGTGATTGCGATGATGGATAACTCCACTTCAGCTAGGCGGGCACAGACGCCGCAGTGTATCACTCTGCAGGATGTACAATAGAGCAAACGAAGCAGCAGGACTGAATGGCAAGCAGGCGCGCCAAGGGAATTCTCTTCAGTGGAAGGTAGATAGTTTCAGGAATTATATAAAAGGCAGCTTGTAAATATTGCTCCCTCTGTGGACATGTGGGTGTGCAACTTGACAGAAAAGGGCAACACCAGCATAGGAGAATGCAAAAATATTTTCCACTTCAGTGCTTGTATTTTTCACATGGTTGGATTTTGCATTAGAAAATCTCTAACTATCCCAGTGAAATGTTGAAGATGTAAATATATACATTTGAAGATAGAGGGAAGCCATCTATGGTTTTATCATTGATATTTGGTTTACTCTAAAGCTTCTAATTCAGCACAAAGGTAATGCTAAATTGTTTGGTAACACCTGCTTAAGTCACATTTCTAAGATCACCCCATCTCTTTATAAGTTAGTGTTAGATTTGAACTAAATTAACATGTGAAAAATACACAGCAAATTTTAGCTCTTCTGTCCTTTCTGCCATCCATTAAAAAAACAGAGGGCGGGGGTCTTGAAATTCTAGGCTATAAGGCTGTTTTACTAATTTTTATCCCTGTTCTATGCATCTCATGTAGGAAAGAAAATTCTAACAGCACTCTCTAAAGTCTCACATAATCTAATACATATATACCCTGTACAATAAAGCTAAATATGTACAGAACCTTATTAGCTACTGCCTCTCACTAATGAGAAATTAGAGTGCCTATTATTGTTTGTATCTAGATGCCCCTTCCCCAGCCTCATGAACTCAGGTGGGGATTTTTGGAGCTGGCTGGATCTCTGGTGTGTAATACTGGGATTAAAGGTTTGTGGTCCTAAATTAGTCCACTAGTATGATTAGTATATCCACTGGGTGTGGATAATGGCAAGGCCCACCATTTTAGTGGGTGGCACCACTAAAAAGATTTGTAGCCTAGATGGCATAAAAGGCAAAATAACTTCACTGCTTCCTACCTGCCTGGCGGTGGGCTGTTTCTCCTCTCCCATGTCCCTGTGCCATGCACTCCTGCCTAGGAGCCAGCTCACTATGGACTGAAACCTCTACAAACTGAATTGATATAAACCTTTTCTCCTTTAATTTGTGGATGTTGGGTATTTTGTCTCAACAAGAAAAGTGCCTATTAGTAATTCTTCAAGTTACTAGATACTAGCAAGGACTACTCCTTGAAGGCTCTTACAATCTCCAAATCCATTTTGCCAGACTCTTCTTCCATTAGCACAGGTTTGCGTACACAGTGTTTAAACTCCTTGTGTGGAGTTGGTGCATATGCATAACACATCTTCATTTCTTTTTTCATCCCATTTTCCTCCCTTCTCTTTCCCATTCCTCCATCTCTTCTACCCTCCCCATTTGAAAATGATCTATCTTCCTAAATCCTTTTATCTAGCTTTTATTTCCCTCTTTATTTATAATTTGGTTTCCTCATATAACAGAAACTATGTGATATTTAAACTTGTGCATCTGGCGTATTTCATTTAACATTGTGGTCTCAAGGTGCATCCATTTTCCTACAAATTACTCAAGTTTTTCTTTATGGCAGAGCAGTACTCAATTGTGTGTAAATACCGCATTTTACTTATCCCTTTACACACATGGCTTCCAAGAGTTAGCTATCATGAGTTGTGCTGCTATGAACATCAGTAATAATGTATCACTATAATATGATATCCTTAACTCTTTCGGCTAGATACCCAGAAGGGGCTGGGTCAAGTGGAATTTCTAGTTTCAATTTCTCTGAGAAATCTCCACACTGATTTCCACAATGGTTGTACTAGTTTGCATTCCCACCGACAATGTTCCCTACCCACCCACCCCCGCAGCCTCACCAGAACTTGTTTGATTTCATGATAATGACCATTCTTTCAGGGTAAGATGGACTCTCAATGTTGTTTTGTTTTTCTCTAATGACTAGTGATGTTGAAGAATTTTTTCATGAATTTATTGGTCACTTGTACCTCTTCTGTGAAGTGTCCATTCATTTTACTTACATATTTTTTAATTTGGTCTATTTTGGTGGAGTGTAGCATTTTCAGTTATTTGTATATTCAGACATAGATATGCTGTCTGAGGAATAGCTGGTAAAATTTTTTCCCATTTTGTAGGTCATCTTTTCACTCTGTTGGTTATTTATTTTGCTGTACAAAGGTTTTTAATTTGTTATAATCCCATTTGTTGATTCTTGGTACTATTCAGAAAGTCCTTGTCTATAACTATGACTTCAAAAGTTTTACCTACTTTATCTTCCAGCAGATTGTTTCTGTTTCAGCATTAGTTCTTTGATCCATTTTGATTTTAATTTAGTGCACAGTGAGAGATTCATGTAAATATCTGGTTTCCTTAACACCATTTATTAAAGAAGCTCTATCTTTCCTCCATTGTATGTTTTCTTCAACTTTCTCATATGAAAACTTCTGCTCCACAGGGACTCCATTTGGTTTGTGTAGATCGCTTGGTTTGGGTTGCTTTTATTTTTATGCAGGAAAGAAGTGCTCTTTCCCATCTATACTAACAGGGGCAGGTGCAAAAAATAAAGTACAACTTGTAAGAATTACCCTAAAGAAATTTCAGGCTCTCACCTCTATACAGTTTTACAACATTTAATTTATGTACCTATAAAACAGACTGTTGGCTGGCCTTGGGGTACACACCTGTAATCCCAGCACTTGGGAGGTTGAGGCAGGAGGATTGCCATGAGTTCAAGGCCAGCCTGTCTCCAAAAAAGAAAACAAGTGAGAGAGACAGAGACAGAGAGAGAGAGAGAGAGAGAGAGAGAGAACAATGAATAATCTTACTAAGCTCTCATATCAGATGCAGTGATGTTTATGTGAATAAATCCAAGATGTGAATTTCATCTTTACATGTTGAAGTAGCCATATTTGATGTCTTCAATTTTTTTTCTTTTGTGGATTTTAATTTTTAAAATTTTGGCTCAGAAAAGGAAAAGTGAAACTAAAAGGAAAAATGGTGATCATAAAACGGCATTTTGTGCATTTTTTTTCAGGAAAAAATGGGAAACTATACTTTTGCTTGAGAATGGATAGTAGAACTCGGCCTCAGTTTCTCAAAACACATATGGTACACACTAAGTCTGTGTATCTTGTTTTGATTTATAAAATGTTGTTAATTGAAAGAGTGGTTCTGCGGTCAAAGAAATTTGGGACATATTCAGTGAAAGAAAGTTAAATAGTCACTTTTACTGTATAACTTTGCTGAACTTTGCGTGCATTGGTATGCATTGTAAATATCCAGTAAGGATTCTGTACACAATTTCTCTCAGGTATATTTAAGTTTGAAACTTGTTTTTTACTTAGAACCTATTGATATCTTAAGGAATTGACATTGTGCAAAGCATATCTAAAAATGTTTACCTAAATGTGGCATTCAAGATCAATAAGAAATGTTTGATTGATCTTATATTTTAATCATTTTTGTCAGTTGCTCATAAAGTGCAATGCTAAAATCTATGCAAACTTCTGTTTATGTATTCTATTTTGTTTTCCTTCTGCTATTTCATAAAATTAGAATTTTATGTGAGTTCTTCTTACTTTTTCCTGGGATAACTTTAATAGTTTGGTGGCTAAAATGACATATATTGAAGGAACTCTAACTTCGTTATAACTAGTATTGCCTTGGCTATGCTTTGTAATCTAGAATCTTGGAATGTTTCCTGACCATTTTGTAAGAGAAATTCATCCCATTACAAATTAAAAAAGAATATACAACTTTGATCTCTAATTTATATTGGTAGTTATTAAAATAGAACACCTAGTTTGACATTCAGGGTGTCAAGTTCAATGAAGGAAGATGGCATATTTTAATGGATTTAGACACAGGTTCATGAAACCAGAGTTTAATCACTAATAGTAGTAAAACTCTTCCTGGGTCACTTTCTGTGCCTCATTTTCTCAAATGTAAGATGAAAGTGTGTATGATAAAGAACTGGAAATAAAAACAATACAGATTAATTATGGTGGTTATTTCTTTTTAAAATATATGAACAACACTATTTCAAATGAAAATCATTTAAACCTGAAATTGTATTAATATATTTTCTTTTCACCTAAAATATGTAATCAGATGTAGATGATAATATGGTGTCTATTTAGTGAAGCTTATACAATTAAGGCAACATTTCTGCCATTCCTTTATACTCAAATTATTGTTGTTTGAATGATATCCTGCATAATAAAATTAAGGAAAGAGATCAGAGACTTTTTGTTTTTAGCATGTGCTAATCTATAAGATTTTACCCCCTTCAGAACGTCTTTAATAGATTCAGAATTCAGTTGCATATCTTTCAACACATCAATCTAACAACACAATGCTTTTTTAGTGCCTTTTTGTTTAAAGAATGTGTACCTACTTGTTAGAAATCTTGGCACTTTCTCTCTTCTGTAAGTAGAAGATATAATAGCTTGACATTAAAAAAAAACTTAGCTTCAACAAAATATACCCATTAACTGTCACAGTTAAATTCTTCTTGGCAAAGAAAAAGGTATGAAAATGAAAAGTGCGAGTACATGAGAACACAAATTAAGCCTTTTAAAATTATTTTAGCTTAACTACCCATGCTTTATCTATTGTTCAGTAAAAGACATTCATTACATTTTCTATAATTCATTGCTATCATTTTTTATTTTAAATGTGTCAGTTTTACCATTTTAACATATGCATGAAATGCTTTAATCCATTAAATATTTTCAGGAAAAAAAAACATGGCCTTGACTGTTTTGGAAGATATACTTCAAAATTTGTGCTTAAAAAATACAATGACAAAAAAATTAAAATGTTTGCAACTGTCATCTTTAAAGAATAGGAAAAAAATTTTACTGTTTGTTTTCCTTTTAAAAAATGGAAGCCTTTCACTTCCTTTGTTGTGCCAGTCTATGTGGGTCTGCACAGGTTCTTGTTTATCATCACTCTTGGACACCACTGAGGCACAGTTTCCAGAACTGGAGGCCGCAGTAAGCTTGTTGAGGATGATAGGTGTTTAGTGATTGCTTTAGGGCAAGCAGATGGACTCCCTGGAGCCCAGAGACACTGAGTCTTGTTCTACCTGCAGGCACCGAAGCAGGTGTGTGCTGCTGATGGGGCAGCTGGGAATGGAACAAACCACAGGTGATACTAATTAAGGAAGCTCAGGGAGTATGAAGGAGCATAGTTTATTGCTGATGGTTGAGAGCCAAAGGTTAGTGAAAAGCAGGATTGTCTGCTGGCCCAGGGAAGATAAGAATACAAAGGGCACAGAAATGGATTTGAATACAGGCACTTATCAGCATGCCTTTTAAACTGCATAATGCCGCATATAATGGTGTGCTTTTAGCAGTAAAATTGGCAATCAATTCATGAATGTACTAATTTATTAACATCAATTTGTGCACCATTTAAGTAGGTATTCTCTTTTTTTGTCTTGAAGAGGGAGCATTGAGAAAATATTAGGCCAACATTAAACAAGCTATGATTAAAATAAAAATTAGATATATAAAGACTTTATAGTTTTATATAGTGTAACTTTACACCCATATTAAGAAAAATTATTTTAATTTCAATAGCAATAAGAATCAAATAAAATTTCATTTCCCCTTGCTTTACATGTTATTTGAGAAGATACTTATTTAGAGGTGTAAACACTGTATTCCACAGAACAAGATAATTACATTTTATTGACATCATGATCAAATGGCAAATTTGAATAATTTAAAGACAAAATTCAGTTTAAATTTGTAGTAATTTTTAATTTTTCATATACTACTTCATTGTTAATTATGTTATATTCAATTTAAATTAATTATATTAACCAGCAAATTGTGTAAAGAAGAATGAGTATTTAAAATTAGGAAAGGATATAGTTTGAATATTACAGATTTCAGCATGACTTACTGTACAGCAGCTAAATGGAGATAAACTCCACATAGATAGCTTTAATTATAGGTGTGATATAATTGATCATTATGAAATTTAGTGTCAAGTTTGTATTTGTTGTCTATTGTTGCTCAACAATCTACTCACCAATTAATGGCTTACAAGAAGTGTTTTATTTGGTCAAGAATTTGTAAGTCAGGAAATCGGGGATGGTTGTGCTTGTCTACTCATTTCCTCTGTCCTTTGAGGTGTTTCTCAGGATTAAGCATTTCACTGTAGGCAGCTGGGTTATCACTTGGTGGTTAGTCAGGTTCAGTTGGGATGCTGGGCAAGCTGGGAAACTAAATTCACTCCCATACGTGTTCAAGATATCCTAGCTTGAACATCTAGAGACTGGCTTGGCTTCTGTGGCTCTCTGTCTCTCTCTCTCTCGCTCCTCTTTCCTCTTTTCCTCCACCATCCAACCATGCTGTTTTTAAATAGAACTGAGGACTTTAACAGAGGAATTAAAATTTGCTGAGATTTGTGCTCAAGAAATATACAATGCCATTTCTATTGCATTTTCTTGGTCAGAGCCAGGCACCAGTCAGCCCATATTCAAAGGGAGGGAATAATAGAATCCAAAGTTTTATCAGTGAGTGGGATGGTAGCTACTATTGTGGCCATCTTTACAAATACAGTTTAAATCAGTTTAATACATTTCAATCTGCTACTATAAAGTGTCATATACTTTATAAAATTACCAACCTGATTAACAATCAGAGGGTCATTCTCTAAAAATAATATTTTGGAAGAGCAAAATATGGTAGTGGTAACTTGTGTGCCATAGCAAACAATGGGCATATTCAAAGAGAGAAGAGTTTTTTTAAAGACAAAAATGAGGAGGACCTCCTGAGATAGTTTGGAATAATAATCTTTGGCCATGAGTGTTAATGAGAAACTAAAGCCAATCTAATGTTGAACAGACAGTTGCTAGTCATATATCCTCATATACGTATTTTTTTATAAGTTCCTGATGGGCTTTGTGCAAGCTTGTGGTGCTGGAGTTTCAGCAAGAAACAAATGCTCACTGTCACAAAGCCAAATCACAATGTGTAACCAGAGTTTGGGAGTCCCAACAGATTGGGCTCAGCTATCTGTCTCATATGCCAGTCAAGGAGAATTTTGAGCAGTGGTATGGGGCCAGGAAGAGCTGTAATCATTGCAGACAACTGGGAGGACAAGAACTTCAAGATCTGTCCTCAACAAGCTGACAGAAGACTGGGAGTTTTATGGTGAAGGGGAACGAAGGCAAAAGTTGGAAGGTTGCATAGCTGGGGTGTTTGCCTAGTTGATAGAGTAGTCAATGTGGTAGAGTCAAGGTCAGGTCAAGGTCTGTTTGATCATTACCACAGGACTGGTTCTGTGAAAGCCAGCACATTGAGAGGGCAATTTGGTTCCCAAGGTGAGAGGATGGCTCCAGCTTAGAGGGGAAGCCTCAGTTTCCACCATGGAAAAAGTGCCCCCTCTTGGGGGTGATCTGTGCTGTGAGGCTCCCTGACACTTGAGGTAGTTTGGGTCTGTTGTCATAAAGATGTCTACTAATCAGACCTGCCGTTCCTCTAATCTAAGGTGCCCAGAAAGAGTAGCTGTGAAGAAAAAGTTAAAGAGACAAATGGAATCAAAGAGGAAAAGGTCCCATACCCAGCAATAAAAACCCATTTTTGTCTTAAGCAGAAATTTTTCCAAATAATAGATCCAAAGAAATGACCAGCAATAAAAATTTTACAAAAGCGTGATGTTCATTTATTTCAACATTTTCATTTCATTGGGTGAAACAATGGAGATCTCTTGATAAAATCTTACTCAAGAGTGAAAGAACTAGTAAGTTGTCAAGCCAGCATGCTAGATCCCATTCCTTTCTACCTGCCATTTCACCACATTCATTGATACAGCTTGCCTCTATAGCTCTAGGTCAAATATCTGCAAAATATGCTCTGTTTTGTAGAGCTCATAATCTAAGAAATGTTTTTTTCTCATTTTTAAGTAGTCATAAAAATTAAAAAGAAGAAAAGTATTTTGTGACATGTTTTGTGATATACACAATTTAAGTTATAGTGTTTATGCATAGGGTTTTTTTGGAACATAGTTATATCATTTCGTTTCTCCAATTTTTGTGGCTGCTCTCAGACTACAAAGGCATTGTTGAGTAGTTTGACAGAGCACCATTTAGGCCCACAAAGCCTGAAATATTTAGCATCTAACAGTTTAGAGAAAAAGTTTCCTTACTGCTGCCCTTGGTTTTTACCTCAGTTTGATCAATTATTTATTTATTTTTCCCGTATCTGCCTTTTCTCTGCCCCCACCCCCCTTTCATACACTCTTTCCTTTATTCTTTCTTCCTTCATTTCTTCTTTTCATTCTTTGGATACTTTTCTTTTTATGATAACAATTCCCTCCAAATGGTTTCCTTTGATTTTCACATGTATTTATGTTCTTTACTTCTATTACATCTATTAATGAGAGAGCCTGAGTGACATTTCAAAAGGGGATTGAACTCCAAAAGCAGACATTTATTTCCATGTTATGTACACGTAGAACCTCAATCACTGATATCTTCAGCAATGAAAAATTCAACTGAACAGGAAAGATGTTAAAACATAGCATATTAAAAAAATAAACAAAACAGGACATTATTTGTACCTCGGCTGTAAGTATATCCATGGTGCATTTCTTTACATTTTCCAGGGTTTTGCTTGAATACTTCCGATGTTTTCCCTCACCATTGCGTTTACATAGACATCCACAATTCTTTTTTTGTTATTCCTCTGTTTCAGTTTTCTCGGATATTATCCCCTGAGAAGAGGCAAAAATAGTGCAATAATTCCTTTCTAAATGTGTAACTTTGAAATCATTCTGAAAAATAATCAAATAAGAAGTCACTACCTACATTATCTGACACATATGTGAAAGGTATCTGAAACTTGCAATATAATCTATTTATTTATTTATTATCTCTTACTAGAATATGAACTTTATAGGTCAGAAATGTGGGTTGGTTTTGCTTACTATTATTCCCCATTGCTTGGACCAAAAAAATCAATATTTCTTGAATAAATAAACAAAGTTAGTCTTATGTGACAAAATTTAAATGAAATAACAAATTTTAATTGACTTAAATTGAAACTAATCATTTTACATTTTAAAATAAAATCATTTGCAATGATTTTACGCAATTTGATGAAAATTTAGCCCAAAAAGTTCTACATATTTTAACTTAAATTATATTTCCATTTTTCCGATAAAACAAAATAAATCTGAACTGTTTTACAATATCTTAAAATGTTTAATGTTTTTAAGTGACAAGAAAATGGTTTAATATGTCACTAATTTTGAACATCACAAAATTAGGAATTGAATGCAAACTGCTAATGGGTAAGAAGAGAGACTTAAACTCAAACGTATAGAAAAATTGAAAGTACAATAGTAATAACATTATTTCCTGATCCAAAATTGTAAAAATGTTGTTATAGTAAAATGAAGTTTTAGAAGCAGCCATTGCATTTAGTAGTCATGCCTTGTTTCCCAGCTTGGAACAATTTCTCCAGTCTTCATTGATTTGTCAACCTTGAACACTTTGAAATTCACAGGATAGTTAGCTTGTAGAATATCCTTCATTTGGGTTTGTCTAATATCTTTCCTTTTTCAGAATTAGGTTATGCACTATAGGTGGAAATATTATAAAAGTGATCCCATTTATTTCTCATTTCTTGTATCACATGATTTATATTCCCCCTTTTGGCCATAACAAACTTTGCTCACTTGTTTAAGGTGACATCTGCCAGCTTTTCCATGGTAAAGATGTTCATCTTCCCCTTTTGATTGCTAAGAATTTGGGGGACAGGCTATTACTGTGAAGTTATGGATTATTTCTTTGATATTCTTCATGAAAATTTCAATTAGCTCAGTTTTTCAACCTACTAATATGTATTTTTCAAGGCTGCCTAATCTATTCATTTGGGCCATGATCTATTACTATTATTATTCATTTTTATACTTAATACATGCTCTCTTTGTCTGGTTGGAGCCCTTGGAGTTGTGTTTTGTGTGATTTTGCTGTTCTCAGCATTCTATGAGCATGCCATTGCTTTTCAATGTAGAAAAGTGCATCAGGCTTACCTTGTATGTTCTCTTTCCTTGTTCTGGTGGAATTTTCATCATTTCTCTTGTTTCCAGGTCCTTTCAGTGGGCAGATTGAGAAAATACATATATTTTGATGTTAGATACATTTCAAATCTGTCCTACTTTGGTTTTTTTTTTTTCTTATGTGAGCCTCTGGAGGTCCAACAAATGTATGTTACTATATAACTGGGTAACCATTTGTTCTCTAAGAGCATTCACAAATGCAATTACTCACTCTTTCAGTAAAAAGGTGAGTGGCCAATTTTACTTGTAATTAAACAATTACCCCATGGTTTCATTTCCCGTGCTTTCAACCCATGTGTTATTAAACATTGTTTGTACTGTATCTAAAACATACAGAGGGAAGTCAGCACCAAATTTGTAAACATTGGAATAGTGTATTTGAGGAACCACATACTTTCATCTAGAATATAGCCCCAAAACTTAAAATATGTGAGGCCAACCCATTTTCTGGTCCCCCTTTCTGTCTCTCTTAGGCAGAAGCTTTCTTTCTCCCAATAAATTTTTCCTACTCTTAATCTCCGTTGTTCTAGAATTCATTCTTCAATTTTAGAGAACACAAACTCTCATTTCGGATATCTAGCAGGTTTGGGAGTTATACCTTTTCCCCCTTTATCATTTTGGAGGTCTTCCACCAAGATTACTGGTCAGAGGTAAGAATTTGCTTTTGTTCCATAGGTTCTAACTTTTGTCTTTTTGCTTCATAGATTGTTACTATTAATTTCATAAGCTCTGGCTATTTGTTTCATAGATTCTGGTTTCTGTTTCATAAATTCTGGCCTTTGTTTTGGCTTTTGTTCTGAAAGTGTCTTAATTTTAGTTGTGTCATTTAAATGTTTGCATTTCTTGTTTTTCTTATGCATTGTCTTTTGTTAAAATTACATTTTATTCTTGTTTTGTATATGTTGCATTTGGACTTAGTTGCTTAAAAATGTTGTAAAATGGGTCACTTATAAAATCATCTCAGATAAAGACAGTTCAGACTTTTATCTGTCCCTTATAGAATGGCAAACAGTGGTTACTCTGCCAGCTAGTAATTGCCTTTAGATTGGCTGCCACTCTCAAAGCAGAGGAGAGGTTTCTCCAGTTGCCCTCTGGTGAATCCCCACTCTCATTGACACCAATGGTGGGTGGAATGTTGACCAGATAGGCAATTGGGTTCCTTTTGGAGACAGATCTCTGATTGCATGGAACTAACAGAAACTGAGGTGACAACTGTGGGGTCATGGCCAGGGATACTCTCTGGCAGATACCAAAGGTCCCTCAGAAGAAACTAGCTCCTGACAGCCCATCTGGGTATTCAGCAGAAAATCTCCACATCTTGTCCCTATCTGGACTCCTCAGTGAGGTGAAAGAGGAACTCTATCAGGGATCATCAGATATCCTCTGTCTCAGAGTGATATGAAATGATGCCATCAGAGCCCTTTCTTAAGTCTCCATTAAGAGTTGAGCTACAGGTTTGGACTGCTTTCTCTACTACTGGTAAGACAGACCTCTAGACAAATGTAAAAAAATCAAATCTTTGATAGATTAAAAACTACCTGAACTTTCTCTCCCCCTCCTAGACATGGTCTTCATTTATGTGGGTAGGGGAGAAAAATGCCTTTTTTGATTGGTTGTGAACTTTGGAACTTTGAGTGTGGACTTATAGAGTGCTATATGGTGATTTTTGGATGTTTAACTAGCTTGAGCTTTATTTGGACTTTTTACTCTCTGCTAGTGAGTTGAAAATTCCCCTTAAACTTTTCTCCAACTTGTTGGGAATTCTTTTGAGAATGCCTTGTAGTCAGACCGTTCCTCCTTCCAGAAAGTCAGACTAAGGTAACTTGCAAGAACTGTTTTGTCTTACACTAGGGAAAATAGCAATCAGTAACTTGCATTTGTGTTTTTACATGCTGACTAGAATATGGGACTATTTTGGTCAGTCTTTCTCTTCCTTCATGTGTGCACCTAGGAAGTAGATAAAGATGCCTTTACTATGCAGATTGTAGCTGCTAGAAAGACCTATGAGTTTCAAATACTTAGTGAATTTAAAATGGACGTTAAAGGAGTAGCCTTGTCTTAGTAATATAATTTGCCTAAATGACTGGATAGACAACAGAAATTTCTCAGAGCTTTCTCTGCCCTATGGCCCAGGGAAGAATCTCTGACTTACTCCCTCTGGAGGTGACCTCTTTTTGCAGGAAAAGTGCCCTAATTTGACTGTTGACCTATTTTCCTTTCTCTTTCAAGGAACTAGAAAGCAGTGGTTTAAATCTCTTGGTTTGCTATCAATACTTTCTTCTCTAAATATGATTGTTATGGCTGAAGTCAATTGTAACTTGTGTTTTACGATTACCTACTGGAGTACGGATATGAGTTACCTGAGGAAGATAATATCGCATGCTGGTAAAGGGTAGATAGTCCAGTTTGGTCTTATTTTCTGGTTCTCTCTGCAGAGGGTAGCTACCTACCCTAGAGTGATATAAACCTTGGGACATGCTAGGGGGCACAGGAATCAACCAAAGACTTATGGATGCCACATTTGTTTCTCTTGTTTCAAATTGGGACTCTATATCTGAACCTCTTACTCCTTTGGAATATATTAAGGAGCAATTTAGTATTTCTCTACACCTGCGTGTGGTGTGCCTACCTCCTAAAGCCAAGTACACAGAGGAAAGTAGTATGATGCTACTCCTCACCCTAACCACCAGGTGCCGAGGGTGGAATTTCTAGCTCAGCTATAATTAATCTCCATGAGGATATATCCATCCTTAGCTAAGTTTCTGAGGTCCCTCAAAGACAATATCCCTTGGGCTGGGGATTTAGCTCAGTGATTTTGCCATCTGCTGCATAAGCACAAGGACCGGAGTTCAATCCCTGGTACCCCCCCCCCCAAAAAAGACAATATCCCTTGCAGGAAGTAAATGGCAAATATGGGACTATCTATGTTCATGTGTCTTTTTCTCTCAGTAAGATTAGACAGATCAAATGAGATTTAAAAGTTTTCAGGTGACCCTGATATATACATTGAGGTCTTTAGAGGGCTTATTCAGACCTATGGACTAGATTAGAAAGATGTAATGATGCTGTTAAATCAAACATTGATTTCTAGTGGCAGACAAGTAGTATTACAAGTTGCTACTACATATAGAGACAGATATTTTAATTTTGGAAGCTCGAAAGACAGGCAACCAGGGGAACAACTGGTTCCTACTAGAAGACAAGCAGTTCTTATGCAAGACCCCCACTGGCCTGTCAATCAGATAGGAGATTAAATAGAAGACATTTTCAGGCATGTATTCTTGAAGGTCTAAGAAACATGAGAACTAAGTTCTTCAATTATTTTAAATTGTCAACTATTTATCAGGAAAAATAGGACATCCCTACGTCCTGATTTGATAAAAGGAAATACTATAGTTTTTCCCAAGTCACAGTCTTGCAATGTGTAGATGGTATGCTGTTATGTCCCTCCTCAGAAGAGCTTTCTAGCCAAGGCGTCTGCTCTCCTGAATTTTCTAACAGGCAGGGGATATAATGTTTCTAGATCTAAGGCACAGCTTTGCAACCTTGAGATAAAATATTTAGGCCTTATTATATCTAAGGGAGCCCAAAGACAGGGATAAGAAAAAATTAAACCAATTCTTTCCTTTCCACAGCCCAAGATTCTAAAACAGCCAAGGAGATTCCTAAAAATTACAGGCTTTTGTTGCCTTTAGCTAGGATATAGTGAGATTGTGTGACCCCCTCAATCAGCTTATAAAAACCCCCCAAAAGACAGAGACCCATATTTTCACCTGGGAACCTGGTTCCAAAACCACATTCCAGAAGCTTAAACAAACACTTTGAAGTCCCTGCCTACAGGACACCATCTCAGTTTGTAAGTTAATAAAAGGTGAGACATGGCTTTGGGAGTGTTTCTACATCAGGGAGCTGCTCAACACCCTGTAGGGTATTGCAATCATAAATTAGATATTATAGATTCAGAGTAATTCATTAAAAGGGTCAACTCTAAACAATATAGTTAGAACATTTTCATTCTCTTTCAAGAGGCAAAATGCAGCCATTTGGGTTCTTTGCTTATTAGTTTGATTTTTCTGCTTGGCAATGCAGTGGGAGTCAATCATAGCTTTTGTCTCTAGAGACATGTTATGCTAAGATTGCAGATCCACTCTGGAAAAGCTCCTGATCTTAATTGTCCTTCCACACCTGAGATTTAGTTCTTGTGGCATACTTAAAAGAACTCTCCTGTCCCATTTCCACTGCTGTGCTCCTGAGAAATAACGCAGTTTGATTCAAGGTACTTCCCTTTTCTGTGGCTGCTAGATTTCAAGACAAAGCTTCCAGAATGTTGAGTTTCCCCTCCCTGGAATCCTTCCAGAGTAAAGCTGACCTTCATTTATCAGTGGGTCATATAGAAAACTGGTCTAAGTTTAATCCTGAAACTCTCAAAAATAAATGTGAAAGTTTTAGTTCAGATTTATCTATCTTTCAGCCCTCAGGCAAAATTAGAGAATGATAAGAACAGCTAACCTGGCTCTGGCCACTTCCTTAAACCTCTAGTCTGCTGGCACTGGCACTGGATGAGATAAAGTCTAAGGGACACCATAGATTGGGCACAGAACAAGAAGTACAGATGGGGATGTCTTCTTTTCCTTTGTTTCTTTTCAAAATGAAAAAAACAAAGCTGTCATAGGTAGACATCTGCAGCACAGCATATTGGAGCCTTCCCTCACTGCTTGGAATTCATACTTAGCTCCAAAGAGTGTCACCTAGTCTCTTCTACATGCAAACCTGGCCTGAGCAGACCCCACTGGAGAAAATTAAAATTACCTTTAATGGTCTGTCCCTTTAGAGGAAAAATTACATGTGGCTATCAAACAACTATGGTTATCAAAGCAACAGTGAGAAGCCTGTATAGCTGGGTATTCCAGTCAGATAAACTCTAAACTTAGGGCCCATCTTAAAACCATTTTTGCTTTCACAGGTGTAGAAGATTTTTATTCCTTTTGATTTTTATTACAAGAGATCTCTGTTAATTGATCTTCAAAATTCTGACTAGTCTTTTTTATAGATATGAATCTAAAAATTATAAAAGTTATTATAATTCAACTTGCCCAAATACATCTGAGTGCACTCTTGTTTATAAACAAGTTGTCTTATGTGTGTGTCTGTGTGTCTGTTCAAGTTGTTAAAACACATACAGCTGTTTTGTTTGAATGTTTTTCTTTTAGCATTTTGGATTTTTTAAGATGTATAATATCTCAGGAATCTTTCATTGGTCAAAAATAATGTGTTAATTGTTATGATCTGGCTCTCACAAGTCATCTAAAAATTTGTTAAGATAATAATAAAGACTCTTGGGCTTAGGAAAACCACTGGACAGGACTCCCCTTGGTAAATAAAGGAGCAGCTGCCTGGAAAATAATTTATTCAAGCCTTTGTTCACAAAGGGGACCCTGGTAATTTCCACAGCCTTGTGGGAAATACATTGCTAAACATATTATTGTGATGTATATACATTGGTCATGGTCTAAGTTTTCCATGGGAAAACAAGGTTTTATTTAAAATGCTCTTGGTACAAAACAAAATTAAGGGACAAAGGGTTTCATATACCTGATATTCATTGTTATTTCATGGAATATATATTCATGCCTTCTGGGTGTACAAGTCTTCTAGGATATTGCTTATGGTAATGATCTTTTTAAACTCAGGTATCTGGCTTTCTCTTGCATTCCAGCTACTCCCTACAAGAGGTACATGTCAAGCCAACATGAGATAGCCAGTCAAATAGTAGTTTTCTTAAAAACTTATGTGATGTATATTATATGTGTCACCACACTTAGGGATGTTCAGTCACCAAACAGTTGAAACAATGTCACACACTAAAATTAGAGGCTAGACATTATGAACTCCATACATTTATAGGCCAATATGTATGTTCTCTTTAGATGGCATCCTACCAAAGGATAACAAATAAGAGTTTTCTTTTTGTTATTTAATGTCTTGTGATCAGATGGAGGTGTTTGACTAAAAGACTATTCTGTACTAAGATGGGCATGTGGTACAAAGACAATGTCATCATGATTGTCATGCTAAAATACTATGTATGACTCTTGATCTTAAGTTTCTCTATAATATGTAACTATTGTCTGTTAACATTCTACAGGGATTCAACTACTGAAACAACTATGGTTGATAAGAAATAACAGCCCTCTAACTGTGTTTTATACTTCAAAAGTGCTTGATGTCTTAACTATTATAATAGTTAAGCTCCCTGCTCCTACTGAAATACATATGTCATTGATCTTTTCTTCTGGGTATTCAACAACTAAAGTTTGGAGACCAAAACCAGAAAAGTAACTAGGATAAGAGGACTGCCAATATTTTGGCACTGGCCCCTTGAGGTCAGAGGTCAACAAAGATCCAGGATACAAAGGAATCTTTCCTACACAATCCTACATCTTTGGTAAGTCACTTAACCTCCTGAGCAGGGAGATAGCTGGGCACCAGAGGACAAATGTAACTTGTGCCAAAGAAGGGTCAGAAACAGGGAAAAATCCCCCATGCTTTCACTGAAACCAACATGGTCAAGAAAGGCCATGACCCAACCTGGTGGCTGACACTGACAGAGAAGCTGAGAAGCTCTATGCATGGTTCCAAAGTAATGCTTGAGGAGACTTAACTGACCTTGATAGATAGCAAGAAGTTCATACTGATTTGACACAGGTCTGACTTTAACTTGGTCTTAAACACCCAACAGAAAAGAATAACCAAAGATGTATAAAATAATGTCATAGTAATAAAGCTAGATATAAAAAGAGGCTCCAGTCACTAACCCCTTCTGGCAGTTTCTAGCTACACCAGTAGCTGACCACAGTTATGGATCATTAGGAAAAAACTATGGTAGAATCTATAAGAGTCAGAAGGTTACAATCACTATTTCAATTTCTAAGTGTGCCTTTCTTCCCAACCTGCCCTTCCATTCTAGTGCGCTCATGCTTAGATTATACATGCTTTAATTTTTAAAAAGTTTTGTTTATTCTTGACTAAAGGCTGCCAAACTCCAAGCAGTCATACAAATGGAACCAATGACAAATGTGCTAGAATTATTTTTCTGGGATCCACCAGATTGACCTTGTAAACAGCTTATAACTGCTAAACTATACAGTATGACTTCTATGTTGGGATTCTGAAGTCCCCTGGACCTTCTCCTCATCCTCTTTGTGGGAAGCTATTACTAGTTCCTCCCAATGGAAACCCTTACTGGCTATATTCATAGCAATCCTGATGACCTTATAATTTGATCCACATATTAATGTTTCTTTGGCTTTGTCTCTTACTGTTTTAAATGCTGATGACAACACTGACCCTCTTTGCTGGAAGTAGCCACAGAGGTCTTTCCCCTTTGCCCCCTCACTGCAGTTAGGGGTACTTCTTCAGAGGGGGGAATATTACAGATAGGTAAGTTAATTAGATATCTTGTAGGCAGTTAGACAGGGCCAGCAGGAGGAGCTGTCAAGGAGCCAACATGGCTCCTTGACACATTCACTGAAGACACATTCACTGAAGGCCAGAAATGTAAATGAGAGAAACTACACACCCTTGTGCTTGCCCTGGGGATAAATAGCAGTGATTGATATTCTAAATGGGTATCAATCACCTGGATGGGGGTGGGGTCAAGGTCTTAACCCAGCCTCTCCAGGAAATATCCCTGACCTCCGTGCTTACTGAAAATCCTTGTGTGCTTGCTATGTGACTTCTCCCCCATTTGACCACCATTTAATCAATATTACCTGGGTGACTGTATTTATAATCTTATTGGTTGGTCATGGTTTTGTCCCACCTCATGCCCACCTTGTAAATTTCCATTAGGTCTTATAGTTTTGTCCCACTTAGTACTCACCTCACCACATGGCTTTGCTGTATAAAACATCTTTGAAAGGTGGGGTGGGTAGGCAACCCACTTTCAGGTTCTCCTTCTGTTTCTCTTAAGCAGAAGCTTTCTTTCTCCAATAAATTTTTCCTACTCTAAAAAAAAATCTTAAAATATGTGGAGACAGCACAATTATATTTTTACTTTTAGTAGGAAACACAAAATCCCTATGTAATGAATTGTAGAATTGTAGAATGAAGTATCCATGTCAGTGCCTTTAAAAATCACTGGCTCATGCAAGGGCTCTCATTTCATAGATCATTTGTTGTAATGTCTCCACAAAGTCAGCAGATTTTAAACAATGAATAAAAGTGCTCCTGTTTTCTTTTCTACTTTAAGGTAAATGTAGTCATAGATGATAGATGAATGGACATAGATAGAAAGATAGATGGATAGATAGATAGATAGATAATTAAGAAGGAATGATTGATAAAATTTTAACACTTCTTACTTCATTTCACCTGAACAATGATATTACATTTTTATAAGAACTCTATCTTAACTATACAATTCAAATAACTTATTTTAAATTTTATGATAGGCAGAAAATAACTCTTTCTGTGCCTTTCTTCTCCCATCTCTGTGCCCACCATGATGTTACCTAATCTCTTCCTTGTATTCTCCGAGTTATGAGATTTAGGTTCTCCCGTCCTATAACTTGTATAATGATAGAGTGGGAATTACTGCCTATATCTAACTCACCATGACAGGTAACCCTTGGATATTGCTGTCTCACAAATTAAGGCCCACCTTCCTCATTTGTCATGTGATGATTATTCTTTCATCTGAGAAAAGAGAGGTCTGATAACAAGTTCCATAAAAGCATGTGATTATGTGGGTTGAAAGTCTTCCACTAAGTGGATGTTTTGAACATTCCAGTAAGGGCAAGAGAAAAGCATGAGATAGTCTTCAAAGACTTCATACTTACCTTTACTTCACAGGAATTAGAAAACATTAAGATTTTGGCCAAAAATATTGAAATAGTTAAATATTTTAAAATGCTTATTCTTATCTCATGTTTCATAAAGTTACTGGTGAACTCTTTTAACTACAAAGAGTAGAAGAGTCTTCAAAAGTTGTTTGATCAAGTCACTTCTATTAAACAGGTAGAAGTCTTATTTCCAGCTGTTCCTACAACTACTGGTGGGTGTGTAAAGATTAATTCTAACCCTCAGATTTCTGTTTAGGAAAGCCACATCTTTTCTAAGATTTAAGCATATCTACAGCATGAAACATTTTTCCTAGCCTCAAAAAGTCCAAAATCTAATGGGAGAGACAGGCAGTAACTCAGCAGAGCACATTGTGATTAGTGATATTTAAGTAATAATAGAATATAAGGTAATAAAGGAAAGTGGATAGTTTTATGTGGAGATTCATAGGACTTTGGCATTCAGAGCTGGTATAGAGGCATTCTTTAGAGTATTAAGGTAACAAGTAAAATCATTTCCTGAAGAAAGACTAGAAAGCAAGACACCAGGATTTGGGAAATATAGAGCAATGAGAAGACATGAAATAATCATTCACTAAATAGTTTTCAATACACCTGTGACAGACTAAATAGCCTTACAAAATCTCTGATCTCTTTCCATTGAATCTAGGAGGGTTCTGTTCTAATAGAATACAAACAAAAATCATGCAGTGCCAGTTTTTAGTTCATAAAAGCTTTATATCAAGCACCCCCCCCAATAAAAAGAGGCTCATGTCATGTGCTCATTCATGAGGCTTTTGGGAGATGGCTGAATTATGGGTGTGTGTGTGTGTGTGTGTGTGTGTGTGTGTGTGTGTGTGTGTTACTAGTTTAAGGGTATGATAACTGGATCGGTCCACTCATTGATTTTGCATAGTTCTGGATGTGGCTGAATGGATTTACTGTAAGAAGAAGGCCCATCTTTGGTGTGGGAGCTATCAACCAATGGAATAAAAAGGAAAGATAGGCTTACTGTTTGCTCCTTTCTCCCTGTCCCATTATGAACTGTTTCTCCTCTGTGATGCCCTTCTGCTATGCTTCCCTGTCTTTAACCAGCCAACTATGATCTGGAACCTCTATAAACTATGAGCTGAAATAAACCTTTCCTACTTTAACTTGTGAGTGTTGGATATTTTGTTCCAGCAATGAGAAAGTAACTAAGACAGTACATGAATGCTGATCCATGACAAAATATTGTTTTCATTTTAAGCCACTAGTTTTGAGATAATATATTACATGGACAGGAAAACAGAACAATCATCTACATACCAGAGCTACTCCAAGCTCCTGGACTGTAGGAGAAACACTGACAACAAAAATTCCTGTGCTATTGGTGCTCAGAATAGTCTTGTGTGTTTAGAAATTGGGTTGAGGTGTAGAAGAGGGTGAGATGTGGCAAAAGGGAGTTGAGAAAAGTAAGTTTATTGGAAATTATATTAATAATGAGGAATTTATAATTGTTTAGGAATTTATTGAAATTTGTAAATGCAAATAAATATTTGAGTGGAAAATTATGACTTAGACTAGTAATGAAGGTAGTGTTAGTATTTAGGTTCAATTGAAGAAAGAAGTCATTATAAAACCCAGAAAAAGTTAATGAGAGCTTGATAAAAAACAAAGAGAATGGAAAAGAAAAGTTATGTCTTTAAATGGGCAGAAATGGTATCTGTGTTGTTAATCAGTTTATTGAATATCTTAGAAAAGTGTTATGCTTTAGATCTAAAAATGTTTTTTATTTAGAGGTTGCATTTTTGAACAATGATTGGATTAACATATATGTATTTTGTGTATATTTATTAATTTATTGATGAGTTCATAGCTGAATATCATCACTGGGGGCATGAATTGGGAGGGTATATTCTTGTCCCTGGCTCCTCTCTTCCTTCTTTGCTTCCTACTTTCCACGAGTTAATTATATTTCTTCCATCATTCCTTTCCACCATACTATTTCTGCTTTGAAGCCAACCAACCATCTACTGGACCCACTGAAATCATGAGCAAAAATGAACCTCTCATCCTTTTACTTGGGGATATCAGGTACTTAGTCCTAGTGATAAGAAAGTGACTAACACAAAGAATATCTGGCACAAAAAAAAAGATGTTGGATATATCTTTGTGAAATAAATTAATTTCAAAGCACATAAATATGACAGAATCCAAGGCCACGTGGGCGCCAAAAGCACCCTCCTGCCCCCCAAAGTCAAAATGAGAAAACATGTAAATAAGTCTCAAAACCAGACCTCCAGATCACCTACAGCAACCTCAAAGGGAAATGAGAGGAACACTCTGATACTCAACCAGCTGGACCCACTAAACTGGCAACAAAATGAGATCTAGAAAAAATAAAATCAGAATAGTTTCTTAGATAACAGGAGAAATTGTGCTCCTAGTGCAAGACATGATTAATAAATCTAGAGAGGAGCTGAGGAACATGATGGAATCCCAACATGAGAAACAAATGGAATCCATAAAACAGATGCAAATAGATTTCCAGGACATGAAAAACTCCACTGAAAGTCTACCCAGCAGAATGAGCCAATGTGAGGACAGAATTTCAGATTTAGAAGATAAGATTGTAATTAGTGACCAGGAAAAGAAAAATTGCTTCAAAATTATAAGGGAACATGAGAAACCAATCCAGCAGCTGCTAGACAATGCAAAGAAGAATAACATAAGACTGATTGGAGTCAATGAAGAAAGAGGAGAGAGTGCAGATGACATTAAAAAAAAAAAAAAAACTCTTCACAGAAATAATGGCAGAAAACTTCCCAAGCAGGGGGAAAGAGCTTGACATACAGATAAGTGAGGCATATAGGACTCCAAATAGCCTTGATCAAAAAAAATCTACACATAGGCATATAATTGTTAAGATTCCAGAAACACAACAGAAGAATAAAGTTCTACAAGCAGTTAGAGAAAAGAAACAAATCACATACAAAGGAAAGCCCATCAGAATCACAGCAGACTTCTCAACACAAACCATCAAGGCAAGAAGAGATTGGATTGACATATTCCAAGCCCACTGCTCCTGGTCCAGAGGAAGGGGCTTCTTGGCCACCATCCCTACCACTGCTCCTGGCCCCTGTCCCACTTCTCTCAGCTCAGAGGAGGTGAGCCATGCAGGTGCCAACAGCAACCCCCTGCCCCACCAGTTGAAAGAGCCTCCAACCCAGATTGATGTACCCTGAAAAACTATCTTTCAAAATTGATGGAGAAATAAGATACTTTCATGACAAAGAGCACCTTAGAAACTTCGTGAAAACCAAACCAGCACACCAAAAAATTTTACACAATATCCTAGGAACAAACATTGAGGATCACAACCCCAGGAAGCAAAGCAGAATGAACCCATCTGGCACGACAAGAAATTAAATGTAAAGGAGGAGAAGCCAACAAAAAGTAAAAGTCATGGCAATGACAAGTCAATACATTTCAGTTATAACCATCAACGTTAATGGTCTCAATTCATCAATCGAAAGAAATAGACTGGCAGAATGGGTCAAGAAGCAAAATCCAACAATATGCTGCATACAAGAAACACACTTAATTCAAAATGAAACTCATAGACTGAGAGTTAAAGGGTGAAAAACAATACTCCATGCAATGGGAACCCAAAAATGCTGGAGTAGCTATCCTCTTTGCAGATCAAGTAGATTTCAAACCAACACTGATTAAGAGAGATGAAGAAGGACACTACATCCTTGTAAAGGGAACAATCCAAGAGGAAGAGATGACAATCATAAATGTACCAAACACTAGTATGTCTAACTATACAAAACAAATACTAATGGACATGAAAAGTCATATAGGCACTAATACAATTGTAGTGGGGGACCTCAACACCCCACTGTCACAAATAGATAGATCAACTAGACAAAAAATAAGTAATGAAATAGTAGAATTCAATTTAACTCTTGAACAAATGAACTTAACAGATGTCTATAGAATGTTCCACCCCACAAAATCAGAACACACATTCTTCTCAGCTGCACATGGGTCATTCTTCAAAGTAAACCACATACTCACACACAGAACATATTTAAGTAAGTGCAAAGGAATCGAAGTTATCTCCTGTATATTGTCAGACCATAATGCAATGAAATTGGAGATCCATAGCAAAAGAAACTCAAAAAATTTCATAAACACGTGGAAATTGAACAACACACTTCTGAATAACCAATGGGTCACAGAGGAAATTAAAGAACAAATCCGATAGTTCCTTCAATTAAATGACAATGACAATGCAACATATCAGAATCTATGGGACACAATGAAAGCAGTCTTACGAGGGAAAATCATAACAGTGAATACGCATATTAGGAAAACAGAATGAGCCCAATTAAACAACCTGATGCTGAACCTCAAGCTTCTAGAAACAGAAGAGCAGGACAAACCCACAGCTCATACAAGGGAGGAAATTATAAAGATCAGAGGAGAAATCAATGCAATGGAGACTAAGCGAATGATACAAAAAAATCAACGAAGCCAAGAGTTGGTTCTTCGAAAGAATCAACAAAATTGACAAACCCTTAGCCAACCTTATTAGAAAAAGGAAAGAAAAGGCCCAAATCCATGCAATTAGGAATGAAAAGGATGAAATTACAACAGACCCAGCAGAAGCCCAGAGGATCATCAATACCTACTTCCAGAATCTATATGCCAATAAGATGGACAACACAGAAAAAATGGACAGATTCCTAGGTACATATGAATTACCAAAGTTGAACGAACAAGACCTAAAAACTCTAAACAACCCAATATCAACCAGTGAAATTGAAAATGTAATTAAAAACTTATCAACTTAGAAAAGCCCAGGCCCTTATGGCTTCACTGCTCAATTCTACAAGACATTTAGAGAGGAACTACTGCCACTACTGTTTAGACTCTTCAATGAAATTGAAAAGGAAACATTACTCCCAAATTCGTTCCTGAAAGCAAGCATCACGTTGATCCCCAAAGCAGAGAAAGACCCAAACAAAAAAGGAGAACTATAGGCCAATCTCACTAATGAACATAGATACAAATATTCTTAATAAGATAATGGCAAACAGAATGCAGAAGATCATCAAGAAGATCATACACCCTGATCAAGTGGGATTCATCCCAGGGATGCAGGGATGGTTCAACATACACAAGTCAATCAATGTAATGCACTATATCAATAGAGCCAAGGACAAAAATCATATGATTATCTCCCTAGATGCAGAAAAAGCATTTGAAAAAATCCAACATGCATTTATGATAAAAATCCTACAAAAAATTGGAATAGATGGTCTCTACCTCAAACTGATAGAAGCCATCTATGAAAAACCAACAGCCAATATCATACTAAAAGGTTAAAAACTGAAATCCTTCACACTAAAATCAGGAACAAGACAAGGATGTCCACTATCACCACTCTTGTTCAATATAGTTTAGGAAACATTAGTCATGGCAATTAGACAAGAGAAAGAAATAAAAGTTCTTATTTTTTCCCCATTCCTAGCCCTCCCTTCACCCCCTCCACCCTTCCCTATTTACAAAGACTTTGTTTCCATTTTTTCCATTTCTCATCATTTTTCCTTTCCCTTCTTTCCTTTCCCCTGCCCCTCCCACTACCCCTACCCCTTTGGACCTTTTCTTCCTATTTTGCATTATCAATTATTCATTCTAATCATTGGTACATTTGAGGTATACAATATAATGATATTCATCATTGGAAATTTACACCTTTACATAATCTCTCTTGGTTCTTATTTTTCACCCTTACCCTGCCCACCCTTCAACCCCTCCATCCCTCCCTATTTACAAAGACTTTGTTTCCATTTTTCCATTTTCTCATATTTATTCCATTCCCTTCTTTCCTTTCCCCTACCCCAATGGATGCACATTGAGGTGATACTCTTAAGCACATTTTTCTATTCTGGAAATGGTCATATGATCATTTTGTAGCAGATTAATATCATCGATAATCCTAAATCACTAGGAGTAAAAGTGTTAGATTCTTTTAATTCAGCTACCAAAAAGATTAAATTTATATTTTAAGCAGTTCTTTAGAGTATCAACTTATTTTTAATTTTATGCCATGTGTATCACAACTCCATCCATTTTGCTCCAATTGTAGTTCTTTTCATCCTTCTATGCATATGGATATGGTTGATTTTGAAAACTACTTTTTAAAAACATTTGGAAGTTTTTCAAAACCAAAAACACATTTGCCAAGTGATCTTTTCCCCCTAAACTTTAAATCCATGGGTAACTTAAAAGAAACTTGGTCCATATGCTACTTCAGATTCACTTATATTGAAATCCTGAAAATTATGTTTAATAGCTATTTGACACACTGGAGCTTTCAAATTAGGCCTCAAAATGTATATAAAATTTCAAAACATGCCCTGTTCCCTATATATCTTTACTACCTCTTCCCCTCCAAGAAAAGATCAGAATTGAAAAGATTTATAGATTATATGCTTTCACTCTATCAATGATTAACAAAAATGTCCATTTATTTTTTTGTAATCATTTTATGGTTTGCATGAAAATATATCCATGCAACTTCTGAATGT
This sequence comes from Heterocephalus glaber, assembly GCF_053883595.1. NCBI lineage: Eukaryota > Metazoa > Chordata > Mammalia > Rodentia > Bathyergidae > Heterocephalus > Heterocephalus glaber. Next base: position 30,391,954 of record NW_028258138.1, on the reverse strand, counting down.
TTTCACTTTTTATTACAATCAATAACCTGAGGAATAAAATAGATTTTGCATTTCTGGTTTTATTCTTTCATTTTTTGAGACAGGGTGTCACTTCGTAGTTGAGGCTTTGAACTCACTATGCAGCCTAAGTTGGCCTTAAATTTGTGGTGATCCTTCTCTGCCTCAGCCTTCCTACCGCTGGGATTTCAGGCATGTACCATCACACCAAGCTTTCCATTTGAGATTTTATATTTCCTGTACAGTACATTAAACACATGAGCTTTTAAGAAACTTTTGGTGTTTAATTTCAAATATTTGTGAGGCTTGTGTTAGCAAGAATAATATAAAGAATGTGGAATTTAATTAAAAATAACACATTAAGCTTATGTTACCAAAAACGAATGCTACTATTGAATTATTTTATGTTTTGTTTTCCCAAGATATATAGACAAACATACTATAGGTTGTTCATATCCATTAATAAAATATCCATTAATTTATGCATATAATAAAATTCAAATTTATTTTAATACTCTACAACTACTAATTAGTTGCATCTGCCATGTCCACGGATTCCCTTGAAACTGTGGTTCTCCTGAAACTCTTTCTGATACTGAACAACTCATACTGTTTTCCAATGACAGTAGCAATTTATCATTCTGAATCTGAGGTTTGTGGACAACGATTAAATATGTGGTATCCTGGAAACAAATCATTGGAAGTAATGTGTATTTGTTGGTGAAATACAATAAAGGCTAGAAAAGAGGTACAAAAAGGGGGTTCATCTCATTCTACACCTTAATTAAGGGATCCTCAATTCTACCAACAAAAACCTTGCTCTGTGTTATCAAAAACAAGTAAACATATAAAATCAACTATTACAGTTTAAAGAAATTCAGAGTTATGAAAACAAATGAGTTTTTTTAAATACAGAAATTTCAGAAATGTATGTTTCTTCTACAACTAAAAACATAGAGTAATTTTAACTACAAAAATTTCAATAAAAATTTTCTCCCATAGCTGTAAATATAATGTTATAAAATGTAAATAAGCCCATAGAGGATTTGAATATATTCAAATTCTGCTTAAAATTCTCATTCAAAATGAGGGCCTCTCTTTTGCTCATACCAGGAACATTATTATTAACACAATTGTCTCCACTGCTTCATTTCTCCTATCACATTGCTAGGATTGACAAAGCACAAAGCCATGTGCAATAGGTATCTGCGTGCACATAGCAATGTTTAGCCTAGGGTGCACTTCATATTGGGCTTCTTAATATGTATTTTTTTCATTTCCAATGCACAGATTGTAAAATCTTGTTTTCAGAAAATGTCCTAATGGTTATCAAATCTCTGCCTAATCTTCTTCCTTCAACACACAACAATTTTTTGGCTCATTGTTAAAACTAAAGCTGCTCAGTTTTTGACACAGTGAAACTAATTTATGTTTATATCTTTCAATCCGGTTCTATCATCAGAATTCTACCCTTCGAAATTCTTTTTCTTTTTGTACTTGTCTATTTCCTCAAAGATAAGTACTAAAGAAAAGAAGTAGTAAATCTTCTTGAGACTTTCTGATGCAAATCTGAGGAAAACAGAATATTTAAAGATTTGTTCACTCAAGGTGGTTGTTGGGAAAACTTAAAAGGTTTTGCTCTTTGCACAAAGTACTTAGACACATGAAGTATCTAAAAAATGGTAATTCCTTCCACGTGTTATCAAAACTTTAAGGTTTTATGCTCCAATAATCCTCAGCTGTTTGAAAATGGTAAACAAAAGTCTGAAGATCAAAACATCTTTATTTTCACCATAAATGATTTCAACCATAATTATAATCAAGTCCCTTGTAGCACCACTCTCCTCTACTAATTCAGTTTTCATTGCTGGATACCCGATGGACTATTTGTCAGTTCAGCCATCTCCTATGATAAATCACATCTGGATTTGGGGTGAATATTAATTCTGCCATCATCATCATCATCGTCACATCATCATCATCTTCATTTGTTTTTCACAATTCTGGTGATTAAATCCAAGACCTTTCATATACCATGCAAGTACTCTACCTCTGAGCTACAACCACAGTTCTGGCTCTATATATATACTGATCAATCTGAAGCAGCACATAATTTTATGCATATTTCTGAACTCTTTCAGGATGCTTGCTCCCAAGATTTCAAATTTTATAAATTTTATAATGGAGAAAAATAGCCAACATTTACTGATATCTTACTATACTCTAGACCCTATTTTAAGAACTTGATGTGCAAAATTAAGTTTAATGCTCATCTCTAGTCTATGAGAAATTGCTTTGCCAACTCTTACACAAAGAAATTATGTTTTAAGGAGGCAAAGTAGCTTGACTAAGATCACACAGTTAATCAGTTTTGAAAATTTACATGATTTACACCTGTAAACTTCAAAGTTACAGCTGAAACATCAAGACCTCTTATTTTCCTTTCTAGTAGTGAACCTGTAGATATGTATTATAATTTTTCTCTTATCAACATGGCTCCAAGACATTTGGTAAAACTAAGAAAATCTAAATAAAGTAGTAGTTTAATTAATATAGTGAAAAAATATTGATTTATTAGTTCTGATAAAGATACCATGCCAATGCAATAAGTCACTAAACATGACTTCTAAGTGTGAGGTATATAGAAACACTCTGCAATGTTCACAACTTTTCTAAAAATATAAATTTATTCTAAAGGAAAAATTGTATCTGAAAAATGCCTCTGTATTCATACACAGCCAATGTTTAAAACACTTCATCCTACCCTCAAGAGAAAATTGCATGTTTTTTCTTAAAAAGGATATATCAACTCATAAACCAAACCATTTGGTTTCATTAAATCCACTTTGTTACAGCCAGAAGCCTTTATTCTGTCTTTTCAAAAGCCATAACATTGTAAGGATTGTGAAAAAGCATGGAAGCAAATTAGTCAAAAGAAAAATATTTGCACAAATGTATTTTCTAATGCTGGAGACTGAACCTAGGACCTTTGCGCTGTGCTATATCCTTAGACCTTTTAATGTTTGGGTTTTTTTACTTGGAGATAGGGTCTTGCTAAGTCTATGAGTTTCCCAGTTTGGATTCAAACTTTGATTCTCCTACTTTAACCTCTCAAGGTGTTGGAATTATAGGCATGTGCCACTACACCTGACATACAAAAATATTATTAAGAAACAATCCATTCTTACTAATGTGAACAATGTTTTTGAGACAATGTCACACCATGTAGTTTAGGCTAGTCTGAACATACTGTTACTGGAGACCCCTGAAACATTGCTAGAAACCTCTGCAGTAGGCTCCAGTCTCCTAATCAGTGTTTGACATAGTCCTGAGGAAAAGAAAACCTAAAAGACAGATCTCAGAGAGACACAAAATGGGGTTCCAGGTCAACCAATGCTGGTGCAACAGGCAAGCGCATTGGCCAGTCCAAGCAACTGATTTTTATTGGTCATCAATTGAGGTAAAGGTGAGCTACACGCAAGGGCAGGACTATGTGAGAAGATGCACAGTTGTGCAGTTTCAGTGAGAATTAATGTAAACAAGGCTCATAAAAGACAAGACAAAAATTAATGTAAACAAGGCTCATAAAAGACAAGACAAAGCATTCTCAAATTAGCACAGAATAGGCAAAATGTATAACTGTAATTAGAACATCGTCCTTCTAGTTAAGAAGGATTTAGTTGTGGGAATGGAATTTGGGTGCGAGTTACTTTAAGCTTGACACATGGGGTTGGGCCAGACTCACTTCTCAAAACAAGCCAATTGTGGGATTAACTCTTCCTAGCCTGCACTGCTTACAGTCTGCTTTGGGCATAATCAGCACTGCAGTCTCCTGCACTATGTAGCCCCAGCCTCCAGAGTGCTGGGATTACCAGTGTGCGCCACCAGGCTCGGCTGTGAACACAATTTAATAATCTTGGAATGACAGGAAGTATTGAATGTAAAAAAAAATTACATTTGCAAAGCATGAGGGAAAAAATTTCAACTTCAAGCATTGAGGTCTTAGTCCAGAAATCTGAAGGAAATTAGAAAATAAGGCTTTAGAAGAATATTTGGAAAAATATAAAAGAATAAATGTCTCTTTCATTAATCTTTGAGAATATTAATCAGCAAACTACAGAAAACGAGTATAAGTTTTGAAAAATGATTATGAGCTCAGAAGTTTTCAAATCAATAGCAAAGCAAAACATTTTGTTTATGCAATAATTTATAGTATCCTAGTTGAATTAAACAGACTTAAGAACAAATTTCCCCTACAGAAATACATTTTGCCACTTTAATAATCCAAGTTGTTCTTAAGAATGGATTAAGAAGATTATCAACTACCTAACAATAAATCATAAACGCTTATCCTAATAATCAATTTAAAACCAATTTTATGGAGTTTATTAGAAAGCATTTGTTCTTTGCTTCTTATTAAGATTAAAATTTAAATGGTATTAATCTTCAAATGGGTTTTGGCTTAAACTGAGTACATATCACCTTCTTGTTTTTGTATTCCATTGCGTAGGAATTCCAAAGGACCACTTTCTTTCAGAGAAAAACTTGTTGAAATAATTACCTATTGAAGACTATAAATCCTGAGGGATTAGTTATGGATACAGAGCTTTCAAATTTCTACGTCAGTGAATGGAATTGAAAGCCCACCCCACAGTGACTGAAGAATATTATCAGGAAAGCCTCTTAAATGACCTCTAGCACCTGGCCTCAGTAGGAGACAAGTGTCCACTCTTGCTGACCATCTGGGTTAAGAAGCCAGAACATAAAAGGCCATAATTGCCCCCTAAAAATGCTCTATAGAGATTTGGTTTACAGAAAGCATTGAGAGTACACAAAATCCAAGGCCCAGGGTTAATGTAATTTACCTTTCCTGCACCTTCCATATACACAATCCTCCACACACATGCATTCCTGCATAAACTTTATGAAAAGGCATTTATTAAAAAGATAATTTAGAGAACTATCACATCTGCTTTGGTGATGAAAAATTAAGCTTTCTGAAGAGCTATTAAAATTAGGTTGACTAAAAATGGTTGAAATATCAGAGATCTCTATATAAGTAAGAGAATGTATATATTACAATGGTTTTGAAATTTTGAAGACAAATTTAAAAATTATTTCAAAATAGTTTCAAATTGTAGTTTCATAAGTTGATCATCCTCTGGTTTGGGAAATGTAAGTTATTGTCAAGAAACATACATAATGGAGGATGGAGAAAAACATATGGTGAGATTGGCCAAAGTAGGAAAAACAGTGGTCCATGTGCAAAATTAATGATGGAGCTGAATCAAACACATCTCACCAATTACTGTGGCAAACTACTTTCATAGTCAGAATGTGAAATTGAACCCTTATGTTTAGTAGTGAGTATGGATATCAACAGAATTCATACAGCAGTGCTAGGGAATGAAATTCTGGCTACAACTCTCCCCATCTCTCTAACACTTTACCAAGTGGAAGACTATATCAGAGGCACAGTTTCTGTGACTTATTTTGGCCACAATCAGAATGGAGACTTGTGTCTGGTATTCAAATCTTCTTTCTACATAGCATACTAATGTTAGCTAAGCTCTTTTTTTGAAAAATGTGCTTTAAAAAAATTAAAGCTGCTATACAAATCCTTGAGAGTGAGATGGGGAAAAGCCTGTGGTTGATGAAATGCAAATGAGGCTTGGCTCAGACAGCTGGCTGCTTTGGGATGACATGAGTGATAAATGGTTCTTAAAACATGAGCAGGCATCAGCCTCCCGATTCTATGTCAGCCTGGCAAAAACAGCAGTATTATTAGATGCTTCCTTTAATTAATGCAACACTACTGCATTAGTCCGGACACTGCCGATAAATGGGAAAGAACTGATATCAGAGGTAATATCAGAAATCTTTCAACCTTGAAGCTGGGATGTGTTGGCCCAAAGCTGCAGTACCATAAGAGGTTTAATTGTATTTGTAATGTACCAGTGCACCATGACAAAAATGGGGAGATAGTGTAGTCGAGACCAGGAAAGGCTGTGATAAATGAGAAAGAATGAGTGATTACCCAGCTAGGAGGAGTGTGAAAACAGACAAAGGACAAGCAAATGGATCGGGGAAACCAGCTACCACTGTAATTTAAACAGTAAGAACTAGTGGAACTTTGAAATGGAGAGGAGTGTAGTAATTATTTGGTTCTCTGACATTGGTTAGGACTGGAGGAAGCACAGGACAAACAACTTGGAGTATTATAAAATATAATCAGACAAAATGTGCCTTGTAGTAATGGATATTCTTTACCCTAGATGAAAACATACATATATATATATGCAATTTTCAAGAAATACTTTTTAAAATTTACACTACAAACACACGCATGTGCACACACTCATACACATACACACACACACACACACACCAGATGTTTTACAGAAAATAAATCTGGACTTGGCTACCTTTCAATAACATCCCATTTCTTTTGGCTCAAATTTCCACCTAGAAATCAAGTTAAGTCTTTCAGATGGCACTTCACTGTAAAATATGCTGTCTCAAAATAAGGTTTTATTAAAATAGGTAAGCCGTCAAATAATTTTCTGCTGAAAGCAAATGACAGAAGCACCTACCTCAAATCTCACAATGGATACCAATGGGAATTCCCAGAAATCATTTTCCATTTGTTAGTTACAATCACTATAAATACAAATACAACCATAAATATACTTACAAACTGCCTTTCCCAACATAGTTAACATAGTTAGCTGCACTTTCCTGCTATGGTCCAATATCTTCCATCCATGCCTCCCTATAGTGCTTTACATCAAAGATGAACAAACTTCTAAAGTGGGCTAGGTATACTAAGTTGTGTAGAATGGCATGTCTTTCTTAAGTACTCAGCTGCAATTATAGAGCAAAGACAGCAACAGCCAATATGTAATGAATAGATACGTGTGTGTTCAATAAAATTTTATGTGTAAAACCAGGCAGTAGGCTAGACTTGGTCCATGGGGCATTATTTGCCAATCTCTGATGGAACATTTAAACTCTCCATAAACTCTCCATAGTTGGGAAATTTGCCAGTAGTTATAACTCTTCCAACAGGGCTTACAGAGTGAATGTAGGATCAAGTCAAGAATATGTCTTTCTAATATAGCTATACTCCAGGGTATGCTGGTTAAGTATCCATGTTAAATCACAAGATGGCATCCTTTCCTTCACTTTGCTTCTCCTCTTTTGCCCTATACTAATAAAGACCATTAACTACTGTTTTATGATGGAAAAATTAATAAGTCATCTTAACCCAGCCCTTCTTTCCTCTTAATAGTAGCATTGAAGTTTCTTTACCCAAAAACAGCCAACACATTTCAACTCTTCTATAAGTTTCTCTTATTAATCACTGTTTCCTTTTAACATTTGCAAAATTCAGGGGAAAGGGCTTACAAATTTGTGCTAATTATCAATGTCACTATATGCAACCACTGTACCAGTCAAAACACTAATCATTTATCCCAGTGATGGGGAACCTTTTAGAACTTTCAACAATAACAAGCAGCCTGCTGCAACACACATGCCATAGGTTCACCACCACTTACCTATTCCTTCAGCTCACACATCTGTAAACATCTCAGACATGGTTGTTCTACAGCAAATGTAGTTGGACTGAACTTACTCACCTGAAGTTGTCTGGAAGGAGAGAATTCTGTTCTTTACTGACCTGCTTTGGGTAGCTTATTTGGGGAGGCTCTGCTCCACATGTCTTTTTTTTCCCCCGGATATTCTTCTAATGACAATGAAAGAAGCACAACAGATCAAATCTCACTGTGCAAACTCCATTCACACCTTGTTGTTTTCATGCTTGTTGAAATTCCATTAGCCAAAGCAAGTCCAATGAAAAAAGTCAGTTCACCAGCAGTAGCAGAAAGGCACAACACTGGGAGTGAAATCAGGGAAGTGTGAATATCAGATACTCAATTACCATAGACTGGGACTTAATGCTGGAGTGTAACTTCCCCCAACCAAATTCCAGCTGTGTAATCTTGAGTTTAGTTTTTCCATTAAAGCAAGGAAGGTGAGGCCTCCCATATGAGATTATCTGAGCAATTGGGATGATTAAATGAGAGATATGAAATGTGTAAACCACTTAACACAAAGTTAATTTGTAAAAGTGTTATAGTAGTCCCTCGTTATAGGCAGTTCTGCTTTCTGAGGTTTCAGTTACCCATGGTCACCTGATACCTCCTGATGTATTGTCAGAACATCAATATCAGCCTAATGCCATGTCACAATGTCTATGTCATTCACCTCACTTCATCTTGTCATGTAGGCACTGTATCATCTCATCATATCACAAGCAGAGGAAGAGTGAGTATAGTATAATAAGATATTTTGAGAGAAGGAGAGAAAAAGCCCACATTCATATAACTTTTATTGCATTATATGGTTATAATTATTCCATTTTATTTTTAGTTATTTTTTAAATCTTGTACTGTGCTTAACTTATACATTAAAATTTATCATAGGTCTTTCATGTCTAGAAAAAATTGTACGTATATATAGGGCTCAGTACATGCACTTTCAGGCACCTGGGCGACTTTGGATCCCCCCAAAAGGTGTAACTACTCTATTTTGAGGTCAGGAATGATCACTTTTAAATCTTATTCTCCCATAAGGAAAACTGTAGATGTACTTATTTTTACTATAACACAACCTAGGAACATCCACAAGCAAACAGTAATTTATAATCTATGCTCTAGGTAACAGCAAATTTTTATTAGTCTATGACAAGTTAAGAACACCTGATTTTCTCCAATATGGTTAGTTGAGGACTTGGCAGTTTAAAATTTACTGCTTGTGTAATAATAGCAACTTGGCTCTCTATTAATAAATCTATTAGCATAAAAGATAATGCTGTGGTCTTTTCTGAAATAGGGATCTGTTATTATTCAGGCAATAATTGATCCTTTCTCAACTACTTTTAATTTTCAGTCATAAGAGACAAAGTTCATTTTCTGTGATCTGAAAGCAAAATATTTGAATTCTCATATAGATTTCATGCAATTATGAAGTGTTCAATAAGGCCCAGACAAATGATGTATTATCTTTAATTCTTTGTCCCATAATGACCAGGATTAATTAAACATATAGAAAAATGTATTAACTCTCTTTCCTCAGGCTTAAGGTTTGCATCTATCTCTTAGATTTCAACCAATAGTCCAGATTTTAGAATTGAATCCATTATTCTTGACAGAGTCATTCGCCTCTAACACGGATTTTTAACATGCTCTTGGTGAGATCCAGCAGCCTTTCCTATTCCTTAAGAACTTTTCCTGTATAACTTAAAGTTCTGAAATCTTATATCAAGGAGTTGGAGTAACTGAAAAACCAAGATCATCCCCCAACCACCACCAATACATACATTCAAGTACCTCCTTGGGGAAGATGGATTGGACTAGGGTGGGTTATAATTCTTTTCTCTACAATGTTCGTGACATGCTCTAATGAAAGTGTTCACATCTATGTTCCTCTTGATTATAACCAAGGAAGTTTTGATGCTGCGTAAGCATAAATTTTTTGTTTTTTGATTGGAAAAGTGCATGCTGGTTGTGGGGTTTAATTGATGAAAGATGAAATTTAAGAACTGGAGGTCATTCTAAAATTATAATTCTTTCCTGAATCTTGACAAATAACTGAAACTTTATTTTATTAATTTGAGGTTTAGCTTTATTTTCTGCAGTTCCTTGTGCATTAGCATTTTCTAAAACAACTATCTACACTAATAGAACAATAATAATACTATTCATCTTTTAACAATATATAAAGATACATGTGAAAATGGCCAAAGAACACCTTTCTGAGGATGACATCAGTAAAGAGTCAACTCTACTTATAGTAAGAAAAAAAAAACTGAAAAAGCAAAAAAACACACAAACAAACTACAACATTTCATTATTAGAGTAATAGTAGTGGAATTTCTAGGTACACACAATACTAAAAAACAGATGGGTTAACATAACAATGCTTGAAATTTCTATTTAGAATCAGAATCCAAGGCAATAACTAGAAAAACATGGAAATAGGTCCAGCCCCTTGGTAAGATTTAGGAAGTACAAGGAAAATATCTTTTTGTAATAAGACACCAAAATACAATTACAAAAACAAAGCTAATGAATGACTTTAACCGTGACTGCAGGAATCTTACTAGAGTTTAGAGGGAAATAATATCTGCAACCATCTATAGTCAGGAAGCTCAGTCTAAGATTTTCAGTATTTGGCAAAGAGATATATCTGCTGAATGTCAACAAGAGATGATTTTACATAACTATATACAGAAATGTTATGGACAATCATTGTGTATAAACCCACATGCAATACATTTAAATGTTACAAGTTTTAAGCTCCATTGTTATCACTACTCTATTACTTAATTTTTCAAGAATCTGGCTACCTGCCTACCAAGCCCTTGCACTAAATGGCTTTTTTTTTTTCTATATTTGTTCAATTTTCCACCATCTTTTCAAGCCTCAGTTAAAAGTTAAGGCCATGAAACTTTCTGTGAATTTCCCATCTCAGTCTAATCTTCTTTTCCTCTGATCTTCTGTTGAGCTTAAACTATAAGTCTGTCAGCATCTTATACAAAGTAGAAGATCTAGTAATGATATTAATAAATACTTGGATGGTTATATTAGTTATTAATTAGTACAAAATAAATCACTCCAAAACTGGACAATTTAAACAAAAAACATTTATTTTATCACATAGATTAAGAAGGTAAGTAGGAATCAGTGATAACTGGATGGTTCAGTCTTAGAGTGCCCCGGAAGGTTGCCATCAAGGTTCAGGATGAAGTCTGAAGAAAGCTTGGCGAAGACAATAGGACATATTTCCAAGTGAACCCATGTAGCTGTTGACAGTGGCCCTCAGTTTTCTACTGGCTGCAGATCAGAGGCCTCAGTTCTTCTGTACAGGTTTCTCTGTTATGCTACTCATGAAATAAGAGCTGACTTTCCCCAGAGTAAGGGACCTGAGATAACCAAAGAGGGAGAGGGAGAGAGATAGGGAAAGGAATGATTGAAAGTGTGAAGATGAAATTCCTGGTATCATTTATAATCTCCTCAGAAGTGAAATGTCATCTCTTCTAATACATCTTATTTGTCAAAGAGCTTATCTTGTTGAAGTGTGGGAGGTAGTATAAAAGAGTTTGCATTTCAGGACACGGGGTTTGTTGAAGCTAAGTTGGAGGCTGGCTATTACAATCTACCCTCATTCCACCAATAATTCATGTCTGACATGTGAAGTCCACTCCCTCCCAAAAAACCCCAAAGTCTCATCCCATTACAACTTCAATGTGACATCCAGAATTTCATGTTCTAAATCAGATCTAAATGCAGTTGATATTCTCTGTGTGTGTTTCCTTAAGAAAAGCACCTTGGGTCCAGATTGTTTCAATCTGGAGACCTGTAGGTTAGAGAGACCTGTGATCTCTGTGCACCACACACAAACACACAAAGTTAGCATGCAGTAGCAGGACAGGATTACGATAACTGTTACCGGAAGTCTTACTCAAGATGGGTTATATAAATTGAAGTCACACAGATTGGTCCACGGTGAATCTGACATGCATTCAGGCTCATGTGGAAACATCTTTGATTAGGACGAAGGCTAAATTCTACCTGCAAATGATTTATCATGGTTCTGGGCTCCCTGCTCTGGAATTTCGGTGCTGCCCTAAATTATCCTTTCTTTTTCACAAAAGGGCATGTGTGGGCAACTTCTTTGTGATTGCCGAAATTTGGAAGTACAAAGCCTGTCATTTTCTTCTGTCTGTCCCCTTCAGCCAAGCACTCTGTGATTTTTCAAATATAACTTTTCATAACAGTATTTTTGAATCTTTCTAAGGTTCACTTTATTAAACAAAGGTCACAGCCACAAACTGGTGAGATAAATTCTTCTCTACTTCACACTTCTGTTAAAATACTGGGGGAAAAATTGCCTTAAACTTCTTAAAAACCCTATTGTTTGATAGGCGGTATCTATAAATCCATAGCATTCTGGTATATACCACTGGGCATATGGACTAATCTCAATGCAAGGTAAGAATACTGCATACAAGTGTGAATACCATTTGGGAGCTGGGATTACTGAGATACTTCTTGAAGCCTGGCCACCATAATGGTAAATAGATTTCCAGATAATATATGCACTTTCCTTATTAAATGTTGTATCCTAAAAGTTTATTGGGTGCCTATATCTACGATGAACTTTTAAATGCCAACACATTTAATTAGTCACATATTCTGAATCATACATGCTAGTCAAAGTTCTTCAAAGAAACATACCACTACAATGTGCATGTGTGTGTGTTTGTGTGCACATGTGTGTGTATATGTGAAGAAAGAGTGGGAAAGATTTACTACAAAGAATTGTCTCATGCAGTTATGGAGGCTAGCATGTGTAAGTGCATGCTGACAGTCTAAAATCCCAGAGTCTTAGTCTGTTTCAGGCTGCTATAATAAAATCCTATACACAGCATAGGTAATAAACAGTAGAATGTAATTTCACACAATTCTGAAGACTTCAAAATCTTAAAGACATGGCAGATTCACTGTTCAATAAGGATCCGTTTCTTGGTTTAGAAATGGTGTTTTGTAGCTACATCTTCACCCGTTGTAAGCTAGTTCTCTGGTGCCTCTTTTATAAAAGCATGCTAATCTTATTCATGAGGGCTTCATGCCTCATAATGCCAGCACCTTGGCAGTGAGGATTTTAACACATGAATTTTGAGGGGACACAGTTATTTAGACCATAACACCCATAGTAGAACCAATGTTTCAGGTTAAATCTGAAGGCTGCCTGCCACAGAATTCTCATTTGCTTGAGGGAGGTTATTTTTTTTTTTCTATTCAGCCCTTCAACTGATTAGAGGAGGCCCACTACCATTAAGGAGAAAAATCTACTCGAGGTATACCTACTTAAATATGACTTTTATCTAAAACCAGTTCATGGAATCATCTAGAAGAGTATTTGATCAAATATCTGTGCATTATGTCCAGCAAAGCTGATACATGAAATTGGCCATCACAGCATATAAGTGTCTTATGGGTATTTAAGCAAGATATGGTATTTGGGCAAATGAAATAGAACATTTCTCTTATATCACTATCTATGTTCTCTCTCAGATTTAACTTTCAAATAAAGTTCACTCTAATTTCAAAGATTCTAGAAAGGTAATTTCAAATACATCCAGAGTACAAAAAGATAGTGTATAGTTATCACTACTGTTGAGGCATAATTTTTTATTATGATTCTCATATTGAGGTTGGTAAACAGAAGCAAGATTTGAAGAAAAGCCACAAGGAGCCCTAGGAGAAAATTACCAAAATAGAAATAGGAGCATGTATTACAGACCATTATACTCACAAAGCCTGTACATTTAGCAGAGAGTGGTGGATTCATGAATAGGGAGGTGGCAGACAGAATAATCAGTTGCAATCTGACCATCTGATATGACCAGTGCATATCTAAGCACTGGGAAGAAAAATAACTGGGTTGATGAAAACAAAGAATCCTTTTATTTTGGAACCCTAGACATCATACTCCAAGAATATCAAAGGAAAATCAAATGAATTTTTCCCTTTCTCAAGAGACCACCATGCCATGTCACAATTGGAAGAGGAAATTGGAAGCCAATGTGCAGCACTGGTAGGTCTCAGAGCAAAGAGGTAGAACAGAGCAATTAAAGCCTGCACTTGTGCCCAAAAGAGTGGGGAGAGATTCTATGTTTATAAGATTGTGGTGAGTAGAAGTTTACACTAGTTTATAATCAATTAATCTTATTAATCAGACTTGTGGGGATCTATGAGAGACTGCAGTTTCTAGGTGGGGATCTGAAGGCTGCAGCTGTGCAATTGCAGGATGACCTGAATTGTACCTGAAGGTGGTGAATGCTGGAGAAATTTGATTTACAAAGAGCAAATAGATGGTGTTTAAAGATCTTACTCTCTGAAACTAAGCCATTTCAATATATATATATAGGATTCTTCAACTTTAAACAAAAGAATAAGCAACAGTATACACCTACCAAATATTCATCTTAGAAACTCATTCAAGAAGAAAAGTAAAGCCAGGTGTATAGCTAAATATTAAAACAATTGCCTAGAATGTATAAGGCCATAAATTTAATCCTCTGCGCAAGGAGGAGGAAGGGAGGAAAGAAGGGAGGGAGGGAAAGAAAGAATGAAAGAAAGAAAGGAAGGAAGGAATGAAGAGGGAGGGAGGGAGAGAGAAAGAAAAAAGAAAGAAAGAAAAAAGAAAGAAAGAAAGAAGAAAGAAAGAGAGAAAGAAAGAAAAAGAAAGGAAAGAAGGAAGGACAGAAGGAGGAGGGAAGGAGAGAGAAAGAAAAAGAAAGAAAGAAAGAAGAAAGAAAGAAAGAAAAAGAAAGAAAGAAAGGAAGGAAGGAAGAAAGAAAGAAAGAAAAGAAAGAAAAAGAAAGAAAAGAAACAAAGAAAGGGAAAGGAAGGAAGGAAACATTGTACAGGGAAAAATGCATACTGGTACCTAGAGCTGAGGTGCCCTATGTCACGTACTAAGTAAATAACCTCACCCAATTTCTCAGAACCTGAGTTTCAGCTGTAAAATGAGACTATTAATTCTATCATTGAGACAGAAGCTCAAAGGATTAAATGAAATAGAAAATGTGTAAGAATTAGGTAGAGACTCTATACAAACACAGTGAGGCACAATTATTTGATGAGTCCCCAGTCAGAAACCAAAAAATATTCTGCTCTACAATATATACCTTTAAGTGGAAGAGTCAGTGGCTGAATGGAAGATGAGACTGTACATTTAATTACACTAGCACTTTTTTTTTTTCACTAGAAACTGGAATCATCATTATTTTTAAGGAGATGCTTGGTTTCCTTATTGCTAAGAAATTTCACGATCCATATAACCATGTACAGTTATAGTTGTGTGGGAATTAGGTGGTAGACTTGCATTTCATACCACTTACCAGCTCTAATAAGGTATCTTCTAAGAAAATGGGATAAGGGGGCAGATAAACATTATATATTATAATATTATATATTATAATAGATATTATAGGCTTTCTAGGTCATATGGTTTCTATTGTAGTGATGACCATGCTCTTTATCAGGAAACAGCCACAGGTAATATGTCAGTCAGGGTTGTGTTCCAGGGTAAATTATTTGTGTCAGCTGGCATTGGGACAATTTGTTCCCTCAAAGTTACCATCTCTTTTTCTAAATAATCATTAGAAAATGCTTTGATGATCATGTATACATAGTTTAAACAGATATCCTTTTTCTTATTTTATGATAGCTTTATGAATTTTAAAGGGAAATGACCCTTATTTTTGCTTTTCACAATAAAAATCCCTTAGTACAGTATTTTTCATTTTACATATTTTGCTTCTATACTTAAAAAATACATAAATTATAATAAAGTAAGGTCCAAATAACTATGCAAAGCCTTATTCTCTCTTCTGTCCCTATGTCAGTCAGTGCTCACTAGAGAAACAGATTTAATCCAAGATATATAAATATGTAATGATATAAAAGGTAGGCTTAAATGGCCACTCACACCATGTGAGTGAAAGAGAGCAAAAGGGCTGTTTGCTCCTGGAGATCTAAAGGATTCAGCCAAAGGCTGAAGGCCTGGAGCTCCCTGCAGTGTCCCATGTGAGTCCGTATCAGGAGGCCACAGGATCTGCAATGGAAGGCTGAAGGGTCTGTGATGTAAGCCAGGAGACGACATCCAAGGTGAAGGTGAAGACTGGGGCTCCTCTAAGAAACAGAGGGAATCCTTCCTTTGTTTCCTGTTTATTCCATTCAGACTACAAACCTATTGCTTGTGCCACTTACACCCACAGTGGGTCTTCTGTCTTCAGTAAATCCCTTCAGCCACACTCAGGACTATGCTGATCCAATTTAGTTGAGTGTTTCTCCCACAAATTGACGTAATTAACTATTACAGTCTCCCTTAAAGCAATCATTATGATGATTTTGATGTATATACTTTTGATACTTAGAAATAATTTTATACTAAAAAGTAATTAAAATTCATGTTTATGTGAAAATATGCTTTTATATAAACCAGCGTATGCTTCTACTGGTAGTATACAAATCTGCTTGTTTGCCCACACCATGGTCAACACTTGATATTGTCATATTTTTATTTTTGGTAATCTAATAGATAAAGTAAATTCAACTTTAAGCTTTGCCCCTGCTGTGATTTTACTTCAGTCCCATGTACTTGTTCTAATATACATTTTCTGATTAAAAATGAGTTAAGATAATGTCACATTTATTCTCTGTGGTAGGCAAAATAATCCCCCATCCCCAAACATATCCATGACCTAAACCCCTGAGCCTATGAAGATTTAACTTACATCAGAAATGTGACTTTATTGATAGGACTAGGTTAAAGAGTTTAAAATGATATCTTCCCAGATTATTTGAGTGTTCCAGTCTAATCACATGAATTCTTCAAAGCACGAAAGATGACAAAAGAGTCAGAGAAATCTAATGTGAGAAGGTTTCATCTATTTTGGTGGCTTTGAAAATGGAACAAGGGGAACAAAAACCAAAGAATATTGCAATCTTTACAAGGCTTGACTGACTGATCTTTTTTTTTACAGCCTGTAAGAAAATGGGGACCTCAGTGGTATAACTTCTAAGAACTGAACTTTTCCAACAGTTCCAATGAGTAGGAAACAGATACTCCCATAGATCCTTAGATCCTCTGGAAATATGGCATCTATATCTGTCTTTGGCCTTATAACTGAAGTTGGACTTGTAGACAGACAAGAAAAGACAGACAGAAAAGCACTTTGCTTGTCCTGACTGGCTCACTTTAATTATAGCTATTCATTACTGTCACAACACAATCTGGTCATTTTCCATAGTAGACTTATGCAGGTTTCTAGTTCATTCTTCAACAGGTACACCATTGCCTATTTTGCATGGTTATCCTGAAAAAGCACCAGAGCTCATGTCAAGATAGCATTCAGATGGAAAATCTTTGCTTTCTTGCAGAGGTTGCAAGCTAACATTACTTGAAAAAACTGGCTTTGGAATATTTTGTCATTGTTGTTGTTGCTATTGTTTCTTTTTGATTGAAATCAGGCACAGAAAGGAGTTGAATCCAAACACTAACTCCTGTCCACTGCTGGATAGAGGGTGATATTAACTTTCTCTTACAAAAACTGCTATGAAACTTTGTGGATTTGAAAATGTAAATATAATTTCCATATGTACTGTAAGATTTTATATATTAAATCAGTGAGAGGTGAGGCTATAGCAAGCTTTCTATATTTAATGAAGTTCTTCATTATCTAGGGATGTGATCCAGGAAATCTTAAAGCATTTTCTTCTAACTCCAAATTTTGCAGTGGCAGATGTGATTAGTCTAAGAATACCCAAAAGCCAATTCTCTTCCTGAAGAAATAATAATGATGATGAATATTATTCTTACAGTGATGTATTTTATCAAGAGTCTAGGTAGTTTATTATCCAGAATTACAAATTGGTATAATTTCAAGGTAGAAATAGGGCTCTTTTCCTCCTGCTGATGAAGATTTCTATGTTAAAATTAAAGCATATTTTACTATGAACTTCTACAGTATGAACAAAAAGAAAAGGTTAACCAGAATATAGATAGAAATCAGTGCATAATTCATTTATTTGAGATTGGTTAACATTATCAAGCCAGTTAGAAGCCATTTAGTCTACTCATTAGTGAATATCATACAAAATGACAACTTTGAAAACTTAATTTGTGAGGGGCATTTCAGTACAAAGAAGGGGGTTTTATAGAACCTTGCTTCTTAAGATACCCTAAGGAGAAAAAGTAATTCTGTAGTGAAATGCCTTTGAAAATTGGTATATCTATGTATATATACATAAACATATGTATATATTATACACAAAAATATATAGTTTATATAAATATATATTTATATATATTTCACAATGTGAATTAACATTTAAAAGTTTCTGGGAAATACAATCATAATGAAATTTATCTGGGAGTGGGGGTACATCTCAATGGAAGTATACGTGCTTAACCTGCATACAGCCCTGGGTCCAATTTTTTTAAAGTTTTCCCTATATTTACTTAATTGCAAATATTTTATTTTGAATAATACCCCTTGATATATCTCAAAACTACATTTACACAGTTAATACATTCTGAAACTTTGATTTACTCATTTATTACATACTAAGAGATCAGGATCCTAAATATGCAAACTCTTGTTTTGGATTCTAAAAATAATTTTTTAAAAAAATTCTAGCTATGATCTACATGGAGTGATGATAATATAAGTATCATCATCATCATCATCATTATTATTATGCTTCATCCATTTCTAATTCAAAAAATTTGTCATTCTAAAGCATGAAATTGGCTACATCTGTTTCATTGCTCTCTTTAACTAAGTTGAGAAGAAAATTACCTTTTTTCTTCTTTGAAAAGAAAACACATACACACACAAAAGTGCATAATCTTTCTCTCCATCTGTTTACCAATTACATATGATCATGAGTCACTTTTTTCTGAGAACAGAATAACTTATGAATAAACACAAAATATCTCTGCTTTTAATCAAGAATCTGAACTTTTCCAGAACATTCTGAGACATCTTTTTTATAAATGTTATGGCCAGGCACTTTAAAGAGGTTCAGTCATGTACACAGCTATCTAGCTGCCCATAATTTTTCAAATCAGATTTGAAAATCTAACTGGATAGTTGCCCATACTAAAAATGATTTATTATGTACATGACTATTATAATCCACATGCAGAAATTTACCTGTCTTCAAATTACAGAAATCCCAATTATATAGAAAATTTTAATTTCAGTCTTTTTCAATGAATGAAGTTTTTAAAGTTTTAATAGAGTTTTAAAAGAGTTCAAAAACCTTTATACATAAGGAATTAATAAAGAAAATTATTTTTCATTCACCCAAAAACAACTCATAAGTATAAGCACAGAATAATGTAGTATTTTAAGTATTAGTATTAAGTATTTAGTATTAATAGTAATTTAGTATTACTATTAATACTAAAGTATTAGTATTTAAGTATGTAGAATTGAGTATTAGTGTTACAGTATTTTAAGTGTTAGCTGAATGTCTTATTAAGAAAGATGATTCCAGATTCTTGAAATAATCATGTACCTATAAAATGCCGGTAGTAACCAGTGGGTGTTATGTGGAAGACACTTTAGGGAAAACTTGATTGTTGTGAAAGCTTGGACCTGAATTTTTTGGGGGGAGGGCTTTCCTACTTTAGCACACTGGTTTTAACCATTTGTGAGCTGGGATTGGAACAAAGAAAAAGACCAACATCTCCACTCCCAAATATCATTTTGACCCTCAAATTTTACCATTTTAAGGAATGGTTGATTCAGTGACAAAAAGAAAACATTTTTTCACAAAATGCAAAGGCAACCTATTCAATCTAATTCTTCTATCTGAATATTTCAATTCTGTCTCATCTTTCTGCTAACTGGTTTTCTTGGCTGTGAATTGAAAGTTCTTTGTGCCCATGTACGGATAAATGGCCACTTAGGGAAAATAAACATCTTGATTTCTTAGTCTGAAAACTCTGTGGCCTATTTATGTCCTTGAACTTGGAGTTATAAATAGGAAAATGGAAGGTCATTGAGTTTCATCAAAGGTCTCATGTATCTATGTGTCTCCTTAGGGCGCTAATAGTCTCAGAGTAGCTACTGGTTGTCAGATGAGGCCATGCTTCAGATTCCATAATTATTAAAGTTCTGAGTGCTGAGATCCATTCCAGACATCCATATTTTTCCATAGCATATCCAAGTGATTTCTAAAACCACGATCTTTGGTACTGACAAGCATTGGGTTGCTCTTGGTAACTATAACAAAACTACAGTAACAACCATCAGAGAACTACCAAGAATAGTCAAGGTGCACCTTATTTGACTAACAACAACGTAGCTTACCTGAGAACAGGAAGGAGCACATACCACACTTAAGATTGAATACCAGCAGTAAAGGAATTTAGAGAATCGATACAGTTAGTCCTAGAAATACAACCATATGCATCCATGATAATGTCTAAGAAATAATTCACCTCAATGATGTTTTCATAAATATTTTGAATTGAGAACTCCAAGGTAGCCAGATGTGGGTTCAAAAAGATTCACATGAGATTACTTTTATTCAGAGAGTCATAATATTCAGGAAACAGAATTCCTATTCAAAGAAACTAGAATAAAATCAGAAGATGCACTAGAATAATCAAAAGATATTCCATAAAGCACACCAAAGAAAATATGTAGCTAAGCTTTAAGAAGGACTAGGGAAAAAAAATCCCAAAACTGAGTAACATTTTTTCTTTTCTTTTTAGTGCCAAGTGATATCTCATCTCTGCTTTCTTCATAGTTTCTGCTTTTGTGATTCTGGTTTTCTTTGTTTCTCCATAGCCAAGACATATAATTTTTGCTTAGATCCCCACAGCGATGTACCAATGTTTCAGAGCCTCAATTATAAGTATTGAAGAAAGATTTGCTAAATTGGGTCATGTGTTCATTAATGATTGAATCAATCTTGAATATAAGGGGAAAGTATGCCTTAGGAAGCCCAAACCTGTACCTGGGAGTCTGTATTCTATGTAGTGCTTGGAAAAGAGCTATAGTTTGGACAAAAAAATTATAATTCTGAATTATGAAAGTGGTTAAGTTAATATAGTAATGTTATTTTTTAAGTTGGATCAATGGAGTTGTAGTTCCCAGATCAATCAGTCGAATGACATTGAGGATATTAACTTTATATGCTAAAAATAATCTACCACTTAAAGCTAGGAGACACATTTTGTACAAGTAACATTCTTGTAAACATAGCTTCTTATAACAAACATTTTTCCATATCATTAAAATTTTCAGTCAACTATCTTTCTAACAACATAAATATCTTTCAGTGTTACAGGAAAACCATTCATCTTTTTGGTAAAGAGACTTAAAAGCTAAAATTCATAGCATCAGGACACAACATAAGAGTTAAAAAATACATATGTGTGTGTGTGTGTATATATATGTATGTAATTTCATTAGCCTTTTCTCTTATCCACATGAACTAAACTAAATTGTTAATCTACTTCTTTTTATATTTTAAAATTACTTGTATCTTCTGAAAATGTCTTTCAATCAAGCTACTCTTAATTATGATCAAAGAACAATTAAAGATATTTGGGGATTCTGACTTTTACTTTTATGAAAGTTACCTCAGAACATATCCACAACATGAATTATCCTCAAATGTCCAGGGAATGACCTATGTTTATCAAAGATTTTTGTTGAGAACAGGATGAGGGCCTAAGTGAATCTTCAGAAATGGTATCTCTTCAGAAATGATGAGAAAAATATTAGCACAAACTAAGCCAAAAATCCAAACTTTAGGTATAGGGGTGGAATTCAGGAGAAGACTCTACTAACTGAACACCGGTTTTTATAATTTTTGAAGTAGGTATATTGAAAGAAGAAAAAATATAAAAAACAATAAGTATGAAAGGTTCAATGGCAAAACAAGCTTTTATTATTATTATTATTAAGTTTATTGGTACATTTTAGGTATACAATGAAGTTACATTCTTCATTCGAAATTTGTACCTTTACATGATGTATCTTAGTTCTTATTTTTTCCCCATTCCCATGCCCTCTCTTCAACCCCTCCACTTCTCCCTATTTACAAAGACTTTGTTTCTATCTTTGCCTTTTCTCATATAAAATAAGCTTTTATTGATAATTAATGACTTCTGAATACTCAACGTGAGCACCAGTTGCTACTGGTTTGGCCAAATAACAGGAAGAACTTGAAGAAGATGAAATAAAGCAAACACTTCCTTAGTTGATCTCTTCTCATAACACCTGCAAAACTACATAAAAAATAAAAAAACAGATTTACATATCTGTTGATTGCCAATAGACGAGTATACCAGGGCATTTTACGAGTGTACAGTTGATAATAATGTAATAAATTTTCTTCTCTAATATTGAAAAAGAAAGAGCTTCTGAAATGCAATTCAAATTTTACATTTATATATTAATGCGAGTACACTTATTTGCTTATTTACCAGTATACATAATACATTTGAGGCAAATAACTGAAAGTTTGCTGGCATGTTGTGACACTGCAGGGAAGAAAATAGAATTTACATACAGGACATTTCCTACATGTCATCTAAATGAATCCATGTCATAATTCTAAATCAAAAACCTAATTTCTCCCGACTCAGATTTAAGTGACAAAATTTTGCAAACACAATAGAACTATTTCATGCATATGGCAGTTTTTAATGAAAAAAATTAATAGTTTACATAGGTCACCCAGAAAGGAAGTTGATGAGGAGCTGCCAAGAGAAACTACTCCACTGATGATTCAAAATTGGACTAAAATCACAGATGTTTGGTCTCTGATAAGAATGGGGTGCTGTTATAATTTGCCTATGGTGACCTATTCAATAATGTCAAGTCCCCAAGAACTACCACCATCTGGATGGATGCTGGCTCTAAGACACGGCATATCCAGTAACCAAGGATTATCTTAAACAGTGACAAACTGATCTTAATTTGTAATTGTCATTTGTTGGCTCCAAATTTAGACCCATTAGCCTCTCTATGAGATTCCTAATTTCCTGGGAAATCAGAACCTTGGCCTTTATGATTGCTCTTCTCAAAAGCCAACTGATAACAATGCACAAGGAGAATGAGCCTCTGCCTATTTGCTAGTCCCAAATTTCTTCTAAAGAAAGAATCATGTCTGCAGTAGGGCACATGATATATGAGTAGTAACTCCTTTATTAATTGTTTACACTAATTCTAGCCAAGTTATTGAGAGAAACAATGGATATGCACTGTACTGGGAGCCATTCCAAGCATGCACATTCAAAGGCACCTTTTACATATAATAAATTCTAACCCACATTACCAAGCTCTTCCAAATCTCCTAAAAATGTAACTAGAAAGATATTTTTTGTTCCTAGTAAATAATTACTATTTATGTCATTTATTTTGTTTGTTCTTGGTATAATATTTTTCATAAAGTGCTGGTCCCATGGGTAGTAATCAGGAGGGGTATATAGACCACATAACCCATAGATAAATTCTTATCGTGTTCTTTACCACTTTACTGTCTCAGTCCAAAGCGAAAAGAAATTAAAATGAAGGTATCCCATAGTGCTTCCTCTTTTATTTCTTATCTTGTCTGTTTCCCCACAAATTCTAAGACTTAAATCACTTTTCCCCCTTATGCATTGACAGCCTATTTTATACTTATTAACCATTCCAAATATCTTTTAAATTCCTATAATCATTCAGTAAGACCAATTTGAGTATTTATATTTATAAATTCCTTATTTTTATTAACTTAGCTCTACTAATATTAGTAATTTTTATTTTAATTATTTTTTAATTTTTTCAAGCACAAACGTGTACACACAAACCTGGCTAGAAAAGTGTTAATTCAAATTTTTTCAATTATCTTTCCCATAACTGAGTTCTTTCTTCTTAAGGAACAGTGACTTCCATGGTGAAAGTATAGAATGTAGGTAAAATAACCTCTAATATTTGTCCACTGTCTAAATTTTGTAAATGCTGGACTTGGCTCTTCGGTTCTTCTTATTGATTTTGATCCTCCTAACAATTTTTCTCATCACTAAATATTCAGATCACAATTCTGTGACCACACTGACTTTCTTTTTTCTTTCTTTCTCTTTTTTTTTTTGGTATAGGGGTTCAAACTCAGGATCTTGGTCTTTCAAGGCAGGCGAGGCACCACTGAACTAAAGCCCCAGCCCAGTGTGACCTCACTGAGATGCAAAGGGAAATAGATTCTCAGTTGGTTTTTTGAACCAGCAAGTATTAAATGAAGACTTACCAGGGACAATTTTATATACTTGGTACATAAACATGATTCTTTCTGTAAGAAGACACTATCTAGTGGCAGAGGCTGAGAACAAAGCTAAATATTATGCTAAGTATTACAGTAGATACAAACACATTTTTGGTACTGCATAAATTATGATACTGGAGAAAATGTAAGAAAGACTTAAATATGTCTAGATTTTCATCTCAATTCTGCTACTTAAAATTTGGCTCAAGATGTGTTAGATAACATCTATAGAGAAATTTTCTTATCTAATATGTGACATTTCCAATCCATGACTAGTAAATATGTCATCAAGAGTTATGAAGCATTTGAAAACTGCTAGAACCCTGTAGAACCATGAACAGGCAAACTATGATAAACATAAAGAAGAGGAGCCCAGAGAAGATTATTTAATTTTCCCTGAAGACAATCGGGAAGAGAAGATCTAAGAGGAGGTGATTCATAATTATAGGCAAGTCGGATCCTGAAATCTGTGAAGGAAGTGTAATCAAAAAGTCAGTGAATGTGTTAACTTTTTAAAAATGTATATATTAAAGTAAAAGATACCTTGCCATTAATTCCCCTCAGAATACTCTCTCAATTCTAACACAATTTTCCCATCCTTCTTGCCACTCTCTCAAGCAGTTCTGTAAAACCTTCTTTTGGGAGTGTCTTTAGTTCCACACACATGGGTGATTGAATATTTTGAATTGATTCAAAATATTTACTTTTCATTGTCATTTTGACTTTGAGGAACAGTCCAAAATACTATGGTGCCTGATCCAGGGCACAGGATGAAAACACACCATAATGCTTTCATTAGCCTGCTTTTTCATTGGATGGCACTCAGCAGCAGCATTCTCTGTATTATTTTTTAAGCATACCTGGCAAATACACTAATGAAAGAGGACTTAGAAAACTGCTTGAGAAAGTGATAAGAACAATGAGATAAATGTGTTCAGAGTAGGGATGGCATTTTGAGGGGCATTTTAATGGTAATATATCTCTTACTGTGTTATGGTTTAGATCTAGAATGATCCCCAAATCTCTCATATGATCAGAGGCAGGGCTTTTGGAAGGTGATTCGACCAACAGGGCACTACAGCTGTATGGACTGTTAGAAGGTGAGGCCTGGTCAGAAGAGCCAGGTCACTGGAGAAACCATCTCCCTCCTTGGCTCCTCCCTTCTATCTCTGCTTCCTGGTTACCATGATATGAACAGCTTTCCTCCACCAGACTCTTCCATTGTGCCATTTCAGCTTTCAAGCCATCCAACCATGGACTGAGAACGTGAGCCAAAATAAGCCTCTTCTTTAATATGTTGATGTTGAGTATTGTGTCTGAGAGATGAGAGAAGTGGTTAAAACATACCATAATATTTGTAATGTAAACGCACACCTTGTGTTTGATCAGCCCTTGTGTATTAAATTAAGGATTTTGGACTTAAACCTGAAACTATTATGCCAGAATTTCGTATGAAAAGTGGAAGGTGTAAGTGAGCATTTTAGGCAATAATTTGGATCGCTATGAACAACATGAATTGGAACTGAGCAATGTTGTGAAGAGGAAAGTTAATTGGAATACTGTTGAATAGTTAAGAGCAGTGATTTTGTAGATTTTAATTAGTTTAGTAGAAGTAGACATGGACAGGACAGAAAATGGATGTCAATGGCTATTCAAAAAAGGTTGAGAGTTTGATTTTGAGGATGCAGATTTACAAGGTATCTGCATTGTGTCACCATTCACTCACCAACAAAATTAACCATTAATTAGGCTGAGCAGACTTTAGAAAGTGGTAATGCTCCAATTGGGAGGGAAATAATTAGATTTAATACAAAGTTTCTATGAAGATAATAAGCTGATGTTCGTTTGTAGTTTGTGGAACCAGATTCATGACTTTCTGATTGGGTAGCATATAAAAGAAACCTAGATTGTTTTGAGGATAGTGCCAACTATACGTTTTATCTACTTGGTGAAATTTACTTTAGGTTTTCTATAATATGAAAAAATACCCTAATGTCTTCTTTGTAAATGTGTAATACATTTTTTCTCTTAATACAGGCATTCATGTGTAGCCTGCCTCCCAAAATTATGAAAACAGAAACTTGAGACACAATGGTTTTTGTCTTAGTTAACATCAACAGTAAGCAATCAAGCAAGCAACTCATCTCCTACCATTACTTTTTTGCTGAACTTCTTTCTTTTCCATATCTAACAAAGTAAGGTGTAAAGGTTGTACACGCAAAAAAACCCAATAAATCATCTTTACATAATTATGTTACATGTTGGCTATCACAGAATCATTTCCTGTATAACCTTAGTAATAAAATTTTCTTAAATCCTAAATAAACTATTACACATCATTACATTATACTATCAAAAACCAAGACAATTTGGACAAATTATCAATGATAAATTCATAATGTTACATGTGTGAACAATTAAAATAAAATTGTATTTCACAGTTGACTAAAATCAGAAGACAAAAATCAGTGGTGGCTTCTATCAAACTATGCTAGGGTGAATAATGGCCCCAAAGTTGCTGATGATCATGTACTGCTTAATGATAGGAACTGTAAGAAATGTGTCATTAGGTGATTCTATCATTTCATGAATATCATAGTGTGTACGCACAAAAACCTGGATCGTATAGATCAGTCCCTCTACATGGACTCCATATGATCATGAGATTCAGTAAACACAAGATATGTGAGGCTGCTACTGGCCTAACATGTCATATTGTTTTATAGTAGACTTTATTATACATGATACATATGTAAAAGGAGTAAGTATATCTAGATACAGTTAATATCTAGAAATATAATTAATGATAAAAACTTTGAGTAAATACACAAGACATAGGTATATTTTCATTACATAATCCATAGGTATTTATTTTCATTATTGAATTTTGTACTGTACATAATTTTATGTTATACTTTATATGATTGGTAGTACAGATTTGTTTTTTTATACTGGCATCAGCACAAATGTAAGCAATGCGTTGTGCTGTAACATTTTAATGGCTAGGACATCACTAGGTGACAGAAATTTCTTCAGCTCCATTATAAACTTGAGACACCATGGTCTTATATGCAGTCTACTGTTGACTGCAGTGCCTGTGCAGTGCATGACTATATTTGAAACCCACACTGTAAATATGTTATTTACATAGGAAAAGAGATTTTTATGGATATGATTAAGTGAGGGATTTTGAGGTGGGGAGGTTGCTCTGTGTTATCAGTGTGTGTTCAATGCAATCACAAATGTCCATATAAGTAGAAGATGCAGATTTGGTTAGAAAGGAGAAATTGATGTGAGGACCGCTACAGAGATGGAAATGAGATGACTCTGGTAGCCTTGAGAAGTTTGAAGAGGCAGGACCCATTCTATTCCGAACTCTCTGGAAGGAATCAATCCTCCCAATTCCTTGATTTTAGTCAAGAAAGACTTAATTTTTGTGGACTTCTGACAACCAGAATGGTAAGAACATAAATGTGGATTGTCTCAAGCCACTAAGTTTGTGGGAACTTGTTAGAGCAGCTGTAGGAATATAGGACATAAAGCCATACCTGGGAGTGCAATACACAAAGTTGTGGAAATAGCTTTGGAATTGAGTAATGAGAAGAGAATGGAAAAATTATGAGATGCACAATAGAAAACAGTACAAATTGTACTGAAGAGATTATTTGTACAAATATAGCTGGTAATGATTGTGGTAGTGAAAACTCAGAAACTAGAAAAATGGTAAAGAAAGTCTATGCCATGTTAGAGAATACTTACTTTGTCATAAACAAACTATTGCTAGAGATACAATGTTAAAAGTATTCCTCATGTAATCTCATAAAAATGAAAAACACATTACCAGAAACTGGAATAAAGGATTTCCTTACATGCTGGCAAAAAATTTGGCATAATTGTGTTCTATAATGATTTAGAAAACAGAACTTGTACATAATAAACTTGGGCATATAGCTAAGGAAATTGCCAGTGAAGGGCTTGGAGTTGTGCCCTGGCTTATTCTTGATACTTATAGAAAAGTGTGACAGGAGATGTACTGAAGTAACAACCATTAAGAAAGAGGAAACTTGGATTTGATGATTAGGGGAATTCTCAGGGTATCTAGATGTATAAAACGTGCTTAATTGCAGAGTCACCATCAGAAAGTGGTTCAGCTCTGGAAAGAAAGTCAAGGGTGTGGTTGGTCAATGTTTTTGAGTGTCCCTGAAGTATACAGTGTTGGGTCACACAGAGGGCTTTTGAAGAGAGCAGATGGATGACATGGTTTTCCTCATCCATAGGCAGAAGGCACTCTCTCACTTCCAAAAACTCATATTCTTTTTGCACACAAAATGCATTTACCCTATTACAACATGTTGGACATTTCCAAATTGTTACAGCATCATTTTAAGTACAAAATCTCACATAACTGTAATCAACTCAAAATTCTCAAATCTCACCATTGAAATCATCTGAATTGGAGATGGATAAAACTCCAGCTATATCCATCTGTGGACTTTTAGGGAATATTTTGGACTTCAGAATTGATTGTTTTAACCGACAAACTTTGTAGTAATTATTTGCAGTGTTCATTAGAAAATAATGAGTAAGATTTAAAACTTTTAAACACTGCAGTGTTAGTATTTGATGATCTCTTCAAACCAGATCTTGGTTTGGGAAATTTGAACCAAAAATATTATCAATGATTTTATCAAAATTTTTTCTGACAATAAAAGAATGTATAGTTTAGTAGGAAGTCAGCAAAGACATTCTGTCTTGCATAATTTATTTTTATCTTTTTTGAATGGAAATTAAGATATTCTTTAAATTCTAATGTCCTTATATTCATTTAGGTCACAAGCTTTTGGTGTGTACTTAATTTTGTTGAGGTTCAGATTACTAGTGTATAAAGGAAAGACACTGTAACACCTAATTTATGACACAGCTCTAAGTGTCAAATTGTATCATTTTAAAATTCTAAAATAGTCACTTTTTTTTTGGTACTACGGATTGAACTCAGGACCTTGCACTTGTGAGGCAGGTGGTGGAACCACTGAGCTAAATCCCTGGCTAAAATAGTAGTAATAGTGTTAATCATTTATTACTTTCAAATTAATTTTTATTTCATTATTCCATTATTTTACTATTTGTTTAAATCCTTGTTGACAAGGAAGGGTTTATTTTACATGAAGATTTGTTTTTAAATATAAAGTAAATATCTAAAATATTTTTAATCATTCAGAATTACTTCAAATTTCAATAAAATAAAATAATTTGCCAACTTAATATTTTTTATTTTTGTGTGTTAATTGGTAACAACTTAAGACAGACTTCTAGGTATTAATTAGGTTAAGAAAACATAGTTTATGATATTCCATACCTACCGAATATATTAGGGAATTATTATTTATGAATAATCATAATAAGTTGGAATTAAAAATTAAAATATAGTGTCTAATATGTATTTTTCATAGAATAGAATGATGAGGCATTCTCCAGAATAAATTTTTTCATGTATATGCATTTTACTTAACTTTGAATAAAATCCCATGATGTATACAAAGACTATATTTAGCGCGTGATTAATATTCATGAGAATACATGTTAGTAATCTCAGAGCTGTTTGTTTTATACTTCTGGATTTCCTTTACATATAGGATTAAGAATTTAAGTGTTATTTTTATGTATTCCCTATCTGGAATTAGAGAAAAAATGTTTAAAAATAAATGTTTAACAATGTAGTAATAATAAAAAATAAACACACTAAAGAAGATTCTATATATAATATACTGTCCAAAACACAGTAGTACTTTCTCAAATACTCAGCAGGCATTCAAGCAGTGAAAATAGTTGCAGTAAAATTTTTAAATTACAACTAAATTATATCACTCTTATTCAGGAAGAATCAAAGTGTTATATGAATACCTGAGAGAGAGAGTATCTGTATAAAAACACACTGTATAAGAAATTTTGATTCAGCTACAAGGTCAAAATTTTAGGTTGTCTTGCTTATTTTATGTGTTATTTTAATTTAGCCTAGCATCATTTTTTAAATAATACATTTTAAAACTTCAAAGTATTTGAGTATTATCATATGTACAAAATTTTTTTAAATAACATTTATGTTTTCCTTTCTTAGCATTGGTCTGCCATGCTCCCACTTTTTATTATAAGTTTTATATAAATTTTGTACACACAGTAGTTTTCTTTTATTCTCTGTTTTGCATTTCATACTTTTAGCTACTCAGTAATATTCAAAAATATTACATTGAAAATTCCAAAATGGAGGGATCACAGACACATTACTTATTACATAATATTGTTCTTTGGTTGATTTTACTACTAAATATTCTTACTATTGAATAATTACTTGAATAACTATTCTTGTTAATTTATTACTATTTCTAATTTATAAATCAAGCTTTATCATAAGTGCCTGCCATGGGCAAAACAATATATGTAGGGTTCAGTATTATCTGAAGTTTCAGATATTACTGAAGGTCTTGGGATGTATTTTTTACAGGTAAAGGGAGACTATTGTACATATAATCAACGTATAGCATCCACTAGAATACTAAATTTGAGATGGTCCTGAGATTTAGTGGTATCAGAGTAACAAATGAACAGCAAGCAGAAATAATCACAATAGACTGTCCTGGTAGAGAGCAACTAAAATTCAAGCACTCAGGGAGGCTGAGGCAGGAATATCACAAGTTTGATCTCATCTTGTGTGACTTAGTGGCCTAGCCAGACCCTGTATCAAAATTAGAAACAAAATATGGTTAAGGATATGGCTCAGTGCAAAGGTCCTAAAATCAATCCCAGTTTTGCAAAAAATAAAATAAAATAAAATTTTTAAAAAATCAGAATAATGCTAAATTATATCTGCCAAACTATATTCTTATAGTCTTGTTATTTAAAAATTAATAATCCTATTCTTAACTTTGAAAAGTAATTAGAAGTATTTAAATTTTTCTTTTATTAAATTATGAACTTGGAAAAATTTCTAGTCATCCTCATTAATTATACACAATTTCATCACTTCTAAATTTTAAGTAATTTTGATATAGTAAAACTTCTTATTTTACTTACTCTTACATGCCCTAATTTTTATTTATGTTAACAGTAGAACATTTGCTTCATTAACATTTGAAAAGGGCTTGCACTAAAATGAACTAAAGCATGCTATTTGATACTGCATATAACTAAAATTAATCTCAAAAAGTATAATAATGAGACAAGGTGATATTTGCATCATTATAACAACTATCTAGAAAATCTAAGTGGCATAAACATTATTTTCTTTTAAAGATCTTTATGTTTCATGGGAGTATTTCAGAACTGAGATGTAAAGATGATCCATTCATAATGTATGTAGCAGAAAGTCACTCTAGAAGAAAATGTGTATTATAGCATGAAATACACATTTGACTCAATAAATAAAAGGTAATAGTGTTTCTGGAGAGAAGAAATGGTTTTAATTGCAGCTTTCTATAAAGAAATGCAACTCAAATATAATCAAAAGCAATGCCATTCAAATTTTCCATGTGTTGTTTATAGATAATTGTTACAACACTGCCATGCATTTGGGCTGTGCCTTAGACTTGCAAATATATTTCCACATGCATTTAACTTTTACTTTACAGCCACATTCTATAGCAGAAATTTGAACCATTTATATAGATATGATAATGAGACAATTGATTTCCAAATTTTCTCCAACCATATTTCCAGAGTCTTCATTTCGAGATAGTTATTAATAAATATTACAACTCAGATACACATAAATATGAAGAAAAATTATTTTTCCTATTAGAGTCACCTTTCTGGAGTCCTCTGAATGACAGTGAAGATAAATAATATTTGAGTTCAAAGGTATGTTAAGTAATTATTACCACTCTTCTCCTTAAAAGTACCATAAGAAACTATAACAAAACCCAGGCAAAGTGTTTCAGAAGAAGGGGAAATTTGCTAATTTGCTAATTAACTTGGAGAATGTGGCCTGGATACCATGTCATAATCAAGGACTTCCTACTATTGATCTCAGGATCAGGATGACATAACCCTGCAGTTACCCTTGCCCTGGACCGCTACAAGTGTTTCAAGGTGAGAATCTTTGCTTCTGATTTAACCATATGACCAAGTGCTCCCGACTCCTGTAAGTGAACAGATTTTACAAAGAGGAAAGAACCAGGTTTCTAACACTCACAGTCAGTCCAACGAGGAGGGGAAGAGGGCCATTGCAAGAGGAAACTTTTGGGAGTGCGGAAGAGACACTTCTTCTCCCCAAAACAGAGTAATAGATAATGATGTAGACCAAAAAATATATATGAATAATGTCTAGATTTTTAAGAAGGGTTTCAAAAAGTTATAAAGTGTCATCAATATTTCCCAAAAATGATATTTTTAAGTTAATAAAGGAATTAAAAGTTCTAAAATCCTGATAATTATTACAGTCTTTTAGGTATGCAAAGCCTGAAGTCTTACTGACCCATTTTAAGAAAAAAATAAAAATGAGGACATATATGATTGTTCCTGCACTCTCCCAAGCTAATCTAATGAGGGAAGGTTTCAGCTTATCCAAACAATTTAGAATTAACAGTATCTCCCAAGTAGTTTTAGCTTTGTGTGTGTTATGTGGTTCTTTTCTAGAAATGCAGAATCTTGTGCCCCAGCCCCAATCTACTGAATTAATGTGTGTATTTCACCAAGATCTCCTGGTGGTTTAGATACACACTAAAATTGAAGAAGCATTGTATTGAATCCATGAACACAAGGGTTCAATGTTCATTTGGAACCCAAATGCATAGTAGTAGAATTGTAAATTTGGAGGAATACAGAAGGTATTATTTATCTTGTTTTAAACAGTGGAGAATGCATACCTAGAAAATGAGGTACAGATCTCCTGATCCACTTAAAAATAATGAAATTGGGCCAGGGATTTAGCTCAGTGGTACCACTACCTGCCTTACAAGCACAAAGTCCTGAGTTCGATCTCTGGTACCAAAAGAATAAAATAATAATAATAATAGTGAAATTAGAGAAGGTCTGGAAAATAATAAACATAAATTTTTGGGAGGAAAGGCGGGCTTCCACATGTGGAAGGGCTAAAGGCTCATTCAGCCTGCATACAGGTTAAAGGAATAATGAAGCAATAGGGATCAAAGTTTATAAAATCATGAAAGGCATGGGGAGCATGTTCACCAACATTAGTGTCAGGGAACTGCCCAAATTTAAAAAATGTGCTTGTCCTCTACCCACCAACTGCAGATGAAATGTCTGCTCCTCAGGCAGCAAAGCACCTCTTTGTAGTTACCAAGTGCTTACCTCCAAGCTGAGTTCAGTCAGGAGTGAATCTGAACCAAGAGAGAGGAACATGAAGCGAGAGGAAGCCAAGACAGTGAGCCAGCGCTGTGCCAAGTTCTCACTCAGTTCCACCCCATCACCTTCCACCTTTCCACTTTAGCCTTCTTCCAATATGACTCTCAACAATCACTTTTGCCTGCAAGAGTGTCAGATCATTTAGCTAGAATATGGACACTTTTTACTCCTTTGCTCACTGGTTCAGATGTTCTCTTGATGTCATTTGCTTATCTGATCTCTGACTGGCAACTACCAGGAGCCCCAGCTTATCAACTTCCAACATTCCCTCATCTTGCGCTGGCTGGTGAGCCAGGGTATTTAGTGAGAGGCACTCCTAGTGCCTTAAAGCACTGACATAGTTTTAAAAATGGAAAGTGTATCTCCATGCAATAGTAAATCCTGTAAATGGTAAACTACAGAGGTATAAATAGGTTAAATGGGGTTTTTTGTCCTTAGTACTTGAGAATACTTAAAAGAAAGAACAAGGAATTCTTCAACATTTTTGGCTAGTATGATGGAAGACCTTCCCTAAACACCCTTAATATGGCCAGAAACAGAGCATTGAGAAGATGAAACATGTTCTCATCCAGTCTGGCATCTTTTTATCCTAATTTATAAGTTAAAAACTCCCATTCTAACCTAACATTATGGTTAAGGCAAGAAGGGCAAAATGAATTACATGCCAAGACTTGGTAATTATTTTTCTGAATTGTTTGTAAAAGATTAGGATATTATCTCCAATTTTCCATATACTCAATATTTTAGTATTTTAAACAACGTTTGCTTAAACCAGTTCTTTTTTTGTTTTCATGATATGGGAAGCAGATGGATTGCAAAACTTTGCAGGAAAAAAATGCACTGAAATGTGCAATATGACAAATTTATACAAGAGAACACTTACAGTATTGAATTGGTGGTCCTGCAAGGAATAGAGTTCAGTCAGATTTTTTTTTTTAAATGTAAGGAAAAATGAGAAACAAGAGTAACATTTGCTGAGCATCCATTATAACCTAGGTACATTATACATGCTTTAAAATATAATCAAATAAAAGATGTCTCATAATCTCTGAGTTTCTGATCAACATATTTAAGGCCAGAAAAAAATATCTATTAAGTGACAGCACCTTTCTACTTTTAAATTGATTCCTTTATCAGCTTTGTGGGTCTTGAATAATGCTCCTTTCTGTCAGCATTAACCCATCTACTTTCAACGTTTACATCAGGAAAGCAAGAGGGACAAGATGTTGAGGACATTGGGAGTGATGTTTTGTTTGGAGAAAGTATTCAGTTACCCTGTCTGGTCCCTTCCATGGCATGGGAACCGGGTGACTCATTTTCTCAAGCCACGTGAGCATTTCATAGAAACTCCTGGACAACATGGTGTATGTTCCCTGGAACCTGATTCTTCCATGGTAACACCACCTCTTTCTGATTCTTTCTCTTGATTTTCCAACCTAAAGTAGTAGAGGTTAAATGTGCTATAATGCTGACATATGTCTTATAACACAAAGAACAGCTCCCCACAGCAAAAACTGACGCATCACAAAATGTCTACAGTGACAAGATTGAGAAACTGTTTTTGCAGACCTGGACTTTGATCCCAAGGCTTTGCACATGCTAGACAATCACTGTACTACTGAGCTACTCCCCAAGCCCAGGCTGAGAAAACATCATGTGCACAAACTTGCTGGTCTGAAAGGTATGCAGTAGTTAGAGAGAATAATTAATTATCTGGGGTGAGAATGCATAGCTGACATTTTGGAAAGAGACTCATTGGCAAACGATTATTTTGGAAAAATAGTTTCACGTCGACTTGGAAAGGATTTGAATGCAGTGCTAAGAAGAAATTGGTGTGCTGAATTAGCATTTATGGTAGTAGTTATCTGACTATGCCTTGGAGCAACTGTCTAGCATCTATCTTCCTTCCTGATTGGGTGCCTCCCTATTGTACGCAATATCTCTGTGACACAATGCATCTTCTCAACTACCGAACCTGAAGTAAATATTCCTTTCTTTGTCTTGCACTAATGGTGCCCTGCAGCAGCAGTAGCAATATCCTGGCCAGAACATTCCTGCTAAAATACAGTTATTGTATTTCCAGGAAAGCCTTCCCAACTGACCTTTCCTCCATGCATTTTTCAAATCTAGTTCTCCAGCCTCCCATTAAGTCTGTCATTACATTCAATTTTCACTGCTGGAGAAGTCGAATTGGTTTCTGAGCTTTCAGTGAAGAGCTCTGACTGATTCAATGGGTTATGACCTAAGGGTTTTTCTAGAAAAGGACTGATGCCATTGTAGTTCTACATTAGGATGTTCATTCTGACATCGATTTGTATTGTGGATGGAAAAAAAAAAAAAAGGTAAGATGGGAGGTAGTAAGAAGAAATGAAGTAGGATACTTTTGACAAGCCACAATGAATTATGACCTTGAACCACAACAGGGAAGGAATGTGATTGTGGAAGTATAGCTGGTAACTTTGTATGACTTGGTGAAGAAACAGGTGAAACAAAGGACTAGATAGGTTATGAATCTTGAGATAGTGACATTAATAGAACAATAATATGAGCTAAAATGAGACACAGAAATATAATTTGATGCTTTTTAGAAATGCCATATTAATAAAATATTTTTTACACACTGGTTATTTTTGCTTGCTGTTTGACTGTTAATTTCTTGTCTACAAATATTACCAACCCACGGAATACTGACTTTATAAGTAAAAGTATAAAACTCTTTTAACTGATTATAACATTATAGCATTTAAAGTGATTTTATCTTAAGTTATAAATAAATACAGAGACAGCTGATGACATAAAATAATACTTAGCAGAGTTTCTATAAATTTTACAATATTAGGAATATGTCATAATCATAAATAGGTCAGGAATATCTCATTATACTTCAACATACTCATAAAATATAATACGAGCTATGGTATACATAACTTAATAAAAATATAAACAGATAAAAGTGGGTAATTTTTATTAGTTTTGAATCTTTGCCTTACTCCCTAAAAAACAGTCATGCACTTATGTTTGCTCGTAGAGAGACACATACATAGTTTCTTGTAGCTAAACTTCCTATTTTTATTGTACTTCTTTCTCATCCTCACCCAATTCGGAGGACATTAATGCATAGCAAAATAACTGGGAATCAGCTCAAAAAAAATAAAACATTTGCCAAAATAAATTAATCACTCACATTAGTAATATCACTCCCCTAGAGAGAAATGAAAACAGATCATCTGACTCAGGCAAAAATCATTGCAATGAAAAATTATTTTATGGGAACTTTTGGGAAATTGTTCTGTTTTGTATTGCTGACATTATCATTCCCAGGAGGTACCAGTAGCTTTAATATTTGTAGCCAAGAAAAATATTGTTCTCATTACATAAAATACTGAGTAATGAATGCTTTATTTCTCCCTGCTTTATTTAATGAAATGGACCCATATTTATCATTTTTCCTCCTAGAATTTAGTTTTTAGCTTTAGTCATCCTAGTCAAAGATAAGGTCTAGGGTCAAGAAATTCTGTCCTCCAAGATATCTCAGTTAACTTTTCCATTCTGTCAATGTGTACTTTCCCTTTCTTTTACCACACCCATAAGATGTTTCTATGATTAATGGAGCTCATCATTTCAAAGGAACTACAGTCAATTAAAATAGGCTTGGTCAATTAAAAGTATGATATATTTTTATTCTTCCTTTCATTTTTTTCTTGGTTGCCATCTTCATCAAGTGTAATAGAAATGAAGCTTCTGTAATTTATGAGAGATGATCAAAAAAGATGGTTCATGTTTAAATTTCTTTTTAAATTATTTCAGTAAAAGACACATTATCACTCAGCTTCTCTTTAGTTGCATTCTCATGGCTGTCTTGATGTCTTGAATTAATTCAAAGCATTTATCTTTCATAGTTATTTTAACTTTGGGGAAGAGCCAGAATTTTCATGGTGCCCGATCTGATCTGGTGAATAGGTGGATAAAGACACTCTGTAATATTTTTGTGAGTTTGCCTTTCTTTTTCATGACACTTGGCAGCAGGATTTGAGATCACATTATGTAAAGACACAAAAGAAGACTCCCAGAACTGCTTCAGAAAGAGGCAAGAATGATGGGATGAATGTGTTGAAGCAGGGAGAAAATTTTGAGGGGGATTAATGGCAATGTGACCTTTACTGTAGTATTTTTTAGATTTAAACATTCACTATGTATTTCAATTATGTCTTGTATCTCAAAGTTAGAAGAGATAAAGGCACCCCTTTATAAAACATCTACTATATCCATACAATATGTTACATATGTAGGAAATCAGCCCTTCTGCACTGAAAAGATTAATCTCCTTTTAAGTAGCTATGTCATTAGATTCAACCAAACTCCCTGTACATCATTCTCCATTTCTCTTTATTCTGTTCCCACTTAAGGGAATATGAATAAGACCGAACATGCCTAATAATACAATCCAGAGGCCATGCAATTAGAATAGAAACTTGGTGCTAAGTATAAGTAAGAGAGATAAAAGGTCCAAGAATCAGTCTTTGGAGTGAGCAAAATACAGTGTCCAAAGGGAATGCCCTCCTTTCATCAGAGATATATCCACACAGTAGCTTCTGAGAATCTAGAAGTAAGGCTGCCATCAGAGCAGTGACTAAAAGAACAAGCTGTTTCTTTATCACATTGTGAGATTTGCTATGTGAGTTAGAATATTTAGTATTTTCTCCTGACAAAAAGTGATAATCAAATTTTCTACTACCTCTTACTTATAACAAAACTCCTAGCTTCCACTGCCTAGGAAAAAGAACTAAATCTAATTCTATGACAAAATGTTAATATACAGCTATAACAAAGTACACCTAGTGTTTCTGTGCAAGTACTTGATAAACATTTATAAAATGCTTACTATTTGTTATAATACCCTTTCAGAGAAAAGGACATGGTAGACACTGAATTTGACACACAATCACAAAACAAGAATTCTATTTACCTATACTACCAAGATAAAAGTACATCTTACATGAATTTTCCAAGAGTAGTTCCCAAAAGACACCTCTAAACAATGCCAGAGGAAGACAGGTTCCACTAAAGAGCATGTAGACCAGATCTTTATCAGAGTTTTGGGACAAAATTATATCACTTCTTGAGTGTTATGGTTTATACCCAGATGTCCCCCTAAATCTTTTTGTACTCATAGGCAGGGATTTGGGGAGGTTATTGGATCATGAGAGAATGATACTCATGAATGGATTAATCTACTGATGAGTTTATTGCTAAATGTGATGTTAAGATGTGAAGCCTAGTTGGGAGTGGTCACCCGGGGGCATGGCCTGGAAGCACTTATCTTCTTCCCTCTTTCCTTGATATGTCTCTCTGCTTCCTGCTGTCAAGCCATGGGCTGTTTCTCCTCTTTGATGCCCCTCTGTGAGGCCACCTTGCCTTAGAGTCAGCTGACTATGGACTGAAACTTCTACAAATTTTGAGTCAAAATAAATCTTTCCTTCTTTAACTTGTGGGTGCTGGGTATTATGTCTCAGTAACTAGGAAGTGACTAAGACATTAAGAATTTGGATCCATAGAGAGATTGGCAGAAGAACCCAAAAGCAAGAATCACTTCACTGGTGGCTATTTTAAAGCCTTAGTCAGTTCAGGGAGTTGGAACAAAGTACATTAGACTTGGTGGCTTTTACACAACAGGACTTTATTTTTCACAGTTTTGAAGGATGGAAGGCCGTGATCAGAGTGCTAACATGGTGGAGTCTTAGATAACTCCTGTGTTTGGATTGTAAGCTGGCAATTATTTTATCCTCACATGGTGAAAAGAAAGAGAACACTCTAGGGTCTCTTTATGTGGAGGCTCCATCATGAAAGCTTCATTCTCACAGCTAAATCACTTCCCAAAGGCCCCATCTCCTAATACTATCCCCCTGGATATTTAGGTGCAATGTATAAAGTTTAAGAGTGTACAGGCATTCAGTCCACAATAAGCCTCAGACCTCTGGTTGCTTATTAAGCCAGGGTGAGTAGCCTACTGTGGATATTAAAACTTTTGCATTTAACCTAAGTCAGAAGTCAGGAAAGAACAATGCTGGAGCACAACCTCAGCCCCTCCACACTATATGTCATTGTATTTAAGAGTGAATAGTTTTGGAGAATAGTGGAAGTAAAGGAAGAAAAATTCCAATCACCTACAAAATAATGATTTACAAATTTCTTAGTTTATATTTTATATGAGTCATTAGAGACATAAGCAGTATGGGATCAAGCATTCTTGTATTACAACAAAAAGCTGACAGTTTAACTCATGGAATTTGTTTGTTCATAGTTCCCCTGTAGTTCTTACTAACAATGTAGTTGATTTATGTGATAGATGAAAACCAAAGAGATCCAGAGTTTCAAAAATTAAGTAAAGCCATCTCATTTTATTTCTGAAGTGAGCTGGACAAACATGTTCAACAATACGGGACAACAAACCCTCCTAAGGAATTACTTCTTAAAGCAGGAAAATACTTACACATCTTCGATTGTTCCTAAAAGAGACCAGAGGCCCAAGCCATTGCCAGCTAAGTTCCTTCATATAAAATGTTGCTTCCTTATGCTGTTTCACCATAAATACCCACAATCTCTTAGCCTAGGTCTACTCAGGTGTAGTTTAAATAGATGGTCTAGGATACTTGCTGAAACCCCATAGTACCTTCAGAGCAGGACCCCATGATGTTATCAGGGCTCTAAATGACTGACCCAAAATTTGTGATGCAGGCAGTGATCACATCAGGTTTTCTGCTTACTTCATTTGGTTGTTGTGAGATTCACATGTTTTTTCAAAAATGTGGCAGAAACCAACTATTATCATTAAACAGGAGAGATAGAGGGCCTGAGAGTGTGGCTGGGTCACTGGAAAACGCCAGGCAGAATCCAATGGGCACATGTTAGTCTTTCTTCTGTACAACACTGAACACTGCCTTAGGCTCATATATAATAATTTTTCCAAATTTTTAAGAACTACTTAACTCACACATTCTTATAGTAAACTTTGGTCTACTCACCTAGAGCACACACTTAGCCTATTTTCTGCTGTCCAGGATACAGAAAGATGTCCCAACCTCTCTTGAAGTTAGCTTGGAGATCCATGTGATAAGATCTGGTCACTAAAATGTGAATGAAAGTGATATTTTCTTCTCCCCATCCTATACACTAAAATCTCCCAGAGGGATTCAAGTGTAACTCTCTCCTCCATCCTCAGGACACGGAAGACAAAGGTAAAAATCCCAGACATAGCAGTGTCATGTGATGAAAAGAGCCGAAGTGATTAGTCACAACTTTTCAGGAAAACCTTGCACAGGAAAGACCCCCCAATGTACATCAGACTGTTCTGTGAGTGTGAAGATAAATTGTGTGTGTGTGTATGTGTGTGTGTGTGTGTGTCTGTGAGGCCATTGCAGTTTGTAGGTTATTTGCTATAGCAATTTGAAATAATTTTCTGTCTAATACAGACAAATTTTAAAACTGCATGCCCAAGGTGGAATAGACCTTAGGGATTATGGTTCATCCCTGTCTGAAATCCTTCAAATCAGAAATGCTCTTACGTGTACAACAACTCCCAGTTGTTCTGTGTTTTCCACTGAACAGCCTAAGCCTAGCAACATACTGCTGTCACCAGTCAGGCCACCTTAATAACCCCAGTGTACCCCACAAAGCTTAGAAAATCTCCACAAATGAATGATGCAGAAATCTTTTCCCCCAGCTTATGAGTTTCCTACTCCATCTGCATTCTGAGGAAGACACTTTGAGACTTGTTTAAAAATACTAAAAAGTCAAGATCAACTCTATATCCCACACAGGCCTAAAAATTAGAAAAATTTAATAGCACTCCATTAAAATATGCAAATACTATCTTTTAAACAGAAAAGTGAGTAGAGTGAACATAAGTTTTTCCTAATCTTTATCAGAATTGCAACTAAAAATGACACTCCTCTGATCTCACCCTACAAGACTTATAAAATGGGACCCATAATTCCCATATGAATTTATGTTTAGAGAGAGAAAAATTTAATCAGAACTGGGCAGTTAAGAATAAATAAATTAAAAATATCGATTTTAAACTGTCATAGTATAGCATCTTAAATAGCTAGAATATATTTAATTAACATTTGACACTTAGCTGAATAACATTTACAATCAAGGAGCTATTTTTTTCCAAGTGAACGGATATAAACAAAAACCTTGAAGAAGTTTCATGAGCAGAATATATTAATCAAATAACTCAAAAATATCCTTTTTTAAAATCTTAGAGCCAAATTATACGAGCCAAGGGTTGGCACAGCTGGGGGCTCCCATGATAACTGAGAGACCATATATCTAGCACTAAGCTAAATAATAGAAACATATAATATAGGAACTTAATGAAATTAATTTAAGGATGTAGTTTCTTCATACATAATCATTTTATTTTGACTTTTATTAAAGGAGCTGCCTCTAATGTGTCTGATAGTGTGGATTTCTAGACGGTAGGACAGCCTTTGCAATTTATCCTTCTTTATTTTGAGAAACATATCAGAAAGAGTCCTGCAGCAAGTTGCTGTCATGGCTTGTGTTTAGATGTCCTCCCAAAGCCTCATGCTTTTGCAGAGGTAGTTAAATCTACAGTGTGTGATTGACTCATGGTGATGTTAGGCCTGAGGGCACTAGGATTAAGTGTGTGAGGGCTATCCCCCCTAAGTAGTCTGAATAAGCTAAAAAGGGCAGAAAGATGCTGTTAAGGTTCCCTTGTGCTACCATGTGGGTGCCATGAACTGTTTCTCCTCTGCGATGCCCCCCTGTCAAGTGCCGCTCTGCCTCGGAGCTAGCTGATTGTGGACTGAAACCTCTACAAACTGTTAGCTAAGTAAACCCTTTTCCCTTTAACTTTAGGTGTCTGGTATTTTGTCTCAGCAATAAGAGGAAAGTAACTAACAGTTGCATATGTATAATATAATTCTTTCAATAATTAACATTGTCTTCTCACTCAGAGAATTATCATTTCCTGTCATTCAGGGAAAGAACCTGAAATCATCTAAATTGGAATGGAGATATTAATGGATATATATGGTTATATAAAATTGAATTTACCTATACCCAGACAATAATTTTGTCAATTATAAAAACTATTTTTTCAATGCTAGACATCAAAAGCAGGGTCTCATACATATTCCACCAGTGCTCCAGTACTGAGCTACAGTTCCGGTCCCTTTTCTGGAAATAAATAAGTATCTGAACTGGAATGTTGACAGCATTTTCCCATAGACTATTTGGGAGAAATAGCAGAGATTTTTAAGGAATTGCCTTTGTATTGTTCCTTTTTTCATCAGATGAGGGTCTCTGTGAATGAAAAGGACTTCAATTACACATTGAAAAAAATAGCAAAAGATCTAGTATATTTTCAGTATCTCCTGACACTGTAAAACTTGAGAGACAATGGTGGGGTATGGAGACATGGTCAGTAATTATTGATCCAAACCACTTAGTCTTCCCAGATCTTGACAAATGCGTGATATGGTGATGGAATCTTCTGAAGACCAGCAAGGCCAATGACAGTAACTGAGATTGATTTGTTCAAAATGAACTCTGGTGAACTTTGGAGAAAATATCAGGAAGGAGAGCTGGGGAGTAGAATGGGATTACATCAAATCATAGGATGTTTCTGAAAGTCGTAATGATTTAACATTACAAAATATATAATTTTATAAAGAACTTGAAGTTGGTGAAAAAAAACATACTAGTGACCTCAAATTCTTTTTTAGCTTTCATTAACTTGGAGTCATGATCCCTTTCCCTGTTGCTAATCATAGGTTTTTGGCATTCCTAATTTTGTTGCACTTTCCCTGCAGGAAGGAAAAGACAAATAAAACTTGGGCATTATTTTTAAGATTTACTTGAAAAAACATGGTATTTTTCTCCTTCCAAATGGCATCCTAAGTACATTCTAAACTGGGTCTGACACTTAGATAATCCCTTAGAAGTCCACCAGGCCTATTATAAAGGAATTTTACTTTATCATAAGGAGATATTTTTGCCAGAGGGAGGCAGTTTGACCACTTAGCTTCAAAGCAGACTTACTTCCACTCCACTAGTTCTAATTCTTAGTATATTGTAGCCTTTGGCAAAATAGCTTTAGCAAGAAATAAGGAAATGCAATGAAGAACAAAATCAAGGGCAACGAAAATAGTCTTTTGAGCTATCATTTATTTTTTTTCCTTCAGACTGAAAATATATCAGGGTGTTCTTAAATCAGTTCCCACTCAGTGAGTTAATAGCATGAAAGAAACATGACAAAGTGTGTCTCTTTAAAAGACTGTGATTTCTTATTTCATGTATAAGTATTTTTCATCTTAGTAGTTCAGTACAAGAACTGAGCAAGTTGACAACTCAAGCCTTACCTGTTGTCATAAGCAAAACTTCAGAGTGTTTTCTCTAGATCTTGGGACATCATTAAATTAGAGTACAATATGGAAAAGATGGTTCACAGTTAAAAATAATGTCACTGCAGTATTGTTTCTTACACCAACCACAAGAAAAGGAACTAGTGTAATTTCTCACTTTTCATTAAACAGGAGAGATAGAGGGCCTGAGAGTGTGGCTGGGTCACTGGAAAACGCCAGGCAGAATCCAATGGGCACATGTTAGTCTTTCTTCTGTACAACACTGAGCACTGCCTTAGGCTCATATATAATAATTTTTCCAAAGTTTTAAGAACTACTTAACTCACACATTCTACAAATTCAGATGTGAGATCAACAAAATGACCAACTAACATAGGAAATAGAACACAATTACAGTAGTTCCTGTGACATTGAATCCCTTCTATTTAAATACTTTTATACTATCTATTGGGTCAGGCTCTCAGACAAATTTTTTTCTGGAAAGACAATCGTTATTCGGGTTCACTTTTAAAAGAAAAAATGTACAGTTAAGAACAACTACCATGGAGAAATGCAGAAAATAAAATTTCCTCCTTTAAGCAGTTAAATAATAAATTGTTCCAGCACAACAATGTGAAATACTTTATATCAACTGGAGAACTGTGGTTATTAAAATGATCTGTCAATAGAAACAAAGCAAAGTTCAGGTGATGAATAGCTAACAGCTGCACCTTTCTTGCATAGTCAGGAATTTGTAATGAGGTTTAGGTACTATTTTTCTTTTCTTTTCACTTTCTTTTAGAGGGTGGAAAGGTAAATAAACAAGGAGGGTTGGGGGAAAACCTTTCAGATTGGACCTTATAGTAGATTTCATTCTAGGTTTAAAGTGTTACAGAGTATTTATGTTTACAAAACAATTTCTAAGGATCTCCTCTGCACACAATGTCTTCATAATGGAAAGTGAAACATTAAGAAAATGTACTCTAAATATAAATACAAATAATATCTGTAAGTCAAGGACTGAATTTTTCAGATAACAGTTACAAGCAAAGAACTCTCTTACAGAATAAATCACACA
Source organism: Heterocephalus glaber (assembly GCF_053883595.1). Classification (NCBI taxonomy): domain Eukaryota; kingdom Metazoa; phylum Chordata; class Mammalia; order Rodentia; family Bathyergidae; genus Heterocephalus; species Heterocephalus glaber. Next base: position 30,347,243 of record NW_028258138.1, on the reverse strand, counting down.
AATTTTAAAGCTGATTAATATACAAAAGACTAAGGTCTTTTTAAAATATAAGACAAAATTGACATTAAAGATAAAAATTTTCAAACAAACATAGTAATTGTCTAATTTCACACTATATTACTTAAAAGATCAACTTACCCTCAATTCTCTATATTTCTAAGTAATAATAATAAATTGGGAAACATCCCACTTTTAAGGCAGCATTAAATCTTATTTGTCCAAGTATGCTTATTCTAAGAACTTGTCTCTTTGTAAAACCCTTTATCCAAAAAAGACAAAAAGAAAACCATACACACAATTACAATGCCACAAAGTAGGGCTTATTAGTTTCCCCAAGGTGGGATACTATGTAGCAGAGCTACTGTGGGTCAACTTGGGAAGGGAGAATCTCTAGTATGGCTTTGACTTGTGTTGGCTGATGCTAAGAAGAACATGGAAGTGGGGACCTACTTTTGACATGGAAGCATTCTGGAACTGAGTAATCTCTGCTCAGGATAGAGGAGAAAAGAAACAAGGTTGGGAATATCATTGGTAAGAAAGTAGCAATCACTCTGATGTAACAATTATTAGCAATTTTACAGTTGTGGTGTAACCTGGGATATGCTTCTGTAGGAAACATGGTTTCCTCTTGGATTTGCCTGTGAACCATTGGAAAATCTTTGATGTTCCTTTAGAAATGGAAATCTTATGAGCAGGATTGATTTTTACTTTCATATCTTGTTCCTGCTCTGGAGAAGTCTCTACAACAGATCTCAAGTTCTTATTTTACACCCTGGTATTTTACTTCTAGTTAACTGTTCAATTCTACAGTTCTTTTGTGTTATTTTGAAAGAACAAGCACAAACCTGTGAATAACTTTGGCTAGAGTACAGTAGTTTTGAAGAGATCTTTCTCATGCTAATGACTTTATGGAACTCTGCTGCCAAATTCTGTCACCTGCAAGAATATCTGGCTGTTTTACCTGCAGGATAGTTTCATTTTCTATATGTCTTCCAATGCCTATTTCAGGAATTTTTCCTAAATTTCTGCTTCATCTTTTTATTATGTTGGGCTCTCTTGTCCAATCACCAACTGGAACCCAGCAGAAAGAAGAAGGAGGAAGAGGAGAAGGAGGAATGAGGAAGGGGGAGGAGGAGGAGGAAGGCAACACATATCCACACACGCACACACAAATTTGGCCTGAAGTATAAATATTTCCAAATATTTGAGGTTTTGTCCATTGAAAATTCATGTCATGGAAATACTAATGAATGGTTAGTAGTTAGTTTAAAAATCAAGAAGAGCACATTAAATTAACTTGAATAATCACTGATGAAAAGGGAAACATTTCTTCTTTGTTTAAAAACTTTTAAGTCTTGCTATGCAATTAACAATGTTAAAATCATTTAACCTTTTTGTTCCTGAACTTACATATTCTAATGACAATGCTACTTCATTAAATGGTTAATATATAAAGTGTATATGATGACAGAATCTTGTTTATTTGTTTCAAAAAATGTCAAATTTTAAGGATAATGCAATTAGAGTAAAAAAAAAGAACTGATATACAATAACAAAAGTGGGAATAATTCGGTGATGTAATTTCTGTGATAATATACCTAAAGTCTTCTGATTTTAGTAGCAATAATGTTGCAGCACTAATGCAATTCTTAAGTGCCATTTTTAGACCATTGTTTAAACCATTTAGGCTTTTGCAATTTATATATTCCTGGAGGCATTAAAAATAAGTGCATATTGTATGTCAAAGGAATAAATATAATGGCCTCAGACATTATCAGCAAATAAAATATGACTATTGAGCTATTTTAATAACTTGTAAAACTATATTTATATATATAATGTGGCATTACTTTGCTTCTCTGAAATATTTCTTTTAACTCATCCTTTTAAGTTACTAACCCATGTTTTATGCATTAAATAAAAATACTGGAATATTTTACCAACCAATAGAGCAATGATTTAAATGAGATAATTTCTGTCTACTTTATATTTTTACTCCAAATATTGTACTGGTACAAACATAAAACATCACTTTCTCAGATAAGGCCACAGTTTTCTGTGCCTTGCTTAGCAAGTCCTCAACTTTACTGGACTCATCAATGCCTTCAATTTGTTTACACTATTTTGTTTTCTTATCAGCCAATTCAATACAGTCCCCAAACATCAGAAAAGAAACCTTCTATTGTACTATCTACCTTTATCGAACTCTAGCAAGCATTCTCCACCTAAATATTCTCTAAAATTAACTTTAAATCTTTGCCTGAGGGGATTTTTTTTTCTGCCTTCCAATTTTCCACTTCTGCGGTCTTCTCTTTGCTTCCACATATTCTGAAATGTGTGCAGCTGATAGGAACGCATTTGGGAAGGCAGTGCCAAGGAGCAGAGTGCCCCTGCTCTGTTTCCAGGCCATTCTGGTTTCCTGTTCTGTGTGGTCTGTCACAGTGGTGTCTGCCTAAGCAGTTCTTTAATGTTTTAGGTAACTCCTCCACCATTCCAACAGTGAGTCTCCTCTTTGCTTTGCAATGCAGAGACAGATTGCCAGTGAGATGAATTTTAAATAACCATCACAAAAACTCTCCAACTTAGATGACATAAAAGGCACTTACTAAAGTAAATCATATCTTGGCAACTTAATGTCTTGCAGTAATGAGAAAATTTGAAATCATTTCCAGTGACAATAGATCATACAACTGTGTCCCTAACAGAAGCTTAAGATAAAATGGGGAAAAAATGCAATATATATAAATAGAGAAAACTGCCATGAAAATAAAACATACATGAAAATACACTAAATCAAAGATTAGAACAGCTTAAAAAATAGTGCTCTTACAAAACACAAAAAGCAATTTTAGACATAGTAAAAATCTTTTAAAAAATAACACTTCAGTAATCTTCAAACCCAATTTCATTCTAGGCAAAACATTGTGGCACCCAGTAAGCATATGTATAGTTTCTAAGACAGGTGAAACTGAACCTTAAAAATAGGATTTGAAAATTCTTCTTCTGGTTGGCATTTCCCTTTATAAAGAGCAGGTGCTTTAGTTTATTTCTCAGCAGTGGATGCTTTGGAAAATAGTCAATCATAACTAGGGAATAGATTTTATCAATTCTTAAGTTGTGATCAAATACAAACTCAAAAAACAATAATAAATTTATATGTAAATTTATTAATGCCAGCTAAATATGTGGAGAGGGGAATAATTTCCTGAGTTTCCCTACTCATAACCATAAAGAAGTTCTTCATAGAGAAAATCTAGAAAATAAAGGTAATCCAGAAAGAGAATATAAAAAATCAGCCACAGATATACCCCAGAGATGAGTACTGTCAGCTTATTGAACTCTTTCCAAACTTTTAATACATATTTATATCATTTCACATTATTTTATATATTACCCAATATTTACATTAATATTATTTTAATAAAGGAAAAAGTATCCTCTGATACATACTATTTTAAAAATTGCAGTTGTTATTGAATAAATATAATAATTTTTCTTATAATAAAACATATTTCTGGAACAGGGTTTATGTGACTCATTAGTGTTCCATAGTTCATATGATGTTTGAATCTTAGAGAATTAAAACAGTTAAAAATTCACTTCAACCTGAGAAGAAATAGAGATAGGTAGAATTGAGACAAAGAAATCGGCATTTTGGAATTGGGCTTTGGAAAAAACAAAACAAAATACCCTCTGTCTTCAGGACACAAAAGCTACTAAAGTCTTTTTTCCCTCCCAATAAACTCATTCAGAAAGTCCAAAGCATCTCAAGTATTAGTCACCATGAAAAAAATTTTAATCTTACCATGAAAAAACCCTGAATCTCCTTCGGAGGAAATTTTTGTCATATTTGGGGCTCTTATTACTTCTGCACATGACTCCTGAATGTGTGTTACAGCTGGGTAGTCTTCCTCTGCTGACTCCAACTACCTGCATGAGCCCTGAATCTGACTCTCAGGGCTTAAAGAGTCTTGTAACTTTTATTTTCAACTTCATACTGCTGAGAGGAAGATAAGTACCTTTATTCTAGATTGATTTAATCTGATGTCTGACCTCTGATGTTATAGTGGCATTGGAAATGATAATGTCAGTTGTCCTCAGCCTCTCCATTTTGCCTTCTAGCATTAAGTCCTGAACTCCCAAGTCTTCTTCCACATTATCATTTGGGTGATTGACTTCCAGCTCCATTTCTTCTTTCTCAAGTTCCAAAGAACCTGGTAGGTTATATTGCTGTCCCCTGATGTCCTAGAACAACTTGTAGGAAAAGTGAGAAAGAATGTGTATATTCCATTGTGTCTTACTTCCCAGGTACACACTACAATCCTCAAGAACTCTGAAAAGGATATTATATTGGGTTTCTACCTTTGGAAATTTCCAAGTATACAGCAGAAATTTAGTTTTTTCTTTCTTTCTGTGCCCCACTCTGTGGTTTTTAGGGTGTATCTCTTTCCTTACCTTTAGTTGTTCCAAACTCACTCTGCAGAAGTTCTTCTTTCTTTTTTTTTCTTTTCTTTATTTTCTTACTTTTAATCCTTTTATCTTTAAAAAATGTAAAATCTCCCTACTCTTTGAGCTCATCTTGATGAATTCTTTATTCAGAACAGAAAGAACTCAGAAAATCATTTCTAGAAGGTGACTCCAGCACCTCAAAACGTGGTAAGTTTGACCCATGTTAAGATTTTGCCATATAAATTACCCTTGACAAAGAACCCTGCTGGCTACCCACTCTGGAACCCTCCTAGATATCCAGGAGCTCTTCTCCTTATTCCAGGAAAACTCTCCTAACTTCTTTCTTTGGGTTGAGATTTTATTCCTTGATGTTGTAAGACCAGGAACTTAGCACATCTAACGTGTAAAAGCTTGGGAGTTATTTTTCCTATATCAAACCTTTGGGATTTTTTCTCCTTATGTCCTAGACAGGGTCTGAGTAGCCTCCCCCCTAAAAAGAAAGGAGGGGATAAATTCAACTCAGTGCCCCAACAAGTTCTTGAATCTTCTCATAGAAAATAATTTCAGAGTGTGTTAATGAGAGGGAGAGAAAAGTTTATTAAGTAGAACTAAGAAAGTACACATTCAAAAAATGAAATGTGGGGCCCTCCAGAGAAAGGCACATTATTATATGGAGCTGGAAATATTCATGTGGTTTCTTGGGTGAAAATATGTGGAATTTGTTAATCTATAGAAAGCACAATCTCAATTTTCAAGTGAAAGGTAGAAAGCCCTCCTTACAGGTGAAAGACACAAACCAGTTTATTGTATTCTTTTAATCTGGATAATCTATGATATTTTAACTAAAAATATTCTTTGAACGGTTTGAATCTGTTTCTCTATCTTTTTTTTTTTCCATTAAGTTTATTGGTGCATTTTAGGTATATAATACAGTTACATTCATCATTGGGATCTTGTACCTTTACATGATGTATCTTGGTTCATTTTTTTTCCCCTTCCCTGCCCTCCCTTCATCCCCTCCACCCTTCCCTATATGCAAAGACTTTGTTTCCATTTTTTTTTCTTTTCGCATATTTTTCTTTTCCCTTCTTTCCTTTCCCCTGCCCCTCCTACTTTCCCTACTCTTTTAGACCTTTTCTTCCTCTTACACAATATCAATTACACATTTTTAAAATTACCATATCAAGATTTACACTACATTTCCACAGATTTTACAGAGTTTAAAAGGATATAGAAAGCATATTACAAAAATCTTTCTTGAAATAAATTTGACAACTTCTAAGAAGTACTTTGGAAGACAAATTAATGAAACTCACTCTGGAGGAAATATAAAATTTGAATAGCACCTATTAAAGAAAGTATATTCCTAACTTGAAAACCTACCTATATGACAACAACAGGCTCATATACATTTTAACTGATGAATTATATCAAACATTTAAAGCAGAAAAAAAAAGAACACTTCTTCCCTCATTTTAGGAAATCAGAATTGTGCTAATACTAAAACTGGATAAAGATAATAGAAGAAAAAAGTATGAACATAGATAGAAATTTGTTTAACAAAACAAATTATTAGAAGTCAGATCTGGCAGTATGTACAAAGTGGTTTTATTAGGGGGATGGCAGTGTTGGTTCAGCATTGGAAGATCCATCCCCAAAAGTCATCGTTTTAACAGAGGAAAGGAAAAAGCCATATGATCCTGTCATTAGTTGCAGAAAAAGTATTGGACTAAATTCCACAGCTGTTCATGGTAAAAGCTATCAGGAGACTACAAGTAGAACAGAACCTTCTCAACAGATCAAAGACATGTATTCCATATTTCCAGCAAAAAAGCCTTATACGAATGGAGAAGATAGAATACTTTCTCCCTAAGGTTGGGAACAAGGGCAGATATGCTTACTCTTCATCTGTCCATTAAAGTTTGGAACATAGGCCCAAATCAAAATAGTCTGGCAGTAAAAAGAAGCAATTAGCATACAATTGGCAAGGTAGAAGTAAGATCTTTATATGTAGATGAAATGATCATCTACAGAGAAAATACTCAGAAATCTCTAGGAGCCCCTAGAACTTGTATTTGAATTTAGCTGGATTAGAAAACACAAGGTATATATAAACATTCAGGTTGATGTATACTTGTTATAAATGAAGAACTGGAAATCTAAAAGTTATGTAGTTGTACAAAGTACCTAGAAAAGTAAAAAGAAAAAAAATATACAGTGTTGGAAGACCTTTATTACCTAATTTTAAGACTTCCTGTAAAGCTGCAGTAATCAAGGCAGTGTTGGTGTAAGGAAAGACATATAGATCAATGGAATAAAACAGAGAATCTAGAAATAGAACCACACATATATGGTCCACTGATTTTTGAAATATTAATTAACATTTTTTTAAATTGTGATAAATTTTAATTGTTCACTACAGTGATCAACTTTCATATGTACATAAATATAAATACAGTTACAGGCCATAAATACTCATGACAAAGTATCACCCCTAGGAAAAAAGAAAAAAAAACTCCACAATCTTTGCAACAGTCTTAAGAAATATTAAAAACAGCTAGATGCTGAGGTATAATTTTTCATCCAAAGTGACTAGCCTATATTCTTACAGTTAAGAACTCAAGTAGTAAAAAAAAACACACAAAAAAACCCTCAAGTAGTTATGCAACCTTTGTCTTATAGCAAAAATGCAACTAATACATGTTTTCAAACTAAAACAAAAAATATTTTAATTATAAATAGGTAAAATAAATAATATTCCTAGTGAAATTCAAACATGACATTATTTCCTCTTTTTGGTATTTTTAAAGTTTACTTTAAATGATAAATTATATACTTTTATAGGGTAAAATTCTTCAATACATGGGTACATTGTGGAATAATTAAATCAGAGTAATTAATATGTTCATTGCCTCAAATATTTATTTCTTGTGGTGAGAACATTTCAAATCCTTTAAGTTTTTTGGAAATATACAGTAACTACGATCACCCTGCTATACAGTAAGGTATCAGAACTCATTTCTAACTGACCAGTGTCTCCCCTTCCCCATTTGCCTATCCTCCCCCCACTTCTAACGAGGCTCTGGTAACCACCATCCTACTCTCTACTGTCAAGTTTGACTTTTATAGATTGCTATATATATATATATATATATATATATATATATATATTATATATATATTAAACCATGTTTGTCTCTGTAGCTGGTTTATTTCACCTACTCTAATGTCCTCTAGGTTTTAACAAATGACAGCATTTCCTGTTTTTAGAAAAGACCGAATAGTATACCATTATGACATAGGTTGTTTCTATCCCATAACTATTACAAATAATACTAAAAAAAAAATACTGCAGTGAACATAAGAGCACAGCTATCTCTCAGAATACTGATTTCAATTCCTTTAAGTGTATACTCATTAGTGGGATGGGTGAGTCACACGGTCGCTTCTACTTTTTCAAGGAACCTTTATACTGCTTTCCAAAATGGCTATACTAATTCACAGCACTATCATGGATATATGTGTTCCTTCCCTTTTGTCTGCATCCTCAACGTTTGTAATTATTGTTTTTTTTTAAATGGCCAATTTAGCAGGTATTAGGTGATACCTAATTGTGCTTTTCATTTGGATTTCTCTGAATCATGTATCTGTAAGCCATTTCTTTCTTCTTTGGGCCTATTTTTAATAAGATTTTGAAAGATTAATTAACATTAACATTTTATAGAGCATAAACTCAGTTCAAGAGCAGAGGAAAAGCTAGTGCTTTCAGCAAATGGTACTAGAACACCTGGTATCTGTATGTAAAAAATTAACCTCAACTCTTTATTTCCGTACATAAAAGTAACTTGAAAGGAACTATGAACCTAACTATGAAAGACTGAAACTATAAAACTTTAAGAAGAAATTGTAAGGGAAAATGTTCATGAATTTAGGGTAAGCAAGAATTTCCTAAGATACACAATACATGATGTATAAAAGAAAGAAATTGATAAATGAGATTCCATCAAAATTTAGAACTTTAAATGACATTGTTAAGACAATGAAAAGTAGTCCTTAAACAGACCGTATTTATAATACATATAACCTAAGACCAGAATATATATAGAACTCTTATAGCTCATTAATAGACAAACCAATTAAAAGGTAGACATAAAAGGTGATAAATAGCCAGTACAGATACATATTGACTTATCATTGTCATGACTTTTTCTTTTTGTTGGGTTCTCCCCCTTTACATTTAATTTCTTGTCACGCCCAATGGATTAATTCTGCTGGGCTTCCTGGGGTTGTGATCCTCATTGCCTTTTCCTAGGATATTGTCTAAAATTGGTTGGAGTGCTGGTTTGGTATTCATGAAGTTCCTAAGGTGCTCTTTGTTATGAAAGTATTTTATTTCACCATCAATTTTGAAAGATAGTTTTGCAGGGTACATCAATCTAAATTGGAGGCTCTTTTCCTTTAGGGCTTGAAATACATCAATCCAAGCTCTTCTTGCCTTGAGGATTTGAATTGAGGAGTCTGCTGTGATTCTGATGGGCTTTCCTTTGTATGTGATTTGTTTCTTTTCTCTAACTGCTTGTAGAAATTTGTTCTTCTGTTGGGTCTCTGGACTCTTAACAATTATATGCCTATGTGTAGATTTTTTTTGATCAAGGCTAGTTGGAGTCCTATATGCCTCCCTTATCTGAATATCAAGTTCTTTTCCCCTGCTTGGGAAGTTTTCTGTCATCACTTCTGTGAACAGTTTTTTTTTTATGTCATCTCCACTCTCTCCTGTTTCTTCATTGATTCTGATCAGTCTTATGTTATTCTTCTTTGCATCATCTAGTAGCTGCTGGATTGATTTCTCGTGGTCCCTTACAATTTTAAAGCATGTTTTCTTTTCCTGATCACTAATTGCAATCTTATCTTCTGTGTCTGAAATTCTGTCTTCACATCGGCTCATTCTGCTGCATAAGCTTTCAATGGAGTTTTTAATCTCCTGGAAATCTGTTTGCATCTGTTTTATGGATTCCATTTGTTTCCTATGTTAGGATTCCTTCATGTTCCTCAGCTCCTCTATTTTTTTTATCTGTGTCTTCTCTAGATTTATTAATCATGTGCTATGGGCACAATCACTGCTGTTATGTGAGAAATTATTTCTGATTTTATTTTTTCCAAATCCTCTTTTGTTGCCAGTTCAGGGAGTCCAGGTGTTTGAGTATCAGATTGTTCTATCTTGTTTCCCTTTGGTGTTGCTTACTGTGATCTGTAAGTCTGGTTTTGGGACTTGTTTACATGTCTTTTCATTTTGAGGGTGGGGGTGCTGCTGGCTCCCACATGGCTCACCTCCTGTTCACTGGGGGAGGGGAAACTCTACTACATTGTTGATAGGAATGTAAAATAGTACAATCAGTATGGAAAACCGTGTGGAGATTCCTCAAAAACTAAAAATAGAAACACCCCTTCTAGGTATCTTCTTATGGTGATTATGGAGAGATGGAATGCTGTGGGTCCAGAGCTAAAATCATCATTATAGGGATACACACAGACCCATTTTTTTTTTTTTCGGTATCGGGGATCGAACTCAGGACCTTGTGCTTGCGAGGCAGGCGGTGGCACCACTGAGCTAAATCCCTGGCCCCTGGACCCATGTTTATAGTAGCAGTATTTATAAACAAATGATCTCGGGAAACAATATAAATGTCCATCTGCAGATGAATGGATAGGTAAGGAAAATATGGTATTTACACACAGTGGAGTACTACACTGCCATAAAGAAAGATTAATTTGAAGCATTCATAGATAAATGGATGTAACCTCAGAATATAGCATCAAGAGAAATAAATTGGACACAAGAGTTCAAGTGTCCCATTGTTTCTTTATATGAGAAACCCAAATAAAGAACAAAATAGAAGAGAGATAGGTAGGAAATATGGAGAAGTTCAAATACTTGGCCACACTACAAATTCTATTGTTTTAAAAATATTTCAATATATATGCTTATTGTTTTCATTTATACCACTAATTTAATGTGTTGAAAAAATGATTTGTGTTATTATCTCTTTTTTTTGTTAGAATCTTTTTGCTTTATGTGTTGTGCTCTCATATAAAGTATTTAAAGATAATGATACATGGGGTAATTATTATTTTTCTTTTATTATTACCTTATGAAATTTTGTTTTAGTTTCTATAAAATAAAAAAGACAGCATTTGCTTACTGCATATTTATTCCTTTCATCTTCCTGTAACTTATCACCACATCTTCCCCAGGAATCCCACAACCATATTTCTTTCTGAAGCTCAGAGGTATCTGAAATTTAACAATAAGGCCCTTCTTCAAGCCTCATATTTTGTGGGACTTCCAAGAATATGTAGATAATTAAGATAATTTTTCTACTGATAAACTGTTCACTGTCAGTTGATTTCATAGACTCAATTATTGAAATTTCAAGGAGATAGAAAGAAAATTTTCTCTCTCCTACATATAGCTCATACTCAGGCACTTGGAGAGTCAATTATTTATATTTTTAAAGAACTGTCTCCTGAGCTGGGGATGGTAGCACATGTCTATAATCTTAGCTACTCAAGAGACTAAAATAGGAGGGACTTAAGTTTAAAACTAGCTTGGGCAATTAAGCAACCCCCTCACTCTCTGGGATCTCAAAACAAAGTAAATAACTTCCTTAAATTTTCTAGGGTTCCTCTCTCTCTCTCTCTCTCTCTCTCTCTCTCTCTCTCTCTCTCTCTCTCTCTCTTTGATATAGGGGGAATAGATGTAACTCCCAAATCTGCTAGATATCCAAAAAGCTAGTTTATGTTCTCTAAAATTGAAGAAGGAATTCTAGGAACAATGGAGGTTAAGAGTAGGAAAAATGTAGTGAGACAAAGATAGCTTCTGTCTAACAGAAGGGGGTGATGAGAAAGTGAATTGCCCAAACATCCTACTTCTCAAAGGGGTTTTATGGGACAAAGCCACAAGGTGAGGCTGGTTCAAGATCCCACAAAACTATAGTCAACTAGTAAGATTGCAAATACTATGGTCTCTTAAGTACTATTGGTCCATTGAAAATCACAAGATGGACATGAGGTGGTACAAAACTATGATCAACCAATAAGAGTTCAATAAGTATAGTCACCTAGGTAATATTGATTAAATGGGGATCCAGTAGGGAAGCAAGTCATGAAGTAAACATACAAGGATTTTCTGTAAGGGGTGGGTCAGGGATCTTTCCTGGAAGGGGTGGACTAAGATCTTGGTCCCCCACCCAGGTAATAGATACCTATTTAGAATATCAATCACTGCTATTCATTCCTAGGGGAAATGTGCAGGTATAGTAGTTTCTCTTCTTTTACAATGCTGGCCTTCAGTGAATGTGTCTTCATTGTCCTCCCTGTTGGCTTTTCAAGGGCCAGCCCTGTCTAACTACCTACAAGATGTCTAATTAATTTACATACTTACAACATCATTATAGATAACATTGACCAAGAATGCATGAAGTAAATTTGAGAAACCCAAGGCTACATTTATTGCATAGCTTAATTTACTAATGACAACATTAATACTTTTTGTGTGTATTTTAAAATTCTGATAAAATACAGCATCTTTCCCTCAAATGTATTTGACTACAACAGTTATTCGAAGAAAAATCATATAAGACTTGTGTTCCGTAGAACTTAGAGAAATGTTTCAAGTTTCTTAAATCTAACTGCCATATCAGTGAAAGAGGTGAATTGAAGTTCTCTGAAAAAGCTTCATCTAATTTAAAAACCCTGAAGACTGCTTGACCTTGGCCAAATAGAACATAGTGACTGTGGAGAGATGTAATACTGTATGCCCAGAGCTAAAATTATCCTGGGCTACCTTAAGCTCTTTAATAACCATTTACTTTAACTTTTATGTCTGACAATATTCCCATGACTATGTGGTAAACTTCTCTGGACTGTATTGATAAGCTTAGCCTCCACTAATTCTAAAACTATGAATGTCATCGACAACGTCTGAAACCAACCAAAAAGATTTCCCTTGCCTTGCTATAGCCCACCTGCCTGATGTGCCCACCAATGTAATCAGTCTTGATTTATGACTTTCTTTAGTCCTGTTACTATAAAAGTTCATGCAACTTCTATGGTTCATATAACTTCTTCCAATGCCATGGTGGAACATGTCGTTAAAGGTAACTGGAATGGAAAAAGCAACAAACAAAAAATAATTCTAGAAAATATATTTTTTTAAAGCCTAGGGTGTAAAGATATGGAATACAGATTCAGGGTAAATGACCTTGGATAGCTTCGATTCTGTCCTGAAGATACAATACTGTAAAACATATAATTTTAAAATTACAATTTTTCTAATTCCTTTCTTCTTACCTTTACTTTTTCTATCCTACTCCACTTGTAGAGCTTACAATGGTTGTGAGATAGGGGAGTAAGCCTGGGGCAAAACTAGTCCAACAATTGGACAAATCTGGCAGTGATGAGAACCAGGGCACAGGCACAGAACACAGAATCTAAGATGACTCTGCAGTTCCTGAGCGCTGTATACAGAGCCAATAAGAAAAGTGCTAGTTTCAATCCTTCATTTACATCTGGCTTGAAACCAAGTGAGTCTTCAATAGCACTGTTTAAATATGGCATCAGCCCAAGTGATTTTTTTGATAGGACAAGCATCCTGAATGCCTTATTTGTGTGAGAGAAAAGCCAAAGTTAAGATACAAACTATCTCTTTCCATTATCCTTGAGGCCTCTGTGAGCCTTTTCACCAGTGTGCTTTCACTCTGCAGGGCATACTTCTTTTCCACTTTTAATAAATGTGCATCCCTGCTACTTTTCTGTGTGTCTTGTCCAATTCTTTGCTCCCTATCATTTTGAACAAAGGCCAAGAACCCTGAGAAAGCCTTCAAAGCCCAGCATACCTGCCTGTCCCCATGTCTGTCATCTCTTCTCTGATTCCCCTCACCCTCAAGCTCCAGAAACAGCCTCCTTCTAGAGCAGTGGGGCCAGCCCCAACCCAAGGGTCTATGCCTTTCATCCTCCTTCTGCTGGAATCCAACTCCTCTAAGCCTCCAAATAGCTTAACTTCTTTCCTCTTACTATTTGCTATTTGTCATTTTCTGAGCAAGACCTTCCCTGAGCAAGCAACCTTTCTTCTCTGGCACTGTTCCTCTACTCTGTTTCTGGGCTGCCATAATCTATGCATCTTTGTGCCACCATGCTGTTCATCATATTTCTGTGTTGAAGTCAGATGACCATGTACTGAATCACCTCAAACCATGAGCCAAATTTAATCTTTTCTCTATTAAATTGTGGTTTTAGGTATTGTGTCCCAGGTAGTGTACTGGATATTATATCACAACTATGATAAAGGTTACCAGTATACAACGTATCTCTTTCTAAAATTCTATATATTTTTTTAAAAATTGTATTACCTATCTTTCCCCTAACACACAAACACACACTCTACACCCCACACACCAGACTATCCAACTCTACTTTGAACTACCTAGAAAAGTGTAAAAAGAGTAGGCTTTGGACAAATATTTGAGAAATACATAAGCAGAGGGAGCCAACCATGGGAAGTCTGGAAGGCAGATGTGCTAAGAGAGACCTAGCTTGTTCCAAACGGTAAAGAAGCCAACATGGCTGGAAGAGATGATCCCAGACAGGAAAGTTAGACAACAGGCAATCTGAAGTGCATTATCAGCCACCATGAAGATTTGTTTTATTCTGAGCATTATGAGAAGTCCTGGCAGAATTCTAACAAAATTTACTGTAATGGGCCAAAGCTAAAATGGGGAGGCCAGTCAGCAGAGCAAAGCTACAAACCAGGATAGATGAGATAAATGAGGCTTAGCTTCTTCTAAAAGCTGTAGTGTCTTTCTTTGCTCATAGAGTTTTAATAACTACAATTCTTATTGCTGTGTATCTCTTTCTTTTTCTCACTTTTCTTTTCGTACTCAGCACTACATTTCCATAACCTATCCATACTCATGGGTTAACAGGTAGTGGGGTAGTGGGAGGGGCAGGGGAAAGGAAAGAAGGGAAAGGAAAAATGATGACAAAATGGAAAAAATGGAAATAGAGTCTTTGTAAATAGAGAAGGGCAGAAGGGGTAAAGGGAGGGCTAGGAAAGGGGAAAAAATAAGAACCAAGATGCATTATGTAAAGTACAATTCCCAATGAGAAATGTAATTGTGTTGTATACCTAAAATGTACCAATAAAAGAATTTAAGAAAAAAAGCTAACATTGAAAACAAACACTATGCAACAACAACAACAAAAAATCAAAAAACAGGTAGTGAATTTCTTTTACTTGTTGAGTATTATTTAACAGTCCATATCCATCTCTTTTTTCCTAATATGAACTAGAAAGAAGGTCAGAATTGTGATAACCATATTGTTAGAACTGGGATAAGCATTAATAGAATAAAAATAAAAATAAAAATAGATGGAAACAGTGAAAAAAGAATAAGACCAGAAAGTTAAGAAAATGTCCCAAATGATAAACTATGTGATATTAGTTATAATTGACAAGGGAGTGGGTACTAAACACTTTCAGTAGGGAAGTCATTGTCTACGGATTCACAAGCAGTGAGAAAGGTACTGGTGTATTTGGAAAACAAAACAAATCAACATATTTGATACCAGATGGAAACCAGCAAAGCAGTTTAATGGAAATTTCAAAATTAAAATATTAGATTTAAAAATGGAAAATGTAGCACAGAGATTCGCCCCTTATCCATGAAGGGTAAGATCCGTAATGCATACTTGAAACTGGTTTGTACCAAACATACACTATGGTTTTTTTTCCTATATAGTCTGCAATTTTGCAATATAATGCCCCTATCCTTCCACATTTTATGTCCTTATGCCTCTGCTTCTTTGTTCATATGCTATAGACTCAATAATAAATAAATAAACATACTTTGACAAACTTGTTTATTTTTCTAATGATTGTTTGTGGTGCTAGGGATCAAATACAGGGACTCAAGCATGTTAAGCAAGAGCACTACTGCTGAGTAATAACAACAGCCCTAGCACTGTGAAGGCTTACCTGGTTACCAAGATGGCTACAGATGCAATTAATAGATGATGGATATCCTGGACAACCAGATGATTCAAATCTTAGGTAAGATGGAGCAGAATGACGCAAGCTTTTGTTATACTACTCAAAAAATATGCAATGTAAAACTTGTTCATTTTTGGAGTTTTCTACTTAGTATTTTCAGACCAAGTTTCACCACAAGGTAACAAAAACCACAGCCAGTAAAAGTGTGAAAAAGCAAAGACTATTGTGTTCAAATGAGCTGGTATTTAATTTTCCAGAAGTGAGTATGTTCAGGATGATGACAAGTGTAGTAGTAGATGTCTTTGTGATTAGAAAGGGACTAACTAGAATGCTAGAGAATCAGGCACAATGGATATTGAAGTTCCCTAAGATAATACTCTGCATGCAATGGCTGCAGCTATGTTTGGGAGACAGGATGACACCAATGCAAATTCATGTTCCATTGACATGTAGCACAGAGAGGAATAAGAGGCCTTACTGAGGGAGGACCATAAGAGAAACATACCAATAGAGAAGGGACAGATTTAATGCACTCCCAAAAAGGATATATTAATAGAAAGATGTTTGTTGTCAGTGGATCAGGGAGTTGCAAAGATCTAGTTAAAGTGAATGGGAGGATCCACAGAAGTGGTTATAGTGACACAGTGGTCAGAGGAGAGGAAAAACAACTGGCGAGATAGGCTTGTACTTAGACAGAGTAACATGAATTCATTAACCTCATAGCTCTAAATACAATAATGGCAAATTTACCTCAGTTAAATAATTAATATGGAGTGAAACCTATTAAATTAAGCAAGTGTTTTTGCTCTTCAATTACTAACAAATGCAACAAGGGCAAGAGTACCTTCAGGGTGGGAAAGGAGAGTAATGTTTACCCAAATGCCCTGTAATTCTTTTCATGTTCTCTCCCACCATACAATACATAAAATAAATAAATGAAAATAAAATGTATTTCGTATAGTCTTGTCATGTTGACTGTTTAATCAGTGAGGAAATATTTGATGAGCTATCATTTCAATAACTGTTTAATGGTCTCTCATTCTCCTTTACTTTTTAGCAAATAAATAAATAAATTGGATTGAATAATTCTGACTTTGAACATTAAATAATTTTAACTTCTTTTTGTTTGGATAGGCCCTTGGCTAAAAACATTTGAAGTGATTAGCATTTTTCCTTCATAATATTTGATACACATATAAACTATTAATATGACTGAATTTTAAGTAAATAACAAGTTTTTCTAACTCTAATATTTGCATATCATTCTAAAAATAAAATATGACAAGTTAGAGAAGTTTCTATTTTGGGAACTCACAATGTGTTTAATATTCAAGTGACAGTGTCTGTTTTTAAAATTTAAAAAAACCCATACTAATTACATGATGTCTAAATACAGTATATCATCAACTCAGTACCATAGTAAGAGTAGGTGAAAAATCATACAGTTCTCTATGTCTGAGTCATGTGTTTATTTTTTTCCTTGGCCCTATTGCTTCATTTTGAAGTGAATCTGGGCCCATTTTTCTTGCTATGTAGGTTATAACTTTCTCATGGAACTGGTCAAAAATATAATCACTGGATTTTGTTGACGGGATTCAGAACACATTAGGTCAAAACATGGCACTTTGGCACATGAAAAAGCAGTAAAAGCAGGAAGGTCACTCCCATTCCCCTTATTCATTCCTCTAAAATAACTCATAAGACCCTTATTCAGAGAGAAGAAGCAGAAAGAACTATTTTGGTTTGGTTCCCCTTAGTTGGATACTTTTAAATTATCCCCTCTTTTGTCCAATCCTACATCAGTCTAATCATACATTCATACTTGTCATACCTAATCATAAAACCAAGCAGATTTTCTGCTTTGTAAGTCATTTCATCCCATAGCATCTAACATTTATATCAAATAAGTTTGTATGTTTTCCTCTTGTTGATTTGTCTTTGGTTATAGGGGCCTCCGCCATGACAGATAGAGGGAAGAAGTTCCTTCTGCTATAATGTCCTTAGAGATTGCAACCCCTCAAGTGACGGCCTCAAGCTCCAGCTATGCAAAATTCTAGTAGAAAATATGGTCACAGCCAACTTAGGGTATGAAATCATTCCAACAGCCGAGGAATTGTTATAGAATTACTTACTAGCAAAAGTGTACCACAGTTTACAGACTCAGGATGAATAGATAAGCACAACTTTAATATTTGACTGTCATTTCTTCAACATCATCATTGAGCTGGATGGGAGAAACAAGGACAAACTGAATGTGGAATTGCTTTAAAGCAACTCATAATTTATTGAGGAAGACTGATACATAAACAAGCACTCACAATGATTCATAAATATAATCTTAGAATGGCTGAAATAGCTGGAAGAGCTGAAGGGAGAGTCTAATAATAATAGGAAATTAACCTCATTATTAATCATTTGTGAACAAAAACAAGGTCAAGGATACAGTATAAAAAATTTCTTTGCTTTTTTCTAATAGAAAATATTTAGTTTCTTTAGGGTCCTTTACATGTGGCTATCAGGTATCTCTTCCCTTCTTGTTCATTCTTTTACTTTTCTCTGCTTGCTTGGCTTTGGGTACTTTTACTTTTCTAGACCTTCCAGCAGAGTCCTGGCTCAAATACGGGAAGATAGTGACAGGTCCTTCTGGTCATCATATAAGAAAACTAGCCCTTCAGATTCTCCAACAGAGAGTAGCTAAAGGATAAATCCCTCCCATTAGTACACTGTCACGCCAAAATTTCCCCAGGCTATCCTGTGATTTTTTTTTTTACACAACATTCTTTAGGCCTCAAAGACACTTTCTGATTGTGTTTAAAAAAAAAAAAAAATTGGTTTATCTCATGGATTCTGGAGCCCAGATGCTGGATTTGAAAAACCAGTTTGGCAGTATGTAACATCGTTCTCTTCCTCATCCTTTTGTTTGGGATTAAATTAATTAATCTCAGTAAAAATCAGAGAAAATCTGAACTATGAAAAGTCTGATGGGAACACTGAAAACTTTATTGAGCCACAGAAAGATGAGTAAGCAAGATGTGTCCCTAGAAACCCAGGGACACAAGGTACACCAGCTTTGTGCTACCCCTCTACCCTGGCACTCAAATCCCCTTTTTTCTAGAATTCCTACCTTGTGGTGGCCAGAAGAAGCCCCATTCTGGGGCTACCGTTTCCATGTTTAGGAGCAAGAAAATGGAACCTGTGGATTGGTGCAGCCTGTTCTAATTACATCAAGGCAGAGAAGTGAATCAGCATCTCCCAAATCCAGTTTTCCTAAACTTGTGGGAAGGCTTTTCACCTATGGTAGAATGGACTGGTTCCAAGATCCCAGCAAAACCTCATTTTGCTGGATTTCCTTACAGTTCTTATCTCTCTGACTCTCATACTATAGTTGGAGGCATGTCTCTCAATGATACCATTTTGTCAGATGAAGTTTAACTAACCAATTTCAATTTTATTAATGTGGACATCAGAAGTAGACCCATGTAGTCAGCTCCTCTCTCAACTAGGAACATTTATCTAACCAATGCATTCCTTGGTCATGAGAATCTAAAGATGTCATCAATATTATTTTAATTCCAATGGGTTTACTTAGTTCATAGGAACCCATTTTCAAAAACCCAGTTAGAGGGGATGGTAGGGAAGAGAGATGGGCCTATCCACGCTATCTGCTTTGTTGGGTGAATGTTTCTTAGATAAGGACCTTATCCTTACTCTCCTGAAAACTTATACTTTTTAAAAAGTCTTTCTTAAATCATTTTTTACATTTCTTAATCTTTTTAAAAATCATTCTATTATGCCTCGCTAAGGGATGGAATATTCATTCACAATATGACCTGTAGCTAACCACCTTAGTCCTACAAAAGATTGCAAACAGATGCTTTAAAAAAAAAAAAAAGAAAAAAGAACTTACTATAGAGAAGAATATATCTTAAAGATAGGGTGTTTTCAGGCCTGTAGCATTATCTATAAGGTCACCAGGTGACTAGTAATGATTTTTTTTCTTCTGGAAAAGAATATTCTTTGCAGACGTAAAGACTCAGATTTATAAAAATTGATCCCTAACAGCTCCCTAAAAGGAGCAAATAACAGAAGAACATAATTGAAAGAAGTTTGTCAGAAGCCATGCTACATAATTTTTTTGGGAAAAAATCATTTCACAATTAAATTATCATTAGGGCTGTTGGAGGCCTCAATGGTTGCATGATGTTATGATGCTCAAGGGCAAGATTACTTCAGCATAAGATGCATGTGAACTCAGGATTATCAGGATGCCCTCTGAGACATCTGATACTCCCTATGAACCAACCCAATAAGTAATGGAAAGGTCAAGTGTCTTGGTCTTTGCCCACTCTGAAGCACTGACCCCTCAACCTCTGTATACTTGGAATTATGCAAGTCTCTATTGTCTTTTTTAATTTAGCCCTCAGCATTCCCTTTTCCAGCCAGTCAGAAGATTGATCGACCTTCAATAAAGTTAGTCTTAAGTCAGCAGGAAATGATTTAAAATCTCACATCTACTATCTGTCTCCCCTGGATTATTTATCATCTCTGAGCCTTTGCTTCTTCTTTTATAAAACAGACATAGCACTTTTTACTTTAGGTGAAATTTTATATATTAAAATGAGAAAACATATAAAGCTATTAATAGAGTACACTGATCATGAGAAAACCCAAGAAAAGCAATTTAATTATCACTGTATTGAATTCAACTGTAT
The DNA here is from genome assembly GCF_053883595.1 of Heterocephalus glaber. Lineage (NCBI taxonomy): Eukaryota > Metazoa > Chordata > Mammalia > Rodentia > Bathyergidae > Heterocephalus > Heterocephalus glaber. The sequence continues at coordinate 30,327,035 of NW_028258138.1, read as the reverse complement.
GTAATTCCCAAGAGTCAATATGGAATTTCTTGTGTTAAAAAAATCATATTAATTTACTTCCCTGGAATCTTTAAATACACTGTAGCTTTAATTTACCATTCTTAAATATTTAAATACAGTTCTGCTAAAGAAATCTACTGATTTCTTGAAGAATTTTATCTAGCAGAATTAGATGATTTATTTATTAATTAATCCCCAAAGTAATCACAAAACATTATGTTATTCTTGTAGCTGTACAGTTAATGTTCACTGAAAATGTTTGGACCAGACTCTACAATGAATGTGTGATTCCTAGTTGCAGAACACACAGATTCCAAGAAGCTGTATGTTTTTCCAGATCATGGAAGTGTTGCAGTAAGTAATTGATATTATTAAATATGTTTGCTGCTCATGCAGTGTCACGGCTGAAATGTGCTTGCTTTTCTATGCACAAAATTGATGGGATATTGAATCTGATTTCAATTTTACAGTGGATGTCAGTAAAACTTCAACATGTGAACAGAAGAAAGCAGAAATGTTTGATAAACAGCCTTTCTGCATCAGTCTCTGAAAGTAAGAAGAGCCAAACATTGATGATAACACATGCTGAAGTTGCAGCCAGTATGTGCATCAAAAGCAGGAATAGTTGGTTCGAAGCAATACATTGTAATCAACAGAATGAGGCAAAACATTGTGAAGCCAGAGAAACTGGGTTTAAGACCTAATTTAGGACAACAGCTTTCAAAAGGCTTGAGCCATACTTATGGTTGTCTTCATACAAGGTATATATTAGGTTGGTTTTGGAAAAGATACGTGATTTTTTTACTACCTTGAATTTATGTGAAGGGGTGTCAGAAAAAAAAAATCAAATTCATTAAATAGTGAAAAACTGTTGTAAAATCATGACCAGAAAAAGACTTTTTTATTAGAAATACAAGTTAATCAAAATATAGATTGAATGTTTACAATTTTAGGAAGTCATTGCAGTAAAAGACATGTTGCCATTAATTCTCCTCAACATACTCAATTTTCCCATCTTTCTTGCCCCCGTCTGAAATAGTCTTGGAAGTCCTTTTCTGTGGGTATCTTTACAAGATGCAATTAAAAATAAATACAGTGAAGGGGCCGGGGATTTAGCTCAGTGGTGTTCCCCAAGCACAAGGTCCTGAGTCAGATCCCCAGTACTAAATAAATAAATAAATACAGTGAATATTGCTGCTGAGTGTCATCCAATGGAAAGGCAAGCTTATAAAACATCAGTGTGTTCTCATCCACCTTATTCTCTAGATCTGGCATCCTGTGACTTATGATTCTGCTCCAAAGTACAAATGACTATGAAATAAATTTTGAAGAGATATGGGACACCAAGGTAGCCACCAGGACAGTGTAACTAAAGACACTCTTGAAAGAGGACTTCTAAAACTAGTATCTTTGGATTTGAATGGCCATGAAATGTGTCGGTCAGGTAAGTATTTCCAGATAGAAGAGCACTGAATACACGTCCCTATTCCTTGGGGTACATGACACTGAAACAGAAGTTGGTTGGCTAAATTTCGGCTGACAAAGTGGTAAGAATGATGAGGTAGGCATGTTTAAAGTGAGGAATTTTTTGAGTGTTTTCATCGTAATAATTTTTTTTTAAAAAATTAAGGTCACTATTTTCAGTCACTACTCAATGTAAAATGAGTCTTTTTCTGTACTTACAGTGTATTGTATCTCTGAGCATTATATAGACAAAAAGTTACTAATTGACATCAAAAGATGATTCACCATGAATAAAGAAAGAGTTTGCTCTCCAAAGATTAAGTAAGCATGCCCAATGATTTCTGTTTCATAACTTTAGGTTGCAATCTTTTCTATATATTAGAAGTTTTCAATGGATGGGTAACGTGTACATCTATTTTTACAATATCACGAACCTGTACCAAATAGTTTGGTTTCCCATGCTTCATCTTATTTAGTTTTTGTAACAATCATATAACCAAAATGACATGGCATTTTCATTCTTATTTCACCAAGACTCATTGAACACAGAGGACTTGAGTCACATAGTTAATAAGAATCTTGATGACAGCTCTGTTTCATCTATTCTGATTCTAAGCCATTTTGCTTTTAGTTTCTCATTTTCTTTTTTGCTTCATTGTTTATTTATAGCCTTTATATCATTTACTGACATATGTCAAAAAAGAAAAACTACCAGAGTTTTCCTTCTAATAGATATGATTGACATTAAAGGAAAGTTTTCTCACTGAGATAGAATCACAGACTGTTAGGCTTGGAAGATATTAGTGATGATGTAGTTCAATACTTGGACCAGATTGGCCTGATTTTTTTTTTCTGATGTACAACTTGTATAAATTTGGTCAATCTTCTCCATTGTTTTCCTTCTGATTACTAACATGCCTATTTCCAACTTTACCTGCCAACTGATTTCTCTGGTTTAGTTGCAAACCCTTTCAAGTATGATGTTGAACAAATTAATAGAGAATTTGGGGAAAGTAAAAAAAAGAAAAAAGAGGGAGAGACTAACTACGTGTGTAGGGGGAGGGGTTAGAGAAAGCCATAAGAAATATGGCAGAACCTTGGAGTCATTATAGTAATACCTCGGTTCGTGAATGCTTCTGTTTGCAAACAATTCAGTCTTCAAATAGAAAAAAAAAGCATTCAGCAAAATTTTGCTTCTGTTTTCAAACTCTGCATGAGGTGACAAACTCTGCATGACCACAGTCACCTTCCCCACACAAACACAAGTGCAGCCATCTTCCCCCAAATTGCAAAACAAATTAAATTTGTAAACCAAGATACCACTGTACCTCTCTAGGCTTGAAAGACACAGGAGCTAAAGGATACTGGTGCTTACAGAGGATAGCTATAGAAGAAGATGACAGTGGAGTTGGTAAGGATGAATCCAGGGAAAGAAAAATCCCAAACTCATTGTCACTGAGTATCATTACTGTTCCCACCTTCTGTTACCCCAAGTTTGAAGCTAGATGGCATCTGAGCTCAAGAGTACTTGAAAACAGCCAATTTTAACATATCTGGGCAAACAATCCCAGGGAACCCAAGTGAGTGTCAAAGGAATAAAGTACATATAAAAGGAACAGTAAAATATTTCCAAAAATGCTTTACTTGAGCTGGACAAAACTTCCCAATAAATAGATTGCTTGATTTTCACCAAACATCTCCAGAGAAGTCGTATGAAACTAATATGCCTTTCAATTTTGGGAGTTCCATTGGCTATTAAGAGGCTCACAAGCTGTCATCTTGCTGCATCTTCTGCATTGAGTCGTGAGGGGTCCCTAAAGGGTCTTGTGCTGTCTCCCACTCAGCAGCAGTGGTAAAGATGTATGGTGCAGGGAAGGGGTGAGAGCTGTGAACCAACGTTTATGTGGACTCCTCTTTGAGCTCTCTGAAAGAAAGAAACAGTCAAAACACAGGCGCTCCTGGCCCAAAGCAGCAGCAGATTTCTAATCCCGTCATCTTCAAAACAATGTTCACCCTGGCTAGGGCTACACCAGAAAGCCAGCAAGGCAGTGTTGCAGCCTGGGAACATATCAGCTAGAGCTGGTCTAGAGGGCAAGGATGCCCAGAAATGTCAACCTCACAGGGCACAATGGTGAGGCAGGAATCAAGAGACAAGACAGAGAAATAGGTCTGGAGGGTTAGACCGAAAGTAGACATTGTGTGTATAAAAATGGGAAGAAGTTTCTACAATATGGCTATCGTGTACTGAATGTTTATGCCCTCTCAAAATTTACATGTCAAAGTCCCAACTCTCAAGCTGATGGTATTAATAAGTCGGACTTCTAGGGGGTTATTAGGTCTTGAGCATAAAGCTTCAGGAAGCAATTAGTCCCTTTATAATAGACATCCTAAAGGTCCACTTTGGTTTTCCTGCCAGGTGAGAATGCAGAAAGAGGCATTGTTTATGAACCATGAACAGGCACCTTCCCAGATATGAAAATGTTGGTGGTCTGATCTTAGACTTCATCGTATCCAGAACTGTGAGAAATAAATATTTAAGCATTCAGTTTATGGTATTTTTGATAGAGTAGCTCAGTTTCAAAGACACTGGCACACCCTATTGTTAGGACCAAATTTTATCTTAATACCTGATCTGTTTTTCTACATGTAAAAGTTACATGGTAAGGTTGTTTTAATTGTGTGGCCCGAAAGTCTGTATAGAGTCACTGAAAATTTTGCTTTGTTATTTATCATGGCTTCTTTTCAACCAGTGCCTGTAAAACTGTATTATCTGTCATGAGTCAGTCTTGCAGTCCATTTACTGACTGTCCTCAAACTCTCTTGCTCTGAATGAGACCCTCCTCCTATCTCACTCAGAACACTGATTGCACACTGCCGCACACCCAGTATTCATTCCATTCCTTCCCAATTCTTCACAATGATAACATCATTAGCTCTTAAAAATACAAAACTGATCAAATCATTGCCATTTAAAAAATTATACTGTTTTATATCTAAATTGTTCTGTAAATCTATATTGTAAAATAGTAACCTTAGCAGTTTTATATTAACTTGTGTTATTTGTTGTCTTATAAGAGTTCATTTTATCTTTTTTATTGAATATTATAGTTCTCAGAAATGGATTTTTTAAGCACAAAAAGAAGAAAATAAATTTTGGGAAAAAAACTTTGAATATGTCTGTTTATATATTCCAGCTTATTTCACTTTTTGCATTTTTCCACTTATATTCTCTCACTGGAAAAGTTGTACCTTCGTGTTTACATAGACCATTTATATGTGTTTATGATAGCCCCTATGCCCTATTACAGTAATTCCATCCAAGTGTCTGTTCTCCTGCTTTCTTTTGCACCAATCAGTGTGTCTTACTTATTTGAAACTCCATGAAGTTGTTACTAAGTGAATTATTATGAAAGAAATGTAGAATCTACTGATATGCTCACAAATCTATTTGCTTGTTCATTTTACTTGCCCCTACAGATATGTGCATTGATACTTAACTTTGAACACTGATTTTCAGGAATAAATCAGAAATTAAAATAAAGATATAGACCAGGCATGTACAGTGTTCATGACTACTCAGGAGGTTGAGGCAGAGGGATTGCAAATTCCACTCCAGCCTGCGTAACTGAGCAACACCCTCTATCTGAATAAAATGTGAAAAAGGCTGAGGAAGTAGTTCAGAGGTATTAGGCTAGCCTTGCATTTGTGAACTAAAATGTGGTCTACTATATAATTATACAGCAGTCTACCACAGAATATAAAAGAGTTGTTCAAAGAAGATCTGCTTTTCTTCATTCCCCAAAGCTACTTCTCCTACCTTTAAACAATCCATTCTTAAAAGGCATTAAGAAGCTTTGCCAGTTAATAGTCTATCAGTTAGCATCTAGTTTCCTTCTGTAAGGCTCGCAATCAGTAAAATGGGAGGTATGATGTCTACCTCACAAAAGAGTACACATAGCATGTCCAACCTAGTTATTGGACAATTTATTGGTTCTCTGTTCTCTCTCATATGCTAAAATTCAATTTCAAAAAATGCTTGTGACATATAAATTTGCTAATAAAATATATTGCCAGATAAAATTCTATTGCCAAATCAAATTGGCTTACTCATTTACTCAGCAAATACATAAGAATTTCTAATTTGAACTATTCACTGTGCTGAGTACAAGTAATTTTAAAAAGTGTATTGATTTAATTATCACCTCTTCCTGCCTCTAAACTCATACACTCACTTAAGATATGATGTTACAGGCACCAAGAACCTATGCATAGAAGGAGGACAAATCTCATGTTTACAGTCTTCTCCTTACAGAATTTGCTTTTGGCTTTTACAACTTCAGCTCCTTCCCCACTTGAAAGTATTAACAATGTACACACACACACATACACACAATTCCTTCATGCCTTCATGAACATGGTGTCATCATGATGTTTAATGCAATAATACAAGAATGCTTTTTTGTTTTCTTGAGACAGGGTCTTCCTATGTAGTTCAGGCTGGCCTTGAACTGGCTAGGTAGCTCAGGCTGGCCTCAAACTCCGAGTGATCCTCCTGCCTCAGACTCATGAGTGCTGGGATTACACACACATGTGCCATTACACCCAGCCACAATAAGGATTTTTATTTTTATAATTATAATACATTTAAAGTTTAATTCTCTTAGTAAAGGGAATACCACTTATAGCTGCAATACAGTAGAAACTAGCCTGACTTAAAAGTACATTTGCATTTATTAATGTCAAATATCTTCTAGTACCTGTAATTGTATTGGAACCACAATAGGGTAAAGAAGAAGAATAAAAAAGACTTGCCTACATCAGCTGTCCAAATTTAGCCATCTATTAAGGTGCTGGGAAATTTACCTAGACATTGCTGCCAGGGCACACCTTGATCTACCCTGGAGGCATGGCATTAGGCCTCCAACTGCATAACACAGAAAGTAATTATGCAGGTGCAAGACAAATCCACAGATGAATTGCCAAATGCCTGGTTTTGTATTCTTCTCATTCTCAAAACAATGGCATTGGTCTGGCTTACATTAGCTTCTGATAAAATCTAAGAAATAAAAACTAGAAAAGAAAAATATAACCAAAACAAAGGATATTCCACAAAACTGATAAGAACTTGAAAGAAATCATAAATTATTCTAATGTTTTTTCTCCACTCATAAACCCTCCCTTCCCAAATCAGCTACACAGAGTCACTTTTTCCATGGTGGTGCATAAACTTCCATGTGTGTGATTATATAATTTGCTATAGAAAGACATGTATATAATACCCAAGTAATGAATGGTTTTTCTGGAATGTTCTTTTCACTTAAATAGTTGGGGCTGGGGAGTTGCAATGTCTACAAGTAATAAATTTGCAAAAACTTTACTTCCTTCTTAAAATGGAATATGTATGACATTCTCCTTGACAACAACAGTAATAGCTAATATATAACTATAATTTCTTCACAGTAAGAAAATAAAATAAGCTAAAAACTCCGAAGTTAAGATTACTTTGGAATAGTTTAAAGAGTGTAACTAGGAAAAGAGGGCACATTCTTAAAAATTTCTTTAAGTTTTGACATTTAAATTCAAGGTTCTGATAGTAGATGATACAAATGACCAAAATCAAGTTCTGGAATGAGATCTAGATCTGATATGTGTGGCACATTGTGACCAAACCCATAGTTTTGCTTTATTTTTTGATCATACTATACTTATATTTTACTAGTACTAGGACCTATTCTGGGCTGCATACCAAATTGCTAATGTTGAACTAATTTTATTTATATAAATGAAAGTGGAACTGATTTTCATGTATCTCTGCTTAAAATCACAGTGCTTCAAAGAACACTTTAGGGTGAACATCACTTCAATGAAAATTTTCTCAGTACTATCTTAGTTTATATTTTCCTATAAAAACAATTTTAAAAGACTAAAATTCCTTTAGGACACATTAAAAAACAGTTGTGTTATGTTGCTAGATAGATTTCTAAAGATAAAGATGTACTATATACCTCTCCCTATTTGTACTGCTAAGGAAGCTAAGGCTAGGAGGGTAAGAACACAATTTAACAAGACAAGGCACTAAGAAAGGAACAAAGGCAATTTGTTCCTGGATCCAGTACATTTTTCTCTATTCCATTCTAGATCATAAACCAGTGCTTTCAAAATGTAAAGCTATGTCCATCTCTGTCACTTGGATATTCTTCACAGCAAAACTTCCAGCCCACCTCTGAGATTCTTATTCTGTAGAGATGAGATGAAACCTTAGTGTCTGTATTTTTAACAACCACCCCCCAAGAGGGTCTAATTCACACAAAAGTTTGAGACCCCTGAAAACAATGTGATCCGTTGTATCATTCAGTATAGTCTGGTTTTCTGGCTCCCACACTTTTATGTTAGAAAGAACAAAGTATCTCTGTTTTAGATATTGATATTCAGCCTCTGATAAAGGGCAGAAGCATCTCATACAGTAAGACTTATCTAAGTGAATCTATTTACAGAAAGGTGGTACATAGAATATAGGGTTTGATAACACAAATTAAGTGCCAGCCAATAAAAGGCGTGCACTGAGTCAAAATCAACTGTTGCATTTTATTTCTTCACAAAAGCTGGCACTGGCCTTTCCTGGATGCGGCAGACATATTTCCCTCAGTTAATAGCCATGCTCAGGTCTCAGGGAATGTTTAGCTAGCAGCACTTGATTGTAACAGGGCCAAAATTCAGAACTGGTCACTTTCTGAAAAAGCACTGTAAATACCATTTACAAACTTAGAAATGACCATTATTATATTATTAAATTATGATCATTATTTATATATTAGTACAATTATTTGTGTTGAATTTTATGATTGGAGTTTTTAACTGACAATGTTGAACAAGAATTAGGATATTACTTTTCATGTGAGTTTCTGGTTTTTTTGTTTTGTTTTGTTTTGTTTTGAGTCGGTCAGTTAGAGAGAAGAGTGGGGGCACATGTAGGAGCCTGAATGAAAACAACCAAGTGCTTGCATCATCTACATACAAGAGAAGGCCTCAGTTTTCTCGTTTCAAGCCTGAGTAATTTAGATTATCTGCAAGGCACACGAGCTACAAGGCCAGAAATTCAAGTCAGTGTCACTTGCCTTTGTACAGGAGACAATCAAGCAGGCATGGCACACTGTAATTTTTCTTTTATGTTTCGAAGAGTTCTTTTAAAAACATTGCATTCTTCTCTTACATTTTCTTTGCCGCAGCTGGTGTCTCCCTCCTAAATGGTATATTAGGGACCTCAAGCACTTGATGTCTATCTTCTCTCACTTGACTGACACAATATGTGTCAAAAATGTAAACAGTCTAATGCAGAAAGCACGTAGGTCCAAGGAGAAACTTAGACTGTTTCCAAAATGGCCCTGATGGGATGTACTAAATTTCAACACATGACCTTCTAGCCTTCTGTAATTCTATGCTCGTACATTTATAAAGCTGTGCTAATAACCACACTAATCTGTACTCACTGAAGGGACTGAAATATTCTCTCCTCTACTTGAATACGCAGAACTTTCTATGTGGATCTAATGCAGATTATTCACAGCTTGCTCTATAGCCTTACAATTCCTTAAAGCTAAATTAAATTAAGCCCATTTCAGATTCCTTTACTGGCTATTAAGAAGCAGTGCATTTTGTTTTTAGAACCTTATTCTAATGAGACTTCTGTTAATGAAATAATTAAGCATCAATAATGCTGTCTGAAGCTAACCAATATACAACTGGATATAGTCTTGAAATGAAAGACATGGAAGGAGCTGAGAGACTTAGGGACCATTTAGCTCAGCATATTCTCACCTTATTTTCAGATCCAGCATTCCTTAAAAGCTGATGCAGTCAAATGAAAAGAGCTAATCCTGTACCAAGTCTTGGGAAGCATCTTGAGATGTTACCTCTCCCTTTCCACAGGGTCATCAACTCTTTGGAAGTAGAGATGCAGAGCATTTCATGGGTCCTAGTAAAGTAAAGGTAGTTGGATATCCTCAGTAGGTAGGATGCCACTCTCAGGTTTGGGCATCCTTTCTCCCTCTTATTCCCTCTTAATTTTCTTACTTACTAATTGCCAGGTTATTCTAAGTACCCTTCTAAGAACAGAGATTTAGAGATTAATAAGAAAATACAGTATTTGTCCTCAATAAGCTAACAACTTTAGTAGCAACTAATAGATTTTTTTCTTCAACTCTCATAAGAACAACAGAAAAATTGATTAACATGTTTATCTCATAGGAAAGATATGCAGGAAATGAATAATTCTCAGTGAGGTAACTTTGAATTCTAGCTTCTGTAGCATCTTCACATTTTTGGTGAAAGAGGCAAGACAAAGCCTTCAGTTTGCGACTTCTGGAAAGGCAAACAAAGCGCAGATAAAGGCTAGTTAGGAGAGTCTGCTAATGAAGATTTCCTCTGGTATCATCTCCAGGTCAGCAAGTGCCCAGAGTTCCATTTAGTGGTTAATCTTGGCCCTTCCTAGTAGAACTGGGGGCTGTTTTGGTCACTTTCTCATTGTTGGGACAAAATACCCAATACCCACAAGTAAAAGAAGGGAGTTTTTTTTAGTTCATAATTTATAGAGGTTTCAGTCCATAATCAACTGGTTGAAAGGCAAGGAAGCATGGCAGGGGAACATGAGAGCAGGGAAACAGTTCATGGTGTGGCAGGCCGGCATGAGATCGCCTTACCTTTTCTATTTCATTCAGGCCACAACTCTGTTGGTAGATGCCATCCTCACCCAGGTAGGGCTTTCCCATTATCCATGCCTAGAACTATGCTAAACCAATCCCTGGTCTAGTGGAGTTATCCATAATCCAGTATCACACAACCAGAATCCTGCCACTCCCAAAGCCCCACCTAGGAGCTCACAGGGCTTTGAGTGGACATCTATATACAAGCCATAACAGAGGCAGGGTGTCCTTAGTATTTCTAAATATATGTTCTAAGCAAGTACTAAAAAGACAAGGAACTTTTCTCTATCTGCTTCTTCTTAATCACCTTCAGCTAAGCAATACTTCATAGTTTGGGGTAGCATAATCTTGTCTTCCACAAAAGTAAGTTTTAAACATGATACCAGAGCAGAGAAAGATAAGATTTGCTTTTGGGGTGATGAAATGCCTCAACCTGACTGTCCAGCCAGGTAAAATGTTGCTTTTTTTTTTCTACTACATTCCTACAAAACCTAGCTGATGCTGGGAGATGAGAATAGTTTTTATCTTTCAAATAGCATGGCCTTTCATATCTTTGACCACTTACCTCTTTTCAGAGAATTTTGCATAATTGTATTCCTACCATAGGTGATCCTCCTTTGTTCCCTCTCTCTCTCTCTCTCTCTCTCACACACACACACTATTCACTAATCATGCTCTCTGTTGGATCATTTTGTATACATTGTAGAGATAAGACCAGTCTAGCTTATAGAAATTCATATAATTTTTATCTCATAATTCATTTTGACTTTTTTCAAGTAGTAATTAATAATACAAGTCTACCTCAAATGATGAAAATGGTTAGGTTTATGAACAAAGGACTATTTACTTACACCTTTTATATTTAGTGGAAATATGTTCTTTTTATGAAACAAATTGATTTCTAAATCACATTTCTATAACTTGTCTTCCATTAAAATATATTTCTGAATTTGTTTTTACGTGTATATCTACATATAATTGTATTTTTATAATTGGACAGAATGAATTATATTAAAGCTTCAGTTGTCAATTAAAAGATTAATATATAGCATAAATAAATTTGGTATTGGATCTTTAGATCTCCCTAGTCGCTACTTACTACTTCTTTTAGGTTGGGGCAAAGCTACTGGTGGTTGATTTTAACCACAATTTATCAACTCTTCTTAATTTTGGTCTTAAAAGGACAGTATGATTCTATAGTTTGAGGCTCTATTGTCAACATGAATGGAAATTCAGAACACACTGATAGAAACTAATATTAAGCCATTACCTCAATTTTATAGTGGAATTTTTACTTCAGTTTACTTAATAAGTAATACATGAATTCCAATGTCAATGAGATGATAAAAAATAACTCACATTTGTATAGCACTTTCAATAGTAAAGCCAATTTTAACTTATTTCATTCTGAAAACTCTATGAGAAGAAAAATTTCAGTGGCTGCAAAATGAATCATGAAGCATCAGTATTTTTTCCCAGTCACAGAAAAGACCTCTCATACAACAATAGCCATTTTGCCTCAAAATGAGAATTCCAGAATGTAAATCAGGTTTGCTTCTTACGGCACTGAAAAAACTGCAGAGCCAAGCTGTATCATATGGAGCTACCAAGACTCATGAATTCAATAGGCAAGGATCTTTCCATACATATGTGCACCACTTCATTCTTGCTGGTAAGGAGCGGTGAGCATGCATGGGTGATGGAAATCCACAGATAATCAACAAACTTTTTTCCCTTGAAGGTTTTGCACTTTATCCTCAAGGATGCTTTTAACCTGATCTCTACCTAGAAGGGAAAATTGGCTGCTCTTTCTTCTTCCTCAGTTCCTTTCGCAGCGTGTGGCCAGGAGGCCCTCCTTTCCCAGCATGTGGCCACGAGGCTCCCCTCCAGGAGTTTGTGTAGCTTCTCCATTGGAGGTCATCTTTTTTTCATCACCATCTGGAGGTCTTTTCCCAGGCACTTTAGTCCTGCTCCACCTGATTACAATATCCCACTGATCCTGTTTTGCAAACTCGGCTTCTTAACAGGATCTCTCTTTGGTGTCCCAACACCACAGAGAAGTTAATAATGCATAATGAGCTTGGACATCAATAGTTTGAGCTGAGGTGGACTAAAATGATTGCTCTTTCATGGCACCATGAAGGCAGCCTGATCATAGGTTCACTGAATTCCCAGGTTGTAAAGACAAATAGATACATGCAGATGTCATGTGAGCAACAGCAAGCCTATGAGCATCAGTTACAACAAATGCACCTCTCTCCCTCATCCTATTCATCTGGAAAAATGATAGCTTTATATCTGTCCTTGAAACCCCAGCAACTAATAGTCTGTAAAAACTACCTTTGTCTTGTAAAATGCACAATATAATCTTTGTCATTTTCACATAAATCTAAATGGTCTTTCATTGTCTTTGGCTTTGTGTTCCTTAATAAATTATGATTAGTATGCTTAGACATGCTTTTTAAAAATATCTTTCCCTACTGAATATGGGAGAGCTATGTTCAGGAATGTCAAAAGGCTTCTAAAATCATATTCCCTTTTTTTCCTCCTTAGTATATTAATAGAAAGGGAAATGGTGTCTGTTTTATGAACTGATTGCTTGGGAAAATAAAACACACACACAAACTACCAGTTGGTAAATGAATACGCTAATAAACTAATCCTTTAGAACAACTTGGGGACATGGACAAAACATTTGATTTCAAGGAAAGAACAAGAAGTGGGAGGCAATTTGGGATCGGTATTTGCTCCAATGAGTGTAATTATTGTGTAAATTGTGGCTCTTGACAAAAATCTCTGAGTCCTGTTGAGATGTTGTTAATGCCCCAGGAAGAAGCCTGCCTTCTCCAGTGTGATTGCTTACAAAGATGCTGCCGCCTCCTTCCTCCTTTTCCCACAGGAGATGGGCAATTTGCCAGTGTTTCATTTTCAAGCGCCATTGTTCACATAGAGCTTTAGGAAAAGCTTCTGCTTTTTTGTTGTTAATCTAGTCCTAAGTGATGATCTTTTTTTTAAATCCTGTAACACTTTAAAACAAATTTATAGGGCACTGACATTAGCCACTATGGCCCAAACAGCTCTGTCACTTATTTTTTAACTTAACAAGTAATTTAGTAATTTGTGCTGCCTCAGAATTACCTTATTGGTATGTGAAATCTGGTTTTATGAGTAATTTATGGGAAACATAAATCGAGACCTGTTTCTGCAATACCTTTCCAACATTATTCCATTAGTTATAATTCTGACAACAAAGCAACATAATAAGTTTTATGACATGATAAAATCCTCAGGCATCATATTTTACATTGCATATGTATAGAAAGGCTCAATTGTCCTGTATTATGAGGAAATAAGATACATTTATTTATTAACGAAATTGAAGAGTAAGTTAAAGATGTTAATGATCCTCCAATGTGAGCTCATGCTGGGACCTTATGTGAATTAAGGTTGGCAGTCTCAGATGAATTCTTCATGTTTAACACACGCTACATACTCAAGGAGGAGGGCAATTCCCCAAGTTTTATCATAAAGAGTGAAGCACATTCAAAATGGATGACAGAAGTTGAAATGGTTATATGCACAGATGTAAAGCAAGCAATCTTTGCTTTTATCACCTTGTCTAACAGCGCCTTCAGGCGGCGTTCCCTGCTCTACCCTCACCTGTCGTGCCCTGCCCACTTCCTAGGGCTTGTGATCTGTCACTTTCCTGGTGCCCCCCTGGTGACAGTTTCCTTATGCTCACAACATTTCCCACACCTCTCCTTCTCAATTCAAAAATTTCCTACCAATATTACATTCTTTTAGAGCCCTGTCTAGGCTGGAGAACAAGAACATTGATTTGTGATTAGGAGTTAATAGCTGGTAGTAGCTATTAATGTGACACCTTTCCCAGATACAATTTGCATTTAAACAGCTGCCTTAACAGAAAGAATTGGAAAATGCTGAGGATTTCAGATTCTGAGACAGAGCCAATGAGAGTTATTTTGTTCACCAAACCATTCTCAGTACCCCTCGGGTGTTTAATCTGCCTATAAGACATTAGGAGGGAGAAAAATAAATAAACAAGACTTTGATTTGATTCCAGGCTCTGACAATTACTAGCTGCATGACCTTGAGGTAGCTCTTTAGCGTCCTCAACCATAAAATCAGGCTAATAAGCTTTCATGAGGACTAAATGAGTAGGAGATCTAAAACTCCTAAAAGGCCTAATATATAAGAATGTCACTTAGAAATCCTTTGGTTACAAATGACAGAAATTCAACTGAACTTCCTGGCAGGTGCACTTTCTTAGCTATCAAGCAAAACAAGGAGTTCTGGTATGCGTAGCAATTGAAACACAGTTCCCAAAATTCACTGTTCTAGGGGTCCAAGCAATATCCTATAGGCCTTAAAAAATGGAAGGCAGAACATGAAAGAGAATGCAATGGTCCTGATCTAAAATCATCAAAGGTAGATTTGGCAGCCTCTGTTGGCTAAGGAGAATAGAGAGAGGATAGGAATCAGAAATGTCGTCCCCAAAGCAAACAGGACATTATTTACTAAATCTCTAACACTCAATAAGAATGTTTGAAATTATAATGAACTAATTTTAAAAGAAATAGAGAAATTATCTGAAATCAGGGGAGATAGGTGCACCACTAATTAGGAACCTGACAAAAGGGACAGAAAATCAGAGAAGCGCTGAAGTAGAAGACTAGGGCATAGCAACGTGGCTTGGAGCAGTTGGACATGAACTGCCAACTGAAGAGACTTATTAACCATGGGTACAGAGCAGCAGCTACCAAGCCTCAAAAGAGATCAAGCCAACTCCTTTACCCACCAGCAATCTTCTGAAAACACACCAAATCTAGCACCTGATGCCAGTCTTCTAGCATGCAATCAAGTGGGACCACCAGGATCAACTATCCAAGAAGATGTAAGCAATTGACTTTGGGCCACTGCCATCTTGTTCTGCTTACAGGATGGATCTTCTCTTTTTCTTTCAAAGCACCCTGTCCTCCTTGAGCAATTCTTTTGTGCTTCTTTTCCTTTTCTTTTTATTTCTGCCCAAAATAAACAATAATCTTTCACATTCACCAATTGTCTTCACCAATTCATTGAATAGATCAATAAGACCCTGGAAAACACTGCTGGTCCCTACTCCACATGATAATGGTGCCTAAGATTAGAGATGAAAAAAGTTGTTCGATTTTTCTTTAAAGAACCAAAATTTAGATTTTTCCAAGTATAATGAATTTTAATGTCAGGCACAAGAAAGTTATTTAAAGAAATGTATAATGAAAGACTCTAAGACTTAATGAAAAATATGCTATTCACTGTAAGCTCATATCCATTTCTTAAGAACAAGTCAGAGTATTTCTATTTTTCATAGAATTATACATTGGCAAATTCTAAAAAAGAAACAGGAGTTTGGAATTCCGGAGATGGTGAAGTACAGAAAGTATATAGGGAAAGTAACAGAAGATAAGGAATATTTTAGTAAGGTCTGTTGCAAAGTTGTGTCCTTGTCCACAGTGGTGGATGCTCTTGGCTTCCCAGTGTAGGAAAGGGACAAGGTTACAAAGGAAATATTATGGCCATTTTTTAGGCAGATAAAAGGAGGGTACAGAATTTTTCTTGCATCTATTAACTCTTAATTGCCTTCATTTCAAATAATCCTTACACCAAAGTACTGTATTTTGGGATAAGGTATTCTGATCCCCTTATCACCAAATATCCTAAAACAGCGATTCTCAAATTTGTTGGCCTCAGGATCCTTTATATTATTAACATTTATTGCAGATAAGAATATCAATTATTTATGTGGATTATACTTAAAAATATTTACTGCATTAGAAACTTAAACTAAGAAAAAAATTAAATGTTAAATAATTCCTTTGAAATTAAAATAATAAACTCATTATATGTTAACGTCCTTTTTCCTAACTGTATTTTTCAAAACAAAAATAATAGTAAGAAGAAATGACTTCTAAGGTTCTGTAAATTTCTTTAATGTTTGGCTTTATGGGAGAATGAATGGATTTCCTTTTTTTTTTTTGTATTAAATTCTTTTATTGGTATATTGTAGGTAAACAACACAATTACATTTCTCATTGGGAATTGTACCTTTATATAATGCATCTTGGTTCTTATTTTTTCCCCATTCCTAGCCCTCCCTTCATGCCCTCCACCCTTCCCTATTTACAAAGACTTTATTTCCATTTTTTCTATTTCTCATCATTTTTTCCTTTCCCTTCTTTCCTTTCCCCTGCCCCTCCCACTACCCCTACCCCTTTGGACCTTTTCTTCCTATTTTACATTATCGATTATTCATTCTAATCATTGGTACATTTTAGGTATACAATATAATGACATTCATCATTGGAAATTTGCACCTTTACATAGTCTCTCTTGGTTCTTATTTTTCACCCTTGCCCAGCCCTCCCTTCAACCCCTCCAGTTCTCCCTATTTACAAAGATTTTGTTCCTATTTTTCCATTTTCTCATATTAATCCCATTCCCTTCTATCCTTTCCCTTAGCCCTCCCACATCCTTCCCCTTTGCCCCTTTTCTTCCTATTTCACATTACCTATTGTACATTTAGTCCCTTATTTACACTTTCAGTTTCTCACACCAGAGAAACTATTTGGTATTTACACATCTGTGTCCTATTTATTTCACTTAAGAGTATCACCTCAATGTGCATCCGCTTAGCTATAAATGTCTCTAATTTCTCATTTTTTATGGCTGAGTAGTACTCCATTTTCTAATAAAAACACATTTTCTTTATCCAGTCTCCAGTTGATGGGCATTTGGGCTGTTTCCAAGTTTTAGCTATTACAAACTGCACTGTTATGAACATGGGTGCACATATATCACTGTGGTATGATTCTTTTAATTCTTTGGGGAAGATCCCCAGCAGTGGAATAGTGGGGTCAAATGGGATTTCCAGTCCTAGTTCTTTGAGGTATCTCCATACTGATTTCCACAGTGGTTGCACCAGTCTACACTCCCACCAGCAGTGGAGCAGGGTTCCTCTTTCCCCACAGCCCCACCAGCATTTGTTATTGGTTGATTTCATGATAGCAGCCATTCTTTCTGGAGTGAAATGGAATCTCAGCGTTGTTTTCATTTGCATCTCTTGAATGACCAGTGACGTTGAACATTTTTTCATGTATTTATTTGCTATTTCTACTTCTTTGTGTGAGAAATGTCTGTTCATTTCAGATGCCTATTTTTGGATTGGGTCTTTAAATTTGGGAGATCTGATCTTTTTAAGTTCTTTATAGATTAAAGATAGTAGACCTTTGTCTGAGAAAGAGCAGGTGAAGATTTTTTCCCACATTGTGGATTGTCTCTTCACACTGCTGGTGGTTTCTCTTGCTGTGCAGAAGCCTTTTAATAAGAAGAGATCCCATTTGTTGATTGTTTGTGCTAGTTCATGGGAAACTGAGGTTTTGTTCATAAAATCTTTTCCTACACCAATGTCTTCAAGGGTTCTACCTAACCTCTGTTCCACCTGGTTCAGAGTTTCTCTTTTAATATTTAGATCTTTAATCCATTTTGATTTTAGTTTAGTGCATGGTGAGAGATACAGGTCCAGTTTTAATATTTGGCAAGTTGAAGCCCAATTTTCCCAGCACCATTTATTAAAGAGGCTATCTTTCCACCAGTGAGGGTGTTTGGCTCCTTTGTCGAAGATGAGATCACTCAGTGTGTCTGGTGTTGTTTCTGCATCTTCTCATCTGTTCCACTGGTCCTCAAGCCTGTTTCTTTGCCAGTACCATGCTGTTTTTATCACAGTAGCTTTGTAGTACAGTTGCAGGTTGGGGATTGTGATACCCCCTGCCATGTCTCTGTTACCTAGAATTGCTTTTGGTATTCTGGGTCCCTTCTTATTCCAAATGAATTTTTGGATTGTTTTCTCGAGGTCTATGAAGTATGCTGCTGGGATCTCAATTGGAATTGCATTAAATCTATATAGCAGTTTTGGAAGTATGGCCATTTTCACTGTATTAATCCTTCCTACCCAGGAGCAGGGGATGTCTGTCCATTTTCTGATAGCATCTTCAATCTCTTTTTTCAGAGTGCCATAGTTTTCAGAGAAGAGGTCTTTGATTTCTTTTGTTAGGATGATTCCTAGGTATTTCAGTTTTTTGGATGCTATTGTGAAAGGAATTATTTGCCCTATTTCTCTCTCAGTGAGTCTGTCATTGGTGTAGAGGAAAGCTATTGATTTTTGTGTGTTGACCTTGTAACCAGCTACTTGACTGAATTTGGTTATTAAGTCTAGAAGACTTTTGGTGGAGTTCTTGGGGTCTTCTATATAGAGTATCATGTCATCTGCAAATAATGACAATTTGACTTCTTCATTTCCTATCTTTATTCCTTTTATTTCTTTCTCTTGTCTAATTGCCATGGCTAATGTTTCCAGAACTATATTGAACAAGAGTGGTGATAGTGGACATCCTTGTCTTGTTCCTGATTTTAGTGTGAAGGATTTCAGTTTTTGACCATTTAGGATGATATTGGCTCTTGGTTTTTCATAGATGGCTTCTATCAGTTTGAGGTAGAGACCATCTATTCCAATTTTTTGTAGGGTTTTTATCATAAATGCATGTTGGATTTTGTCAAATGCTTTTTCTGCGTCTATGGAGATAATCATATGGTTTTTGTCCTTGGCTCTATTGATATAGTTTATTACATTAATTGATTTTCATATATTGAACCATCCCTGCATCCCTGGGATGAATCCCACTTGATCAGTGTGTATGATCTTCTTGATGATCTTCTGCATTCTGTTTGCCAGTATCTTATTAAGGATTTTTGCATCTATGTTCATTAGTGAGATTGGCCTATAGTTCTCTTTTTCAGTTGGGTCTTTCTCTGCTTTGGGGATCAAGGTGATGCTTGGTTCCAGGAATGAATTTGGGAGTATTGCTTCCCTTTCAATTTCATTGGAGAGTTTAAACAGTAGTGGTAGCAGTTCCTCTCTAAATGTCTTGTAGAATTCAGCAATGAAGCCATAAGGGCCTGGGCTTTTCTTAGGTGATAAGTTTTTAATTATGTTTTCAATTTCATTGGTTGATATTGGGTTGTTCAGAATTTTTAGGTCTTCTTGGTTCAACTTTGGTAATTCATATGTATCTAGGAATCTGTCCATTTCTTCTGTGTTGTCCATCTTATTGGCATATAGGTTCTGGAAGTAGGTATTGATGATCCTCTGGATTTCTGCTGGGTCTGTTGTAGTTTCATCCTTTTCATTCCTAATTGCATGGATTTGGGCCTTTTCTTTCCTTTTTCTGGCAAGGTTGACTAAAGGTTTATCAATTTTGTTGATTCTTTCGAAGAACCAACTCTTGGCTTCATTGATTTTTTGTATCATTCTCTTAGTCTCCATTGCATTTATTTCTCCTCTGATTTTTATAATTTCCTCCCTTGTATGAGCTTTGGGGTTGTCTTGCTGTTCTTTTTCTAGAAGCTTGAGGTTCAGCATCAGATTGTTTAATTGGGCTCCTTCTGTTTTCCTAATATGCGTATTCACTGCTATGAATTTCTCTAGTAAGACTGCTTTCATTGTGTCCCATAGATTCCGATATGTTGTATTGTTGTTGTCATTTAATTGAAGGAACTGTCTGATTTCTTCTTTAATTTCCTCTGTGACCCATTGGTTATTCAGAAGTGTGTTGTTCAATTTCCACGTGCTTATGAAATTTTTTGAGTTTCTTTTGCTATGGATCTCCAATTTCATCACACTATGGTCTGATAATATACAGGGAATAACTTCAATTCCTTTGCACTTACTTAAACATGTTCTATGAGTGAGTATGTGATCTATTTTGGAGAAGGACCTATGTGCAGCTGAGAAGAATGTGTATTCTGACTTTGTGGGGTAGAAGACTCTGTAAACATCTGTTAAGTTCATTTGTTCAAGAGTTCGATTGAGTTCTAGTATTTCAGTACTTATTTTTAGTCTAGTTGTTCTATCTATTTGTGACATTGGGGTGTTGAGGTCCCCCACTACAATTGTATTAGTGCATATATGACTTTTCATGTCCGTTAGTATTTGTTTTATATAGTTGGGTGCACTAGTGTTTGGTGCATAGATGTTTATGATTGTCATCTCTTCCTCTTGGATTGTTCCCTTTACAAGGATGTAGTGTCCTTCTTCATCTCTCTTAATTAGTGTTGATTTGAAATCTACTTGATCTGCAAAGAGGATAGCTCCTCCTGCTTTTTTTCGGGTTCCTGTCACATGGAGTATTGTTTTCCACCCTCTAACTTTCAGTCTATGAGTTTCCTTTTGAATTAAGTGTGTTTCTTGTATGCAGCATATTGTTGGATTTTGCTTCTTGACCCATTCTGCCAGTCTATTTCTTTTGATTGGTGAATTGAGACCATTAACGTTGATGGTTATAACTGAAATGTATTGACTTGTCATTGCCATGACTTTTTCTTTTTGTTGGGATCTCCCCCTTTCCATTTAATTTCTTGTCATGCCAGATGGGTTCATTCTGCTTTGCTTCCTGGGCTTGCGATCCTCAATGTCTGTTCCTAGGCTATTGTGTAAAATTCTTTGGAGTGCTGGTTTGGTATTCACCAAGTTCCTAAGGTGCTCTTTGTCATGAAAGTATCTTATTTCTCCATCCATTTTGAAAGATAGTTTTGCAGGGTACATCAATCTGGGTTGGAGGCTGTTTTCTTTTAGGGCTTGGAATATGTCACTCCAAGCTCTTCTTGCCTGGATGGTTTGTGTTGAGAAGTCTGCTGTGATTCTGATGGGCTTTCCTTTGTATGTGATTTGTTTCTTTTCTCTGACTGCTTGGAGAACTTTGTTTTTCTGTTGAGTTTCTCGAATTTTAACAATTATATGCCTATGTGTAGATGTGTTTTGATCAAGGCTATTTGGAGTCCTATATGCCTCACTTATCTGTATGTCAAGCTCTTTCGCCCTGCTTGGGAAGTTTTCTGCCATTATTTCTGTGAAGAGATTTTTTATGTCATCTGCACTCTCTCCTGTTTCTTCATTGCGCCCAATCATTCTTATGTTATTCTTTTTTGCATCATCTAGCAGCTACTGGATTGATTTCTCATGTTCCCTTATAATTTTGAAGCAATTTTTCTTTTCCTGGTCACTAATTCCAATCTTATCTTCTATATCTGAAATTCTTTCCTCACACTGGCTCATTCTGCTGTGTAGACTTTCAATGGAGTTTTTCATGTCCTGGAAATCTATTTGCATCTGTTTTATGGATTCCATTTGTTTCTTATGTTGGGATTCCATCATGTTCCTCAGCTCCTCTCTAGATTTATTAATCATGTCTTGCACTAAGGGCACAATTTCTCCTGTTATCTGAGAAATTATTTTTGATTTCATTTTTTCCAGATCCCCTTTTGTTGCCAGTTCAGTGGGTCCAGGTGGTTGAGTATCAGAGGGTTCCAATCCATTTCCCTTTGGAGTTGCTGTAGGTGATCTGGAAGTCTGGTTTTGAGACTTATTTATGTGTTTTCTCATTTTGACTGGGGAGGGGGGCTGTTAGCACCTGCACGGATTACCTCCTCTGAGCTGGGTGAGGTGGCACAGCGGCCTGGAGCAGCGGTAGGGATGTTGACCCAAAAGCCCTTTCCTGTGGGCTGGGAGCAGCCGGAGGGATGGTGGCTGGGAAACCCCTTCCTCTGGGCCAGGAGCAGCAGGACAGAAGGTGGCCCAAAAGCCCTTTCCTCTGGGCTGGGAGCAGCAGGAGGGATGGTTACCGGGAAGCCCCTTCCTCTGGACCAGGAGCAGTGGGACGACGGTTCAGAAGCCCCTACCTCTGGGCCGGGAACAGTGGGACTCAGTACCTTGGTCTGGTGGTCTGGTGTCCTCTGCACCTTGGTAATGTGGAATCAGGTGGCTGCCTGTCTGCAGTGGGGTGATTTGGTGTCTTCCGCCTGACTCAGGACATCGGTAGGGCGTGCACAGACCTGCCTGTCTGCAGCGGCCTGATTCCGCATCTCATGAATGGATTCTCAAAGCCACCTGTTCACTGAAGTGGCTTTGATACAGGAGCATAATGTGCTCCAATGGCACACTATGGATTGTTTTACCACACCCTTCTATTTTATCAGATTCTATCAGTGCTATGCTACCAGTCTGTACATGGTGTAAGTGGTGGAAAGAAATGCAAATTCTGTGTTGTCTGGTAGAAGTTCAAATGTCTTGCCTTGAATTCTGTGGGAAAAAACAGGTTTGTCTTCACTTACAATTCATTTCAACATTCCTTTACTCTACACACCTTTGATCCTTGACTTCTCCTTTAAGCCAATCTTCTTAATGTCTGGTTCCCTCAGTTAATCTGCAGTGTAAAAACATAAATTTATGAACATTTTATATCCAAAGGACAGGTATGATTTTACCTTTTAGAAGTTATTTTTAATAGTGCTCTTCATTATTATGTAGATTTGGCAATATATTCCACCATATATGTACTCTCTCTATCTATATAGTATATATATATAGTGTATATATATATATACTCTCTCTCTATATATGTACTATATATATATGTGCTATATATATGTACTATATAATTACTATATATATATATATATGAAATATGAGGGCAAAAAAGAAAAAAAATGCCTCAGTATTATTATGAAAATACTTTTTTGGGGGGACAGGGTCTCATTATGTACTTCTGGATGGTGTTGAACTCACTATATGGCCCAGGCTGACCCAAAGCTCACAGCAATCCTCCTGCCTCAGCCTCCAGAATGCCAGGATTATAGGTGTGCACCACCACCCCCGGTTTATGAAAACACTTTTGACCTTACCTCTACAAACATCTTAGGGATCTCCACAAATCTCAGAGCCATATTTTAAATATCAACTCATTCTTCACAATTTTGAGAAGAGCAAGCTTATTCAAAAAAGGCCAGTAAAAGTAATTGTTTTTATTTTTTTAAATTTTATTTTTAGTAGTACAAGTTTGCATTACCTAATAATTACCTTCTTCATGTGCAGGTGGTACATGAACATCTTAATTCTTTCTATATTCCCTTCTTTTCTCCTCCTCCTCCCTTCATCTCCTGGCCCCCTTCCCATTTGCAGAAGATCAGTCTATCTCCCTGTTGCCTATCATCTGCCTTTTACTTTCTCTTTATTTATGCTTTGGGTTTCTCATATAAGAGAAGCTGTGCAGTAATTGAGCTTGTGTGTCTGTTTCGCTGAACATTATGGCCTCAAACAGTCACAAGGAGCCAGGCACGCTGGTGTACACCTGCAATTCCGTACTATGGAGCTTGAGGCAGGAGGATCGAGAGTTCAAGACCAGCCTAAGACTACACAGTGAGTTTGAGACCATCCTGTACTACAAAGTGAGACCCAGTCTAAAGCCACAAACAAACACAAAGCCCCAAAGTACTCACAGGGATAGTACAGGAAATCCAAAACAGCCCAGTAGAAAGCTTCACGCATTTAGCAAATAAAAGAGAAAATGTAAAAGAGTATGATCTCTATATTCACTTGATCATAGCCAAAAGACCAAGAAGCGATGATGATGTCAATATTACAATATTTAAAGGTTTTACATAGAACTGTGATTTCTCCCATGAGAAGGTGGAGTATGACTCCTTTCACCTTGAATTCTGTGCAAACTTAATGACATGCTTCTCATAATTATATTGAGGAAAAGAGATACTGAATGACTTTATCAGCTAAATCAGACAAAGATTTAGAGCTTTCCCAATAATCTATTGGATTGTTTTTAAAACCCAGATCCCATTTTGTAAGGAGAACATCTCAGATTCCAAGGAGAGACCTGCAGTAAGTGCTCCTGTTGCTTGCCCCAATCAAGAAGCTCCAAATCAACAGATAACATACACCAGCAGTGTAAACTAACAAGAATGCAGCTCCCAGTCTTTGGGCCTAGACAGTTGAAGCAATTAGAGAAAAGTTGATGACCATCAAGCCAAGGACAATTTGCAAATCTATGACCAAACTTTATGCTGCTATCTTTTATCAATAAACTTTAAGTGGTTAGTTATAAACCAAGAATATCCAGACCTAAGAAAAATTACTTTTTAGAAGATTGTCTTTTAGTTTTTGGTGGTATTATGAAGGAAATTAATTTTGTGTGATTATGAGAAAGGTTCTTTATACTGAAATTCTATCCAAAATTCATCAGAGAATAAGAATGTCTAACTGGTAGGATTGCACTTCAAAGTTATTGTGTCCAATTACTTTATTTTCCACAGGAAAAAAACATGGATGGAGCAAAGTTATATAACTTTTTCTTTTACTCGTTAATGCCCCTGTCAGAGTAAGAAATAGGAAAAGTAAACTCTTAATCAACTTCATTTTCTACTTCATTTTTTGTTTTTCGTTTCAACTAGGAAGGCTTTTGGTTTCCAACTTCCAGAACTTTTAAAAGAGCATGACTGACTATTTGTCAGGTTTGTAATATATTGGAGTGAAAGGTGGGATGGTTTTTAATCCCCTTTTTTTAATTAGATGATAGGCAAGGACCTTTTCAATTATGATTCTATATCTTAAACAGGAGAAAGTCATTTCATTTTTCCTAGTCTGTGTTTGTAGATCTATGAGAAATTGGGCTTCTTTAGCACACTTATACTTCTTTGTGAAATGCAAAAAAAAGTCACGATATTTGAGTACTTGCTTTCTTTTATTCATTATTATAATTAAAATGTATGATATGTTAAAAAAAACAAAGCAAAGCAAAAAGCAGTTTTTTTTCAGAATGAAGAGCATTCTAATGTTTTCCTTTTACATATAGTTTTGAGGAAGGCTTGGCTTCCTATCATGATGAGTCCCTTTTCTCATTTGTTTATCCACCTAGGGTAAAATAGCCTCTTTCTCTTTCCTTGATGTTGAACATTAATGTGATCTATGCAGCATCGGCTTTCAGCTTTTGTCTCGGAGCATGGCAAGATGCAACTTTTTCTGTTGTCTCACATTTGGTTCACCCACAACAGCCACCTCCACCTTGCTGCCCAAGTTCAACCCCAGGAAATCAAAGTCACACACCTGAGGTGCTCTGGTGCACAGTCTGCGTGCCTGGTCTCCCTGGCATTCCACAACACCCCCTGGAATTGTTTCCCAATAATGTGGGTGATGACATTGCCAAGGCCACTGGTGCCTGGCTGGGTCCAAGGAGTACAGTGAAGCTAACTATTCTTGACAGACAGGCTGAGGCTGAGGTCCTCCCTTCTGCCTCTGCCCCGATCATCAAAGCCCTTAAGAATCCACCAAGAAACACAAAGAAGCAGAAAAGCATTTAGCATAAGGGCATATCACTTCTGGTGAGATTGTCAACATTGTTCAACAGATTGAGGCACCAATCTTTAGTGAAAGAACTTTCTGGAACCATTAAAGAGACCTAGGGACTTCCTTATAGGCTTCAATGTCATCGATGGCTGTCACTCTCGTGACATCTTGGACAACACCAAAAATGGCATGGTGGGATGCTCAGCTATGTAAGAAGCATAAGAGAAAAATATTCCAATTAAAGATGATCTGACAAAACAAAAGCACCAATCTCATGTAGTTGTAATAAAGAAGTTAGTATTTGTAATCATATTTAGAGAGTGCTTTGTCTCCCATCTATAAAAGAATTTGTTAAAATATAGACTTAGAACAATATTTTGACTATTCTCCCTTTTTATGATTCTTTACTAACCAAGTTCCTGTGGATTTACCTGATTTTTCTTTGTAAATTGTTTAACAAAAGGCTTAGACAATAATATAGCAATTATCGGTAATTTTTCATTACTTTTTCTTTTTAAAAGTCCTCTAAAATTTTGAACCCCAACTATTCAAACTTAATATGTACTAACCATGTCATGTCACTAAAGTTAATATCCACTTCACTTTTTTTTTTTTCTTTTTAACTTTTGAGATCTTGGAAAACCTTTTTTCCACTATGGGAACAGAATAGGGATATGCTCTGAAAATTTCATTAAATTTGTAATATTATCTTTCAGTCATTTTTTTATCTGCTTAAATGAAAATTTCTTGTGTGGTTGTAAAATATGAACCTAGATTTATTATATCAGGGTTCCAAATGTCATCTGCTAAACCATTCCTATACAAAATTAATTGTCATATATATATGACACACACATATATATATATATATATATATATATCTGAGCTTTCTGTTGGTCTATTTCTTTTTCTTTCCTGTGCCTCTTTACTTTTATAAATTTATACTACTAGCCATTCTTTAATGAGCAACATGTTACTTAGAATAGTAACTACCAAACTATTAAGTTCAGTGACAAATTTTCCTTAAAAGAAACAAAGTGAAAGGAATGCAGTCAGTCAGTAGTGAAAGTAGTGAAGGTAGTCAAGAAGAAAGTGGATGAACAGAAAGCAGGAATCTGCAAACATTAGTCCTCAAATTAAAAGCCTATTAATTCTCAGAGTTAAACTATTGTTAGAATTCTGAGCCTAATTTCCAGGAGACTGACCATATGTGACATTTGGACAGCTGTTTTGGCCCATTTTAATCTATTTAAGATACTAGCTTCAATTACCAATGCAAAATTTGATTATTAGCAATAAACCCTGAAGAATTAGACATCATAACACAGAAAATTTCAGTGGGACCAGGCTGCCCTGGTTTCTCACTGACAGGTGGAATAAGTAGAGCATGTCATCCTCACCTTCTCTGGCTTGGGTGTAGACCTAAGATAAGAAAGTAGGTGAATTAAGACTTTGACAAAAGAAACTAACTCACTTACAAAATATAAATAACTAAAAAGCTGCTTCGAATGTGTTACAGTCTTGCCTATCCTCTGTTATCTCCAAACAGCATTTTGAAACTGCATCCCTTTCTGTCTGCTGCTAATAGTGTAGTCATCCTTTATCCTGGATTTTTATAAGAATTCTGGAGGATTGAGGAAGACCAATTAATCAATGCCAGAATGGATAATGATTTATGACCCAAGTGAAAATAGGCGTACACACCTTTCAATGTGGTTCCTTCTCTCCATTGACCAGAATTTTTTTTTCTTTTTCTTGGAATGATTCCAAACATCTTGCTGGCAAAGAGGATGTCTTTTGTGAGATAGCAAAGTTGTTTATTGAGCCACTGGGTTCAATCAGCATCTGTACCTCTTGAAATCCAAGTAAAACCAAAAAGAAAAAGCTCAGTGTAAATCTTCAAACATGGAGTAACCCATTAGCTGTGTTAGCAAGTCACAGTACAGGCTTTGGAAGGTGAATACTTCGCAGAGGGGTGTGTGTGTTGTTTCTGTCTGTTGCAAAATATATGAAGTAGTCTCTATCAAAGTATTTTCATTATGTTGCCACATCTGCACCTGGATATTTTGACACTATTGCTGGAATAGCGCCCCCCCCGACAAATAAAATATCTGTATTGTTTCTCTTTGTTTTCTACATTCATCCTTCAAGATATGTTTTTTTTTAATCTGATAAATATAAACAAAGGAGTCTGGTTCAAATATTCAATCAGATGTTATTACACTTTGTTCTCAAATTATAAAATGTTTAATAATACTACATCATCGATGTGTAGTACAGAATAAGATAATATCTTATTTCTTTGATGGGCGATTATACGATACTCCCTTTATAGTGCTGAGATTTATGTTACTCTGTTCAGCAAGAGCTACTGTAGGATGGTGAAATGAACAGTAATAAAGTTGGCAGGCTAAATGCTTCTGTGTGTATCTAATGTCTGCAAAAGAAGTCTGCTTTTATGCAAATACACACTGGCTGTGAAGCTTGTAATTCTGGAATCCAAACATCTAGCATTTGTCCCCTGTGTGACCTAATGTGATTTGAAAGACAGAGTGAAAACAATGGGTGGAGGGGGCAAGGACTGAGAAGGAAAATATTAATGTTATTTGTAGATATTTCTCACAAAAGGAACACAATTAACAGTATGTAAGATATGTGTAATAGATCTGACCTGTTTAAAGAGCCTGCTGGAATCTGAGAGCTGGGATCCATAGATTATTCTCAACCATATGGATAAGAGGTCATTGGGTCCCCAATGAAAACTTCAGATGGGAAATGGGAGCTATTTTTATACTTCTGTCCTCAAAATCTATTGTTCGATCTGTCCAACATTCTCCTTCCAGAATTTCCTCTATCTATAATTCCCAAACAGTAGCCATGTTTCATGAGTCCATCTGCTAAGCCCCATTAGTCTAGGCGGGAGATCTCAACCAAAAGTGGTACAAATTATATTGCCTGATTTCTGGCTGAAGTTTGGTGGTCCAAGCTTGGGAACTCAGTCATACCAGACTAATCGGGACAAATTCTTCTTTGCAATCTGAAATCTTAGGATGAAAAACACAGACTCTATTAAAAGCTACATTTTTCACCATATAGAAGAAACATTTATAACACTATATACTGAGAAAAATGCTGTCAATAAACAAGTGAAAATTCAGTTGATATATAGAGTCTTGTAGTCCTAAAAGCCCCATCTGATGTTTCTCTAAGATGTCTGAAAATGATTAATTTCAGAAACTGTATTAGTCAGAATTTCTGGTTCCAAAGTTGCAAAATCTTAATTTGAATTAATTAGATAAAACAAAGAATATCTCAAGGAATATAAGAACATCTTAACATAATCTTAATATAAGAATATCTTAAGGAATATAAGAATAGCAATCTTTGTTGAGTATGAACTAAGTTGTGTATAAAAAATTATAGTACCAGGTTTGTGTCTAGAATTGGCTCAAATGTTTTTTCTTAATGAGATTATTTACATAAACCATATTTAAAAGATTGAATAATCCTAAAGAGTATTTCATAGTTAAATATGTCACAAGCACAGCTATAATTTAATCCTATTATGTGTGATTATGTCAAATATAAGATATTTAATCATTACTCTTTTTATTCTAGGTCATCAGAAACTTCGTGTGCTTGCTAGTGCAAAGCTACCTGGGTGATGCTAATTAAAAAATAAATATGAGAAAGTAAAATTAGACAGATTTGAAATAGATTTTTGCAGAGCAAGCTGTAAATTCCCTGCCCTGCCCCTTGTTCACATTTTTTTATAGAGCACATACCATCTAGCAAGCATTACATAACCCAGGGGAAGAAAGCAGTAGTGAATCCACATACCACTGGCTCAATACATATATAGCCAGCCTGCTAATTCCTCAATTACAGACCAGTACTTCCAGTGAGAACTTTGCACAATGATGGATCTGTTCTGTAATTTATGCTATCCAATACTATAAGCCACTAGATTTAGGTGGTGTTTGAGCACTTCAAATATGGTTAACACAAAAGGTCTGAATATTTCTTTCAGATAATTTACATTTAATTAACTATATGTAACTATTGGATACAGTACGGATAGCACACATATAGAACATTACTTCATTTAGGACCCTAGCATGGCATAGACTTCTGGAAAGTATGTGGAAGGTATACAGCAAATGTTGACTGTATTGTTACTATGTTATTTATAATCATAGCAACCATTACACAGAGGCCAACTATGATGAAGGTAAGGAAAATATATAGTCACTGCCCAGAGTCCAACAATGAAATTAAATACATATGATTAGTGAAAAATTATGACAGAAGCAGCCATTAAAATGGGGTAAAAAAAAGATAAACTTCACTGAATTTTGTAACTGATCCAAGTTTGTGTGTGTGTGTGTGTGTGTGTGTGTGTGTGTGTGTGTGTGGTGATAGGAATCTAACCCAGGGACTCATGTATGCTCAGCAAGCCTTCTATCATTGAGCTACACCTACATAACTTATGACCCTGTATTACGTTATTGCAAGATATGTTTATGTGTCAGTCTCTTCTCCTCTATTTTATACTGGTTTTTTTTGAGACAAGAAATCACTCTGTAGTTAGGGCTGACCTTGACCTCACTATGTTAGCGAGGCTGGATTTGAACTCATGACACTATCATTCTGCTTCAGCCTCTTAAATGTGGGGATTACAGGTATGCACCACCATGTCTGATCCCTACTGTACACTGCTTCAGGTTAGGGATTATGATTGCATGGCTTGGAAAACCTAAGAAAGATATTCTGTCTTCTTGTTCTTGTTTTTGTTTTTGTAATTGTTCTTATTTCTCTTTTCTTTCTCCTCATTCTTGTCATTCTTACCCTAAAAACTAAAGATCAATGCCTTATTATGTAAAAATATGCCATCTTATTTACCTCCATCCCTCCCAATGCTGAACTGGCTAAGAAATCTTTATTACAAAAAAAAAAAAAAAAGGGCCAGGGATTTAGTTCAGTGGTTCTGCTGCCTGCCTCGCAAGCACAAGTGCCAGAGTTCGATCCCTAGTACCCCCCCCAAAAAAAAGAATTAAATCTTTATTACATCATAGCCTCATATTCTATCATTAACAGAAACATATTTTTCTGCCTATTTTGAAAATATTAAAGTAAGTACCATTGATTTTATAAATAAATGAGAGAATGTTAAAGCACCAAAGTAAGTAGGGGAATACAGCACAAGAACATTAGTGTAGGTGTTATATAGGGACTGATTGGTTATTGGACCCTGGAAAATAACAACAGTAAATAAGAATAATTATAATAGGAAGAAAAAATTATAAATGTAGATATTATGTGTTGAGTATTTACTATGAAAAATATGTTCTTAAAAATGTTTTCTCTATTCTTTAATAAAAGTTTCACAGCATTCCCATGGTTTGCATTATTTCTGCTTTACAGAAATTAATAGCAAGGGACACTTGAGGGAGAAGTAAAGGTTGGATTCTTAATGATAAGAACATGAACATAAAAATTCAAAGACCTACTGGGTCACGTTGGAATTAGTAAAACACCGGTATGGTTGTCCTGGGGATATATTCCACTTAATTGGGATTAATACAGGAAAGTTGGGTGGGCCTAATCTTCCTATTGAGGAAATAAGAGGATCTCTATATGAAGAAGTGAGGGAGTAGAAAGACTTTACTTAGAGCTAACATACATTGAATAAGTACATTTTCTTTCCAAAACACTTGACTCAATTTGAATTTCTTTCATTTTTACTCATTTTCATGAGACAAAGCCATGATCAAAATATACAGTGAATGTCTAATTTTTTAAAATTTATTATAATAGAAGCCACATTGCCATTAATTTCCCTCAAAATACGTACTTGCCTTCATTTAGAATACATTTATCCTGTTTATCTTGTCACTTCATTTAGAATACAGTTATCCATTTATCTTGTCACTTTCTGAGCAGTAATGGATGTCCACTTTCATAATTGTCTTTATGAAGTGTGATTTAAAAAAATACAGTGACTACTTCTGCTGAGCACCATCCAACAGAAAGGCAAGGTCATAAAAACCTTACATTATGTCCCCATCCACCTTATTCACTGCATCTGGCACCAGGCAACTTCTGGTTCTTTCTCAAACTCAAAATGACCATGAGAGGTAAATACTTGGAATCAATTCTGGCATTGAAGAAGCTATGATAGTGAAACTATAAACACTCCCTGAAGAGAACTTTCAGAACTGTTTCAGATAGTGGCAAGAACAATGGGATCAGTGCATTGGAAGTGTGGGGAAATATTTTGAGGGATAGTAATGGCATTGTGTTTTTTTACTGTTGCATTAATCACTTTTCTCTTTGCTGAGACACAATACCCAACATCCAAAGTTAAAGGAGGAAAGGTTTATTTGGCTCACAGTTTGCAGAGGTTTCAGTCCATAATCAGCTGGGTTCAAGGCAGGGTGGCAGGGAAGAGGGGCATGGCATAAGAGAAAGAGTCCATGGCAAGCAAGCAGGCAAGAGCCTTCTATTCCTTATATTTCTGTCCCTTCTATTCCTTTTATTTTATGCAGGTTACCCGCCCTAGGGTGGCATCCACAGTCTTGATCCTAACCAGAGCTATGCCAAACCAATCAGTGGACTGATTTAGTAATCACACACCCTCTATCCCAGTACCACAAACTCTAGATCCTGCCATCTCTGGAAAGCTCCCCCTATGACTGCATGAGGCTTTGAGGGAACATCTAAGAACAAGCCATAACAACTGTAACACTTTTTTGAAAAGTTTAAAATTCTATTTTTCAATCACATTGCATATGACTCTGCTAGACAGAGAATATTTTCTCCTCCCACTCTCCTCTTCCTTCCTTTACTTGTTCTTCCACCCTTTCTTCTCCTCTTCCTTCTCCATCTTCCCCTTCCAGTGCTTTCTAACAATCCGCAGAGCCGAGACTTGAACCCTGAGCATCCGACTTCCAAATCCACAGCATGCTTCCTCTGTTACTTTCAGGGAAAATGAGGATTTTATTTCTTGAGATCTATGATTAGCCAAGTTTACAGTGTATGTAGAGGATGAGAAAGTAATTTTAAAAGGATGACTGCTTGTTAAAGTCAACGTGTTGAAATTAAGCAGAATTAACTTAGACCCACAGAGAAAATGAAAAATTTTACTTTGGCTTCTGTTTAGCATGTGTTTGGGAAATTATCAGCATTTATTACACTCATTTTCAACCCCCACTCAATTATGGATTATTGGGGATAGAGGTGTAGCTTAGTGATGGAGTGCCTGCTGAGCACATGTGAGTCGCTGGGTTAGATCTACTGTGTGTTGGATGAGTACAGAAGGTGTCTGACTTATACTGAATGAATCATCATGAAACATGCTTATTTAGTAGCTCCTTTGTGATACATTCTGTCTCACTGACAATAATGAGGAATACAAAGCTCTGAAGAGTGCATTCCACTTTCATGGGTCATCCATAAGTCTTTTCTCTTGATTTTCTGTTCTGTGCTCTTTCCAAAACACTGATGAACCAATTAAGCCATTTTCCTCTGGCCAGGAGCCTGAGTACATCCTAACACAAACCACTCATTTCTTTTTGTAAAATAGCCAGATGCCCTGGACCAGCTCAACCCACTGGGAGGATTTCTTCTTATTATTGTCTTTCAAGAACCCATCTGTGCAGGACTATGAAGTGGCAGAAATGTCTAGACCAGTAATGTCCCCTTAGATAATATCATGGCATAACAGGAAAGTAAGAATTTTGATCAGGATCAGAAGGAATACTATTATCTTTCCTGACTACCAAGTATATTCATACCACCTAGTATTCTAGAGCCTAGGAAACTGCCAGAAGGTGGGGCTGTGTTTTTCTTAAAATTGAACAGAACTCTTTTTCACTTGACCTTTCACTCTAATGTAGGATCATAATGAGAACTAGGGTCATTGGTACGATGTTATTTTAGCTCTATAACCAAGAATTTTCAAATTTTAGGTATTCTTTTTATCTCAAGGAACACAAATCCATTGAGGAAGGATTGGGTAAATTCTTTCCGTTTACTCTTATGGTAACATCACAGGGTATTTTATCAAATGTACCTGCATCTTTTTAACCAAGCTCAGGCCTGAAAACTCTCTGAGGGATAATGATTTCTCACTGGGGTAGTGGAATATTAGGTCACCTGTTTTCAATTTTTCTGATTATATATATTAAGCTACACCTTGTTGGTTAACGTTTATCTGATTTTTAAGAGTATTGTAGTATAATAGCTATCTCTGTAGATCCCTGTGGTTAAGAGGGCCCTGGTACCCATTCCAGTCATACTACCCATAATGGTAAATGCACTCACTTGCCTCTGCTATTCTGTAATTCTGTCATTCCCATAACAACAGGGGGCACAGTGTCACAGGAGCATTTGCTATCATCAATACTGGACTCCAGTGGATTGTCACCGCTCAGTCACTGAGCTTCCTTCTTGCTGTTCCTTCCTCACTAAAGTTTCTTAGTTAACAGTGTCCTCTAGTCCCTCCTAGGAAATGTAACTATTTAGAGTGTAATTTGGCTAAAGTGATAGATTCATTCTTATATTTCTATTTTTCAGGGTATTTTTATTCCTTCCTTAATATTCTGCCAACACAATTCTGTCATCTCCTGCTCATTTAATGTGGACCAATATTTACTATCTTTCAAGAGCCATCCCCAAAACGCACTAAGATGAAGCCCTTGCCAGGGTGCTGTATGTGGGTCATTGCAAAGGGTCCTTATATCTCCAGTTCTTCCAATCCAGCCTTAAATCCTCTTCTAGTAATGTTTTCTAGTAACTGTTATGTTACATGCTATCTACATCCTGTTCTTCCTTTGGTGAATAATCCTTATTCTCCCAAAGTATACTCAGTTCTTCCCAGTTGTTCATCCTAAGATTTGACTATAGTTATTGATGTTCTAGCCAGGGAAATAATTCTCAAGAAAGGATTCGGCATGACCTTTAGGCAATGGGTGATATTTGCACAGTCATAGGAAAGGGGATCTGGTTGTGCTTAAGCATAGCAAGTGATCACTTTTTTCGACATGGAAGGTTGGAAATAATGTTAAATACAATGTATTCCAAAGCACATCTCCGCAAACATCACTGTGTGAGTTCTCAGCATCCTACTCTTCCGAACTAGAATTAGAGAGTGCTAAAGTTGTGAATTTAACAACCTCACTCTGTGGATTCACCATTGAGTTCTGGACTTGTCTCTCAGTGTGACCTACTCTCTGGCTACATATGATAAGGATCTCCATTTATGCTACCAGGGAGACCATTTCCTTTTCATGTTATACCTTGACAATTGGCTGAGATTTTCATTTTCTTTCTTTAGTACAAGTCATACCTAGCAGAAACCAATCACTTCTATAATCCTTAAATAATAATTTCCCCTACTTTATGGGAATGCTAGAGATTTTACATGACTCGATTCATTCCCTTTCATCTTCATTTCATTCCAATTCAACACAAAGGAAAGTTTTGGCAATTGTAAAGCAATATTATACCAGGAGTTAACATCAATTTTCTACCAATTAATTACACTAATATTGCCATCAGGCTCCCGACTGTTTTTTAAATTCACCTTTGTTAACAACTCAGTTAGACTGAATTCCCTAGAATCAAATCCTGAGAAAAAAATTCACTTTAAATGACTTTTCAAGGAAAAATTCATTAAATAAACTGGTGCAGAATTGGGGAAATAGAATGGAGGTTGGTGTGATTTGAATGGTTCCCTTCCAAAATGCAGATAATACCAATGTGATGGTGCTAAGAAATGGGCCTTAAAGATGGTGAGCTAGAAATGTTCCTCCTTTATGAATGGGATTGAAGCTCTATGAGAGCAGATTTCCCTTTGGTCTCCTACATATGAGGACAGTCTTCCTCTTCATTTAGAATCCAAACTTCACAGGAAAATCAAATATTCTGCTTCCTTGATCTTGCTCTTGTCTCTGGAACTGTGGGAGATAAATTTACATTGCTTATAAATTATCCAGGTTCGAACCTTTTGCTATAGCAGTACAAATAGACAAAATTCAAACAATGCAATGGCGTGATATGAAGAAAAGCCCCACAGGTACTGTTGTTATGGCTTATATCTAGATGTCACCTCAAAGCCTTATGGGGTCATAGTTGGGGCTTTGGGGAGGTGGTTGGATGATGGGTCTGTGATACTCAGCTTAAAGTTGTGTGGTACTGGATCAGTTTACTAATTGGTTTAGCATAATTCTGGGTATGGCTGAATGGGTTTACTGAAGGCAGAAGGTCTATCCTGGATGTGGCTGGCACAGACCAATAAGTTTATAATCTGAATGAAATAAAAGGGAAAGGGAAGCTTGCTATCTGCTGCTTCCTGCCTGCACTACCATGGACTGTTTCCACTCTGCTATGCCCCTCTGCCATGCTGGCTGGCTTTGGAGCCAGCCAGCTGAATATATACTGAAACTTCTATAAACTCTGAGCCAAAATAACCTTTTCCTTTTTTAACTTGTGGATGTCAGGCATTTTGTCCCGGCAACAAGAAAGTACCTAAACTAATAAATTTCCTCTTACTGTGTAATAAATTACCACATTTAGTGAAGAAAACTACAACCAAAAAGCGCCAGCCTTATAGCCCTGTAGGTCAGAACTCCAGACAGGCTCAAATGGGTTCTCTGTTTAGGAAACCACAAGCTAACATCAATGAGTTAGCTTGAGTGAGCTCATACCTGGAAACTTGTGATGAATTTTCCTGAGAGTTCATTTAGATGGCTGGTAGAATACAATTTATTAAGATTTTATGAATGCATCCCTGTTTTCTCATTGGCATCACTCAATGCTGCTAATGTCCAGGTTTACAGCCTTCACACTTAGTCTTCAAAGTCAGCAGTGGCCTCTTCAATCCTTCAGTTATTTTTATCTCTCTCACTATCCCTTCCCCAACCAGTTAGAAAAAATTCACCAATTCACCTGTGAGATAACAGGAAGCCCACTTGGATAATCTTCCTATATTTAGGTCAGTTAATTATAAACTGTAATTAAATTTACAAAATTTCTTAGTCAGATGACAGAGTCAGGGGAATAACACCATGGGCTGGAGATCATGGGGCCCATTTTAGGATTCTGTCACCACAGTCTGCTACAAAGTTGCCATTCAGTAAATATATAAATTATTTTTTTCCATTAAAGAAAAATAATTTATCACCTAAGCCAGTGGATTTTAAAGTTAAAAGAGAATCTATGTAACAGCAAAATGGACCCCAATTTACAATAGTTGTAACTTACAGTTTTTTGAATTTATGATGGTGTGAAAGGAATACGCATTTAGTGGAAACCAAAATTAAACATCAGATTTTGGCTTTTGATCTTTTCTGGTGCTAGCAATACATGGTATGATGTTTTCTGTGGTACAGGGCAATGAGAATTAGCTACAGCTCCCAGCCAACAACATGATCACAAAGACAGCAACACATACTTTGTAATGTACTAAGTTGCCAGTATTTTGGGGGTATTGCATTTTGTGGTTTTGCATCCCATTATGTCTGCAAAGCATTGGTATGTAAGTGTACAGAGTTATTTAACCCTTTATTATGAAATGGGTTTTGCATTAGGTGATTCTGCTCAACTGCAAGCTAAAGTTAGTGTTCTGAGTACATTTAAGGTAGGCTAGGTGAAGTTATGATGCTGGGTAGGAGCAATAGTATTAGATGGATTGTCAACTCATGATATTTACAACTTTCAGTGGCTTTATTAAAACACAACCCTATTCTAAGTTAAGGTGCATTTGATTTAGAATAGTGTTTTGCACATAGTAAAGTATAGCAGTTCACCCAACTACTGTGCTAATAAGATTTTTGTAGCTTTTCTCTAAAGAGGTATCTCAAAAGACCAATCTTTACAATATTAATGTCCTTGTATAATTCCTTTCCTTTGACTGTAGTCAAGCCCTGTGATTTACTGGTAGTAAGAAATATTTCCTGACTTCTGACTCTATGTTATAAGAATACTTACAGTTTCTTCCCCGTCCCTTAGTCCTTGCTCCTCTGAAAGCATCTTCCTCAGATGGTCATGCTGTGTGGAAACTCCGACTAACCATGGGAAGAGGTACCATGAAGAGCAAGATACCTGGGAAGTTTTAAGTTGTTCCATGTAAGTCAAATGATAGACCTGTGATTGAAGAAGATATCTTATATGGCTAGAACATTAAAGCTTCAAAAATGTCCGGATCCTATTGACCTCTGAGTAAAATCTTAAGTGAGACTCTGAGAACAAGTAGATATAATAAACTGTTGCTTAAACCAACATGTTTTATTTTGTAAATATAGACAAGTGGAATGGAGTTCTAACCAAGTTACATGATTAAGTTCTTATTGTAGGATACATTCATGGTTCCAATACATTCTTTCCCCAGTTCTTACATGATTTGGAGGGTAATTGAATGACTCTCTGTGATGTGAGGGATCCATCTTTCATTTGATTTACATAGACTTATTATCCATTAGAACACAGTCCAATTCTTTGACCATCTGTAACAAATGTCTATGCCTATGCAGAGTCAAAACTCAAATTAAATCTGACATACACACCAAGTGGTTGGAGTTAATTTGTCTTCCCTTGGCTCCCTCTTATTATAGAAAGACCTACTCATTTAAGTGCTTTCAAGCCACACATTCCTGTAGTTAGAAGTTATTACATGTTGATAGTTATCTTCACTGACATTCACTAGCCTTGATGAGCCAGAGAATTTTAAATGGAAGCGAGAAACAAAGGCAATGCAGTTATGCAGACACCAGAATGTGAAATAACTCTCCAGTGACTTAAAGAAATGGGATCCCTGCAGCCCTAATAAAATATGAAGGCTTTCCAGTCCCAGATCTTATTATCTCCAGTGATACTCTAGTTGTCTGTCTTTTAAAAGTGCAGATGCAGTCCAGTTAGAAAAATGTCACAGCTGTCCTGTAACAACAGCATGCTCTACACTCACAGTAATAGCTTTCCTCCTTCAGTGAACATTGTTTTCTTCATTTCTCTGTGCTAAATTTCCTCCCAAATCTCAGAATCAGTATATTTCACTAGGGTTTTTGATCCTTCTTTCAACAGAAGCAAATATCTTCTTTAACTTTAGTAATGTGCCCAAATTAAATGAATGAAAGAGTTCAAGAAGAGCAATCAACAACAGGGGCCAGATGCAGTGGAGCAGCATGGCTCGGCATGTATGTCCAGCAGAGTGCCTGCTTGGACTATCATCAAGGGCTTATTGATGATAACTGACAGCAAGGTCATTATTTCCCTGAACCCAATTGGAAAACCTCCTTATTCTTATATGCACAGTTATGCCTAAATGGCGCTTAAAGATATTTGTAACTGTCTAGGATCATGAGGTCTGTAACTCCAAGCTTAATGAATAGACAGGTCCTCTGAAGAAAATAAGAGAATTACCCAACAACCTAACACTTCAAAACTTTTGACAGTGAAATAGGAGTGACTAAATTCATACAAATATCAGATTCTATACCAGGAAACTAGTGTATGTGTGTGGAGGGGCTGTAGGTCCCTTTGTTCAATAGGTCCATTTATGGCTAAATCCTTATTTTCACAGAGTGTAAATATAGCCTAATTAGAGATCAAGAGATCTAATGAAGGATTTTTTTGGCCTTGCCATT
The DNA here is from genome assembly GCF_053883595.1 of Heterocephalus glaber. Classification (NCBI taxonomy): domain Eukaryota; kingdom Metazoa; phylum Chordata; class Mammalia; order Rodentia; family Bathyergidae; genus Heterocephalus; species Heterocephalus glaber. The sequence goes on along the minus strand of NW_028258138.1, from coordinate 30,287,985 downwards.
TTTTTTTTCAATTAAATGTCATTCATAAAAATATAGCCATGATGATGTCCATGCTTTGAGGAACTGAAGGAAATCAACAAATAATCACTGAACTAGAAGTGATGGTATAATTTTACTAGTTTAACTCTTGGCTTAGCCTCAACTACGTGCACCTAGAGAATGAGCTGTGAGAGCTCACAGAGCTCATGTGTGACAGCCACTACTCAAACAAGGCTTCCTGCTTCCAGGTCTTTGCTCATCCCATTGCTTCTCCTGGATGCTGGATACACAGCAGTTGCTGTTCCCCTAAGAAGCAGCTGCTTTGTGGTACACTTGTCTTTATGATGCCAAAGGTCCAATACTGATTGTGAAGAGGGAGGGGGAAAAAGAAGGTGAATGTTCTAGGTTCATTAAGATTCCATGAAGTAGGATAATCAGGGAGTTTATGACTGTGATTAAAATGTGCTGAAGTTCAAAGAAAAACATTCTATAGAGGGTTAGGGATTATTGACAAAGGTTGTTAAAGAATATTAATTTTAAAAAAATTAGTCTATTCTCTGTTTTGAAGGCCGAAAGACAAGGACTTACAGCGCAAAGAGTTATTTAAAATCAGATCCCACCTCCCTTTACATTTAGGCTTCGTTCAGGTGCTCCTTACTCCCACAGATTTTATGTTCTGGTTATTTGCAGTTTTTCCTATTCCCCATTGATTCATCCTTTTATTCCTAACAGAATTCAGTGGACTTTTATCAAAATAGCAGCGTTCTCAGCTGAATGCTTGTTTTCTCAGATCTCCTTGTGGGAGTGGAGCAGGGTAGGAGAGTGAGAAGAGACTTACGACACTATCATGTTGAGATCTGGCTGAAGTCATGTGGAAAGGGATCTGGCAAAGCCTCATCTTTCCGGATAAAACAGCAGAGCGGGCGCAGCCATGTTGTGTTTTCTCTTCCTCTTGTTTGAGAGGTATATGTAATGTTTGAAACTGTAGCAGACTCCTGGTAACAGTGAAAAATGTATAAGTGAACCAAATCTAGAAATTACCTATTATGAGCTTCCCTCTTAAGTGATAAAAAAGAAACTCTTTATTTAAACTATTGTCCTTCTGTTGGGTGCAACAGATTGCATTCCTCATACATTCTTTCAAGGTACGCCTCTGGTTATTTTGAGAGAATATGAGAATTTCTCTCAATTCTCTCTTTACTTCATGCTGTTTAATATTCTGACCCATTTGAAACAAATGCCTTCTTTTTCCACATCTGTAAATGCTTTGTTCCACCTTCAAGAAAATGCTCAAGCATAGTTTTTTTGGGGATGTTGTATCCACCCTCAAATTATCTATGGATTATTAATTCCATTGCTTTATGTGTCCTCAATGCCACATTCATTAGATATGGGTTATATATTAATTATCATTATGCATATAACTGGCATGTCCAGGTGCTGAGGTTGTATGAGCATTTAAAATTAATTTTGCTGCATCAGTTCTTTCCACATTCATAAAGGCAGTTGCTAGACAGACTCCCGAGTTCCAACCACCTCTGAAGTGTGGCAGGGACCAATGTGTGTGAGGATGAGAGTCCATCTCTGAGTGGGGATGCCCCAGCCTCAGGCCTCTACTGGTAAACTTTACTCTCTTCTAGGTATCTAATGAGTATGCTGTCTCTGTACCCTGCCTGCAACCAAAACTCCTTGAGAGAAGGATGTCTTGCTCCAGAAACTGAACTCTAGGCAGCTGAAAGCTACAAAAGCATCAAGGTGATGAAATCACACTACGCTCCCCAAGTATAAGTATTCCTCCATCTTTCTCTTCCATTTTCCCCTGTAAAGCAAGCACAAATCTTTTCTCTGCTCCTATACTACTACTAAGGGATTCACATTCTTTTCACACCTGGAGTACTGGTCATTGACCACAAATTTCACATATAAGCAAGGCAATGTCACCTGGGTCACCTGAGATATGCTGACATATTTATTTTATATCTGCTCCTTTTACAAGGTTGAAAATTACTTTGCAACATAGATTTTCTAGTTGACATGTGTGTGTGTCTGTGTGTGTGTTGGTTTTATTTTTTTTTTTACCTCTTCCATGTAGCATCTGACATATAGTATTTCTTTGATCAATATTTATTTGATGATTTCATGAGGCTGTGAGAGGCTAAATCAAAATGATCCAAGCTCTTTTGGGTACAGCCAGAACTAGAAGTTTTTTCGACTTCCAAGTTCAAACTCATTTTTCTTTAATGGGATTTTAATTAGACTTGGACCAATAAGAATGGGTCTATTTCTTTGTAATGAAAATATCTCTTTTGCATTCAGCTAAACCTAGGATATATGGTTTGACAAAGAGAAGTTTATCCTTTCTTACATATAATGTATGCTGTGTCCCATTGTCCAATGGTGTCATGTGCCTTGAAAGTCCATGGATAATCATAGAAAATATAATGGAGGCCACCTCTAATTCTGCTGGAGAATTTATGAAATACAAAAGGAGTTAGTAATTCACTAGTTACTTTGGGGAAAAATATAAACAAACATGGGTATGATTATTGCATATGAAAAAGTATCTCACTTTCATACATATACACACAGAAATATACACCCACAAACATATACCCTACATAATATAAATATATCACTGCAAACTCAGAGGACAGAGCAAAGGGAGCTAACAGAAACAAAATGACAGCAATCAAAACTTGAGTTGCCCTAGCAACTGATGGTGAGGAAGGAAAGACACTGCCAAATGATTCATATGATGACAATAGTCTTCACTGTGAGTCTTGCAGTAGCACTATTAGCCATCTGGTTCAAAGAACAGGAGAGAATAGCAGTGCCAAGGCAATATATTATTTTATTCATGCTTCCTCCTACTCTCCTAGCCCAGGCTTCTGACCTAAACTGGTAACAGATTCAGTTTTTTTAAAATAGAGACAAAAGCTACATAGGATATGTAAAGGTTGGGGAGATACTCTCTTCCTTGTATCCCAAATTTAAAATTAGACTTGTATTAGTCCATTGAGGCTGCCATAAGAAAAAAAAAATGGCCTGTGTGGCTTAAACAATAAAAATTTTAAAAAAAAAAACAACAAAAAAATGAATAAAAATTTAGTTCTGTAGACCAGAAGTCCCTAATCTTTGTTGGGCAGGGTCATTTTCTGGTAAAAGCTCTTTTTCTGACTTAGATACTGCCACTGTCTTGCCATTTCCTCACCAGATCTCTGATCTTTGCATGAACATGGAGAAAGACAGATTCCTTCCTTCCTTCCTTCCTTCCTTCCTTCCTTCCTTCTTCCTCCCTTCCTCCCTTCCACTTCTCTCTCTCTCTCAACAATTCTGGGGATGAAACCCAGTGTCTGAGGCATGCTGGGCATGACTCTACTGCTGAGCTACATCTCCAGGATTTTCCCCCTTTTCCCATGAGGCCACCAAACTCATCAAATTAGGACACTATCCCACATAACCTCATTTAAACTTAAATTCAGAGTACAGTTCTGCAAATAGACTATTTAAAAATATAAAGCCTTTTATAAAATCTAAGAACTGAAGTTCCAGTAAATATTATTTTATCCAAGTCAATTTTATTGTGGAGTTATAATGTAGCTAGACCAATATTTTTTACCTGAAGATGTCAGTCTACTTAAGCAATGTGTATAATTAGAGAGCAGAGAGAGTCAATGTTTTCCTATGATGTGATCATTGGAGCATATTTAGCATTTAACCAATACCTGAGTCTTCTGTTTTTTGGAAGTCATTCATTTCCTTTAAACATAAAATGATTGAAACTTTATTCTTAAATATAGTCATATTAGGTTTAGGACTTCAAAATATGAATTTGGGGAAGAAATAATTTAGTCTATAGCTTGAAATTCCTTTGCTTCTTGTGTGGAAAATACCTTGATTACAAATCACTTGTCCCTAAAGTCTTATCCAAAAGTTAATTCAAAGTCAAGAGTACAAAGTCTCATCTAAATATCATCTAAATATGAGACTCATTGGAAGGCAAAACTCCTCTCCACCTGCGAAGTTGGGAAACCAGACAAGTTACATAACTCCAGAATACAACTGTTGGACAATAAATGGAGAGAGGAAAAAGATGAAAGTGACAAATCCCCAGAATGTTTGAAACCTAAAGAGAGAAATTCCATTAGATCTTAAGTCTTGAGAATAATCCCCTTTGGTTCAATATGTTGCCTCCAGGCAGCAACATTAACTCCTGAGGCCCTGTTGGGCAGATACCCTTCCCCCTCACCTATGTGGCTCTTTGAGAAATCTTCATGCATATGGCTGTCAGTGGCAGCCAAATGTTCTGCTAAAATAGAGGAGGAAGTAGACTTACTCCTGGGCATGTGATGGGAGGGGCAGCCATGATCATCTTGAAATCATTTTTGAGGTCCTTCACTTATTTCAAACAATAGCACATGTCCACAACCTTTCTCTTTTTTTTGTCCTGTTTTCTCCATTTCCTTTAGTCTCAGCAGACAGTGTTTCTTATAGTGTTGTGTAATCCTGGTTTTTGCTGATCAGTCATTGCACAAAGCAAAATCAGTATGTATACTGCACATTTGTCAACACCTCAATGGAAAATGTTACAATCCCTCATTCAATTGACTGGTTGATACCCAGTGACTTCTGGGGGCCTTAACATATGGAAGTATATGTTCCACAGAAGTAGCAGAGTTACTTTAAAGGAAGTTCTATTGTAAGAACCATTTTAAATCTAAAGGCAATGAATATCTTCTATTAAACACAGGACCCAGGGATTTGCTAAATGCTAAAGATGATCCAAGAATCTTCTTATAGGAAAATATTCACTCTGTCTGACCCTACCTATACATGATGCTTAAGTGGTTTTACTTCTGCCAATAGAAATTATTGGCCTATCATCCATACTTGAATTCTACCAATAAAATTGCCTTGGAGAAGATGAAATTTACTAGGATACTGATTCTAAGCTTTTATAAAGAATTTATATTTAAAAATTAACTTTGAAAAATAGTACTTTGACTTTTACCAAGCTATTGTTAACAGTTGTGCTTTTTTCTTAACCCAGCATTTGTATAAAGAATCACCTGATAAACTTTTTCTTGCTTGAGAGTTTAGCAGTTGTCTCATCAGAGGAAACTCATCTTTATTTGGACTTTAAAAAGAAGTAAAATGATGTCTTATAATGTTTTATTCTTCACAGATCAATATGAAACCAAATATTATCAGTTCAACAATTAAGTATCAAGTAGCTTATAAACACATATTTGATTCTCTCTCTTCTGTTTCTACTTTTCAATATCTTATTTTGTAATATGTTTAGTCTTTGGGTTCTTAAATAGGATATTTAGTCAAATACAGAATGAGTGTTTTCATAAATAAAATCACAATGTCATTCAACTTGGTTTATTAAACTAAGTTATAGGGGGCCGGGAATTTAGCTCAGTGGTTCGGGTGCTGGCCTCGCAAGCGCAAGGTCTCGAGTTCAATCCCCAGTACCATAAATAAATAAATAAATAAATAATTAAATTAGAAGGTGCCAGTATACTGAAATCAACTCAATATTTAGGCAGCCCCTCATTTCAGTATTGTATCAGAATCTGGCAGTTGTACAAGGCATATGAAATATAGCATTTCACTGCTTTTCATTTTTAAAAAATCCACAATCTATTTAGAAATGATTTCTCAAGACCTCAAATGTTTGGGGAAATAATCACATCTTAGAAGGAAATACATCATTTCTAATAGCACCAAATTTAACCATGGGGACATGAAATTCCTGATGACAAGCTATAACTAGAGAAAATGTCAAGTAAAACGCTCAGCAGGTGTAGCTTATGCCTCAAGAACTAATGTAGCGGCCCTACGGAGGTCGCGAGTCTCTCGGAACATGCTGAATCAGCCTGCTGCAGACAGGCAGGTCTGCGGACATCCTACCGAGGTTGTGAGTCGCAGGGAACACACCGAATCAGCCCGCACCCCAGCAGCAATCCACTGGACACCAGCCCCCTGCTCCTCTGGCCTCTTTTCTGTACAGCCACCTGGTTCCACACTACAAAGACGCAGAGGACACCGGACCACCAGACCATGATACTGGGTAAGTTGGAGTCATCTTCACCTACCATCAGGACCGGGTCTATCTTCAGGGGAAGGGCAGCTGGAACCTGCACTGCAAATCTCCAGAGTTCAACCCTACAGGAGGACAGGGAGCTCAACTTGGGACTTGCAGCCAGAAATCTGCCTGAATCTCATGGGTCTGCAACTACCTTGCTGAGACTCATTGACTTATATCTGCACACTACTACCCGTGTTGTCTATTGTGACAGTAGAGACATATCCTGAAAGAGGCCCTACATCTTCATTTTTTTTAATTCCCAAAATTAGTATTATTAGTTTGGTTTTTTCTCTTTTCTTTTCTTTTGCTCCTCTTATCTTTAATTGTTTTTCCTACTCTTTGCAAATATTTGTTTTTCTCTCCTTTTTTTCTTTTCTTTTCTTCTTTCTTTTCTCTTTCCTTTCTCTCTTACAGTCACTGTCTTGCTCTCCCACACTGTTCATCTTCCCTTTTTGTCTCTGTTTTTGTCCTCATTTGGAGTTCTTCTTTATTTTCCTATTATTCTCTTTTTCCTTCTCACCTGTGTCCTCTGGTCACACTGCTAACCTTCCCCTCTCCTTCGTCCCATCTGTCCCTCCCTCCCCAACCCCTTTTAACTCCCCATCCCAAAGGGTAAAGTTGTTATATTGAAGAGTTTATTCACTATATGTTGGGTTTGTCCTTGATCTTGATTTAATTCACACAGCTAAAGGTGATAGATTAATAACTACCACAAAATGTCATTTTCGAAGGTGTACTTGATGCAGCGGTGTTGCTGATTGTATCACTGGGCTAAGGTGTTGTTATTGATCTAGTCAATGAACCTTCCTAATATAAAGAAAATGAGATAGCCTTAGAGTCATTAGAGACTCAAAACTTAAAGACCAGCTATATCTGGAAGACACCTCTGAGAAGCAACCATTCCATAAGGGTTCTAATTACAAGCAACAAAGATACTTACAATAAGTAATTTCAAAGTATCAACCAAGGAATTAAACCAAGGACAGTACCAAAAACAAAAATTAGAAGACATTTAAGCAAGGCACAAACTCAGATTTCCACCCCTCCAAGGGTAAACACTGGGGGAAACGAGGTGGAAAAGTCAGATAATCAACCACTGGACACCCTGAACTGATAGCACAGGAAGTAACAAAACAGATGAGTGAGGCTCTAGAAAAATTCAAAGCAGAAATAGTCTCCAAGATAACTATAGAGTTGGTGATTAAAGTGAAAGACATGATCAGAGGCTCTAGAACAGAAACAGAAACAGAAACAAATAGAAAAAAATAGATGAGCTCAGAAACATGTTGGAATCCATGAATGCCCAGCATAAGAAAGAAATGGAAACCATGAAACATATTCAAGCAAATATTCAGGAAATTAAAAGCTCCACTGAAGGTATCCACAGCAGATTAAGGGAATCTGAAGATAGAATATCAGATATAGAAGACAGGATCACCGTTAAGGACCATGAAAACAGAGATTTCTTAAAAATAGTAAGGGGCAATGAGAAATCAATCCAGCAGCTGCTAGAAGATGCAAAGAAGAATAACATAAGATGGGTAGGAATCCATGAAAAATCAGGAGAAAGTACAATTGACATAAAAAACTGTTCACAGAAGTAATAGTGGAAAACTTCCCAGACAGAGGTAGAGAATTGGACATACAGACAAGTAAGGTATATAGAACTCCAACTAGCCATGATAAAAAAAAATCTACATCTAGACATATAATAGTCAAGATCCCAGAAACCCAACAGAAAAACAAAATCCTACAAGCAGTTAGAGAAAAGAAACAAATCACCTACAAAGGAAAGCCCATCAGAATCACAGCAGACTTCTCAACACAAACCCTCAAATCAAGGAGAGCCTGGAGTGAAGTATTTCAAACCCTAAAAAAAAATAACTTCCAACCTAGATGGTTGTACCCTGCAAAATTATCTTTCAAAATCGATGGGGAAATTAGATACTTCCATGACAAAGAACACCTGAGAAATTTCATGAACACCAAACCAGCACTACAAGCAATTCTAAACAATATCCTAGAAAAAAGCAGTGAAGGCCACAACTCCATGGAGCCCAACAGAGGGAAGCCACCAGGCAAGGTAAGACACTAAAGGGAAAGGGGGAAAAAATAAGAAATAAAAGAGCCAACAAAAGTAAAACAGCATGACAAGGATAAATCAATATCTATCAATTATAACCCTCAATGTTAATGGCCTCAATTCACCAATCAAAAGAAATAGACTGGCAGAATGGATTAAAAAGGAAAATGCAACAATATGCTGTATACAAGAAACACACCTAACTCAAAAAGAAACTCATAGACTGAAAGTAAAAGGATGGAAAACAGTTCTCCATGCCACAGGAACCCAGAAGAAAGAAGGGGTAGCAATCTTATTTGCAGACAAAGTAGATTTCAAAGCAAAACTAATTAAGAGAGACAAAGATGGTCACTACATCCTTGTGAAGGGAACAATCCAAGAGGAAGAGATGACAATCCTAAATATATATGCACCAAATATGAATTTTCCCAACTATACAAAACAAATATTAATAGACATGAAAAACCAAATAGACACTAACACAATTGTAGTGGGGGACCTCAATACCCCAGTATCACAAATAGATCATCTAGACAAAAAGTTAACAAGGAAATTCTAGAACTGAACCAAGCTATTGAAAAAATGGACTTAATAGATGTTTACAGAGTGTTCCACCCCGCAAAATCAGAATACACATTCTTTTCAGCTGCAAATGGGTCATTCTCCAGAATAGACCACATGCTAGCTCATAGGACATGTCTAAGTTAATGTAAAAGAACTGAAGTTACCTCCTGTATGTTATCAGACAATACTGCAATAAAATTGGAGATCAATAACATAAGAAAATGCAAAACCCAACAAACACTTGGAAACTGAATAACACTCTCTTGAACAACCAGTGGGTCACAGAAGTAATTAAAGAAGAAATTAAACAGTTTCTACAAGTAAATGAAAATGCCAGTACAACATACAGGAATCTATGGGACACAATGAAAGCAGTTCTATGCAGGAAATTCATAGCAGTGAATGCCCATAATAGGAAAACTGAGACAACTCAGATAAATAATGTAAGGCAGAACCTCAAGCTCCTAGAAAAAAAGAGCATAATGAATCCAAAGCTCATACAAGAGAGGAAATTATAAAGATCAGGGCAGAAGTCAATGCAATGGACACTAAGAGAACAATGCAAAAGATCAATGAATCAAAGAGTTGGTTTTTTGAAAGAATAAATAAAATTGATAAACCTTTAGCCAACTTTATCAAAAAAGGAAAGAAAAGGCACAAATACATGCAATTAAGAATGAAAAAGGTGAAGTCACAACAGATCCAACAGAAATTCGGAGGATCATCAATACCTACTTCGAGAACCTCTACTCCAATAAAATGGAAAACACAGAAGAAATGGACAGATTCCTAGATACATAAGAATTGCCAAAGTTAAATGAAGAAGATATAGAAATTCTAAAAACCTCAATTACAATGAGTGAAATTGAAAATGTACTAAAATATTTACCAACAAAGAAAAGCCTAGGTTTGGATGACTTCACTGCTGAATTTTACAAGACATTTAAAGAAGAACTAATGCCATTACTCTTTAAACTCATCAAGGAAATTGAAAGGGAAGCAAGGTTTCCAAATTCATTCCTGGAAGCAAGTGTTACTTTGATTCCAAAACCAGGGAAAGACCCAACCCAAAAAGAACTATAGGCCAATCTCCTTAATGAACATAGATGCAAAATTCCTCAACAAGATACTGGCAAATAGAATACAGAGGGTCATCAAGAAGATCATACACCCTGACCAAGTCAGATTTACCCCAGGGATGCAAGGATGGTTCAACATTCATAAATCAATAAATGTAATACACCATATTAACAGAGTCAAGGACAAAAACCATATGATCATCTCAATAGATGCATAAAAAGCATTTGACAAAATCTAGCACCCATTTATGATAAAAACCCTACAGAAAATTGGAATAGAATGTCTTTATTTTAACCTGCTTAAGGCTATCTACGAAAAACCAACAGCCCACATCATACTAAATGGTCAAAAATTGAAAACTTTCATGCTAAAATCAGGAAAAAGACAAGGAAGCCCACTATCACTACTTTTGTTCAATATAGTTCTGGAAACATTAGCCACAGCAATTAGAAAAGAGAAAGAAATAAAAGGAATAAAGATAGGAAAAGAAGAAGTTAAACTGTCATTATTTGCTGACGATAAGATACTTTACATAGAAGATGCAAAAAACTCCTCCCAAAGACTTCTAGACTTAATTGACAGATTCAGTACAGTAGCTGGATACAAGATCAACACTCAGAAAACAATAGCCTTCTTGTACACAAATAACAGACTCACTGAGAGAGAAATTAGGGAAACAATTCCTTTTACAACAGCATCCAAAAAAATGAACTATCTAGGAATCAATCTAACAAAGGAAGCAAAAGACCTCTACACTGAAAACTACAGCACTCTGAAAAAACAGATCAAGGAGGATACAAGAAAATGGAAAGACATCCCTTGCTCCTGGGTAAGAAGAATCAATATAGTGAAAATGGCCATACTTCCAAAACTGCTATACAGATTCAATGCAATGCCAATTGAAATTCCAACAATATACTTCACAGAACTAGAGAAAACAATCCAAAAATTCATTTGGAACCATAAGACACCTAGAATAGCTAAAGCAATTCTAAGCAACAGAGACATGGCTGGGGGTATCACAATCCCCAACTTGAAACTATACAAAGCTACTGTGATAAAATCAGCATGGTACTGGCAAATGAACAGACCTGAGGATCAGTGGAATAGTTTAGAAGATCCAGAAACAACTCCAGACATGCTCAGTCACCTCATCTTTGACAAAGGAGCCAACCACCCTCATTGGAGGAAAGATAGCCTATTTAATAAATGGTGTTGGAAAAGCTGGATCTCAACCTGCCAAAGATTAAAACTAGACCCATACCTATCACCATGCACTAAACTAAGATCGAAGTGGATTCAAGATCTAAATATTAAGACAGAAACACTAAACTTGCTGAAAGATAAGTTAAGTAAAACTCTTGAAGACATTGGCATAGGAAAAGATTTCATGAACAAAACCTCAGCAGCACAGGAACTAGCAGAAAGAATCAGCAACTGGGATCTCATCTTATTAAAATCTTCTGTACTCCAAAAGAAACCACCAACAGAGCTAACAGACAACCTACTATATGAGAAAAAATTTTTAGCAGCTGTACCTCAGACAAAGGACTACTATCTAGAATATATAAAGAACTGAGAAAAATCAGACCCCCCCAAATTCAAAGACCCAATTCAAAAATGGGCATCTGAAATGAACAGACATTTCTCAGACAAAGAACTAAAAGCAGCAAACAAATATATGAAAAAATGTTCAACATCACTGGTCATTTGAGAGATGCAGATGAAAACAACCCTGAGATTCCACCTCACCCCAGAAAGAATGGCTGCTATCAAGAAATCAACAAGTAACAAATGCTGGCAGGGTTGTGGGGAGAAAGGAATTCTACTCCATTGTTGGTGGGAGTGCAGACTGGTGCAACCACTGTGGAATTCAGTATGGAGATACCTCAAAGAACTAGAACTAGAGGTTCCATATGACCCAGCTATTCCCCTGCTGGGTATCTTCCCAAAAGAATTAAAAGAATCATACCACAGTGATATATGTGCACCCATGTTCATAGCAGCACAGTTTGTAATAGCTAAAGCTTGGAAGCAGCCCAAGTGGCCATCACCTGGAAACTGGATAAAGAAAATGTGTTTTGTTTTATAAAATGGAGTACTACTCAACCATAAAGAATGAAAAACTAGAGTCATTTATAGCTAAATGGATGCCATACTCGAGGCCATACTCTTAAGTGAAATAAATATGACTCACATGTGTAAATATTGAATAGTTTCACTAGTGTGAGAAACTGACAGTGTAAACAAGGGTTAAAATGATTAAAATGAATAATTGATAATTTGAAATAGGAAAAAATGTCCAAAGATGAAAGAGTGAAGGGAGGGGAAGGGGAAAGGAAAAGAGGGAAAGGAAAAAGTATGAGAGAAGGAAAAAAACAATGGAAATGAAATCTAAGTAAATAGGTAAGGGCAGAGGGGGTGAAGGGTGCACAGGTAATGAGGAAAAAAATAAGAACCAAGATATATCATATACAGGTGCAAACACCCAATGATAAATGTAAATGAATTGTATACCTAAAATGTACCAATAAAATTAATTAAAAAAAAACCAAACGAATGTAGCAAACTCGTGTCAAGTGTACATTGAATACTGCCACTAAGTCTTACAGCAAGTCTCTGTTGTCAGCAAATAGCTTAATGTGTTATTTGTGTGTATGTTACAAAATGTAATTTCTTTTGTGATTTATAACTATGAAGTCATTTTAGAAGAGACATTCACAAGGAAAAGATGATTAATTATAGTTTGGCATTTCATAATTATCCATACTTGTTCTTATATCCTAATTATTTTTCATGGCTCTAAGCTTTTCTGTTGTTGGTCTTTAATAAGATCAATCAATAACTCATTAGGATCGTGGAGGAAGACAGGATAGGAAGGTGGAAAGATGAGAAGACCAAAGTTTGCTTTCAATTCCATTTTTCCCTACTATTTTTTTATTGTATGTGATTATCTTTTTTAAAAATTCATCTTAACTTCCCAGGAAATACCTTGGTTTCTGCTTCTTTTGTGGTTGATCCTCAGACAGTTTATTGTAGCAAGACTTATCATCACTGGGTATTGTTCTTAATTTTCTTTAGGAAAGATTCTTTTTGAGTTTGGGGTCTGGCTAGACCGTTACATTTCATTCTACATGTGCAGAAAGTCAATCTGACCAGTTTAGGATTATGCTCCTCGCACTTGGTTACATTCCATTTTTATCTGCTATATTCTGTTGTTGTTTTCTTGAAACTGGATACTTTCTAAATAGAAATATTTCACACTACATTATAGTTATGATATTTATTTAGTTTGCAGTTTCAAGGCTTTCACATAAATTCTTATAGCCTTTGTATTTTAATTTATATAACATTAACATTGTACTCACTCTCAGTGGAAGTTCATGGTAATCCTGCATTTTCTCTGTTGTGCTTCTTCATTTACTAGTTTCTAAATATTCTGATGCTTCCCATTACAAATAAGCTATATTTCACATTCCACTGAAATTAACTTTATATCATCTTGTTGAGATAAGCCTCCTCCCTCTAAATTTTGTGTTATCCACTATTTTTTTTTTAGCAAAGTTCCACTTGACATAGAACCTAGTAATAATCCGATGGAAATCTTAAAATTAAATAAATAATCATCCTTTTGTGGGAATTGTAAACCTGGGGTGGGGAGACACAATGAGAGTATTTTCATGGTTTAGTTTTAGTCTAATGATTTCAAGAGTTGACAGTATACAAGAGAATTGTGGAAGTGCTAAAGGACGCGATGCAATCATCTATTGCCAAAGTGCAGAGCACTGATCTCCATTAAGTTCAAGCACCAGAATTTAATGAATTAATTTCTCAGTGCACATTTTATCCATCAGCTCTACAGAAAACCTGGGATTTGCATGTCTCTTTCCTGTTACTTAATATTGGCTTTAAAAAGAAACCACAGCAATGGATGGCATGCACTGCCTTTGTGGCTCCTGAAGTATATCTAGGGGCAGAAAAGGTATGGTAATTCCTAGGATGGTTTTCAAAGTAAGTTGCACACAGTACTGTTCTCATAAGATGTCCTAGGACACAGGGCTTTATATTATGTCATATTTAAACAGATCTGTGAAAAAGAGTCAAGTAGTGTAGAAATCTCTTTACATATTCAGCTGTGGCATTCTCCTACTTTATAGTCATTTTAAAAATGCTAGTTAATATTCTTTAGACTGTTTTGAGAAGGACTAGAACATGGATCATATGATGGGAGTGGGAGATGTTAATGAAACTAATAGAGAATTTATTGATTCACAAAGTATTTTAAAGCTTTATTTATTGGTTCTTTCCCCTTAGCAGAAAAACATTAATCAAAAAGATACTTTCCTAAAAAACAGGGCAAGATTTAACAGAGGATATTAATCTATTTGTGAAGGAAAATGTTATTTCTTTTTAAAGCACTCTGAATATTTAATTCTAAGCACAATGTCTCAATACTTGCTTGCAAAAGGACAAATAATAAAGAACCACAGTTTCCAAAAACAAATTATTGAAAAATGTTGTCTAGGAAAATATAAAAATTGCCAAAAATGTGTCTGCTGCCTAGAGGCTGTATCTGCCAAGCTATTTTTTTTAGGCAAAGGGTACTGTGGTGGTATTTTCTAAGGGCATTTAGAGTGGTTTGCAATGGACATTGAACTTAGCTCAAGGTCATAGAATTTGAAACATGAATGTAGCTTTCTTTAAATATCTTATTTATGTATAATATACATTTATAAAGTATATACATAAATTGTATAAATAAACATATAATAAAATATCTTGATGATATCTAGGTAATATCTACTCAGATATCTTGGAGATTTATGTATCTATCTATATATGACTACTGTAAGAGGAAAACATACTATAATCACAGAGCCTCAGAATTGTCCTGCATCTGTCTCTGGGTCGCTGGCTGGACAGCTTTGTGACATTCCCATTCACCAATTTTCTTCCTTGTTTTATGGAGATGAAGGACAAACTTGAGATCATGCTGCATCATCAAGGTAAAGAGACTTTGAGACAGTATATCGTCTTCCCCTCCTACTTAAACTCTGTACATGTTTTTCCCTTTAATTTTGTAAAACTTGATTTTCTGTTATTGTATAGTTGGATTGCATATTTCTGCTATAAATTTTAGCATAAACTCTGATGCTCTCCTGTGTGGAAGAGACAATATAAATTTTTAGAAGTTTAAGATATTTAGTTTTCATAAAAACTTTCTGGAACATTGATATATAGTTTCTCTAGCTAATGTATACAATAATCAAGGGAGTATATTATATTATTTAATTAATCTTTTGGATAATTTTGTACTTTTGCCTTGTGTGTTTCCACATACAAACTGGCTTATAATTGTTCTACCGTGTGTTTCTCTTATCGGAAATCATTACAGTTTAAATCTAAAATGGCCCCTCTTCTCTGCCAAACTCTCAAGTATTCAGAAGATGGGCTTTTGGAAGGTGACTGGATTACAAGAGTGCCACACTTATCAGTGGATGGATCCATTGATGAGTTTGTACTTGGGTGTGTTGTAAACTATACGGCACAATTGGAGGTGGGGCACTAGGAGCATGACCTGGAAGGGTCTACTCCTGTCTCCAGTTTCTCCCTTCTCTACTTCAGGACTTCCCGAGCTGAGCAGTTTTTCTCTGCCAGGCCCTTTCACCATTCCAGTTCTGCCTTTGAGCCAGTAGACTGTAGACTAACCTGTGAGTCAAAATAAACCTTTCCTTCTTTAAGTTGCAAGTATTGGGCACTTTGTTCCTGTGATGGGAAAGTGACAAATATAGTAAATGATATATTTTTGTCATTAATTCACATATATTATATATCCCCATTGTATTATATTAATGCCATATGATTTGTAATTAATAGTGTCTAATACTTATCTAAATTACAAAATGTATTTTCCATTTACCCAGTGTTTTAAAATATATTTTTAATAGAATGTTATAAGATTTAAGTTTTCTTTTAAAAATATTACTGTGATTTATTATTATTATTATTTTTTTTTAATGATAAGGTCTCATTATATGGTTCAAGCTGGCCCTGAAATCATTATGTAGCCCAGGATGCACTCAAACTCACGGCGATCCTCCTGCCTCAGCCTCCCTATAGCTGGGATTACAGGTGTGGACCACCACACTTGTCATAATTATTATTTTAAGAACATTAAACCTTTGATTTTTGGAGAGAATCAAATCCTACGGTTGTAGTTTACAAGGAAAAATAATGAAACATTTATGAATTATCATAAAATTGCATCTTTTCCTTTTCTAACCAGTCTATAAGGAAATGTTTCAACATCAAATATTTTAAATGAAATTTATAATTATCTACTCCAAATAAATTAAAAAATATTCACTTGCTTCATATTCTCATAGTTACTTAATTTTAAAAATAATTAAAGTAATTCTATAGATAAAACATCTGTGTTATATCTATCTAGAGATCATAACGGTGTGAGGAAACTAACTGATTGGGAATGTAGTCCTGATAAAGTGGGATGTATAATTTCAAATATTCGTTACACTGTTTATCAATGTCTTTTAATGACTGCTGTAAATTAGTACCAAATCCTGTTTATCACTTTTCAGCCTAGGATAAATTAGAGAATGAGATTATACTTTTGCTAACAAAATATTAATGTGGCATTCTAAAAGTGACATAATGGTCTATTTTTGGGTTTTTTTATGCGCAAGTTTGCTTCACATAAATGGCTTTTTTACAAATTTGAAATGTGAATATATTTTATTTTTCCCAGTGAGTACACAATACACAATTCTTTGACAATACTATTAACCAATGTTTATGCCAATTTCTTTGCCAATCTAACAACATCAAATGAAACACAGTAAGATTTAGACGCTGTTTGGTGACTTAAACAAACTAAAGTTAAAAAAAAAAAGAATCCACCTATAATACAAAGTATAAAAAATCTACCACGGCCACAAAATCCCTTATCTTGCAACACTTTTAAAATCACAATAAATGCTTTTGAAATCAAAAAATTAAAGAAAATTAGTATGTCACTTAAAAATGAATGGTGTTTCATTTGATGTACACATTATAAAGGAGCAAAATAAATGTAACTTCACCTCTAAGATAATGTGGAAAGACATGTTGCTTTACACCAATGTTTGTCATGTCATTCTATAAACACAACATACAGAAGCAGATGAGGAAACTAACATTAGTGAATGTTACGGTTCTGCATATCGTTAATACTGATGCATGATAGCTTTCCAGTGGAGGTAATCCATAATTTAGAGCTCATTGGCATTGTTACTGTTTTATTGTCAATGGACAATTACATAAATATATTGAAGAGAAATTAGGAGGTGTTCCACCAAAGCACATACAAACTTTGAACTAAATCCCATTGAAAATATATTTAAATATCTAGAGGTTTCAACTATGACACAGAACACCATGACATTTGTTATTCAAAGCAAGTACACCTGTAATGGTTCTATTTCCCTTGTGATACCTTACACATTGGTCTTGATTTTTCTATCTTCTTTCTTAAACTGGATTAAAATTCTGTGAAGGAAACAATTGTTATCATGCCCCTGCACTATCTTGTTTTTACTATGGCATGGCAAAATTTGGAGGAAGGTAAGCTGAGTCCACTGCATACACTGGCATACCTGAGTTTGAGCACTGAGAAGCAGACTCTGCCTTTTATTAATGCTTGTGTCTGGCATGGCTGCATAGCGTCACTGCCTAGGAGTGCAAGAGAAGATGACTTTCTCTTCCACCTAGAATTTCTATCTGAGTGTGTATGCTGGCCCCTGTTTAGACCTGCAAAGAGTGAGCTCAGTGAATTTCAAATCACATTCATTTAATCAGCCACACAAAGAGAAACCGAGGTGGCTGTTAGACAGGTTTGTATTTTTCTGTTGACATTCTGACTTACACTGATTAATAACTTTTTACATATAGCAAGTTGGTGAAAGCTTTTAATTTTTGATATGGTTCCTAGATTCATATAGCTATCACATATTATCCTCCACATCAGGTCACTATGTATATTAGATGCTGGATTTGGCAGATCAATTTATTTAAAATAAGATGTAACAGACAATATGGGTTATTCTAAAAGAATATTCCAAGTATTTAAAATAAGATTTAACAGACAATATGGATTATTCTAAAAGAATATTCCAAGTAACCACAAGGTCTATATTGATGTATTTTTTAAAATTTTTATGTACTGAAATCAGAAAGATATGATGCTATGCCCCCCATTATTCTACAAATAATCTGTAAAGTGATACTGCTTTGAAATTTTGATTTACTAATCAACTACAAGCCATTCAGGGTCAAGGCAATGTGTAATATGTGTAATAAACTGAAGTTTTAAACTAAATTCAGTTACTGAGGAGCATACAAGAGGAAAACAAATGAATAAAACATCTTGGAAATTTGCTTTTAAATGTAGGAAGGTGAAGCAAGAAACTGTACAAATAAACAAGTTACATCTTAGTTGTGAATAATCATGTATTCATTTTTGCAGAAACTTTTCACCTTTCCCAGTCTCTGTCCCAGAGAGAAATCAAACTGCATTAGAATTCAGGCACTGATGGTATAAAGTTGGTGGACAGTTTAATAAGTGTGTTTGAGAATTCTTCTCTTCAGTGAAGAAACGAACTATGTGGCACCAAGAAGATGGTGGGGCCCATCAAGATGCCTGCAATCTATTCTGCCTGTGCTGATGCAGTCTCAGGGAATAAAAATGATGGAACCATTTAATGATGTCGTCCCTTAGCTATATTGAGCCAATAACACACAGAGAGTGAATTGTCATGCAAGGGGTCCCCCATTTTAGAATTTATCCTGATAATCACATTGAGTATTTTTTCAGTCTAAAAGCTACTGAACATATAGAAAAAGCACTGGAAAATATAGGCAGAAACAGAATTTAAGACTGTGTAGGTGGCTCATGAGGAAACACCACAGATGGGAATTACAGGAATCTTCCACTTTACTGATTGACTATACATGTACAGTAGCTTAACGGATTTGAAAGTCACATATTTTGAGTGTATATAACCGATGCTCAGGAACTTCTTGTTTTCAAAGTTGTGAAAACAAATGAGGCAGGACACTGTTATTAATGTCCACTTACAAGGGTTGTTTTTATTTAAAAAGTGTAATAAACATGCATTTTTCTCCTTTTCAATTTTCCTTTTCGATTTACTCATTCAAAATGGGTCAAACAGATTTTAACTCGTAGCCAATTTCTAAAAATGTACCATAAAGTATTTATTTCAATAAATCTACTTATTGTGAACTGAACATACTCTGGACACTGCTTTTTAAGCACTTACAATTTGGCTATATATTTGGGGGCATTGACTTCACTTCTTAATCAAATGAAACACAAAATTGTATATAGACTGCATTATTTTTATAAAAGTCATGAATTTAAGTGATGCAGCTCTAACCTCTATTGTGTACTGTACATGTATTAGAAAGATGAAACATGATATTGCAGTAGAATTCATATTTGGAAGCAGCCTGAGCATGTCCTAATAATAAATAGCTTCTTTAACTATTTGCTAGATACTCTAGAGTTCATTTTGTTTGTTTCCTCAGGGAGCTTCATGTTATATTCTGACTTAATGTGTTGGACAGATTAATTATAATTCAGAAAATGCTATTTAAAAACTGTAGTATGAGTACAGCTCTTGAGAAACACCTTAATTTCGTTTTGCTTCTTGCAATTCTCAGGTAAGTCAATTACAACTATAGGTAAATTTGATTCTAAATAAAACTTCATCATTTTAAAAAGCAAAATTAGTTCATCTTCACTACGTTAATGCATAGTCAGTCTAAAGACTTAAACTTCCTTCTTTTGACCCCCACCTTTGTCAATAATAAAAGCCATTTTTTTCTGCTTTTAAATTGACTCACTTCTTGATTCAAAGAAGACTTTGCCAATACCATTGTTCCTTTGCATCTTGCTATTTCTACACCCCAACTGGAAACCACCTAATGTGATTGGTTACATCAGCGTTATCCAACTAGTTTACAGTACAGAAACTCCCTTCACATTCAATCTTTCTTCATGTCATGAGGAGTAGAGATTTGTGCTTATCACCAAATAAAATTGCAGTGCAAAATTTAAACATAAAAGTTACACAATTAAAAGTTAATATATGGCACCACAGCCTATTAATTCACATATAGTACAACAGACCATTAAGAACAGACAATAATATGAACAGAGCTAAAAAGAGTGAGCTTGCATAGCAATGCACAAAAGAAATTATATACAGAGGAAAATCCTTTTCTTCCTGGAGGGTGAGTTTTCGAGTTTTGTTTTCTTTCTTTTTTATATACTCCTGACAAGAAAGAGTTAAGGTGGGTGGTATACTTAAGAGAAGAACACAAGTAAAATATCTGTGGGATATGTGTGGCTGTGTGTCTTTACATTGCATTTACAGTTTTTTTAATAGTACATAAATAAAAGAAATTGTTCATTGCACTGTTTAGTGTCATCACTTCCATGAGTTCGGACCTGATGGTCCTTCAGAGCAGCTTTGAATGTCTCCTCTCAGTTACTCTGGAAAGAGATAAAAAATCAAAAATCAGAAATCAGAAATAAAATTTACATTTAAATTAAATGTTCTTCTTTCTAGAACAGTACAACTGAAATCAGGGCAAGCAGATAATAAATGAAGATAAAGTCACCAGATGCTTTGAGTTTGTGAATATAAGTAATTTTACTTGAAGGTTTTGAACATGAAGAGAAAGATAAACATTGTAGAATTTAAACATTTAAAATACAAAAACAGCTGCAATGTTTTATATTCCTTGTGATTTTATAATTATTTCAAAACATAAGTTAAACAAAAATCTATATAAATTAAAAATGATAATTTATAATAATTGTCAGATTAATGATAGAGCAAATTAACTCAGATCAATAAAATGTTAGTTTGAAAATATTCTGCCTTTTCATCATCTCATGAAATCTCTTAAACAGCATGCAATGTGACCATAATAGTAACCCTACTTTTTCTTTTACAGAAAGAAAAATAGAGAGTAGAAAAATAGTTTATTTTCTCATGTCACATAACCAGTTAAGTGGTTGAGAATATTAGAATCCATGCCTGTTCTCTTAGCAGTGCATTTAAGCTTAATTAAAAGAAGCATATGAAAATGCTAAAGGGGTACAATTCTGACATGAGCTAGTGAAACTGCAAATTGCCTGATGACATTAACAGAAAGAGCTCAATGATTTCTCTTTGACACACTGTGGCATTCCTATCTTTCTCTATTAGATAGTATTTTATATTTGAAAATTGATTACACTAAATAGCAAGGCTAATTCTTTATTTGAAAAGATACATTTATTTATAGGATATGTCATTGTAGTCAAAATATCACAATTCAACTACAAAAATCAACTTTTCAAGGTTGTTGTCCTACATTTTAAAAGTAAATAAATGAAGGGGAACTGCAGCCTAAAGCATTCTTAAAGAAGTTCTTTAAAACTACCAAGACTATCCTCAGTTAAAAGGGTAAGAAAATTACCAAATGGACTATGTATAGTTTGTAAGTACTAAGACAAACTTCCTACATTAAAACAATTTTTATACAACCTAAATCAACTTGAATTAGCAATGAAATATTTGTGATTGCCAGCTATAAATAGCAATCATCTAAGTTATGATCAAACTTGTAATTGATTTTTTTCCCATAACAGACCAAGTTTGTTATTATCCCGAGTGGGTTTAATATGGCAATGCTATTAGTGCAATATTCTCTTTGAATCATAATAGCCTTTAAATGACCTAAAGCACTTACATAATTCACCTGTAAACTGTCCTTGACTATTCGAGCCCAGATATCCTATGTCGAGGAGGTCGCTGGCATTGCGCTGGTGACCCCCTCTCAACACCTCGGCTTTCCTGGGTCCGGTGGACCCTTTAGAAGAAGATGTTCCCGATGAGCTGTGGCCGCCAGGAGATGGGAAGCTGGGCTTGCTGTACGGCACCAAGGCCTCCTCTGAAAAGGAGAAAAACACAAAAGGCTCAATTGAACTGCAACATGGGGGCAAAAGAGAAACTTCACTCTTAAATATTAAGCTCAGAACGGACCATTTTATTATTTCATTCTTCAGCAAAATTTAAATTATGAGGTTTAATCAGGCCCGGATATTAAAGGAATTTCCACGCACGAGCAAAATTTCCTACAATAGAAACTGAAGCAGGATTAAATTAAAAGAGATCGTGGGATAAGTACACAGTGTTACATATCATTTTCAAAATTTAAATTCATTATAAATGAGAGCTGTATACAATGAACCATAGTTTGCTTAACAAAAAGCATATCTGAGAAAAGTTTTTGGAGTTTAGTGAGGCTCTAATTTAATTTTCCCATTAAGATGGAAAGAACATGGCTTTTGTTTTAGTTTAAATTACAGCAACATTTTCTCAATCAACTTAACTCTAGATTAGTTAATTAAATAAACTTAAATTTTTTCTTCTGAAATATATTAGAAATATTGTGTATTTCATTAAAAGAGAGAGAAATCCATACATTTTAATAAATGTGTTACTATTCTCTTAACATACTGTTTATGCAGATGACTCATGATTTACATTACTAAATACTTAATACTTTGAAACTTTCTTTTTCTTCTTTCTCATATTTTCCTACCTCCATCCCCACACACCTTTACTCTACATTTTTTTGTATATAAGCCTTATTAAGTGATTTGATAACTAACAAATGATGACTGAATTTACTATCTCTTCTTACATAGTATTTAATGACAGGAATGACCTATTTTTTTTTCTCATAGCTAGAATGGTGTTTTCACTAGATCTAGATATTAACATTGTCATATTCTGACCCTTTTACAAATTAAATGTTTCTAACACTGGAGAAGAAGTTGTGACAAAATATACTTATGGAAAATGCATGGTGAGAGGACATATCTAGAAAAGATTGAGTCCAAATGAATAAGTGAATAAATACAGGTAGATTTTCAAAAGTTCTGTGTATGTACATATTTATTAGTATTCAATGAATCCCGATGTGAGATGTTCCTGAAAATGCATTTCTATAACAGGCTCAATGACCCACTCCTAATAATATCCAAGCAGAACTGGATATTATTCAATAAATAATATTTATTGAATTTATGACATTTATGTTGTATGATTTCCAGGAAGCTTGATTTATAAACAAGAGCATTTCCTATCCAGGAGTTAACAATGAACTACATTTAATAAGTTGGAGAAGGTATAAATTCAGTTTACACTTTTCTGACATGAGGACTCTGATTGGGCATTTACTTGTAATTTTATAGTTTCAATCAATTCATCTATTTGACTGAAGTGAGTTCTACTTTCAAGTGATTTGTTACTTCAGTCAAAATGAGCAAACTTGGGGAAGGCAGTAATAGAACTGACACAAAAGATGAACTTTAGTAGTCTTAAAGGTACTCAATACAAATATTACAAAGGAAAAAAATTAAATTGTCTCCTGGAGACTGTTGATGAAGGCTGGAGGCCTCTTGGACTCAAAGACCCTAGGGATAAATTAACTGGAGAAACAATCCCCATGGGAACGAGCCTTAAGGTATAAATATGCCAGTGAGCTGTGCTGCAGAATTCTAACTCTAATTACTGATTTAAGGCAAGTGTACTCAAAGGCCCTTAAACAATTGCCATTTCTAAGATACTCGGTAGGAAAAAAATGGTAACAGTCCCGGCTTTCTTGGGACTGTGCAGAACACACCTGATCCAACACCTTGTTTGTGTGGGGCTTTCCGAGTGTCTTCTTGGAGTTCTGTGGAGCTTATCCATTCCTGGGTTTGTCGCTGCCACTCTAGAGAGGTCTTAGCTGGACACTCCAGTGAGCTCTTTGTGTCTTCTAAGTTGGATGCGTGTTGTCTCTCTAGAGAGCTTCCTTTTCTCTCTGTTGAGTTTTCCACGTTACCAGTATGCTGGCTCGGGCCTATTTGTTGCCTTAAACCCTGACCTGGCGGGGGATCTGGTGGTGGTGGAAGATCTAAAAATTTTGAATAATGTTTAGAATGGACTAAAATTTAATGAAAAAATACAAGTTTTAGTTCAAGTTGAAAAAAATATACCCTTGCCCTCATATAAGTATCACCCATGCAAAAGAAATCTGGGGCAAATAAAAGTCAATTATTGATATCCAAAAAGAGCACTATTGATCTCAGTTCCACCTTCTCACCACAGAATTATTGAAATAAAATTGACTGGTTTTATGCAATTGTTAAACATGGAAAATGTTTTCAAGTGCACAGTGGGGCTAACATTTAAGGTTAAAGGGCAGTTGTGGTTTATTTCAGTTCATTGCCAGACCTCCTTCAAAGCAGAAACGCTGTGACAAAAAACAAGATTACTTGAAATTCTAGCAGCTGTGCTAATAGAAGTCCCTGAAAAGAATAAATCTCTTCTGCCAATCTCCATAGGAAATTTCACTCTTGGGAAATTAAGAACTATACGCCGTATCATATGCAACATATGATTGCCTTTATCCATGTATGTGGCACATTTAGCAATAGTCAAAGGGTTAAGCTAACATTTATTAAATGCAATTAACATTCTGTGTGACAACCAATTCTGGATATTTCATTTCATGAGTTAACTAATGAGTTACAACTAATATATTATAATCTTCTAATGTATTAATTTTAATAAATAATAACCAATGCTCAGAGTACAGAGCTAATATGCTTTATGGTGCTACAGTAGACAATATATCATAGAAATTTGAGATGTAGTGGAATAGATAATTTTCAAAAAACCTTTTAAAATTAAATATTGGATATGAAAAAATTAAAAGATCAAGTATCAGCTAATTTTTCAGAATTTTTTAGCTCTTGAGATCTTCACCTTTATATTTTTAATATCTTCACTTGTGAAATCATATTTCCTTCCTACTTATAAGTAATGCACTAGTTCTGAAATCACTTTATAGAAGAATTAAAGTCTTCTAAATGTTCATTTAAATCAATTTATTAGAATTTTTCTTGCATGCTATTTCAAACTTCTTTGTTCATCCTTAGAGTATTGATAATTACATTATTTGTGTATAACAACCATATATACATACTATATACATTTCATTAATGGAATATATTATATGTAGTAGAGGCAATTATTTCCCATGCTATTTTTGTAAATGTATTTCTGGTTTCTAATAATATTCTGTTTGTGAAATTTAAAAAGGGAAAGTATAAATTTCTTGCCTACAAAAGATAGCTTCCTGAAAGAAAGGCTAATTGGCTAGTTTTAAGCTTTATTCGTCTTATGAACAGAAAGATATTATCCTTCATTGAGCAAATAAAAATGATCATCTACTCTGAAAGTTTCTAAATTGAAGCAGCATTTCTAGTTCTTACGTACATCCTCATGTTAGATTATGAATTATTCATTATTGAAGGAAACAGGGTCTCTGAGAAAACGAAGTTGTATTTCAAACATTTCTCCCAAAATGAAGCACTAATACAATATTAAGATATTTGTTAAGTAGTCCAGTGACTTTAGAATTTACATTCAACACTGACTTCATTCCCCATACATTATTATATACGCAAATTAATTATTTAATTTGAGTTATTGGACTTAGACTGTCAGTGAAGAGAAATTATTGTATTTGCTTCCAAAATAACATATATTGTCATTGATTTTTATTCTCCATCAGAGCAGCTTAATTTCTAAAATGGCCAAAATGGCATCTGCTTATGTCAACTAAAATTCTGATGACTGTTTAACCTGAAATTATATAGCTTCATAATTAAGTAATATCTTTGGACATTGTATCATCTAAGAAGAAAAGATATTGTATGCAAACTGAAATAAATTAGAAAAAGACATGGAATTACAAATGGCTATAGAAAAAATAAAAGCATATAATCAAATACATTTCCTTAAATTAAATTTATTATTCAATTCTATGTTGATTCATTTCAACTAAGTCAATTTACTAAAGAGTATCTTACTGGCACACTGAGAATTAACTATTGTCAAGCAACAACAGTCCCCTGAAACTCATGCCATTATTATCTGCATTTCTTAGGTAAGAAAATGGGGCCCAAACAAATTAAGTACAGTATCTCCAGTTTGGGTTTCCCTTCCAGTGAATTCCAGACTCACGTAACCAAATATACTCTGGAAATTTCAGTTAGATATTTCGTGGAATTTGCAAATTTCACATCATCAAAATGGAGCTGAAAGTCATTGTTTATAAAATATGCTTCTTCTGTGGTGTTCTGCCTCTCATTTAGTGGCAATTCTATTCTATGTGAAAACTATTAAGTGATCTTTGTAGCTTTGTAGCCTACATTAATTTCATTAAGAAATTCTGACCTCCAGCATCCAAACTTTTTCATTCTACTAATTCTACCTTGGTATGATCAGCCATCACCTATTCCTTACACTGCTTCTATAATCTCCTATGTGATCTGTTTTTATACCTTTGGCCCATTTAGTACACGGCAACACAATAGCTAGTGTGACCTTTTCAAAATAAAATCATATAAGATTATGCCACTCCTCTACCACACACACACTCACTCACACACACACACACACACACACACACACACACACACACACAAGAGCTCCAGGAGTTTCCCATTCACAATACTGTAGTGCAGAAATCCTCACACACTGGCACTTATCTGCTTGCCTGTCTTCATACTCTATCTTGTTTCTCTGCCTGCTTCAGCCACACTGCTTCCCTGCCTTTTTATCAAATAAGCCTCAGCATTTCACTTGCTGTTCTTATTTCCTAGAATGACCTTTTCTCAGACATCAAGTACTATTTTTCCCCTTCTATTCTACAAGTCTTTTCTCAAATGTCAGTTTGTAGGTGAGGTTTTCCCTAAAAATCCTACTTAAAGTCAGCTCCTCCTGACCCTTGCATTTCTAAACTTTCTTCTCTTCATTTTTCCCCATGGCAATGATCACTCTGCTATACACTTTGCACTTTCACTTATATATTTGTCTTTCTTCCTCCACTAGCATGTAAGCTCTAGGAAACCAGGAAATTTGTCTATTTGGTTTCCATTGCCTACCATATGACCATGTGCTTAATAAAGAGTTGAACGAATAGATTAATGAACACATGAATTTGCTCAATGGTCAAAGCCACAACATGACAGAGCTGGGAATGAGCCCCTTCTCTGAATAAGATATTAAGAACTAAGGGAAAGGGAGAAGAGTTTGGAAGAAGATAGGCTAGGGAAAAGAGTTTAATGGGTATAGATCTTTCTTTCTTCAGCATTGTTGAATGCACTGGTTTCAAAGACTACTCTTTGACTTCCTGGGTAAATAGACCGAAGACTTGTATTCAGCAAAGCTTAGTTAGGAAAGACTTTACATAAGAGAATACTCCTTAAATGTGTCTGGATTTTTGCACAGTCTTTTGAATAGAGACTCCTCTTATTGGACCCAGAGATTACTTTCCTACCCTAGAAGTGAGTTTGAAACCATGGGATAGAATTCTTGACAATGAAGTGTAAAGTGCCACTTGCCACTTGCCACTAAAACCTTGCAAAGATCACTCAAGTTCTGTCTCCCCCTTGTTAAGAAACCATAATGGTCCAGTCATGAAAATGATGGCATTCCTATACTGAAGAGGCCTACATACTTACGTTACTGCTTAGAGGACAGCCACGTGAGCTTGATAGATCATTATGTCAATTAGAAAGAAAGTTTTACTGTGCTAAAACTCTGAGGGTTAGAGGTTGTTTGCTAAAGCAACTAGAAATAATTGCCTTAATTAATATAACTATAAAACTGTATTATAAAATCTATAATGCAAAAGTTTTAGTGTATTTTTCTATACAGTGAGCATTGCTAAGTAGCAACCTACCCAATTTGATTTTACGTGAAGATTCTGGAAATTATTCCTGACACATGGATTCTTATCACATAAATGTTGTGGCATAAGTGTTTGTTGTAAAATAACAATATTCTTAAGGATAATTTATAGGGAGGTGCTTGAAATAAATGTTCTGGTATCACAATTAAAATGTCTTTAGATTGAACATGTGTGAAGACAGGTAAGCCAAAATTTCCTTTTCAATATCACTATTTCTAAAATGTACCTACTATTAACACATAATGCATTACTATTTTTTAGAATGCTAGCATATTTAAACATGTAGGAATCTATTTTTCTAAAGATAAGCAATATATTGATTGTGAATTAAACCAGGGAGTAAATTGTTTTTTGAAGATATATAGAAAAATTTTGTAAAAAAAATATAATAGGAAGAAAGAAAACTCTCTATTCTGTTGATTCAGATTCTATATCATCCACACATTCTGGATACAGTCTTCAAATATTACTGAAAAATCAAAGAAAATATTCAACTAATTTTTTTCTCTTGACATGATATTCAGAGTAGGAAAAAATATAACATTCTTAATTTTTAGATTTATAGATACCATATCCATGAGAGGTTTCCTTTTAGAGAGAATAATATCAACACAAAGACTATTTTAAGTGATCAACTAATCTTCAAAGCATCTGAGGCAGAAAAGCAGTGGTAAGCATTTTTGTTTACCAAAGGATAACCATTTATAAAAAAAAATGTAAAAAACTCTCCTTTGCAACCTTAACCCTCATGTCTTACAGAAATTGTACAATTAAAATGGAGAAAGAAGGAAAAGTAAGTAAATGTGAAAGATTTTTGCATAAGCATGTTTGGCTTTCTAAGTCTTCTTAGGAGTAAAAGGTAATAAAAGAAAGTGCAAAGATGGCTGCCAGACAGTGAATCCCCCTTCCTCAAAACACATTTCCTTTCCAATTAAGCTTCATTCTGTTCTTTAGTGATAAGTCTAAGAATGCTAAGGATTAGATCACAGCTTCTCCAAGACAGATATATATATATATATTAGATCCACAGATTGAGCTTCAAAAATACCCATAACTGGCTTTTACACCACAATAATTTGAATCTATAGGATGTATTTTCAGATTTCCCTAAGTGGTTCTAAGATTCAGTTTGGCTAAATTTATTCTTTTGGTGTTTAGTGAAACAATAATAGGACAAAGTTTATATGCTTATAGAAGAAGGGAAAAGAAATTTACTTCTGGGTCTATCATTATATTGGGCAGTTTAAATATGTTAATTTTTCTTAGAATAAAACTTGAGGATAAATATTTTCATTCATTCTTTAAAAGATATTAAGAATTACGTGGGAAATAATCAGGAAAACCTGAAGAATAGCCTGTGTTCCGTGGAACTGATGAAATACTAATACTGTTTTCTGAAGCTGGTAGTTTTTAGGCAAAGGTGAGATGATATACAAAAATAAAAGTATTGAAACAGGTCAGTAAACTACAGCCCATAAGCCAAATTCAGGCAGTACCTGTTTTGTCAATTAAACTTTATTGGAATTCAGTTGTATCCATTTTTTTTTTTACTTTTCCAGTAGTTATACTCATGCAACAATGGCAGTATTGAGTAGCTGAGATAGAGACTGTATACTCCTAAAGCCCCCAAAAAATCACTATATGAATTTTATCAGAAAAATAAATTACTGACCCATTGTTCTGTCCTCCTAAATTCACATGTTGAGATCGTGACCTCCAATATAATGGCATTGGATGGTGCAGGCTTTGGATGGTGATTAGGACATGAATACAGATTCCTAATGAATGGAATTAGTGTCTGTGTACAACGCACTTTAGACAGATCTCTGCTATTATGCAAGAACACAGCAAGATGGGACCAGAAAGACAGCCCTCAACAGACGCCAAATCTGTGAATACCTTCAATTTTGACTTTTTAGATTCCAGAACTGTGAGAAATAAATTTCCAATGTATTTAAGGTTATAACAGTCAACAAAGTCCCAACTGACCTAAGACACTCCTTCAACTACATGAGCGCGCTTTGCACCCTGAAATTCATAGAACTGAAAAATTATTTGAACATCTTTTCCAAAAGCGAAATATTATCTAAGATATTATAATTTACTGTCATAAGTGTTCTGATACTATAACAAGTGCACATGCTGTTTACATTTTCTTTCTTAATCTTAAAGTGCAATGTTTGCTAAAAAGTACTAAAGAAAAATGCTAGAAGAGTAGAAAAATCAACATTTAAAAGTGATATGGCATATCTTTCTTGAGGATTGGTAACATGGGACCAGTTTCAGATTGTTAAAAAGAGGGTGTTTTATTTAAATAAGACCATATGGCCAGGCTTCTGCCTTGTTATGTCATGAGGCAATGCTTAATCTATCAAAGCTATTTTCATCTAGGTTAATGACTGCACAGAGCACATCTCTTTAGTAAGGAGACAAGAGAAACGGAAATAAACTTACCATCTGTCATTCCTTCCCTTCGATGAGGCAATGCTGGCTGTTGGTCCATTCGCCCTCCCTTGTGTTTTTTGGTGGGCCTCGGCCTCTGACTTTGATTCAGCACTGCACTGGCATTACTGTCGGTAGAAAATGGGCTGGTAGGTCGAGGTCTTTGAGAGGAGTTAAAGGCTTTTCCTAAAAAGAAAAAGAGGGAAGGGAGTGCAGAGAATGTCATCAGAATGACAGATACTGGATTCTGCCATGTATTTCTGCTCTTCCTAAAACTAAACTGTGAACCTAACTACAGATTCCTTTTGAAGATATCAAATACTGATGCATCTCTCTATGGTCCTGCTGTATAAAATTTGCCCAATTTCTAATAAACTGAAAAACCCCAGCCACCAAATAGTATTTCAAACAAGTGAACATAAGCAAATCCACCAACCAAAAGTTCATTATTAGTTGATTATATTTTTATTTAACCTTGACAATCTTAGGAAATTTTCATAGATATATGCAAATCCATTCAGCACATACTTTTCTAAACTAAAGAGGATATTTCTGAAATAAATCGTGCACTATTTTATTGATTTACTCAAATTTCATCCTTCGAATATTATAAACTTTCTCTGAAAACTGAAAAAAAGTCTTATAATAATTATATTTGAAATGTTACATGAAAGATCTACTCAGATACATATATTCAACTGACCTTACCAAGAAATGTGCATACATGATGTATTCTACCTTTGTTTTTTTAGCAGAAAGTCAATAGCATAAGGAGACAGCAAGATAAAAATCACCTTGTATATCCAAAGTTTAATAGGTGTTTTCTGAGGAATGTTATTTGTATCTGAGCAGATTCTTAATTCTCACTGTAAAATGAAATATGCTACTTTATTTGTGATTTTGTATAAACAGAAGGAAATTTATTCTAGGGAAAGGTGAGCTAATAAATTTTAAACAGCTTATTATTTTAATGCTGTGTTTATTATACTAAGAGAGGCCTGGTTTATGTGCATGTATTTATTCTCTTGTACGTGTTTTTATACCATACAAAATTATTATAAATACTTACATTTTCCCAAGTCAGTATGGCATGATATTGCTTAATGCTTTATTAGCTATTAGCATACATGCAAGAAATGCATTTTTGACTTCAAATTTATTAGTTTCCTTGCACTTTCTCACTGCTCTGTTTACAGCTAATGCCACAAAAAGCACTCAGGCAACATAAAGTTTTTGACTTATGCTTTATAAAGCAAGAAAATTTAAACAACAGTTAACTTACAACTTATTTTAGTTTAGATGCTATATGAAAATAAACCTTTGCAATGCTTGAGAAATCTTTTTTATTTTGTTTGAAAACTACTTAATGCAAGCTCAAAAGAAATATTGATGGTATATTTTGAAAGCAACTTCCAAGATTCATTGTTATGACTTGAAAGTTTAGCGTCAAAATAGTTTTCATTTACTATTTGAATACTACTAAGATTTTAAAAATACACTTAGGTTAGTTTTATTACTTTGTTTTAGAAGACATCTCCATTTAATTCATATATTAGTTTCCTATATGTACAGTTAAGATGTATACATACAAATATAAAGACATACATCATGCCAAAGTTACTTTTTCTCTCCAGGAAAACAAAAGATTATAATTTACTAATCTATTATTATAGCTAAACTGGCATTTCTTTCTTTGAGGAAAAAGCAGCATATGAAAAATTACATAATTGCCCTTAGATTAATCCTTATTCTTAGCAATCAAAATTAAATGACTCTAAAGAGCAATATATAAGTAGTCATCATTTTATTCAATTTGCAAATGCAGTAGGTTTATCTTTAGTTAGCATCCTTTAAATCATAAAATAAATTATTGTATTAAAATCTTAGCCAAACAATTAATATGACCATCCATTATTTGAACTGTTAGACCAACAGCCTTAGACCCATTCACCCCATGCTGAAGAAACCTTCCCAGAAAATGCATTTGCAGAAAGAGATGGGCAAAGGAAAGTAAGGGAGATAAAAGATGAATAATTTTAAACACTAGGTTCATTATTGATTGTGTGAGGATTCTGCAAAGTGTGAGTTATTGAAAATTCAATGGCAATCTTATTTGCTGCTTTGTTGTATTATAAAAAGGAAGCATATTCCAATTAATCAGCACAGCTATGAAGAGAAAGGATTAGAAGGTGGTGAGTAGACTATTTTGGCTCTGTAAAACTAACATCAGAAAAGAGTTCTGGTAACAGAGCATCCAATCTGTGTTCATGCATATTAAAGAAAGCCCTGCAGCCAGACTCTCTAAGGAGAAAGTATAAGAGAAAGAAGATCAGTGTCCAAAGGACAAGACTCTGTCATGCAAAGAGTGTTGACTTGGATTCTACCAACCTGTTCTTGAAAGGCTGGTTCCATCCAGCCTAAAACCAGCTTTATCTGCTGCTGCCACCAGTGCTTGTGCAAAACTGCCGCTGGCAAAGATGGAGCCATCTGAGGAGCTACCTACACTAGATCTATGACTAGAAAAGTTACGATCCTCATCAGATGCAGAGCCCCATCCATTTACCATTGAACCTAAAAACAAATGTAGTTGGCTAGTGAGTTGTATACATTGGATATCTTATCTTCTTGTACACACTATACTAACGAGGAAGGAGGCTGCCTCAACACCTTGCTTCATCTTTGAAATTTGATCCTGAGTTCTCTAGCCACATATCCATGTTTAAAAATTCTCAGTGTAGAAGAATGATGCTAGTTTAAAATCTGCATCTATTTGCAACAATGAATAAAACAGGTTCTAAATGGTTCGATTACTACATGAAAGTTTTCCAAAAAGAGCTGCTATATGTATTAAATTTCTACAATTCAGGGAAGAACATTTATCAAAACAATTACTGATTTTAAACCAATGAGGGGTTTAGTTGAAAAAACAATGTAAATAAGTTTTAAAGTTAGTTCAGACTCCAATAATAATCTGCATAAATGCTTGTATCTCAGGTATTGTACATATAGTTCTCTAACACCAAAGATACAGAATTATTTCAAGATTTTAAAATAAAAAAAATTGATTACTTAAGAAATAGAAAAAATCAAAAACAAAAATTTATAAACATTCTGAAAACAATAAATGTAGACCATAAGGAAAATGTATTTTATAAAAGTTGTATTAATGTCAATACTCACTATGCTTTCTTTGATTTTTAATTGTTTGAAAAACTCCAGTTGTCTCTTTAATACTAATACTTATCTTTACAACATAACCTCTAGAAAGAGTATCACCAGAATTAATATGGATTTTTTTTCTGTAAAAGGCAACATGTCAACAGAGGAAAATAATTTTAGCTTTATGTGTAAGGAACTGTTCTTAACTTTCTAGAAAGTCATTAAACATTTTATATATTTTCATAGAAAAAAGCATACTAGGAACTTATTAATACAATTAATATCACAGTATTTACTTAAGTTTTTATACCATTAATTCATGACAATAAAATACCAAGTATTACTTACTCTAATTTTTGTTAGGAGGGCGATAAAACACTATTTAGAGAAAGCTTATTTAGGATTTCTAAATAAAGGAAATGCATGCACATGAAAGAGGTGAAAATCAAACGTTACAGAGTATGCCTCCTTTTCTTCAATACTTAAGAGACAACACTGTAGTTAGAAGTGTTGCCATGCAAAATTTGTATTTTCAATCAAGGTGCCAGGATACAGTAACATGAATTTATGCACTCTAAAGATGGAGAACACAGAAACTGAAGGGGTCAGAATGATCTGAGAAGTTAAAAGGGTGTTAAGTGTAACAGAGAAAGATAGAGTTTTGATTCTATTTGCCAAAAGCATACAGATACACTTTCTACTTTCCAAACAAATTCCCTTGACACAGGCCACTGCAAGGAATCTGAGATAACACCAGCAACCGAGCCTCCTTGGAGAGATTCATTTCTAGGTTAATAATCACAAGTCAAGGACCAACAGCTCAAAATGAAAGAAGAAATGATGCAATAGGCCTTGCAATATAATGCTACAGTAGATAAGAAAAAATCAAAGTGATTCAGTCAGGGTTCACAAAAGAATATGATACTCTAGATCTGAGAATAGTTATAACCATTTGAATGCTCACTTCCAATCCTTTCCATGTGCTCTTTTCTGTTTTTCTAAATGCTCTCGCTTTCCAAACAACCATCCTTTTTTTTTTTTTCATCTCTAAACTCCTTCTGATTTCCTTCTAATCTCTTCTTTCTGATTGTTAGCTGAATTATCTTTCTGAATCACTTGTAATACTCTTTTGCTAATTCATTTAAAGTCTACCTAGTCCTCCAGTGTCACTTCCAAACTGCTCCTTGGGTCTCTTGACACCCTTCAATATTAAGACCAGTCTACCTTTGCAGCCTTGTTTGGTCTTACAGCCAGGGCAGTCTTTGCCTCACCTATACATCACCTCCCATTCCTTGGGAATACTTTGTATTATTGCAAACTCTGTTAACACTGTCAAACTGCAAAGTCTAAATGAAGTACCTTCTACCTCACTGCCTTAGTTCTACCTCACCTACAATAAGGGAAAATCAGTCTTGTGTCTTTTTGTTGTTGTTGTTGTTCAAAGGCTGTGTACACAGTAGTGTATCATTTCGCTTCCTTTATTACAGTTTGTTGATAATGTATGTTTTCTCCTCTTCAAAGGAGAATTCTGGACATTAAGAGCTAACTTTTATTCATTTCCATATTTCTTATACAAAGGGCATTGTATAGTAGAAATTCAACTAACAATGTGTTCATTCTGATTTCAGTGCTTTTAACATTTCCATTATTCACTGTAAATTTATGTGTGATTCTATTTGATATATAATTTCTCAGCATTGACCTTTTTTTCCTCAAAATGCAAAAAGAATGCCCTCATAAGCAGATCTAGAAAATTTATTGAATACGGAATAGAATGTTAGTGAATCCTTGTTGATTACTCAGATAAGAGGAAAAGCAATGTGATCATCATCCAAAATTAGAAATTAAGAAATAGTACATATATAACTTGTATTACATAATAATATGTTATAAAATGAAATATTTGTATAATCTTTATGCTGTGATACACTTCAATATTTATATTTACTGGTATTTTATTCAAATTAAGATAATGAATTTACATCAAGTGACAATTTATTATTGTGTGTGTGACTCCTCTATCCACACCTTCCCATTTTAATGTACTTAAATGTACTCAATTTTTTTTGTTCTTTTAAATTCTTTCTCTATTATGATCAGCCAAGAAATACACGAGTCTGTTTTGTTTCTTTTCTGTCTGCTGGTTTATGGTTTCATCCTGAGGATCTAAAATACAGAAAAATTTAGTCTCTGAACCTGCAAAACCTAGGAAAAAAACCACAGCCATATTACCAAAGAAATGCCATCTGTGAAACTTACTAATAGAGAATTAGCTTAACTTCCCCCCTAAAAACCCAGTTTTTCTTCTTGTCAGTGAGTCCTTCACATGAAAATTTCCATATATACATTTGCCATACACTAAACAAATCAACTACTTTCCTGTACTACTTTCTCTGTTTTCATCTTGGACTCACTCTTCAGTGCTCCCAGTCATGTCTTCAAAAATCTCATTCGTACAGTTTTTCCTGATACTTCTTTCATCTTTTGAGGAAGAGACAGTTGCATGGAAGATAGGACTTCAAGGGAGTTGAGGTAAATAGCCCCAGCTATCTCTACTTTTCGTAAGAGCAGAGATTAGAAAGGCAACTTTAGAGCAGAAGAGACAAATAGCATAGATATATTTGACCACTTTATGCCATGAGAACCCTGACCATCCTAAATGAAAGAAAGAGAGAGGGCAAAGAACAGAAAAAGTAGTACATTTTTTTCTTTTTATCCTTTTCTTTCTCTGTCTTTCATGTTCAAAATATTCCCCTCTGAAATGGGAGTATAATATACAGATGGGTGCATCTGTGGAGAACACTTTTAAAGCTATTGGGCCACATTCCATGAATAGAAAATATATAAAATATAATAAAATTATCCATATATAGTTGTTAAAATTTATTAATTTCACATCTTAGTGCTTACTATTTTTCCTCTTCCCTTACATTTACATACTAAGAATGGCCTGAAATTTAGGTAAACAGGCCCCCGCCACACCAAAAAAAGATAAAACAGGAGACAGTGATTGGAAGAAAAATATTAATTAATAAATTTAAAACTCAGTCATTTTTTGAATTGCTGTTTTTTCATAAGTGTATATAGAAACATGAAATTAAAAGTAAACACCAGGTGAAAGCATTCAGCCAGAGATTTGGGACAAATTGTGAGAATTTATAACCATTTGACATGTTATAGTCCCAAATATAATCAATACATATTTAAACATTCAATGTAAAATGAATTTATGTCACATAGCCAAATTTATTTGTGTTCTCATTTTAATCTTTCCAAATTTCTCAAGTTTAAAATTGCTGAAAGCCCCCCCCCCCAAAAAAATCTCAAATTTATTCAAGCTGCTAAAGAAGAACTGCACATAGGACATTAAGCTGTTGCTCACATGTTACTGAGCATAAAATAGCATGGTAAAGTGGCATCTTGCTGTGTCTCTATTACATCTTCAGCACTAAAATTAATTTATGATCAGTCATCAATTCATTTGCATGTCGTTTTATGCTAAATCCTTCCTTGCTGATAAATGCTTATCCCTAGATCCATTAAGCTAGAGTAAAGTCTGTGCTTTATAATATGACCCTGCTAATTGTTGCATTACCATTTTTATGAGATACCAAAACTAACAGTTCCTCGTTTTTTGAGCCAATATTTAATTCAGGAGTCCTTCCTACTGAGTGCTATTTGTCTAAGTACCTGCTAAGTACAATTCTCAATTATAAATGTCTTTGGCCAAATCAGTTCAGATAATGACTTCTGTAGAAAATATCTCTAGTTTCTAGAAGTTCCTTTTTCACTCAAATATATTGAATATACAACTATTCCATCCACATGTAACATATAAAAGCAAAATTTCAAAATAAGCTGTAAGAATCTCTTCCTTGGTTCATTTGACACCCATTAACTTGTTTTACTTCAATATCATGCATATAGTATTTAACTTTTTAATCCATTAAATATTGAAGTTTACATTTAGTTTCTTTTCAAAGACATCGGAGGTGTTTCAGGTAGTCTGAGAAAATCATTTCATTATTTTTAGCATTTCCCTTAATACTAAAATTATTTTTTTGAAGTTTCTGCAGCCGAAGCAAGACTTCAGGTCAAAATATTTGGTGACCAACACTCTAAGAGCTGTGTGGGCAAGTCAGACAGCGAGGCTGCCTGGTTTCATTCTTTTCAGACTGAGCCAGGGTGAGAGTTCCAGAAAAATCTCCAAAGACATAAAACAGAAAATACAGAGCCACAATTTCCTCTCAGCTGCTGTGTTCATGTGGGGCCCAGCAGACAAAGGAACTTTTGTTCCTTTACCTAACAGCACTCCCTCTAGGCCTGTTTGTAATCACTGGGGCAGTTAGAATCTTGGCTACAAGTTCAGGACATCTTCCTTCTGCCTCCTCTCCTGTTGCCTTCTTTTTTCATGGTGGTGTCATTAAATTCAGGAAACACTTACTCTTGACTCTCACCGAGGAAATTACAAGAAAGTTTCAAAGCTTTTCTCCTCCCTGTCACCTGAAAGTGGTGGATTTGGCATTTAGGAAGAAAATATGACAAGCATATTTGTGAAGAATCAATTCTATGAGGATATGGTTTAGCACAAAATAGTGTGCAAAGTCCTAAAATAATAGCAGTTCTGTACTTTATTACAACCAAATAGGTGTGCATCGTAGGCATAGATTAAAATAAAAATTATAAAAATGAGCTTGCCTCTAAAAGGGCTGGTAGTGTTGAATTTTGTTAGGTCACTGTAAATAAACATGGAACTAACTATGAGAAATAATAATAAAGTCACATCTAAAAATTAATCTTTTGATCTTTACTAAGTGCACAGTAGTGGAGGACTCTTTACAGAGATAAAATTACACTGGATTCTTATAAATATATACCAATCTTATAGCAACAGAATCCATAATAGCTAAATCTTCAAAACTGCCTATATATTCATTGATAGATGAACTTGTAAAGAAAATGTGTTATTTATGCACAATGGAGTACTACTCTGCCATAAAGAAAGATAATCTTGGATTATTTGTAGGAAAAAGGATTCTCCTTGAGGGCATAATGTTAAGTAAATAAATCAGACAAACAAGCTTAAATACCACATGGTTTCTCTTATATATGAAGGCCAAACAATAAATAAAGAGAAAATTCAATATAATAGGAAGTAGGGAGACAGATCTTCTCTGAGAGAAAAGGGATGAAGAAATGGAAGGAGGGGAAATGAAAAGATATGAAGAAAGGAATTAAGATATACTATGTATAGGTACTGAGTTCCCACAATAATGTAAACATTATGTACTACAAATATGTACTAATAAAGAAAATGATCTGAAAAAATAAATACATATCTATTCATCTACACACACATATGCACATGCACACACACAGGAAGATGCACTTGTAAGTACAGATCAGAGCCTTATTTTCCTCTCAGCTATGCTAATTCCAGAGATTAGAAGAAAACTGAGCATTTGTGGATAGGGAATCATTGTAATTTAGCTTTAGAATAAAACTGATTGATCTTGAACATTGTTCTGACGCTCATCAGGTGAGTGACCTTGAAATAAGATTGAAATCCCTCTGTGACTCACTTTTCTTGTATAAAAATGAGAGCAGAAATAATGGAATTTTGAGCATTAAACTGTCAGTATATGGTAAAGCTTTAGAATAGGAGGTAGCAAATTCTTTGCTCTAAAGTGCCAGCTACTAAGTATTTTAGGCTTTATCATCTCTGTTGTAACTTCATCTTTTTTTGTTTTTTGTTATTTATTTTTGATTTCCTTAAAACCTTTTAAAATGCAAAAATCATTGTTGACTCACTGAGGCATGTGAAAAACAGGCCACTGGTTAAGAAGTGTCTTATACTTATTTGGGACTAAATACTTGCTATGTATTATAGCTATTATTGTTATGATTATTGAATCTAAGTCCCTAATCAAGTGATTAGATGTAATAAAGATAAATGTTTGCTATTGACATAAATATATAAGATAAATATAAATGCAAATATATACTTTTTTTTACTGAGTTCATGGAATATGGAACTATGGATAGACTCCTTTTATTTGGCCTTTTTTGCTCATGAATGAGCATTTCAAATTTTAAGAAGTCCCTCACAATTTACTTAGTTGTTTTTTGTTTGGTTGGTTGGTTTAGTTTGATTTGGATTTTTGAGACATACACTTGCTATGTAGTTTAGGTTGCTCTTGACTTACTAAGTAGGACAGGCTAGCCTTGTACTCATGGCAATCCTCCTGCCTCAGCCTCCCAGCTGCTGGGATTATAAGCATGTGCAGCCATGTCCAGTTACTTAGTTGTTATGGAAATATTTGGAATTAATATGCACATTTCTTTACAAAGACAGGCTCTGTAGCTTGTTAACCATGATTCTTCCTAATGTGGCAGCTGTTGGGTGCATTATATCCAAGTAAATGCATACATAACTTTATACATAGGCTTGTAGTTCAATGTCATTGGACTATCATTCTGGTAGGCTTTAGAGTTTCAAGAAATGGAACCTATCTGTTTCATGGAAATGAAAATATTGGGGAATTTCAACTGAAAATAATGACTAAGTTACACTACAATCATGTTTTAAATCCAGAGTAAATGATGGCAAGGTCAGAATCCTTTCTGGAGGCACTCACCATCTTACAAAGGTCAGAGTCAAATGAAATGCAGTACTGCATATATTACTGTCTACTTATTTTAGCACCATTAAACTAGCCTTAAGTGTCCTAAGAAAAAATAATCATTTTAGGACAATATTTCTTCACATGTTGATTTCTATAACATTTTCTCTATGTACATCCACCTGCAGGTTATCCCTAGATAGACACACATGAACCCACATCCCAGTACACTCATACACCTTATTGGTCTCTTACTGCAATACACTTTGATGCACTCACTCCCTATATATACTCACTCACACTTTCGACATATACTTACCACCCCATCCATACTCTCCTACATATTTATACACACACTCACTCTCTCTACACAAATGTATACATGAATACACTCACACACCCTATACCAGTGATGGCGAACTTTTTAGAGCTTTCAATAATACAAACAGCCAGCCGTGGCATGTGTGCCATAGGTTCACCACCACTGCCCTATACCAACACTTTCCTATATATGCTTAATCACACTCCCTACTCTCAATCAGTGTACACTCACCACCTTATCTACACTTCTATATGTATTCATACACACATTCACATATCCTACATATGCACACACACTCTAGTACACTCATATCTGCTACACACACATGTAATTATATACACTCATACTCATTACCTACACTCAGATACATATACATAATCCAAAAAGCAAATTAAACCTCTGATCAAACTTTGTTCTCAAAGTTACTATTGCATGGAAATACAAAAAAATGGAGGCTGTTTTATTTGGCTGTTTTAGTAGCAAGGACAACTTCTATTAAAGAGATGTTTTATTCATAGGATAAATTTATTCTGGAATACATACCTAAACACCCTAAGGTTTTTCTATATGGCAGTAATTAAGCAGTGAATTCAAATTGGAAAACAGACTTTGTTTTCTTAGCAATAAAAACTTCATTTGGAATGAACATTATATTAGCTACAGGAAAAATGCAGATTGCTGGAACCACAGTCACATTAGATGGCCTAACTTGCTCCTAGCAGGCAAGTAGGTAAAAGTGCAAAAATGGCATTAGCCTAATTTATAGATATATTTATCAATTTGAGTTTATAATATTTAATACAAGAAGTATATAGGCTATACCTGTTTCATTATTCTTGCAGTTTTTTACAGTATTACTAAAAGAGTTCAGTATCATTAGTAAAATATGCAAAAATATGCAGAATTTTACCCTAAAGGAGATTGTGCCAGAAATCCAGGCAAAGAGGCTTAAAATAATAGGGCACTAATAATTCTGGTCTCTGTATTCAAATATTTTAACTTTTGCTCTGTCACCTTCATTTGGATACGGGCTTCAAATCACAGCAGTATATCTGCAGTTTTTAAATCTTAATTAATTAGCCTGGTAAACAGACCAGCCCCCAGGCAAAAAGAAAAATGAATACATCACATATTGTGCAACTTATGAAGGGATGCAGAAGAAATTCACGGGTACTAACACTTCTTCACTACTCTCATAAACTAGTTTCCATGAGTGTTTGCAGAGCAACATGTTGTGCAAAACTCTGTGGAGGCTGGGAAGATCTTGGAGCAAAAATGAATTGAGACTTGGATAAAATACCTTCCAAGATGAAAGATGTCATAGACGTAAATACAGATGGCATGGTTGTCT
Organism: Heterocephalus glaber; assembly: GCF_053883595.1. Classification (NCBI taxonomy): domain Eukaryota; kingdom Metazoa; phylum Chordata; class Mammalia; order Rodentia; family Bathyergidae; genus Heterocephalus; species Heterocephalus glaber. The sequence goes on along the minus strand of NW_028258138.1, from coordinate 30,246,402 downwards.
GAGAAGATTTAATGAAATGCAAGGAACAGACATCAGTCGATTGTAGGTATGCCTTCATAGTCATGTAATGGCCATTCTTGTGTGTCAAAAATGGATAACTGGGTGCATAGAAATATTGAATTTTTACATTCCTCCATATTCATTGTGTAAACATTCGGATTTAAAATTTAATTTAAATCCTTGGAAATAGGGCATGTATCAGCCCTATCATCATAATAGGTCAGTACCAACTGAAGTCTTTCGCCTGGTGAACAAGGCAAGAGGAAGCCAAAGAAGTGAACATTCAAAATGATTATACTTCTTGGGAGAGAACCAATTACTGGATTCACCAATATGAAATTAGTAAACATACTCTTTATCACACTATACATTTTTCACTCTAAAAATACTTTGTGTAACCTAAGAGAAGCTTATTCTGAAGACTTGCTTATTTTCATCAGTGAATGATTTTACAGAGTGAAATATCAAGAAGTGCTTGAAGATTGCATTCACCATGTGTGTTGCTCCTGATATACAAAATATATCATTTCTAAAAGGCAAGGTTTTTTTATGTTATATACTTGATTCCCTAGCAGAGTGAACTTTTCATGAAAGCCCTGGATATAATTGAGTTTTCTTTCGTGTCTTCAAACCTTTTTAAAATTCATGAATTTTCTTATCATTTTTGCAGCAAAGCAAAAGTATTTCTAAATCCTTTTTGAATTTTGTGCTTAACATTAACATATTTAAAATGTTACAGAAATAGATGAAGGCAAATAAATCTTACATAAGAAAGTACCTGATTTTTGGTGCATTTTCATGTTGGAAATAGGTTAGTTATTGCTATTAAATCAGTTCCATTACCTGTCACAGAGCTGTCTAGATTGTCCATACTGGATCCTGGTGTCTGGTCTAGTGCTCTCAGAGGCCTGGGGATTTCTAATGCTTCCTCTTCATCATCAGCATCATCATCTGGAACATCTGTTTCCAAATCAGAAATCAAGGCTCCAGACACATAACCTAATGGTGGAACAGGGGGCTGTGGAGGTTGATTATTGCTTTGAATGTGCCTAAAATTCAAAAGAAAGAAAGAAAGAAAGAAGAAAGAAAGAAAGAAAGAAAGAAAGAAAGAAAGAAAGAAAGAAAGAAAGAGAAATTGCATTAACATTTAACCCAATTGTAATTAGGGATGATTTAGTATCTGATACTGTCTTTGTTACCATTAACTAATTTTGGAGAGCACAATGTTTCCTTGCATTCAGAAGAGACAATGAGCTATGGATACATGCCCTGCTAAACAACAACACAGGCTAATAAATTCCTCTACTTATATTGATAGGATGATACACAGAGAAAAAATAAAGATGTAGTATTTTTGTATAAATATGTCACCTAAAGAATAGAAATGTTTGTCACAAGTTGACTCCTCAAAAAGGAATGTAATTATTTTTCAGTTTGGTGACGAAGTTATACTTAACCTATATTACTTATGAGCTTTCTGGCCCCAGTGATGAAAAGATGTAACGTAGAGTCTGGTACCTCCTGGGGTCCCCTTTGAGCATACTTCCCACCCCAGAAGGATTCTTTTTGCATGACATCTCCCAGATCAGGATGGCTGTTTCTCTTCACTTGCCCAGTTTAGGTCAGGTACAGCTTCTTTGTGCTCTGTCTTTCTATTTTGAATCTAGCTCACCCACTGGAGTATTTAATTCTTCTAAGGCAGAAAAGATTCATCTTACCTTTCTCTGTTTTCTGAATAATGGGTTTGTTAAATAAATCCTTTAAAATGAGTAAATAATGCAATCTCAACTCTTTGAAGGAAGTTGATATGTGTTATCAGCCCTCTTTTAAAAGGTCTTAGAGTGACAAAAATGTGACATATTTTAAATCACTGGTTAATAAAATGTGTAGCTGGATCCTGGGATTCAGTTGATTTGATTTGAGACTACACAAGAAATTCTTGAAACCTATACAATGCTCAACAAAAGTAATTCATTGTTATTGGCAACTGCCTTTAAAGAGTGAACATACTATGTGTTTTGACCAAGTGAGCCTTATCACCTTTATATGAGTATTTTAAAGATTTTTCTAATTGAAGGGAGTTTAAAAAGTAAGTATAAGGCATTTTACTGTTGTTTAAAAATGAAAGATAAAGAATTATGTCTCTTTTCATTTGCATTTTTTGGTAAATATTACAGTCTTCTAGAATTTACATAATATTTATTTCCCTATTGCACTCTTGAATATGCAACCTAGTCTAATGTTAAAAGGTTTCTAGATCTCCTCATATTGAACAACTCAAAAATGTTAGTTTTGGAGGCTACAACAATATGATGAGACCCAAATCTCCAATAAAACAGAAGATGAATTGGAAGTCCCAAGTTATCTGTGGCATACATCACAATTCATTAATTAAAAAGTCAGAGAGAAAGAGCAAGCTTCCTCAAAACCATGAAACAAAACTTTGAAAATCGATTAGCATGTTCGCCAGTAAGTGTTGCCTCAAATTCTGTTTGTGAATCAGGGGTGGAGAGATCCAAATGGTGATCAACAGGATATAAGGCGATATTTATATATGCAAATCATTTGTCTTTGTCAGTACGGACTTTGGTTTTGAGCCGGATGGAACACGCCAACATCCTAGACTTACATCACTATTGGCACTGTTTAAAAAATCAAGGGGATAAAAATATGTGCTCCTTAAGTTAGACAGAATTGGGAGATAAAGTGAAATACAGGATCAGGGAATATAACATTTGTAAATATCTTCTGGCAGCAGACACTGTACTGTGTATTTCATCATCCAGTACAAACAGAATACCTGGAGTTGGAGACTGGGAATTTATTAAAATCATCACCTTGTGATGTTGATACGCAACCCTGATGAAGAAGCCCTTCTAAACCAGAAGGGAAAGGTATGATCTCACAGAGGCTCACTACTCCCACATGTGGAGCCCCCTAAGGCATTAAGGAAGGGTGCTGGATTAAGTAGGTGTATACTTAGAAGAAAGAAATAGGGCCTAGTACTTAGAACAGGTAGAAATAAACTAGTTTGTGCATCCATTTAGTAAATACTTATTGTGCACTTTCTATGTGGAAAAATCTTCTCTAAGTGTGCAAAGAGAACATTGAACAACGCAGGTGAAAACCCAAACCCTTCTGAATAACAGGCAAAATATGCATAGTAATTTTCTAAGTACTGTACAAATGACTCAGCTAACTCTCACAAAAACTATGGTACATAACTAAAAATTTAACCTTGACCCAAGAGATATTATGCCTCTTGCATCCATTCCTAAGACGCAATGCCTAAGCTGTTAGGATTTTCTGCCTGGTCAAGGGGTCTCTATTTACCTGGACATTTTAGGCTATTTTAGGTCTCACAATACAATCCATGGGGAAGACTGGAGAACTTGAGCCATAGCATTAAGCTAGACCTCTGGCTGGATTGGATATTGAGGTCATTTATGTGACAGACCCAAATAAAGTCTCTAGGCCCAAGGGCTCATGTTCATTTCCCTGGTTAGCAATATTGCCTATATATTGTCACATTCTTTACTGAGAAAGCAATGCTCTCTGGGACTCTACTGAAAGAAGACTACTGAAAATTCTGCTTTTGAAATTTTCCTGGACTCTGCACTGAAACCTTGTCTGTTGCTTGATTTTAATCTGTATCTTCTTACCATGATAGACAGCAAGTCTGCATATAATAGCTTCCAGTGAGTCCTATAAATTCTTCTAATGAACCCTTCAACCTCAGGGTGTTCTTGGGGATCCCTGAAACTTGTACTTGGTAGGACACATGGGAGTGGTCATAGGAACTACCTTTCAATTTCATAAATGAGCCATCACTATTATCTTCATCACTTTACCCATGGGACAACTATAGCATAAAAATGCTAAGCAAGTTGCTGAAGGCCATACAGCTAGTAAGACAGGCTGCCCTTCATGTCATTGACCCCAACCTTAGCTGTTCTCAGTCAAATCCTGAACTAAGCAATCAGGATTGATCTGAAGGTGGAACCTAACTATCAGTATACTTTATGATTAGCTAGATAAGTCCCAAAAGTAGACAAAATTGAGAACCCACGAGCTAAAGTTTATGCTACAGATGGCTAAACTATATGTTTTCATTACTTAACTTGAAGGATGTTCTATCATTCTTTAAGCAGTTAGCTTTAACTTAAATAGTGATATTTTATACAATAATACATTTTTTGCTTTTTTTTTTGTTTTGACACAGATTCTCACTATGCAGTTCAGATTGGCCCTGAACTCACTATGTAGCCCAGGCTGGTCTTCCACTCATAGCGATCCTCCTGCCTCAGCTTACTGAGTGTTAGGATTACAGGTGTGTGCCAACATGCCTGGCTAATAAAACTATTTAATTGTAGGATATCATTAATTTTTGAGAAAATGATAACTAGGAAAATATTTAAATGCCTTTTATTGTAAGAAAATGACATGTTTATGACTGCTTTAAGAGATATTCTTGTACTTGGTATTTCTTTATAGGTATAGTTAGCTATACTTTCAAAATACTTCATTAACACACAGGATAAGAACTATCTCATTATTAACTTTTTCAGTACCCAGAACTATCAGAAAAGCAAATAGTACTTTAAAATTTTACTCCAATTTTAAGCCCAGGATATAAATCAACAGAGAATAAGTTGAAGTATGTCACAGAGATTTATTTTCAAGTATCCAAGCTTATATATCACTATTTGAGAGAAAAATATAAGAAAAAATAACTCTATAAAATTGTAAAAGTTGGTCGTGCTTATATTTCTGCCATATTCACATAAAACATCTTAGTAAATTTTCTCTGTAGTTTATGAAACTTTGTAGATGGATCAGAAAAATGTACTTGGGGTTTTTAATTTGGTCTTGGAGAGTTATTTTTGAATGCACTTACTGTTTGTTTGGTTTTGGTTTTTTTTTTTTGGTAAGGGGGAATCAAACTCAGAACCTTCCACTTGTGAGACAGGTGGTGGCAACACTGAGCTAAATCCCCGGTCCTGGATTCACTTACTGTTACTAATATTATTTTTCTGATTTGTTTTTCTTCAGTCCCAATAGAGTCTTTTAATAGCTGACATTGACCATAAGTGATCTGCAGAACATTATATTTACATATTCACAACCACATACAGAATTATCCACAGGCACTTTGAAGAATTTAAAAGGAGTCTTTTATTATGGCATTAAAAGTGAGTTCAAGGATAAGCTAATTGGAGCTAAATCGTAAATTAGAAAAGACTCCAGTATAGCCAAAAGCATGTTAACCTGAAATTCAGCAGATCTGAATCCTGGCCCCAGTTCACTCCCTAACTAGTTAAGTGACTCTGGATGAATTATTTAACATTTCTGCAGTCAGTTTCATTACCTAAATGATTAAGGAGCATACAAAAATTTAAAAACCCATCTGCACAGTTTTATGAGAATCTCTTGTGAGTCTGTGTGAAGGAAATTTCCTAGTGTTGAAATCATCCCCTTCTGAGGATAGTTACCATGTTTGTTTTGCTATATCAAACTGATAGGCCCTGGTCAGCTCGTCCAGGTGAGCCTGCAGCATGGGCTGCATCTCTTCCCGCGGGGAAGGAGTGAGAGTGGCAGTAGATTGCTGTCCAAAGGAGATTGCAGGAGAAGAAGCCACGCCTCGGACAGGAGGTGTTGGGACCCGATCTTCGTCTTCCTCCAGTTCATCTTCTACGCCCTGGTGTAAATATGTTTGCACAGGTAATGGTGGGCACCAGCTATCACTGTCATAGCTGAAATAAGATGAGGAAAGAATGCACATCAAAACATGTAAGAATGCACACAATTATATGGCTACAAGTAACAACCATATTGTGTCTAAATTCTTCTCTCAGTTTATTTCCTCTTGTTGGTTCTACCACAGTAAATCACCTGGCAATTATCTTAACTTCCAATTGTAATTACATCTGTTATCTCAATATCTCAGTTTATATTTTAAAGACCTTATTAGCTAATTGTTATCCCACAGTTATACAAGGCAATAACTTCCCAGCAAAGTTACTCGTGTGGAAAAACCAAATTGCTAATTAAAGACAATTAATGAATTTAGGGCTTGTGGATTTAACTACTTTCTTCTCTTGTTCATCCTTGCACACCAAGAGAACATGCCAAGAGAGCTGATTGATCATCTATTCAGTGTTTAAAGTTTTATTTTCTCTTATTATAGATCTATACCAACCTTTTATTCTATATGACATACCGATCATTATAAATAGTATTATTGGATATAACAGTCTTATAAATTCAGCCGCTTAAATTTCTTCTGTCTCCAATATTTCATCCCTACCTCCATAAAAGACAGTCTCTTTCCAATGTAAACTAACTCATTAACTCTGTTATTAGGTTTTTATCTTCTCTTCTACCATAGCCTCAATACACACAACAGGATTATATTTCTAAAATCATTTTCATCACACTTACATTTAAAATCATTCAGTAACTATAACTAATAAAATGCTCAAATTCATTAGCTGGGCTAAAAAGACCCTCCCTCAGTATTTCAGCCTATTTTTCTAACTTCATTTTCTACTCTTTCCTTCATCAGCCTTATGCATGTTTTTCAATCTGCATGTGTTCTTGCCCCTGTGAGCTCCTGCCCCTCTTCAATCCTCACTCATATGTCATTAGTTTAGGGAAGACTTCTCTGCCATGGAATTGATTACAACTCCATAGTATGTACTTAAATTGAGTTACTTTCCATATTATATTTGGCTGATTTGTTTCAGTGTCTTTTTTCTTCCACTACTCAGCACAGTTTTCTGATAAATTCATATATATATATTTAATCTATTTTACAAAAAGTACCTTGGAGAAATTCAGATGTTTTTTGAATATTTTCATTTGAACGTCTTTTTATTTATCCTGTTTAAAACTGAAAACCCCGTTTCAGAAGGCTTTCACTTTTTGATAGGATAACTCTAAGTAACTTTTATAACAGCATGAACAACAGTCACACTTTAGTGTGTTACAAATGATAATTTTTCTATACTGGAAATTACTATTGGTTAAACTTATATGCCCATTCATTAACCACATATGAGTGTCCAATCTGTATCAAAAAAATACATTTCTCTAGAGCTGCCATCTTTATTTGTTTTATAGTTGGAGAGAACAGATTCAACTTGAGGACTGTATTATTTAAAACATTTGTAACCTACTGTCATGTTGGGAATTGCTGCTTTAGACTTTTCCTATCCTCTAATCAATCTTGCCCACCACTTACAAATGTGTCTACAAAAATATAAAAATGGTATAAATAAAAACATACACTTCTCTTCATTCTGTTATGTCCATTAAATATATTTAAACATCACACTACATTTAGAGAGAAATTTTATAGTCTTTCAACAGGAATCTCCTGCTCTAAGTTGTTTTGTTTCCTTCTTTCTTTGTACTTTTCTATCCTGGTACATTTGGTTACAGAGTTCAACTTATTTCAAATAAATTTCAGTCCTCCAACTTTAGCTATTTTAACCTTACAAATCCTTCAAGCTACAAGCTAAATCTCATATCTTTTATAATGATTTCCTTGATGAGTCCAACTAGCAGTGATATATTACTCTTCTGAACTTGCACTGACAATATTTTTGCACATTTCTTTGAAAATTGATTATACACAATTTAATACCATTTCCAATGCTGATTCCTTTAACTGCTTAATTTATTTTAGTATTTAGCCTACACATGAGTATACAATCTTTTCCTTAAGTGTATATAAACAACCTTATAGCTAGGACATTGAACTGTAATAGTCTTTTGTTACACCTAATATTGTACCTCATAAATAGTAGATCATAATCATATTTATTGATTTGAAATGAAAATACACAAATTGTTCCATTAATATGAATACTCAGCTTTCTTTTCTTAATATATTTATTTGACTTCAAATGGAGTATAATTAAGTTAAACAAAAATGTGAATAAGAAGCCAAATTACAAGGAATTACTTTGAGTATGGAATTTGTCTTCTATTCCAATTCATCAATAGTTAAAATTAAATTTACTCTACAAAACTTGTTACTAAAGAGGATTTTTTCTTTTGTGCCACAGAGTAATAAGTGCACTTTCTTTAGTTACATCGGCTTGTTGCCAGAGATATTAAATCTTTAATTAAAGAACTATACTGTATATTCAATATTTGAAATGGAAATAGCTATTTCCTAAAATTTCCTTACTTCATGCATAGTAAACGATTCTAATTTCTAAAAATCTAGTGATACATCATATATATGATATATATGTTATATATATGATACAGAATATAATAAAAAGGAGAAATATGTATTTACAGGCATAATATGCTGAGGTAACAAAAAATGTTAGAAGTTGCATTTGATTTATTTTTCACTATTTAAATAATGTCAGGCAAAGGAGAGCGAAAGCATTTAAATAGCAATTTTATATTATGTGACTATATTGCTGATTGTATAAAATGACTGAAACACATTTCATTAGCTATTCTGTTAAACTAGGATGGATGTTGGCACTGACTGGTCTATGTCTTTTCTGCAAAAAGAAGCTACAACCTTAGTGAGCAAACTCTGTATCTTTGCAGCATCAGCAAAACTGAGAAAAGTCCATGAATTCAAAAAAGAAAAAGAAAAAGAGAAAAAAATTTGCAAAAGACTAGGAGAAGAATCCAAAGGACTTGATAAAGAGAAGTTAGGTTATGGTGCTCATCAAATCTCATTTCTGTGGTGTGTGTGCCTTCATCTATTCTAGAGGAACAAAGAATCAAGCTTCCTGTGATAAAGAAGAATGAAGGAGAACAAGACAGTATCAGATGGCTTGAAATTTTATGAAATGTGAAGCTCTATTTCTATAGTTTCCGTCACATTTTAAATATATACATCTTATTTGAGTGGTAGAATTTCAACTTTTTCTTGTCGTAACACAGAGTGTGAAAATGCTAATAATGCCAAACCAAAGTTCATTTGACCAACCTTTCCGAGGGAAGGACTTGTTCTCTGACATTCTGTCAGTGAAGTTTGAGGCATCTTATTATCTGTCTTGGCTGATGAATAATGATATGGTTGACAGAAAATCCATACTGTGTTAGAACTAACTTGTTAAAGGCCACACAAATACTGAATTACTAATAAAATACAATAAAGTTCATCACTAGAAAGCTTGCCAGTTACTAACTACATTAAAAAGCAAAGCACCAGTTTTCTATTTAATTACTATTGAGTTCTTCTTAGCATCCTGTGGTGGTACTAAAATATATTATATTTATATCTAGGAACTAAACATTTTAACACATTTTTGCTCAACTGAAGAAGCATATTGATGAGAATTAACATTCACTATTGTTGTGGCATTACTGAATAAACAATTAAAAACTTTTTCATTAGAACAATGATCTGATAACATGATATTTAGTTTACTGTGTGGGGAAATAGACAGTGATTAAATAACTTTGATATTTAGTATTGTGGAGGCAAAGCTTAGAATGAAAATTGATGATATCTAAACTCCTAAAAACAATACTAAAATTTTTGACGAGACTGTGACTATATCTTCAAAATTATGGTTATTCTTAACTAGGTACATCTCCTAAATCTGTCTCGTTTTCCTCCTTTCAGTATCTTTGCATTATTTCATTCCCTTATCCTTTACTTGAGATCTGAGATTCACCATTCTGCTGTTGTATTCCATACATTATCCACCTGCCCTCCCACCTAGTGTCCTCAGTCATCTTCCTACTCAAACATCAGATCCTTCTATGTCATGTGAGGATTCAAATAAGCCCAGTCTAACTCTTCATAAAATCTCCTACGCCATGTAGGGGTAAAACTAACCAAACCCATTCAGCACGTAGTGATTATTGAAGAATGCACAGAAACAATTAAAAAGAAATGTGGTGAATACTGCAGCAGAGGTATGAGAATAAGGAATAGTGAAAAATAAACAAAAGACAAATAACCTCAACCAGAATGGGGTGGGTTTCTCGAGGAAAGATGGTGCTGTTTTCTCATCTTATATTTTATTTTATTTATTTGTTTGTTCTATTTAGTCTTTGAGCAGGAAAATTCACTTCATTCGCATAGCAAATAGTGACATTGGTAATATTTTGTTGTTACTGTTAGTTGATGATCTATTCTAGCACACAGGCAGGTTAGAGAGTATTTAGTGATATGCTTTCTCATTATTTTGGTTCCATGCCTGACATCCAACACCCTTCCAATTTTTGGTATCATTATTTATACATAAATGATTCAAGATTTGCTTCAATACTCAACTAAGGCAAATTTTCCTTAGGCTAACTTACTCATGTGCTGTAAATAATTACCCCTTTCTTGTGGCAAATTATTATTTTGTACACATCGTTACCTAGAGTTTGCTATACAATAGTGTGTGTGTGTGTGTGTGTGTGTGTGTGTGTGTGTAAATTAAAGGAAGATGGGGGTTAGTTTCTAGGATCTACTATCGACCTACCTTTCTGTGTCAGGGACCAGATCTTTCTGATAGTATATTTTTCTCATGGGCCTCAACTGCTTCTCTTCCTAGCACTGGGTTAGGCACTTATGTCCTTTCAAAAATGTTTGTTGAATAATTTCTCTACCATAATATTTTAAAAATAACAATAATGAAAGCTGTATATTACTGAAAGAATTACTGTGGAATTCTTGATGGTTAGAAAGAAGTATTGAAAACAAGAGTATTAATTGTAAATTTTTTGTATTTTGTATATTAAGAAACCATTAAGGTTGAATTATAAGGGTGTCAAATTGAAACATCCAAAAACTGTACAGATCTCATTTGTGAAATATTCAATTAATTACAGAGTGTAATTTGTGTTCAATAATATTTCCTTTTCAGAATCATGAAGTTCACACAGTAAAAAGCATAAAAGTATAAAGAATATATAAAGGGATAATCTACTGCTTTAAATTTGTTCTTGTCATTTTGACTTTAAATGTGTTTTTATCACAAATGATTGAGATACAGAGTTTCAAAGGTTAGGCTTTGAAACAATGAACTTGATGAATGAGGATAACAAACTTTGCTGCCATTGTTCCTGACTCCTTATAACCTAACCACTGCTTTGGGTAAGAATATAGTAAATTTTTCTACAAAAATTAGTTTGTTAAGGGAAATAAGCACAACAACAAAAAGTAAGCCAAAAATATGTCATAAAGATATTGAATATTTAATTTCAATATTCAATATCCTTATATATATGTATTCTAAATGTATTTTTATCTATTTATCAAGTGGATATTTAAAATATTAAATGATTTAATATCATGTACTCTGACTGAATATTAAAATAATTTACCAATCTCCAAATATGTAGAAATCATTTTGTTTCATATCTCAAAATTTTGAAAACAATGTATCGAAAAATAAAACTCTGTACCAACATGTATTAGTTCATCATCACATGAATGTTTCCAATTCTCTAGTTCCACAATACAATCAAGTGATTAGTTTAATATTTATTTTGATTAAAATACATTTTTCATTGGATAACAGACATTATTATATTTTAAAACTAGACTCAATGCAAAAAAGAAAACAGGAAAGGATTCAAAATTATCCGTAATTTTCAAGTGATCTGAGTTCGAGATTTTGTGCTTATAAAGTGTCAACAGTACTAACTTCTCTTCCCATTCATTTTACAAGTACCACTTTTTCATTTTCTGATTACAGTATTGGAGTATTACTCAGCCATAAAGAATGATAAAGTAGCTAAATGGATGCATATCGAGGCCATACTCTTAAGTGAAATAAATAGGACACACATGTGTAAATATCAAGTTGTCTCTCTGGTATGAGAAACTGAAAGTGTAAATGAGGACCAACATGTGTAAAAGATAATGTGAAATAGAAAGCAAAGCTCAAAGGGGAAGGGGAAGGGCAGAGGGGGAAGAAAAGAAGGGAAAGAAAAAAATATAAGAAAAGAAGGAAAAAACAGAAACAAAGCTTTTGTAAATAGGGAGGGGTGGAGTGGTGGAAGGGAGGGAATGGGAATGGGAAAAGACAAGAACTATGACATATCATGTACAGGTACAAATTCTCAATGATGAATGTGATCATAATGTATACCTAAAATGTATCGATAAAGTTAATTTAAAAATATATAGAGATGGTTAAGACTTGAATTGTTTTACAGAGTACACCTCTCTGCAGTTTTTTTTGTTTTGCTTAAGATTCATATGACACCGATAAATTTCATATACAGAATTTTATCTTTTTAAAGTCAATCTAAAAGGGCTGGGGCTGTAGCTCAGTGGCACAGAGCCTGCCTCGCAAGTGCGAGGCCCTGAGTTTGATCCCTGGTACCAAAAAATTTTTAAAAAATAAACTCAAGATAAGAGAAGGTGTGTTCTTACTTGCCTATTTCAAATGCAAACACTTAAAAAAATAAAATAATAAGGATATCCATACATGTGGGCATTACAAACATAGAGAGAAAAATGAAGTCTTCTGGAAGGAGAGAGATGGGAAAAATGTGTCAGTATATATAAGAACGTGTATGCATATATACACACATACATTTGTGTGTGTGTGTGTGTTTATAAAGGAAAAGGCAAATGGTATTTTTGAAGAAAGAAAATGTTACAAGCATTCTAGTTAGAAAAGTAATCCAGAGACCCCCAAGGTAGCAGTTATGTAAAATGAAAAGAATCTGAAGAAAATATTATAAGCCTGTGATATTTATTTGAACCAAGATAAGACTAAAACTGCTATTTAAATACCATGAGATATTTTTATACCTAAATATTTCTAAGTAAATAAAATGTGTACAAAGAAAAACTGCTCATTTTCTATACAGTTAGGCTACACAAAGACCCAGTCAAAATAAACAGTGGCCTAGAAATTTTAAGGAAAACACAGAATTAAAAATAATTAAAATAGATAAAGAGACTGAGGATGTTGCTTTTTGACTTCCACTTGCTCCTGCAATAAAACAAAAATTATACATGCCTCTGTGTCTAAAATCAATTAGCAATTACCAGAGAAAACTAACACTTGTGACATGTTTGGGAAAGAACAAGGCAACTGGTCACATTTAAAGGCCTTCAAAGGAAATTTCCTACCTTAAAAAGGTTTTGTTACAGAGTGTGCATTGGCCTGAACCTCCTTTATTGTTCTTGCCCTTAAGTTCCCATCAGGGCTGATGATTAAAGTTCTACCCTCTAGCCAGGTCCCTACAATTATCCCATTGTGATGGCGCTCTACAGTGGCGCCCTGCTATGGTCAGACATCGAGTCATTAGAGAACTGCAAGGGATGATGAAGAAGGTTATTTTAATTCCTTTTTCAGCCCTTCTCAGGAGTGGCTCTTTAGTTCACAGAGCTGTGGGTACCTGCTTTCAAACTAACAAGCAATATTATAAATGGAGGCTGCATTACCGTGATTGCAGACAATCTAAAGCACTTGAGGGCCAAGAATTCTCAGACCTCAATATATGCTGTTTTGTATTTACCAGCTAAAAATATATAGACACTGCAAACAGGGAAGGGGATGGTGTGCAATGGCTAGGGTGGAAAGGCAGGAGGGAAACAATAAGAGAACCCAGGGCAAAAGTGAATAGAGAGCGGAATGCAGCCTTGGCCATTTTGTTGGTATATAAAATACTTTTACCCATTTTCTTGCTCTTCCACAGCATAGTGTTCCAGCTCTGTACCAGGAAGGGGCTGGACCGGGGGAGGAGGTAGAGGAACATTGGCCCAGGTTGATCCATTGTTTTTCTGCGGTTTGGAAGAATTTTTATTTTTTTTCTTTTTTCCACCTTTCCCACCTGAAAGCAATAATACATTTATTCAGAGGTGCTGAATATCAGAAGAAACAAAGAATATCAAAAGGAAAGATGCATTTATGTTTTCAAAACACCAGAAATCAGCATGTTAGAAATGGTAAAAGCTATAAACAATGAAATAATATAATCAGAAAAACACTTTTAGAAATCATTCGAAATGATATTGTTTCTATCCTGACGCATTAAATGCAGAGCTGAATAAACCAAAAACATGGATGTTGTATCAAAAGCACATTTATTGATTTATTCATGTCTGCTGCCTCCATATTTTCATTGTTAGATGAAATAATGATCCATAACAAATTCTTTTAAATGTCAGATTTTGGTGCATTTATAATACTCTTTTGCATAATCTCTCTCAGTGGAAAATAGTGTCTAAGGATACAGGCTAAAGTTTTCCATTATAATTTACTCAATTTAATTAATCCAGGAGAGTAACATTTTTCTCTCAAAAGTCACTGATAAAAATCAATCAACTACAATCTGGAGAATACCTGCAAATCTCTCAAAATGATGCGTTTCACAGACTTTTTGACTAATGAATGGTACAATTACTTTTGCATACAGTGAGAACATTTCCCAGCAGCTTTAAGCATAACATTTCATAAATTCCAAAAGGGGAGAAATTAATGGAAGCACAGTAATCAGTTACAGTACTATTTGTAATACAGATGAACTCATGCACAAATATGAGCAGAAAGTAAGTCAGCAGTGTATGAGCTTTATCTCGGATTACATGAAGCTTAATGAAATACAAAAATAAAATTTATCATCGCATCCTGCTGTAATTTTACACTTCCAAGATTAAATAAAGAAATTTCTTTATAAAATAATAGGTCAAGTTGGATAGAGAAATGAATACTTCTTGAGTAAAATGTCAAGAACATTTCAGGGGCTCCTAAGTATCTTCGATCCTTCCCATCACAGTCTGTTACTATAAGTGAAAAGGTAGTGTTGACCTGTTTGTTACACTTCTCCTGCCTGGAGCCAAAAACTGGAGCATAAAATGTTTGTAGCAGGGCCCTGAGGTCATATAGATGTAAAAGATGTCCTCCTATTGTCTTTCTTCACCGGTTATTAAATTGGTTTACATAATTTGATAATAATAAGCCACCAGGTGATAAAACTGTTAAACCAGACATACACACTACTGCCAGTTATTGAGTTGTGTGTTTTCCACATAGCATGCACACATTTTTAAATATCCCTGAAAACAAAGTGTTTTCCCTTTGCCTTTCACTTCTTATTTTTGATATGAAGGAGGGGAAGGACGTTATTCTTAGAGAAAAGCTTGATTTCTGGGTTTACTTCAGAAGTTACTTAATAGTTATTACTTAATTTCTACACATGTATCAGAGATATAAAGTTACTTCTCTGAGCTATCTTTAGAATTACTTAAGAAGAGAGAATGCATATAAAGTGCTCAGAACATATAGAAGACTCAATAAATGCCAGTCATTGTTGCTCTTCCTGATTTTTTTCTCTTCTAATAAATCCACCTTTCCAACTCTTTCTTTCTTTCTTTCTTTCTTTCTTTCTTTCTTTCTTTCTTTCTTTCTTTCTTTCTTTCTTTCTTTCTTTCTTTCTTTCTTTTCTTTCTTTCTTTCTTTCTTTCTTTCTTTCTTTCTTTCTTTCTTTCTTTCTTTCTTCCTTTCTCTTCCTGCCTTCCTTCTTTCCTTCTTTGAGTTTTGTAACAGGGTCTGGCTTTGTAGTTGAAGCTGACTTTGAACTCACTATGTAGTCTACGCTGGCCCCAAACTTGCAGCAATTCTCCTGCCTCAACATCCCAGGTATAGGGATTACAGGCACGCTCCACCATGCCAGCCATATTTTTCTTTTCTAAAAGTGTTCTTTACTTCAACTGCTCCAGGCTCAATGTGTATTGAGGAATAGTCTGAATGATAAACTTACTTAAATATAAGTCTGTAATTATTTGTAAAGTAAATGAAGCTTATTCCTTGATTTCCTTAATCCACCAAAATCATAAGCAAAGACCAAGGACCACATATCTTTTTTGTATTATTTGAACACTACATTTCAACAATTGAAAGAGAGTTGGGTCGAACTACTCATCTTGCTAGACTTCCCCCTTTGTGTACCTCCATTATGCTTTTTGTCTTTGTATGTATGCAATCCTTTCCACTTTCACAGCACGTTTAGAAGTGTTGTCAGATTCCCATCAGAAATCTGAGTGACAGAAAAAAAGGAAGCTCTTCCAAGTTATTTGCTAGGCGGAGATACTGAGAACCTTTCTGAGTGTTATTTGTCCATATGCACATAAAAGAGAAAATTCAGATTTACAGTACTAACCAGTGGATTCACTAGGAACTATTTCTAGAGTTCTGAATATAACCTTTGAAGTTCTTGCTTAAATTCAAGAAATGTATTTTTTACCTACTCTTCCAAAAAATAGACTTAAAATTGTTAATCTCTAAGGGCTTTCCATTTTCCTCTCTTATGGGGAAATATGTTATCTTATTTTGAAAAATCTAGGAAGGACTATAATGAGCGTTGCTGTTTTCTCTTTGCAGTGATCTAAGTAGTAGGCTATCGGCATGGTGGTGAGCATATGGAATAATCAAGAAGAGTTATGTATTTCTTTCTGAAATCTGGATCTTTTGTAAAGTGGACACAGTTTGCTGTTACTTGCAACCAAAGAATCTACAATCATGTTAAGGTGAGAACTGCCTGTATCATGTTTCAAGGGAACATATTTGATGCCTCACATACATATTTGACTCCTATGTCTTACACCTGAAATGTAAATATTTGGATTTTTTATGCCTAATAAATGATGTAAAGAAAATTGTGAGATAAACTCATTTAAAAATTTAATGTCTAGTTAATTTTTAAAGAATTGGTGTATTGAAAAATTTACTGTTACCAATGTTGTTGTATACATATTATATTTATGCATATATTTATCATTTCAGATACTATTTTTCAACATCAGAGATTTTTAATTTTTAATTTTTTTTTTTTTGGTACCGAGAATCAAACTCGGCACCTTGTGCCTACAAGGCAGGCACTGGAACCACTAAGCTAAATCCCCGGCCCAACATCAGAGATTTTTTTTTTTTGGTACCGGGGATCGAACTCGGGTCCTTGTGCTTGCGCAGCACGCAGCGAAACCACTGAGCTAAATCCCCACCCCAACATCAGAGATTTTTAATGCTTTGATTTTTTAACAGAAGTACTCAGAAACTATATAATGAATATAATTATAACAGCATTTCAAAGAGGGTAAGAAGTTCACTCAAATAATTGAGAAATGTCCTATACACTATCACTGTGATTATTTTAAATTGTTTGGATCACAGTACGCAGATTGAGACAATTCCTTCCCATGTAATGATTAGTTAGCCACAGGGTAGCTTGATCTTAAATTTGAAGCTTAGGAAACATACCTACAAATATAAAAATTAATTGAAATTATAGTATTAAACTTAATTGCACTAACCTAAAAAAGGAATAATTACTCCAGTCTTACCTATTGAAAAATGCTATCATCAATTCAAGTAATTTTGCATTCTAATGTAGATGTAGTTAATAGAATTCTTAGATATAATACATATATAAATATATGTGTCATTCAAGAGATTAATGGATACAAAAAACTTGCAAGCACTATTGTGAATTGTGTTCTGCTTACAATTACTCAAAAGATAACTTAAAATTCAGTGGTAATCAATCTAAATGGAATACTTAGAAAGTTTCACAGGTCTTGTGGAATCCAAGGCTTGCAGTTATATAGATTTATTTTAATACATTGCTTGATCTTTATGTATCTTTACTAAAATAAAAAATGAAGCTTCAGAAAAATTACTTTTTAATTATTCAGAAAAATTGTGGGGCTAATTATAAATAAATGACAGCATAAATGACAGATAAGGTCATTCAAAAAGTTCCCCTATATCATTAAATCAGTTTAAATTCATAACAGATGTTTAAAATTTTCTGAATTCTATAATGTATCTAATCCTACCAATAGGCAAGAAGAGCAAATGACTCATTTTGGAACGAAGAGAAAGCATTAACATTTTCAGTCGGAGATGGTTCTATCTCCTGAGGAAAAGTAATTTAGTAAATGTATCCCTAATGATGTAGAAAAGTTAACTCTTTATGGCTTTGATGCTTAGTAGCCTGAGACATGTCACAGAACATGGGAATCCTTTTCCATTAACATAATTTTTAAAAAGAAGCAAAAACTCCAAGCAAACAAATAGCATTTATTTAATCTGACCATATTAATCAGTGGTGTCATGGAATCAATTGGAAATACACAGATAGTCAATCATGCCATGTAAATATTATGTTCAGATAATAAAGTGTGTCTATAACTGATATTAATTATG
This sequence comes from Heterocephalus glaber, assembly GCF_053883595.1. NCBI lineage: Eukaryota > Metazoa > Chordata > Mammalia > Rodentia > Bathyergidae > Heterocephalus > Heterocephalus glaber. The sequence goes on along the minus strand of NW_028258138.1, from coordinate 30,228,256 downwards.
ATAGGAAAATATTTCTGTCCAAAATTTTTTCCCCTTATGTGCTATACAATACCTATAGTATATATTGTTGGTTTAGCTGTTAACTGTTAAATCCATTTTAAAATTTACAGAATAAAATAATTGTCCATATCAAAGATTATATAGGTGCTTTCTTAAAATTAAATATTAATAATAACCTCTCGCACTGGCATTCATTTAGCACAGTACAATTTAATTCACTAGATAATAAATTTTATATATTTTGTAAAGTTTTTCCAAAAATAGGAAGTCATATCACTGGAGACTCAATATGACTTCAAAATCATTTTTATTTTAGTTCCAGTTATCTTTTGGTATCAATGACATGAAATTGACTTTCACGTATGATCTTTTTATTATAAAGGTCTCTTGACTAAGAAATAGCAAAATCATCTGCTTTTTAATAAACAGTATTTAGCGAAATGGTGTTACTCTTCTTCAAATACATGATTATACAGGTAATATGTAAAGGGTGAGTGTGATTTTTATCCCCCCCCCAAAAAAAACAGGATTTCATTAGAATCAAATGTTATTTTCACTTGAAAGATAAATGCTTGATTGTGGGCTGTGATTCAGTATTTCTTCATTGGTTGCTAGGAACACAGGTCATATGCTGGTGACAAACAAATATTTCTCCTTACTGTGATAAGACCAACCTGATAGACTGCCACTCCTTTCTGAGCTGTTGTGAGAGCTGGTGGTGCTGAAATCCTGTGACTGGTTGTGTGGCATTCTATTAGACAATCCCTCAGCCAATCGGTAGTCAGGGATGTAAAGTAAGGCTAAGGGTTAAAGGGCAGAGGTCATAGTGGCATCATGTGATTAGTTCACAGCACAAGCCCATGCAGAACATGCAGTTAGCAACTCAGAAGCAGATGTTGTGGGACAGTGAAGAATGTTTTATTTATCCTGTCCTAATGGAAGCAGAGATGGATTGCTGACCACTATACTGAAAAAGAGCTAGAAAGATGGAACCGATTGGTGTTGGTGTGTAGTGGTGGTGGCAGAGGCAGTGGTGGTGGTGATAGGGATTGTTCAAGATACTGAATACATGCTGGTAAATATTTTTAGTTTAGGAAGTAAACCTGGTAATGAATCACTAAATTGAACAACAAATACTAATTTCTATCTCATGCATAAATGATATGAAATTAACTTCTCAAGACACAAGAATCAGACTTACCATTGTTACCTTTGTTCTGATCAGGTAGAGAATAACCAAATCCCATCAGATCTGTTTTTTGCTGAACCGAGCTTTTCCATTGTGGATCAGGCAGCTCAACAGCCAATTCATGGATGCTATTGGAATGCAAGATCTGTGTCGTGGCATATGGGGTAGCCTGTGTTATTTGGCTGGAACTGTTGTAAGTGGTTTTGGTAGTGAAGTCAATGCTACTATAAATGGCTCCATCTGAGAGCATCGTTGCTGTTTTATCCCCTTGGCCAGGAACTGGTGGCAGCACATCTGTGGTGAACATAGGGAAATGAAACAATTTAATGATGCACAGGAAGCGCAAAACTATCAGGATTGAAGATGAAAAATAAATGTGTCAGGCCACACGTTTTCATTTCAGCTGAAATGGGCTTCATGAGCCAATGAAGGGTAGATGATATACAACCATCGCTAAGCTATCAACTTCAGCAATAGGCAAGCCTACTGCTTGTCCTTCACATCTCACTGATCAACACATCCCTTACCCTGTTTTCTTCAACTGTGAATGAGAAGTATGGGATATTTTACTACTGAAAAATGCTTTCAGTGGTTCACACTGTTTTAAAAGCAAAGAAAGTATTAATGCTTTACAGAAGCATGTGAAGAAGGTAAGAGGGAGCCTAAAAGTCATAAATGAAAATATCTATTTCTACTTTACCCTAAGGGATAGAGAGCACAACGTGAAATTTTAAAAAATTGTAGTTCCTTGACTATGACATACAATTTCCTGAGTTTTTAACTTGACATTTATCTGATTTAATTTCATAGCACCAGAAATGGAGAATAAGTGATGGGAGAAGGTGTGATTTTTACTTGGATAACAAAGAAAATTTTCCATGAATAAGTCATTTTCACAATACAGCAGGATTTAACTATAGAACAAAGCAATCTCAGTGATCAGGGAGTTTAATTTATGTTATCAGGTCTTAGAAGTGGAGAATTATAATTTCACGTGGTAAAACAGCAAGAGTAAAATTCAGCTTCAGAAACAACACTGAATATCAATCAGTCCATTTATCATTTTGGTATGCTGAGTTATCTTTACATGATGCTTTATAATTCAGATCTGCCACTTCTCTCCTGAGTACTTATTTTCCATTTTGGGAAGGGTGATATTAAATGAATCTAAAAGAGAAATCATTAACACTAGTTTTAATCATGTAGCATTAAAATAAATCTAATTATGGTAACTTCCTTAATAATATATGCTCTAAAAAGTCACTTCACAGGACTGAAGGCCATAAAATCACTTGCTGTCTTTATTACAGGAAATTTTCAACTGTTTTGCAACTTTCAGCTTCAGTGACATCCAATCCCACTTGAAATAAGGATTTTTACAGGACCATTAGTTTTGCTTTTTCATTTTACAAAGATAAAAACTGTCTTCTTTAGGAACAGTAATAAGAAATTTATAATATATTTCATACACTCTAACTTTGGTCTCCCTAAAGGTTTTGAGGTTTGCCAACTAATTTTACAAGAAAGTGGATATATATACTTTATTGAAGCAAAGATTTTCAATGCTTATCAGTGAGGTAAACATATTGAAATTAGTAACATTTCAGTAGGCTGTATAAACAAGTGTTATGGTTTACATTTAGATGTCCCTCTAAAGCCTCATGTGGTCACAGGTTTGGTTTTCGGAGTGACTGGATTACGGATGTATCATCTCAGACTGATTAGTTCATTGATTGGATTAGTATAGTTCTGGGTGTGAATGATGGATTTTGAAAATGGAGGACCCATCCTGGGGTGTGGGTGGCACCAACCAGTAGTCTGGTAGCCTGGATGGGATAAAAAGGGAAAGAAGGAAGTCTCGCTGACTTCTGCTTGCCTTGCCATGAGCTCTTTCTCCTTTTCCATGCCACCAGACCTTGAAGCAGCTGACTTTGGACTGAAACCTCCACTAACTGTGAACCAAATAAATCTTTCTTTCTTGTGGGTGTCAGGTATTTTGTCCCAGAAATAAGAAAGTAACTAAGACATCAAGTAAAATTGTTTTCATATTTCAGAATCACACAAGTACTTTCTTATTCTTCTTGTTTTTAGCTATATGCTAATTGGAAAATTGATGTTGAACACATGTATTTCATTTTTATTCTCAAAAACATATTTTAATAATATATTAAAGCTGATGAAAATAGATGCTTCTCTCTGTAAGTTTTCAGACTTTTGTTTCTGTCCCCTCTACATTTCTGTTTGATGACTATTCATTGAATAGAATGTTTCTCCAACATGGGCTTCAGTTTCACATAATGTGAACTTTCAGTGCTCCGAAGCTTTAGATTAGATTGTATGCCAATTCAGCTCCAAGCCGTTGGCATTATTTAGTGCTAAAATGATTCAAAAAGTGAAAAATAAAAGACTAGTCTAAGAATCCAATCCTACATAATATTACTCTACAACAACTAAAGCCATGGTTCTGAAAATCTCTCTCTTTCTCTCTCTCTCTTTCTCTCTCTCTCCCTCTCTCCCTCCCTCTCACTGTCACCCTTTCTGTCAGTCTGTCTGTCTCTTTCTGTATCTTCCTGTCTGTCCCTCTGTCTCTCTCTCTGCCCTAGAAGAAATTATATTCAACCTTACAGTTTAGGTACTGCTATATTGATTTGGGGGCTTTCTTCAAATACTATTTGATCATGTCCACATTTTCAAAAATAAATTTAATTATATCCCAACATTTAAATACTAGATTATACATGAATGTCTGTATATCAAGGAAAGTCCTATAAGATCAAAAGGTTTGGAACTCCATGCCAATGTTCCTCTCAAGAAGCTGGACCTGAGTACATGCTTGCCCTTCTTATAGTCCCCATGAACCCAACCCTAATGCTTCAGGTTGTGTGAATTGTGCTTGTTACATTTGTGTTTGAGAGCCTTCAGTGGCAGAAATACTGCATTTTGAATTACTGATGCAAATTTTGAGCATGTTATTTCTATTAGTACTCATGGATTTGTTCATATATTGCCTGGCATGACATTCCTATGAAAAACTCTTCTTCATTGGATCCTAAGTTACTGGAGGATAAGTGCCAATGTGATAGATGTCTTTATTTCCATAATTCCTCACTCATCCAGTGTTTTGAGGAGAGTAAACATACATTGAAATTGTTAAACGAATTTTTTTTATAGTTTGTATTGACAAAAAATAGAATTATTTGACAATTAAATTATTCTTAATATATTTTTTCACTACATTCAAATATGTATTGGTGTTTCATTGTTAATTGGAAAATCTCACTATCTTTAATTACTCTTCTATATGAATATGGTTACAGAGTCATACACAGCAATCCAACTTCAGAGTCCAGACAGTATGGATTAAAAGAACCAATGCCTTAAAATCCATCAGACTTGCACACTCTGATCATATCTCAAGTGATTCATCTGGATAAACCTATTTACTTCACATTTAAATGCAAATATGGTTATTTACAACTATATAAAGAACATGAATTTAAAAGTACAAAAAAATCCTACAGTATTTATAGATACAGTAAATGCTTACAATGACTATCACACTGAGGAGAGATACAGTAAACCATGAAAGAACTGTCTTGGCCTTAAATAATAGTGAGAGTCACAAATGGGTTCATATTAAGTTAAAAATCTTCTGCACATCAAAGGAAACAATTAATAGAATGAAGAGACAGCATAGGAAACAGTTTTCCCAGCAATTCCTCAGACTGATATCTAGAATATAAAAGAAATCAAAAAATTAGAACCCTGAAATAAAAGATCCAATCAAAAATGGGCAGGTGAAATGAGTAGATACTTCTCAGAAGAAGTATAGATGGCTAATAAATTCATGAAAAAATGTTCAACATTATTGAGATGTCATCTTACTCTAGAATGGCAATCATCAAGAAATCAAATAATTAACAAATTCTGTGGGGAAAAGGAATCCTCTAAAGTACTCATTGGAATATAAACTAGTACAACCACCATAGTTGTACTCCATCCAAGAATGGGAGTAGAAATGACAAAAAAAAATTAGGATGTGTTATATACACATACAAACTCCCCATGATAAATGTACTGCAAAGAATTGTGTTGGCCTTGTTCATCTATAAAATATCTCATTTCATGAATAAGAGGCAGAAATGGCAGAAAACCTTCCAAATCTGCACAAGTACTCTTTGCTTAAATTAGGCCAACATATCTCAGATGTTAATGTAGCCAGGTAGAATTTGAAACATGAAATATTTTCTTCATCTTTAGGCATATATTACTTGATATAAAGATAGAATGTTTTACAATACAAAAATCAATGAAGCCAAGAGTTGATTATTCAAAAGAATAAACAAAATTGACAAACCCTTAGCCAACCTTATCAGAAAAAGGAAAGAAAAGACCCAAATCCATGCAAGTAGGAATGAAAAGGATGAAATTACAACAGACCGAGGAGAAATCCAGAGGATCATCAATATCTACTTCAAGAACCTATATGCCAATAAGATGGAAAACACAGAAGAAATGGACAGATTCCTAGATACATATGAATTACCAAAGTTGAATGAAGAAGACCTAAAAATTCTAAATAACCAGTACCAATCAATGAAATTGAAAATGTAATTAAAACTTACCAACTAAGAAAAGCCCAGGTCTTGATAGCTTCACTGCTGAATTCTACAAGACATTTAGAGAGGAACTACTGCCACTACTGTTAAATTCTTCAATGAAATTGAAAGGGAAGCAATACTCCCGAATTCATTCCTTGAAGCAAGCATCGCCTTGATCCCCAAAGCAGAGAAAGACCCAACTGAAAAAGAGAACTATAGGCCAATCTCACTAATGAACACAGATGCAAAAATCCTGAATAAGATACTGGCAAATAGAATGCAGAAGATCATCAAGAAGATCATACACGTGACCAAGTGGGATTCATCCCAGGGATGCAGGGATGGTCAAACATATGCAAAGCAATCAATGTAATACATTATATCAATAGAGCCAAGGACAAAACCATATGATAACCTCAGTAGATGCAGAAAAAGCATTTGACAAAATCCAACATGCATTTATGATAATAACCCTGCACAATATTGGAATAGACAGTCTCTACCTCAATCTGATAACAGCCATCTATGAAAAACCAAGAGCCAATATCATATTAAATGGTCAAAAACTGAAATCATTCACACTACAATCAGGAAAAAGCAAGGATGTCCATTATCACCACTCCTGTTCAATATAGCTTTGGAAACATTAGCCACAGAAATTAGACAAGAGAAAGAAATAAAAGGAATAAAGATAGGAAGTGTAGAAGTCCAATTGTCATTATTTGCAGATGACATGATACTCTATACAGAAGACCCCAAGAACTCCACCAAAAGTCTTCTAGACTTAATAACCAAATTCAGTAAAGTAGCTAGATACAAGGTCAACACACAAAAATCAATAGCTTTCCTCTACATGAACAACAGACTCACTGAGAGAGAAACAGGCCAAACAATTCCTTCAGAATAGCATCCAAAAAAATGAAATACCTAGGAATCAACCTAACAAAAGAAATCAAAGACCTCGTCTCTGAAAACTGTAGCACTCTGAAAAGAGAGATTGAAGATGATATCAGAAAATGGAAAGACATCCCTTGCTCCTGGACAGGATCAACATAGTGAAAATGGCCATACTTCCAAAACTGCTATATAGATTCAATGCCATCCCAATTGAAATCCCAGCAGCATACTTCATGGACCTTGAGAAAACAATCCAAAAATTCATTTGGAACAAGAAGAGACCCAGAATAGCAAAAGGAATTCTAGGTAACAGAGACATAGCAGAGGGTATTACAACCCCCAACTTGAAACTATATTACAAAGCTACTGTGATAAAAACAGCCTGGTACTGGCAAAGAAACAGACCTGAGGACCAGTGGAACAGATTAGAAGATGCAGGAACAACTCCAGACACATTGAACCACCTCCTCTTTGACAAAGGAGCCAAATACCCTCACTGAAGGAAAGATAGACTCTTTAATAAATGGTGCTTGAAGAGAATCTGAGCCGGTCCCAGCACCTGAAAGGAAGCTCCCCTGCCACCATCCCAAGATCCTAGGGTAGAGAAGGTGAGCCACATGGGTGCCAGAAGCACCCCCCATCCAGTGGAAATGAGAAGACACGTGAATAAGCCTCAAAAACAGACTTCTGGATCACCTACAGCAACCCCAAAGGGAAATGAGATGGAACAATCTGATACTCAACCACCTGGACTCTCTGAACTGGCAACAAAAGAGGATCTGGGAAAAATGAAATCAGAAATAATTACTCAGATAACAGCAAAGATTTTGCTCATGGTGCAAGACATGATTAATAAATCTAGAAAGGTCACAGATAAAAAAATAGAGGATCTGAGGAACATGATGGAATCCCAACATAGGAAACAAATGGAATCCATAAAACAGATGCAAACTGATTTCCATGAGATTAAAAACTCCATGGAAAGTGTGCACAGCAGAATGAACCAATGTGAGGATAGAATTTCAGATAAAGAAGAAAAGATCAGAATTAGTGACCAGGAAAAGAAAAATTGCTTTAAAATTGTAAAGGAACATGAGAAATCAATCCAGCAGCTGCTAGATGATGCAAAGAAGAATAACATAAGACTGATTGGAGTCAATGAAGAACCAGGAGAGAGTTCAGATGACATAAAAAAAATTTCACAGAAGTGATGGCAGAAAACTTCCCAAGCAGGGGGAAAGAACTTGACATACAGAGAAACGAGGCATATAGGACTCCAGCTATCCTTGATTAAAAAAAATGTACACATAGGCATATAATAGTTAGAATTCCAGAAATCCAACAGAAGAACAAAATTCTCCAAGCAGTGAGAGAAAAGAAACAAATCACATACAAAGGAAAGCCCATCAAAATCACAGCAGACTTCTCAACACAAACCATCCAGGCAAGAAGAGCTTAGAGTGATGTATTTCAAGACCTAAAGGAAAACAGCCTCCAACCCAGATTGATGTACCCTGCAAAACTATCTTTCAAAATTCATGGAGAAATAAGATACTTTCATGACAAAGAGCACCTTAGGAACTTCATGAGTATCCAACCAGCACTCCAAAAAATTTTAGAAAATATCCTAGGAAAAGACAATGAGGATCACAACCCCAGGAAACCCAGCAGAATGAAACCATTGGGCATGACAAATTAAATGCAAAGGGAGAGAATTCAACAAAAAGAAAGTCATGACTAGGCTTTTAAAACTTTTAACTTCATCTCCCTTATGAGTGTATAATTCAATCTTGTTATTGTACTGATTAGTATTTTTCTGATTCTAGAGTTGCACACGTTTCCTTGTGCTGTACTGGCTATTTATCATCTTCTTATGTCTACTTTTTAATTGTGTTGTCTATTAATGAGCTCCAAGAATTCTTTATATATTCTGGTCATATGTTATATGCATTGCAAATATGGTCTGTTTAAGGAATACTTTTCATTTAAATGATGTCATTTAAAGTTCTAAATTTTGATGGAATCTCATTTATCAATTTTTTTCTTTTATACATCATGTCTTTTGTATACTAGGTAGTTCTTGCCTACCCTGAATTCATAAACACTTTCCATTATAATTTCTTCTTAAAGTTTTATACTTTTAGGCTTTCTTATTTAGGTTCATAGATCCCTTCAAATTATTTTCATGAATGGAAAAAAAGGGTTGAAGTTAATTTTTTATATACGGATACCAGGTGTTCTAGTGCTGTTTGCTGAAACACTATCTCTTCCTCAGCTCTTAAATTGAGTTTATATTCTATAAAATGCTAATGTCAACTAATCTTTCAAAACTCAGTGGACCCTATATGTGTGGTTCTATTTCTAGATTCTCTGTTTTATTCCAATGATCTATACATCTTTCCTTACACCAACACTGCCTTGATTACTGTAGCTTTAGAAGAAGTCTTAAAATTAGGTACTAAACATCTTCCAACACTTTTTTTTTAACTTTTCTAGGTCCTTTGTACCCCTACATAACTTTTAAATTTCACTATCCAATTCTTCATTTATAGCACGTATACACAGACCTGAATTTTTATATATACCTGGTGTTTTCTAATCCTGCTAAATTCAAATACAAGTTCTAGGGGCTCCTAGAGATTTCTCAGTATTTTCTCTGTAAATGATCATTTCATCTACATATAAAGATTTTGCTTCTACCTTGCCAATCCTATCCTAATTGTGTCATTTTATTGCCAGACTATTTTGATGGGGCCTAGGTTTCAAAGTTTAATGGACAGATAAAGAGTAAGCATTTCTGCCCTTTTTCCCCACCTTAAGGAGAAAGCATTGTATCTTCTCCATTCATATAAGGTATTCTCTCTGGAAGTATGGAGTACATGTCTTTAATATGTTGAGAGGGTTCTGTTCTACTTCTAGGCTCCTGATAGCTTTTACCATGAGCAGCTGTGGAATTTAGTCCAATACTTTTTCTCCAACTAGTGACAGGATCATATGGCTTTTTCCTTTCCTCTGTTAAAATGATGACTTTTGGGGATGGATCTTCCAATGCTGATCCAACACTGCCATCCCTATAACAAAACCACTTTCTACATCCTGCCACATCTGACTTCTAATAGTTTGTTTTGTTAAGCAAATTTCTATCTATGTTCATACTTTTTTCTTCTATTATCTTTATCCAGTTTTAGGATTAGCTCAATGTTGAGTTCCTAAAATGAGGGGAGAAGTGTTCCTTCTTTTTCTGCTTTAATTGTTTGATATTATTTATCAGTTAAAATGTATATGAGCCTGCTGTTGTCATATAGGTAGGTTTTCAAGCTAGGAATATACTTTCTTTAATAGGTGCCATTCAAATTTTATATTTCCTCCAGAGTTAGCTTCATTAATTTGTCTTCCAAGGTACTTCTTAGAAATTGTCAAATTTATTTCAAAACAGATTTTTGTAATATGCTTTCTATATCCTTCTCTGTAAAATCTGTGGTAATGTCTCCTAGATCGTGATATTATAATTTTAAAAATGTATAATTGATATTGTGTAACAGGAATAAAAGGTCTAAAGGTGCAGAGGAAGTGGGAGGGGTAGGCGAAAGGAAAAAAAGGAAAAGAAAAAATATGAGAAAAGGAAAAAATGGAAACAAATTCTTTGCAAGTAGGGAAGGGTGGAGGGGGTGAAGGGAGGGCAAGGGAAGGGGAAGAAAAAGAACCAAGATACTCATGTAATGGTACAAGATCCCAATGATGAATGTAACTGTATTTTATACTGAAAATGTACCAATAAACTTAATGGGAAAAAAAATGGTGCTTGATAAATTGGGTTTCAACTTGCCAAAGATTAAAACTAGACCTATATCTCTTGCCATGTACTAAAATAAAATCGAAATGGATTAAAGATCTAAATATTAAAATAGAAATGCTGAACTGGCTGGAACGGAGGTTAGGTAGAACTCTTGAAGACATCGGTGTAGGAAAAGATTTTATGAACAAAACCTGAGTTGCCCATGAACTAACATAAACAATCAACAAGTGGGATCTCTTCTTATTAAAAAGCTTCTGCACAGCAAGAGAAACCACAAGCAGTGTGACGAGACGACCCACAATGTGGGAAAAAAATTTTCACCAGCGGTCCCTCAGACAAAGGTCTCCTATCTTGAATCTATAAAAAACTTTAAAAAAATCAGACCTCCCAAATTTAAAGACCCAATCAAAAAATGGGCATTTGAACTGACAGACATTTCTCTGACAAAGAAGTGGAAATGGTAAATAAACATATGAAAAAAGTTCAACATCACTCGTCATTTGAGAGGTGGAAATGAAAACTATGCTGAGATTCCACCTCACTCCAGAAAGAATGGCTGCTATCATGAAATCAACCAATAACAAATGCTGGCAGGGCTTTGGGGAAACAGGAACACTGCTCCAGTGCTGGTGGGAGTGTAGACTGGTGCAACCACTGTGGAAATCAGTATGGTGATACCTCAAAGAACTAGGACTGGATGTCCCATTTGACCCAGCTATTCCCCTGCTGGGGATCTTCCCCCAAGAATTAAAAGAATCATACCACAGCAATATATGCGCACCCATGTTCATAGCAGCACAGTTTGTAATAGCTAAAACTTGGAAATAGCCCAAATGTCCATCAACTGGATAGAGAAAATGTGTTTTTTTTTAATAAAATGGAGTATACTCAGCCATAAAAAATGAAAAATTAGAGACATTTATTGCCAAATGGCTGCACATTTAGGCGATACTTTTAAGTGAAATAAATAAGACACACATGTGGTAATACCGAATAGTTTCTCTAGTGCAATAAATTAAAAGTGTAAATGAGGACTAAAAGGTATAATAGGTAATGTGAAATCGGTAGAAAAAGGGCAAAGGGGAAGGGGAAGTGGGACAGGTAGGAGGAAGGAGAGAAGGGAATGGAATTAATGTGAGAAAATGAAAAAAAGGAAACAAAGTCTGTAAACGGGGAGGGACGGCGGGTTTGAAGGGAAGGTGGGGAAGGGGGAAAAATAAGAACCAGGAGATTATGTAAAGGTTCAAATTTCCAATGATGAATGTCATTATGTTGTACACACAAAATGTACCAATAAAAGGATATATAAAGTTTAAAAAAGTAGAATGTTTTATTGATCCAGTGCAAACATGGCAGGTCAAAGAGGCAGTTATTCCTTAATTTGATGAAAGCTTTGGGAACTGAATTTCTTTAGACAAAGTCCGGTTGCATAGTAAGTGGAAGGTTGTTCTGCTTTTCTTGTGTAGAGTTGCTCAGGCCCAGAAACTTCCAAAGCACAGTGATAATGTATAGTTTCTGAGTCTGATCACATAGAGAAGGCAGCTACTCATGCAGTGTGTGGGTGAGTGAGAACCCTAAGGGTGAGTTTGCTTACACAAGGAAACAGGAAGCTGGGGAGTCATACAATTTGCTTTCTTTGCTCTCATTTTCTACTCATGCTGTTTGACGCTAACTGTATGCTAAGGCTTATGCTAAACCTATATATATATATATATATATATATATATATCCATACATATATCTTTTTCTGTCTGTTTAATTTTCATTACAGATCTATTTTCTGTATTCTATTTACATAAGGGGAAGGAGTCCCCCTTCTTAAAGATGATAGTGACAAAATGCAGGCTTGTTAATGACTTCATAACTTTATTATTTTAAACAGTGTTTAATTATATTCAAAGACATTCATAATCCATTGTTAAAGAGAAAAATGTCAGTATCCATAACTGTTCATCTATTTAAGTTACTATGGTTATGTACTTATGCATGAAAACTCCACCTTCTAGGATTTTTAGTAAAATTCAGAATAGTTTAGCAGTCTTGGGTTCCCTGAATTAAATGAATTAAATTTCCACAAATGTAGAAATCTTCCAGAGGATTTATCCAAATTTTCTTTGATTTACAGAAATCTCTTCATTCATCACCTCAGTCTCCTACTCTAATTTCATTTTCCACTGAGCAGCAGGTTGTATAATATAAAAAGTGCTTGGATCGTAGCATTCTTCTCTAAAACCATCAGTGGCTTCATATTACCCTTTGAACAGTTTCAGCTCTTCATGTGACTTAGAATGTTTTCTTATTTGTCTCCTTCTGCAATTTTTAATATTCATTGTTTATTGGTCCATTTTAGGCACAAAATATGATGACATTCATCATTGGGAATCTGTACCTTTACATGATGCATCTTGGTTCTTATTTTCCCCCCTTCCCCGTCCTCCTTTCCACCCCTATTTACAAAGATTTTGTTTCCATTTTTTCATTTTCTTATATTTATTCCTTTCCCTTCCCCTACCAACCTCCCTTACCCTTCCCCCTTGAGCCTTATCTTCCTATTTCACATTATCTGTTCTACATTTTGATCCTTGTTTACACTTTCAGTTTCTCACACCAGAGAAAGTATTTAGTATTTAAACATGTGTGTCCTATTTATTTCACTCAAGAGAATGGTCTCAATGTGCATCCATTTTATCTATAAATTTCTCTAGTTTCTCATTCTTTACGAGTGAGTAGTATTCCATTTTATATTTAAAAACCCCCACATCTTCTTTAACCAGTCACCAGTTGATGAGCAATTGGGCTGTTTCCCTGTTTTAGCTGTTACAAATTGTGCCACTATAAACATGGGCTCACATATATCGCTGTGGTGTGATTCTTTTAATTCTTTTGGGAAGATACCTAGCAGGGGAATGGCTGGGTCAAATGGGACCTCTAATCCTAGGAAATCAGTGATTGCACCAGTCTACCCTCCCATCAACAGTGGAGAAGGGTTCCTTTTCCCCCACAACCCTGCCACCATTTGTTATTGGTTGATTTTTTGATTGCAGCCATTCTTTCTGTAGTGAAATGGAGTCTGTGTTGTTTTCACTTGCATCTCGTGAATGACCAGCTGAACATATGCTTATTTGCTGTTTCTCTTAGTGTAGGAAGATATTTCATGAACAAAACCCCAGTCACATGTGAACTACCACAAAGAATCAACAACTGGGATCTCATCTAATTAAAAAGCTTCTGCACTGCAAGAGAAACCACCAACAGAGTGAAAAGCCAACCCACAATGTGGGAAAAAATTTTTTACCAGCTGTTCTTCAGACAAAGGTCTACTATCTAGAATATATAAATAATTTTAAAAAATCAGACCTCCCCAATTTAAAGACCCAATCCAAAAATGGGCATCAGAAATGAACAGACATTTTCAGACCAAGAAGTAGAAACAGCAAACAAACATATGTCTCCTTCTGTGTTATTTTTAATACCCCTGCTGCCTTGCAGTTTTCACCCAAGTCATTAGAAAATCCCCTGCCTTCCCTCCCTCCTTCCCTAGATCCTTATCTCCCTTTTTTCTTTTCTTCCTTTCTCCCTTTCTCTTTTCTTTTTATTTCTTCCTCAGTGCTGAGAATCAAACCCAAGCCTGGTGTACACATGCAAGTGTCCAATTGCTGAGCAACATCACCAATTCACCATTCCCTTCTTGAAGAGGTCAATGACTGTCTTATTTCTGGACTTTAAATACAATAATTTATTCTGCACATACTTTGTTCACTATTTTGTCCTCCTAACCCTCCTGAAGATATGCAAATATGGTTATTTACAACCATGTAAAGGACATGAATTCAAAAGTAGGAAAGACTCCTGCAGTATAACACTCCCTTCACACAACTTTTTGAGACCAAATAGGTGGCCTTCTCATGTAGGGTACTAACGAGGTAGTTTAAGTTCATTCACTATTCGGAGTCTTTTACCAAGGGGAAACACACATGTAACTGGTAAGTCAAATTTTGGGGTCAAAGACTTCTTTATTCTTCTCATCTTTCTCTAAATTCATTTTTCCAACTATTAGATGAAAAGATAGATTTGGGAGGAAGCAGTAATCATGGTAGATTCAATTCTGTCTCGTTATGAAAACCTAGAGAGGACGCTAGCACCAAATTCTGGATGCATTATCATGTGATCTACATAGTAACTACATAGTACTCTTTTATCTTTCACTTGGTATACCAGTTATCAACTGTGGAACTACAGAAAGTACGTTCTGAACACTTCGTCATATTTACTTAGCTGTCTTCTCCTCACACGACATATTACACCAGGGTAAGAACAATTTCTTTTTATTCTGGTATTATATGTGCTCAAAAATACATGTTGAAGGAAATTTAGAGAAGTAAATCATGTGTTCAAAATCATAAGCCCTCTTTAGCAGCATCAGTCTTCATTTTAGTAATCTTATGCTAGTATTTCTGAAAACAAAAGAGCTTAGTTTCAATTAAGGCAATATAGACATATTAGTTTTATATTAAAATATTTAGAAAACGTATAGCACTATTAGTATGTGTGCTTTATTATTTTAACTGTAAAATATAATACTAATATTACTTTTAAAAATCAATCTAGACAAACAGGAAAAAACAAAGCCAAGTAACATTATTTTGAAAGACACAACTTACCTCCACGCCCAAAATTTCCAATTTCATTTGGGCCGCTATTGCTATTGTTTACTGGCAAACTTGTGGCTGGCCATGAATCAGCAAGCCACGGATAGTTGGGATCACCAGCATTTAGAAGACCTGGACGGCTAAGGTAGAAATGAGAAAGATATTAGCCTATGAGGCTCAGTGTAAAATGTTGACATCTGTCTTGTGCCCTAAAAAAGGTTATTTAAGATTTTAACTGACTTCAAATTAAAATGTGTAGGCTTTCTAGAATTAAGGAACTTCAGCAGTTCATTAAGCCTATATATAGATCATGCTTGTCAGCGGAAGCAGAGTACTGGCTTGGGATTCTGCCTACGTCCAAATGAAACCTGTGGTCTGCCCTGAAAGTAGTGGCAATTGGTAACATAGGATCCCTAAACAAGGTCTGATGGTAAATTGACACCTCAGGGGAACAATTACTCAACGTCAGCCATTTCCAGGGCTTTGGGCCCTTGCATTCTCAATTCCTGCAGCCGCCACACAAATTTGTCCTCTTTAGGCAGTCACCCTTGTTATGAGCCCTTGCTCTTGATTTAGAGGCAAAGAACTTGAGGAAAGTTAATGAACAGTACTTACAGTGTTTCATCAATAGCACACTTCCTAGTTCTCTAAATTGCAAAATATTAGGAGTATATTAAGGGACTTTTTTCTAAGATAATAGAAGATCCACTGTCACCTGATGCAGCATATGAGTATAAACCTACAAGGAAAACTTCCTTCACATTATGTTTAATAAAGAATTCCCTTCTTTAATTCAAAAGATGGATTCTAATTCTTTTTCATATTATTAGCGTATTTACCAAGAAACAGAACATCTGTAATCATTGTACTTTTTTTGATAGACCCATTCTGGTATAATTCCTAAGAGAAACATGTGTTTCTATGGAAACTGCAATAAGAAGATTCAACTGCTTTCTTGCTACATCCTCTAGCTCTCATTAGACTTAATCTCTTTTTGCTAAAATATTGATTAAATGGGAGATTGGAAGTTATTACCAGAGCCTAATTACAGTCTCCATATTGGCAAAGGGAAAATAGATGAGGATATATGGGTTTGTTATCAGCTTTTATCAATTTCAATTGAGTATCCAAAGTTGTGGAATCCAGTCCTATCAATCTACAGCCTATTCATCATCCATGAATCATTTACTTTGTGATCGATTATGTGTAATTGTTCACTCACAGCAATTTAGTGAGAGCCAATAAGGAGTCTTAAACAACAGCAACTTCATTTGCTAATGCCTAATTAATGCAATAAACATCCTGCTAACAAATGAACACATTCCTTGTGATATTTACTACTAATTTCTTCAGGGGCATCTGGGAGATATGAAACATCTGGACTTGATTCCTCTAAAGTGCACAACAGATAGATCATTAAACCTTGTGGTAAGCCATTTAATTCCTCCTAGAATTCTCTGACTTGTAAGTGATCATTTATTACAATAATAGCCTCTTACTACAGACTTTCCTCAGTCCTGATTAAAAATAATAATAAAAAAAGAATCTCCTTAGCATACCTTCCATTGCTCATGAGTCCTCCATCTCCTCTTTGAAATGTAACTGTAAAAAAAGGAAAATATACACACACACACAAACAAACACACAGTCAATATTAATTGCAATTCATAACAACTACATATTGGACCTCAGGTTAGAGCTGAAGCCCCTGGGAATTTTAACAAAATATAATTAACATAATTGTACAGATTGTACAAGCAGTAGTTTAGCTCAGGGCAAAGCCAACACTTGTTTCAACTTTAATACAATATTTCAAGTTTCTTCAATCCAGATGTACAGTTAACTTAAAGTGGCACTTTGTATTTAGATGTCAAACACTGTTGTAAGTGGTATACATAATGTTACTAAAAGATCAACATAGCATTAATGTGGAATTATTAAATTAAGATTATCTTAACACAAAATTGTCATAATTAGAAGGCATAAGACAAAATACACATAATAGAAATTGAAACAGGATCATCCCAACAGGTAACATTCTTCAAATAAAACAAAAGAAATAGACATTTACTGAATAAATATTTCTATCACAAGTCCTTTAAGGTACACTCATAAGAACCATAAATTAAACAGTATAATTACAATAGAAATGAATTATAATTAATATAGAATAAGATGTTCAAGAAAATAAAAATTTTTGAATAATGATACTGAACAGACACAACTGTATGCAAAGATTGTGAAGCTCAAGTTTTATATAAAACAATGGAACTTAGCAATACTGGCAAGCATGACACAGAATTGGGGTCAGTGAATCCACTCCTTCCTATCAATGGCTCTCACTTCACAAAGCCAAAAACCTGAAAATGGTTTCAAAGATCTGCCAAAGAATGTAAATATTAGTACAGATCCATATCCTTTATCCCAGACCTCTGCAGCCAAATGTATTTGGATTTCAAAGTGATTCATATCTGAGAAGAGTAATACAGTTTACATGCTACCAAGAGGGTATAAGATAACAGATTGTACTCAAAATTACACAATATTTCTGCAATGAAATGTGAATAGCATGTATAGTGGGAAAAACTATAAATGATTTCACTTAGTTTGGATCAAATTTTGATGCTAAGTTACTTGACTAGAAAATTCTGGAAATGAAATTTGTTAGAAGTGTATGGATTTTACAAAACTGAAAAAATGAACTTGTAATTCTAACCAAAATTCTCATGGATCCACTAACTGATCTTGGGCTCAAGGGGAAACAATACCATTTTCACAACTGTGAAACCAACAACCAACACATCCTTTTGAAAACATTAATTATATTTACTATGCTTGGTTTGAGTTAAGGGGAAAATAATTTTTATGAATTAATTCATACTTTAAATAAACAGGATATATTGCTGCTTATAATGTGTAAATAATGAGTACTTTTAAATTTGAATAAATCTCCTTTCTTTCGGAAGTTTTAGCTACCACCTATGATCACTCTATGTTTTTAAAGATTTCTAAGGGCAGTTCTCTAGTCCCTTCTTTTTTTATTTTTTCCTGGTACCAGGGATTAAACTTGGGTCCTTGCCTTTGTGGGGCAGGTGGCGGAACCACTGAGCTAAATCCCCGGCCTTCTCTAGTCCCTTCTTAAAGATCATTTAATAATATTATCTCTCATAACATCGTAATTAGGCAACATGATCATAATTCCAAGGATCTCTCGGAGCTTTATGAGATTACATCAGGGCTTCATAACTTGTTGGCATTGAAATATACTGCTTTATCAATTTTTTCAATTAACATCTCAAAAACATTGTAAAGCAATCCTAAAACAACTTCTCTTTTGTCCAGAATTGGCTATGGACAGCTCCGCAAAGAAGAAAAAGTACTAATCACTAGTTTCCCACTTAAGGGCTAGGAACCAGGAATCAGCAGTAAACCTAATAACTACTTTTAACAAAAATGAGTTGATCTGAAACAAGTAATGCAAAGAATCAAACAGCAGAACTGTTATGTACAGGCCTGATTAGGACACACTTGTGTACATCTGCACTTCCACACATAAAAACACAGTGTGAAGGCGGTACAGCTAATTAGCTTTCCATGTGATGTGGCTCTCTAATAATGTGAGCTTTTTAAATGAAATGTCAAGTGATTGTTTTACTCTGTTAAAAGAGAGTTAAGACTGTACTGTGAATCCTATTGTGAATATGGAAATAATGGGCTACACCTCAAAATGTGCTGTTTAAGAGATATGTGAAAAAACTAAATAGTTCTCCCTAATTCAGATCCCTTTTCTTTTAATACAAATTTTCTTCAGTGCCAGAGCAATAAATAATAATGGAGAAAAAGAAGACAACTGAAGTAGATGTACACAGAAATGGAGTTGCACTTAACTCTAGATGCTATCTTATAGTAGATTCTTTATGAAATATAAAGCTTAAAATATTGTGATGTAAAACAGAAAACCTTATCAAAAAAGGTGCCACTCTGTGTAGTTAATTTGTAGGTGTATTTGAGTATGGACCTTGTGATATGGCCCATACTTGCCAATCAAGAACTAAATTTTGTAATCAAAAGAATTTAAATTTCAATGAATTTCATGTTCAGCATTCCAAGCATGCACATTTTCTTTTTGTGTCCCAGTCATTATTAAAATATGTTTTCTAAATGGTCCTGGAGTGCTGATATGTTGTCACACATTCCAAAAAGACTCATTTCTGTCATTATAGAGCAATTACACAAAGGCAAAAATTCATAGACATTTGTAAACAGTTGACTAACCTAAAATATCCCCTACTCATTTTGGCATATATACGAATCTTCCATTCGGCATATTTCTGTCAAAAAGAAGAAGAAAGAAGAAAAATAGGAGGAGGAGGAGAAAGAGGAAGAAGAAGAAGGAGATAGCAGTGAAGGTGGTGGAGGAGTAGGAAGAAGAGCAACAACAACAAAAACAACTGCTACCATCACATACGCACTCTTTATCATAATAAGATTGATGAGTTGTGTTTTTAAAGAAAGATGGGAAAGAGAACATATTTTCAATATTCGTTTTTACCTTTTGCTCCAAAGTTTGTAAATTAATTCCATTTTGAAAAGTATAGCAAAATTTAGCTCTATTAGACAATGAAATTAAAGTTGTACTACGGATAAGGATGAACTTTTAGAACTCAAAAAATGGAAATTATAAATGATGTTTTGATCAGCATGGTGTGTGTGTGTGCAGAGAGAACATAAAAAATAAATGCTTAACAAGCTGAAAGCGTTTTTTGAAGTAGTTCTCAATTCAAATAAACATTTACCTTGAAGTAGAAAAAATCAGGAGTGAGGGTGTGTGGTTGATGCTTGGACAATTTCCTCCTGTCACAATTTTTATAATCACAATGCAGCAACACTGTGCTTATCAGAGATGAAATAATTATGATACTTAATCTGAAGTGTCTGCTAGCATCTCAAATTAAGAACTTTTAGAGAGCATCATATTGGAACTTCTAAGAGACTAGCCAAAGAATTTCCAGAAAGTTCCACAGACACTACCATCTAAAATGTTTTAGATAGGCATGAAATATTTTGAATTTGTTGCAATTTTTATGATGAATATAAGTTTAAGAGATTTTGTAAGTTTATGTCATATATATACAAACTACATCTGCTATTACACAACAGGATTCATCTTAATCGTAAGCATGCTAGAATTAGAGGAAAGGAGGAGGAAAATGTAACTATGTGGTAAATTGACATTTTTATGAAAGGAATATTTCAGAGTGCTTGTTTCTAGTAAGTCACATTTTCTTATCCCAAATGTACACTTTAGTATTGCGCCAAACCTCCTTCCCTGTCCTGATAAGCTATTCCTGAAAAATGAATATAAATTAATCTTCTTTTAATAAGCACTAACTAACCCTGGATAATTAGAGTATAAAAATTCTATCAAATCTTTTAGCAGCTTTTGGAAAGTTTTGTCAAATAATTTGTATTTCAACAAGAGCTTTAAACTTTCTAAACAGTGCAAAGTATTTAGCACACTATAATTTGCTCACGGATGTTAAATTGTTTATATTTAATAATTTCATAAAATGTTATTCTCAGATATAATATTCAGAAAATGCATATTACCCTTTCATTACAATTTGATTGCTTTGATAATTCTAAACAGACAAATGGATAGAATAACTTTGAAAGGAGCCATATATTTTTCATAAGGATTTTAATATGTTTATATACAATCCTCATGAAAGCCACAGAAATGTTTTCAACCTTATTTTATTCATTTACCTACACACAAAAAATATTACTGATATAATAAAACATTTTATTTGAATGCGAAATTACCTAATTTGCTGTATCCCCCCCAAAAAAATTTCTCTGTGATTCTCTTTTTTTACCTTAAACACGGAGACAGTGAAGTTAGCATTCAAGAGCACCAAATACAGTGATAAAGAGATTTTCAGTGCTCACTAAAAAGATAAATAACACTGCTGGCTGGTTTGTAAAAGTGTAGAATTATTTCACATTACATATGTGATACTTCTTTGTTCCAGCAACCCTCTTAGTGACATGAGTAAATCTATGATGAATATTTGTATCTGAACAATTTAAGTGAAGGATAAATAA
Organism: Heterocephalus glaber; assembly: GCF_053883595.1. Classification (NCBI taxonomy): domain Eukaryota; kingdom Metazoa; phylum Chordata; class Mammalia; order Rodentia; family Bathyergidae; genus Heterocephalus; species Heterocephalus glaber. The sequence continues at coordinate 30,207,016 of NW_028258138.1, read as the reverse complement.
GAAAAAATAAAACTGGAAGTATATGTGTAACACTGTCCCAGAGAAATCCCTACTTTATTCTGTGTAAAGAAGCAGAACATCTTTAGGCCAAATTCTTCTCCCATATAATTTAAATGTATAAATTTATATTACATTCTTGATGCTTGGTTATGCAACCTAAGGTTTAATTGATTAATGTTAAATGATAAATATGTGAAAGTCTCTGATATCAAAAGCACAGTTTAGTAGTCTTTTTCTTTTCTAAGTTTTCAATAAAATTTTCTATAATAACAGCAAGTGAAACATCAGAAATAATAAAAGTAAATGAATGATGTTTTCTGTACGTAGAGAATGGAAGGTATTCTGCCCAAAATTAGTATTTCACCTTACAAGGTATTCCTAGCCTCCCACTAGTTAGCATCTTTCCTATCTTAACTCTAGGGGGTAAGAAGAGACTTGGAGAAGAGGGATAGGAAAAAGCGAATGTGGAAATTAAACATGGCTGTCTGTATAATCCTACTTATGTTCAGTCTACCTTTACTAAAAGAACATGTCTGCCAATATACAATTGCATCAAATGTTTAATTATCAGACAATTGGAGCTTGAAATAAATGAAGTATCTTATGCTATAAATTAATTTGAATATTGATTCCAAAATCGACTATTATAAAACAATTATTAATCCCATGCATTAACAATTAGAATCTATGTAAACATATATTTGAGACTATTATACATTATCATGTTCTGAATAATGGAAACTGACTTTTATCTTGTGAATGAAATCACATTGCTTTAATTTATTTAGTTTTCATACTTGTAAACCATAAGCAAAATTTTTATGAAAACCAAAATATAAATAGGACCAGCACAAATAGAATATTTTCTCTGTGATTTTTATAAAACATTTCAGAGAAGAATAATTCTGTATGAAATTTATGTTGTCCTAAAATGGATTATTGGCTCATGTTTGAAATATAAGAAATATAAACCTGTGTTAAAAATATATTCCATGAATCCAAGTAAAAATTTCCATGTACAATCTCATGTTCTCAATGTTGTATAAAGAAAAGAATGTCACATTTGAGAATGGGTTAGTTTTGGAGAAAAATGTGTAAAAATCATCACAAGTGAAACATGTACTGTTAGATACTCAAGGTAGAGCAAATTTTTATTTGCTTTTCATCCATAAGAGGAGAAGAGCAGTTGCTAGAAGGCAAATGACCAGCTGAAGGGAAATCCGTTTTGAGTCAGCCATCCATCAATTAAGAAAAGTTTTGAAAGGCTTCTCTCTGCCCTGGCCTTCTTCCAAAATATTTGAAGGGCATAGCACATTCTGAGTTAGCAGTTCTTCTGAGCACATGGATATCAATCACAATGAAAAATGATAATAAAAAATGTACTATTCTTGTCGAACTGAAAGACCAATAGATATTTTCAAATTAAGTGCACATGTTTTGCAAAGACCTGCTATGAAAAAAAAAAAAAAAGAATAAAAATCTGTCTGATATAAATCATACTAAACTGCAAACCTTCCAACTATGGAATGGAGAAATAAGGAAATCAAAAATGCATCATTTCAAATTGGAGTATATTAGAACTTTGACCTGTAGTAGCTTGGAGAGTATAATTTTTATTATTATCGCTAAAGTCAAGAGAATGGATAAACACAAAACTGTTCTTTAATTAAATCAGTTGTTCCTTATGTTTTACATGATTTATACAAGTGCGTCATGGAGATGAAATATAATAGAGACTGATGAGGCAATACTCAGGGACTGATGGACAATACTTTCATGGAAGAGGAAGAGGAATGGATTGTAAAATAAGAAGGTGCATTCAAGTATTTCAAATGGTCAAGATTTGACACTGAGCAGTTACTGCTGAGCACTCCCTTCAGGAAAGAGCCTCTAATTGGTGAAATGAGTTAGCACTTAGGTGATAAAATATAAGGAAGCAGGGAGCCAACAACTGTGGAAAAGTGAGAATGGCAGAATTATAGCATGGCATCAAGTCATGGCTCTAAACCTTTTGTCTGTGGAGATGCTCTTGTACTTCCTCTAGTCTCAGAAATTCATACTAAACAGTAAACAATAAATTTCATCTTGCTAAGATTATATACATTTCTGACTTCCTTGAAACTCTATCTTTGATTTTAAGAAAATAACTGTAAGCATATAGACCACCTCAGATTTTTTTTGCATCTGCTTATTTTTCTTCTTCTTTTTCTTAGCTTTTCTATTTTTTACTTTAAAATGCTCCCTGATGACATTAAAATTCATTCAACAAGTGAGCTGTAAATCACTTAATTCATGCCTCATAAGTTTTATTAATTTTGATAAGATTTTTGCTTGTCTGTGTTTTCCTTCTGGGACATTCCCTCTTGTAATCTACATTGTGACATACTAAAAGCTATATTTCAAACCTCTTTTTATTTCTGAGCATGTTAGTAATGCTCTTGCCTACATACACATCTAAAATAATTGCTTTATAGTTTGCAAAGTGTGTATGTGTGTTTGTGCTTGTAAGTGTGTGTGTGTGTGTGGTTTTGAAGATGTAGTTGCAAAAACAGCTGAGCATTTTATCAACTTGTATTTATGCTATTTTTCACTGGAGATACAAGCAAAAAAATCCTATAATCATAAAGTGATATGATCAAAATCAATGCATTAAAGCATGCTGTTTATAATTACATTTTACAGAGTAGATCTTTAAAATAAGCCAAAATCATTCATTATTCCACTATATTTCCTCTTTTCATTTTCCTACATTTCCAAAGAGTGGAAAATTTCTGAGAATTTTCTAGAAATAATATCTTACCAGCATAATTACTGAGTCCCTTTCTCTTCTTTCTTCGCCAATACAACCAGATGCTAAAACCCATCAAAATTACCCAGCAGGCACCACCAATACCAGCTATAAAGGCTGGCTGCTTCACAACGTCAGTGATTTGCTCAGTTATGCTGTTATTGTTTTCAGTAATGACAACTTCATTACGTCCCCCTATGGAAGAAACAGCAATGCTAGTAAATATCCAGACACAAACAAACACAAGGATACACAAATGGTGTACCGAAGGCACAGAAAACCCCGTTGAAATCAGGTAACATTTATCTTGATAAGTATATTTTGTAAGTTTAAAAATAAAAATAAAATGTGTTTAGAAGTGTGATTAAGAACATTGTTCCCTTTTGTTTCGAGTAGCCATGAACAAATTCTGAAACACTTTTTGATGTATAGCCTTATAAATAAGTAAATGAACAAATACTATGATCCGAAATAACACCGACGTTTTCCTTCCCTCCCCTTCCCCTCCTTCCTTTTCCCTTCTCTTTTCTCTTTCCTTTTCCTCCACTTTCTTTTTTTGTACTTTGGATTGAGCCCAGAGCAAATGCTAGGCAACCACTCTGGCGCTGAACTGCAGTCCCAGCTACACTTCCATTTTGAGACAAAAGCTAGTTTCTATCCTGACATCTTCCTGCCTCAGCCTCCCCACTATCTGTGATTACAGCCTTGTGCCACTGTGCCCAGTTAGCAACTTTTATTGGGTTAAAGTGTTTTCTTAAATAGTTCTCATAAAAATCAATTATTTAACATAAAAATTGCTTTTCTGCTACAGCACTGCCTATATTCAAATGGTCATGATTAACAGTTTTTTATTACTTTTTCATATTCTACTGGAGATTTTATTTTGTACAAATATATGTTAATTTTGGGGGGAGGTATGAAAGCTACTATATAAAACAGTTACAATTATGAAAACATTAATTCAGAGATTAGCATGCCTAATTAAAATATGAAGAAAGGGTAAGACTCATGTTACTCCTTATACTAGTCGTGTTGAATCTATGGCACCTGTATTATTTGTTTTTTTCTTTTAAGACAAAAGATGTTAATGTGTGAGTTGCTTTTTCTAAACTAATACCTCAGGATTTAGGTTTAATTGCACTGTTGGCATTTTGCAATAAATAAGTGAGTTTTGGCTTGCAATTTGGGCACTCGTCTATAAAAGGTTTGCCATTACTGCCTTATACTATTTAAAGTTAATTTGATAATCCATTTGATTGCTGAATAAAAAATAATTTTATAATTAATTTTAAGGTCTCTACATTAAAACACACATTCACAAATGGATTAGTATTCTAGAAGTGGTCATGTTTCGAAAATTTAGACCTCTCAAAGATAATTAAGAATATAGAAACATTTTAAATAGATTTTGAACTTAAATAATTATAACATTGATGCTTATTTAGTAGATTAATTTAGGCAGTGAGAATTAAGTGATTTATAATGCTAATATTATATAATATATTTTATTATATGTTATATATTATATACACTATTAGTGTTTAATCAAGGGCAAACTCCAAGCAAAATATAAATGGCATATTGTAGCATAACAAAGCAAAGGAATGTGTGGGATTATCACTGTTGTGGTTATCACATCTCTGTAACATACTAAAAAGAACATGATCTTTGATGTCCTCCATTGGGATACCATCTCTTCCGCTTACCACGTAAGTTAGCAGTAAACTTACGTACGGCATTTAATCTTACAAGCTTCTGTTTCAGTTAGTTGGCAACAGTGCTTCTACTTCATATTTACGGGAGGATTCATTATGATGATGCATAGAAAAAGGTCATTGGGAGCACCATAGTTTTGACTCAGAATTATGACTCAGGTAATGCAAGGAGGTACTTTAAGAGCTTTTCAGGACAAAAGTGGTAAATCATCTAGATTTGAGAATCCTACAAATTAAGGAGACTTGCTTACCATTCTCCATTTTTTCTAGGGCAGAAAATTAGCCTTAATTTTTCAGCCTTTCTTGAAGTTGGGTACGACAAAGTAACTGAATTTTAGCCAGAATTATGTTGGGACAGATGAGGTGGACTAAAGCATAAAACTGCTGTGACAATACTTGATACTCTTTCTTTTTCCTCATGTGTCAGAAATAAAGGATCTTTTGGAAGATATTGAGTCTCTAAAAGGTGGTAGAGCTATTGCTTAGAAGGATCCACGGACTGAGAATGCCAGGTGTGAACTTAACCCTCATTCCTTTTCCTGCTGACCTATATTAGATAGGCTATGAATAAGGAAAAACCCCAAAATCTTTAGTTAAGCTAATCAAACTGAAAGCTTGTTATAGTTGCTAGTATTACCTTATATACACTTACATTTCCTTCCTGAAAGGAAGCTCTTTTATGTTAAGCTTTAAATTTAAATATCAGATTCACGTAGGTAAACATGTTTTATCCCATAGGTCTACCTTTAATTTTTATACATATAAACAGAATAAAAATTATATTTAAAACAGCTTATACTTTCAATAGAGATGTAATATTCTTAAGTGTTAGCAGTTACTAAAAAGAAAACAAATAACTCTTACAGAGCAATAGAAAAGAAAATTTGCCCTTCAATTTCGTAGATTCCATAAAATATTTATATTAGCTAAGGCATACTTCTTTTTTCATGTTGGTAGTATTTTAGAAGCAATGTTGTCATTTGGACTAATTAAAGCACAGAAAAGGATGTGTGTGACCTGTAACACTCCATTGTTCTTGCAGACAAAAAAATATAATGTCTCCCTCCCATTGGAGAGTAAGGAAGAACAAAACTAATTTGTTGGACTAAAAATTAATTAGACACATCAGATTCGATTGTACCTATTACTGTGAAAGTTTGCAGCTGTTCCACATATTATTACCAACTATGAAACATACTCATGAAAAAGCCAAATAATTAAGAGAAATAATAGCAATATCATAAGGTAAGATTACTGAAACGTTTAAGTCATATATATTTGTTATATGACATACAGTTTGATAGTTGTATATGAACATACTTAGCTCATTTTTGTATCTATAGGCCTAATGATATAGAATTGTGGACACGTTCATGTAAAAATAACTTTTCTATAGAAGACTGAAGAGAACACTAATTTTAAGCAAGTGTGCATTATATTTTTACAACATTTTAATTAATGGTCCCTTCATGTCACTATTTGAAATGAAGACTAAACTGAGAGGGAACAAATGAAATTGTACAGGGTCTGGCATAGAACAAATCTAAAATTATGACACATAAATTACATCAAATGCCAATACATGATTTAGTTAGAGCAAAAGGAAATGAGGTAGTGTTTAAGTCACTTTAAATACTTTTCCTAGTACTGAATAGACAATAGGGAAAGCATGAATTGAAATAGAAAAGATTAGCCACCACTAAATCACTACTCCACTAAGGAATAACAATTGTGTAGACAGTGTTATCAGGTAAGATATGAAGTTAGATATGGAGGGATAATTAAAGAAACAATTAGGAGGCTTCTCAGTACAACAGGAGATATTAAAAAGAAATCTTATGAGGACAAATAGCTTTATTTGGGTTGAACTGTGTTTATGTGTATGGGTGCAGGCATGTGCTCGTTAAAAGTATAACATTTATTTAAGTATTTATGTATTTATGTATTTATTTATTTATTTAATTTTTAGTGGTGGGGATTGTACTCAGGACCTTGTGTTGGCCAGGAAGGCACGGCTTCACTGAGCTACATTCCCTCCCCATTTCACTTCTGTTTTATATGATTACCTCTTGTGCACAGCATATTCTAATTTTCTGAAAAGGATATTGGAAAATCATTTAGTAGATTATTTTATTTTACTGAAACCCTTGAATGCCACTTATATGATACTCAAAGATATAAATTAAAAGTTATTCATTATTCATTTGAAAACCTAGTCCTTTTAAAATGACAGACAAGTTAAGTATAACTTTTCATTTGATTTAAAGTAATCTAAATGAACTTTATTATTAAGCTACCATTCACTTTCATAGTATATAACTATGTTCTGTCATGACTTCAGCTAGGTTATATGATACGCTTGCAATTTTTTACTTGCCTTCTAGAGCTATAACTCCACAAAATATGGTGAAACATTAATTGTCACTAGGAACAAATGAACAAAGCAAACTTTCCCTGATTAACGATACATTTGTTAGAGAGGATATCAGAAAAATAACATAGGAAAATATAGTTATTTGAAAATCTTCCATATCTTTAAATTACAATGATTATATTCCCTCCACCCATTTTATATATATATATATAAAACAATAAAAAACAAAGTGTACTTACATAGATCATCCCACAAAAACTGACTTACTTTAAGCATGTTTTATATAGTTATTTTAGTGAAAAGTTAATTTATTATTTCTAAATACTGTAAGATATATATATATATATATGTATATATATCAGTTAAAACCTTTTGAGTGTACCTACATTTCTTTCTTATTCCAATTTATTTTAGAAAATCTCAGAAGGGCAAGATTGTAGGTTTCCCTCAGGTTAAGGAATTAATTCAGTCTGATCAACTAATTAAGAAAGAAAAGGCAATTTAAAGAAAAGGTAAGACTTTAACTTTTTATCTTCAATGTTTTTAACACAAAAAAACAAAAAAAATGTGGGGGATCTAAAAGATTTTATCATTGTGACTTGATGTAAATCTAACTGTAACAAATCCTTTGTGATAAAATTAATTACTAAGTAATTGGCAATATATTCTCTATGCATCATTTCAGAAAACAAACAGGAAAACAAGAATGGCTTGTATGAATTCTGGACAAATAATTTAAAAATATTTTATCTCTGGGAAGAATATTTCTTTAGTTAGTTAGTTAGTTAGTTTGTTTGTTTGTTTTTAATTTAAGGCACTACCAAGCAAGTAAGCACAGGAAAAATACAAAGGGAATTTCCTCTTGAAAGAAGAGATCTGCTAGAGGAAATCTGCAGGTCTGAGTCCTTCAGAGAGATCTTTAATCCATGAGTGAAGGGAAGCTGCCAAACCTGGAAAGCCTCAGTCTTGTTGATATACTATATCAGGGGATAGAGTGCGGGCCTGCAAGAGTGACTGAGAATTGAAGGAAAACCTACGTACAACACAGGGCTGGTGAAGAGCTACGTTACCAAATTTGCAAATAGTCATAGCTTAGATGCTAGGGTAATCCCTGAACTTGCATTCAGGAAGAAGATTGCAAGAATCAGGTGAAAAGCAAAGTTAGAATGCTAAAGGATTAAACATGTTTCAGCTAATATCCACAGCAAAGAACCCAGCGTTTGAAGTTTGTAGTATTTCATCTAGTGAGAGGAGTCAGATAAACATACTAGTTTTTATGAAAACTTCAGGAGAACTACACATTTGAAGTTCATGTTAAAATCAAGACTTTCCCTCCGAATAAGGGGAAAACATAGATATAATGTAAAAACCAAGACATGATAAGTTCAAGGTAATCAGTCAGTAATGCAACTGTCTATTAGTACTGAAATCAATATTATTGGGCAGATCAAACAATTTTATAGTATGTCATTAGCAATGCCCAGTACACAATAAAACATCACTAGACATGCACACATAAACAAACAACAAACTAGAAAATATGACCCAAGGTCAACAGAAAAAATGATAAATAGAAATAGACCATAATATAAGGCATTAAATTAGAAGAAAATGATTGTAAAGCACTGTCACAATATAATTATAGACTTCATACACAGTTGTAATGAATGAAACTATTGAAAATACCACTGAGAAATGAAAATATAAAGGAAAACAAGTGGAAATTATAGAACAGAAAAATACAATAATTAAATGAACAACTACTTGGGTAGTTCTATTTCTGGCTATGAAGAAATAACAGGCATAAGATGTATTATACTCCTATCACAAAGAATTAATACCCAAGGCAAAATATGTAAGGAAAATAAAGGCGAAATTGTGATCCTTGAGAGAAAGGAATCAAACATGGGAACTTTGCTATTTTCATAGCCTTATACTTCGAGAATATTATCAAAATGGGATGTAGTGAAGGCAACTTAAATATGACTGAAGAACACCTATGAATTAAAGAGAATGATGCACTCAGGAAGGGTGAAGGATTCAATATCAGATAAATGCAATGAAATATTTTTTATTATTTTAAGTTTATTTGAAAGATAATTGACTCTTCAAAGCAAATTCTATCTTGGCATATGTAGAAGTAAAAGGTATAACTACCAAAACAGAAAGAGAGGAAAGACATGGAATTTTTGCTCTAACATCCCTTCACACAAATTCTAGAGTAATCATTATGAAAAAAGGAGATGTACCTAGTAATCATCAGTGAAGGTAAAATGTAAAACTCAAAGTTACTTAGTGCATATTCTCGCAAAAAGGAAGACATTAAGAAAATAGAACTAAAATGAAAAAGTAAATAAGAACATGGTGATTCTAAGCCCAAACACACCAGTAATAACATTAATGATAACAATCTAAATGCTGCAATTAAAAGGCAATATTGTCAAATTGCATAATAATCAAGACCAGAAAATATGCAACTTAAATAATTGAAAGGCATATTATATATAGAGAAACAGTGGTTAACACAAAAGTTGGATTAAAAATATACCATGTGTATATTTATAAGATGGTAAGTCTATATTAATACTGGCATCAATTTCAGGACAAGGAATCTTACAGTAAAATGAATTCTTATAATGATGAAGGGTAAGTTCATTAAGAAGATGTAATATTCTTAAACTGTATTCATTTAAAACAAGTTAGTAAAACAAATATAGCAAATGTTAGAGATGGGAAGTAGAAATATACAAATCCATAATTGTAATAGGTCTCCAGATTCATTTCTAGTATTTCAAAGAAAAAACAACAGAAATTCAATAGGGACCTGAATAATATTACCAACTAATTTTACTTGACATTTATGAAACAAAAGGATATATACAATTTACAAGTACACAAAAACCACTCACTAAGACCAAATATTGAGCCATAAAATGACTCTGTATTTAAATGACAAAATTCACACAAAGCACATTTTATCTCTTCACTCGTATTACATTAGAAATCAGTAAAAAGGATATCTGAAAAATCTCCAAACATTTGGATATTAACCAATACATTTTTAAAAACCTCTATCAAAGATTTTGAAAATAGCAAAAAATACAAAACCACAAAAGTAACAGAAATTCTTAAAGAAGGTACTCCAAACTAAGTGACAAAAAAACATAAAAATTTTAGGATTCAGCTGAAGAAATTCTGGTGGCGAAACCACTGAGCTAAATCCCCGGACAAGAAATTCTTTAAGACAAGTTAACAACTTTAAAATATGCATGTAAGAAATAAAGAAAGGCCCCAAATCACTGATTTAAATTTGATATTAAGTAACAAATAAAAGTAAATAGAAGAAGCAATAAAAATCAAATAGTTAAAATAAAACAAAGATGGTATCATATACATTAAAAGGATTTTAAAAATTGATGTCATTATAAGACAGAATAAAATAGGAGGGTAGAAGGGGAGAGAGAGAGAGAAAGAGAGAGAGCGAGAGAGAGCACAACAAGGAGGAGAGCCAGAAAAAGAGGGAGGAGAAGAGTGCTTAAATTCCCAGTATTTACAATTAAAACAGATGACATTATTATACATTCTGCAGGAATTATAATGATCATAAGGGAATACTATAAACAGCCACATGCTAATAAAGTAAATAATGTAGGTCAACTAGACAAATTTATCAGTGAACAACATATAAAAATCCACTTACCATAACCAATAGAAGAAATTTTAAAATTCTAAACAGATCCATATTCATTAAAAATACACATATTCAAAAGTTCTAGGCATAGATATCAGTACTTATTTCTAGGAAATAAAAAAATTCTTCCTAAATATTCTTAAACTATATAAAGAGAAGGACTATTCAGCTTGACCTTATAAAGCCATCCACTCTGAACCTAAAATCTGACAAAGACACTAGAAGGAAAAACAAAAGTAAACAAACAAACCAAAACACTACCAACCAATGTCCTTTATGAGCATAAATGTAAAATTCTTTACCAAATGTTAGTAAATCAGGTAGATCAACATCTGTAAAAAAGATAATAAATCATGTTCAAGTAGGATTTATCCTAGGAATCCAAAGTTGATTTACTTTTGTAAACCATTCAATACAATTCACTGTGTCAACTTAAAAAAAAAGAGAAAGAACACAATGATCTGAATTTGCTCAGAAAAATAATTTTGCAACTATAAAATGAGTAAGAGAAGTTGTAAATTCACAAGATATAAAATATTAAACTTATGTAATAAAAAACAGTTGGAAAGGCAAATTGAAAAGTTCATTTATCACAGTACAAAAAACACCAAATATTTGGGAAATATTTAAGAAAACATGCATAAGTTCAAACACTGAAAACTTCAAAATACTACTGTAAAATAGTAAATAAGATTTCTATAATGAAAAGGTATATCATGTTGCTAGATAGAAAGGCTCTCTATTAAAATGTTTACCCAATTTAATAGGTAGATCCATTGCATTTTCAATTACATTTTCACTATATTTTCATAGAAATTGACAAACTGATTTTAAAAGCACTATATATGGAAAGGCAGAAGGTCTGTATTAGTCAAAACAATTTTGCAGAAGAAAATGATGGAGTATTCACATTACCTGATTTCAAGAATTATCATAAGCTACAATAATCAAGACCATGTGGTTTGGCTTATAAATAAATATAAACATAGGGAATTCAGAAATGGATCTATTTATATATGGTTAACCAAAGGAAAAGTGTTTCAATAAATTGTGACTTTATAACTCAATATACATATGGAAAAGCACAAGCCTCAATGCTTGAACCATATGTAGTTATTTTAAAATAAATTATACACTTAATTATAAAAGCTAAAATTATAAAGCTTCTAGAAGAAAATATAGGAACATGTCCTCACTATCTACTGGCAGACAATAAAGCAATAAGTATGAAAAAAAATAATAAATCATGCTGATCATCAAAAGACACTAATAAGAAAATGCATAAGGAAACCATATACTAGGAGTAAATAGTATCTATCAAAGAATTTGTATACAGAATGTATATGCAACTCAATATTAAAAAGGCAAAGATGTGAGCAGTTTACAAAAGAAAATTCATGAGTAGCCAATAAGCACATGTGAAGTTGTGCAACATCATTAACTTAAATTCACAAGGAATTACTTACTTTTTAGATCTACTAGAATTGCTAAAATCACAAAGACTAGCTATGGAAAAAGTTTTTTATAATGTAGAGAAACTGGAAGTCCTTTTGCTTTCTGTTGCAGGTATAAAATTTTACAACAATTTGAAAATTGTTCAGCAGTTTTTTAATAAAGTTAAACTATACTACCCTCTTACCCAGAAATTCTACTCTAATGTATTTCCCTCAATGAAGACATCTCTTCAAAAATACTTCCACAGGAATGTTCACTCTAACTAGAATAGCAAATAAACCATGGCATATTCATAGAATTGAATACCACTCAGCAATAAAACATATGAACTGCATAATACATTCATGGGTGAATCTCAAAAAAATTAAACTTACTGAAAGAAACCAGACACAAAATATCATATTCTATACAATTCCACTTTATACATTTCAAGAACAGACAAACATAATCTACGGTAATAGGGAACAATTTTATGCAATGATGGTAGATTTAATATAAATTTCTTCTTTGGGATACTGTACTTGAAATACAAAGCATTTTTTTGCTTGTTGCTAGTTGATTTTTGACATTTTTCAGAATAAGAGGAAGTATATAGATTTAGATTTAATGTATTCTCTTTAGTTCATTTTCTATTTTTGAATGATGCCAAAATTACTAATAGAAGTATAGATTAAAAACACTTTTTAAACTAACTTTCAGCATTTAAACTCAGTGAATGCAGTTGTAAGATTCAGGGGACTTTTAAGAACACAAGCAATTGTACCAATCATTTTTATAAGAAATCCTAGTCAATTAACTTGTTTGTGATGTGTGCTCCCCTATCACTCCATATCCATGGTTAACATGTAGATTTTTAAAAAATCTACCCTGGTATCAATTTACTGATACCAAAGTACTGATCATATAGATTGATACTCACCAATTATTATTGGCTGTGGGTCACTTTTTACTCCAACCCCTGCACTGGTACTAGCTGCAACCTCTACCCGGTATTGAATCCCTGGGAATAATCCACCAATTATTACAGATCGAATGGCTGCATCCACAGTTTTGTTGATATGGAATCGAGTTTCATTTCCCAGACACCAGATCTACAGAAATGGAAAATGAAAACAAATAAATATAAAATATCCTTTCTGGGGATTAGACTCAATTGATTAAATATATTTAGTATCCAATTTATCTTCTGGGCTTAGGGTAGTGTTTGTAAATGGCATTTGCTAAAGCCTAAAACTCATATATGTGTGTGTTAAATAAAGAACACTAAGAGAAGGTAAAATTATGTCATGTCCACTTATATCTATCAGCACTGAATACAATGAACAACTTAAAATGCACAATGATTCCTTAAGAAACTATGAAAATGGCCTCTGGTTGCAAATAGCTTTTTGGTTTGGATTAAAACATATACATTTCTCTGCTTTATTTATCCAAATTTATTGTGGATGTGATCTATTGTAAGTATGATAATTATGAATTATAATATCTAAGTATGTGCAGATCTGAGTAATATATATATATATCATTTAAGAAAATATAAACTTATAAAGGAGGAGTTAACAAGATTCATTGACCTAAGTTATAGGTATTGACTAAGTTAAAATTAAACCCAATAATTTTATTTACACTAGTAAATCTTAATATTGATCAAAACATATCTACACACAAGGAAACAGGTACACAGGAGAACAAAGTGAAGGAAAGTTTTTAGGCACTGGTGTTAAAGCAGCTAGGGTCTCATTCTAAGTAAAAATCAAATCTTAGGGCATATTTTCTTCAGGGATATGGAAATCTATTTCCGGTAAAATGAGTATAAAAATAATTCCACTGTGTACATTTGTATTCATATTATATCATTTATTATCTACAGGGAGACATATGTGTAGGAACATATAAAGTTTTCTTCCAAAGCAGATAATTTCCTGAAACTCTTCCAGCAAAGTAATTTCTGATAATCACATTTCTTTTATTTACAGTCGATATCTTTGTTCTGAATGCGGAAATATTTAATGCTCACCTAAACATACACTTTGCTTACAAAGTGTTTGTTTGCTTACTTTGACAGGCTTATGATGAGTGAGAAATTTTATAATTTATAAATTTTAATCATGTAAGAAAATAATATCAACATTTACTTAAATGGAAGTTTAGGATATTTAGTCTGAGGTGGTAAAATGTAGATTCCTAACCTCATTAAAATATGCCACATAAGTGTTCAAACAATGTTGTAACATTTGTAAAACTTTCTGATCTATATAACTATGCTATCATAAAGGCATTTATTCTTATACTTCTTAACCGTGTGACAATTAAGATTAATTTAATCATCAACTTGATTGGTTTGGAAACCAACTAGATGATTAGTAAAACACACTTCTGAGTCTGAGTGGGTTGTTAAGGCACCACCTTGGGTACTCTTTATGTTTCCAGGCTCCTTTCTCTTTAGTGTGGTTTCCTTGCTCTGACTTCTCGCTGCCATGAACTAAGCAGGTTAGTTCCACCATACAGTGCCATCATGATATTCCTGCGTTGGGGCCAGCCAACCATGGACTGAATCCCTTTAAATTGTAAGCCAGATTAAACCCCTCCTCCTTTAAGTTACAAGTGTCAGGTATTTTTTCCAGCATTAAGTAAGCTGACTAATATACCATGTCTATTTATGATGTGATGGAATAATTTCAAAATAAACATTTATACACTGAGTCCATCCATCTGCTTCAGCAATTTGACTTATAAATTAATAAAATCTATTTAAAATGTACTTTTTCAGAAATAAAGTTCAACCTTCAAATTTAAGTGAAATTATTCAACTTAATTTCGCATACCAATTATCAGATACCTGTGGATTTCTAAGGTAAGGTGGGGCATCTACTTCTCTGTTGTGTTAGATCTATCTAGTAAGTTATTTTCAGAATTCTACAAATATTTCTTAAAAGCAAAAATCACAGTTTTTATATTATTCAAAGTTTAGTGGAAGGATTAATCTAACCACATCACAGTTAAGCAAAATCTTACTTTGAAAAGTAAGATATATCCTGTGTCTTATACATTATTGATGGTGATGAAATGATAGATGTATGCTGTTTCTAAACAACAACAAATTCACCAGTTGAAAATGAGACAATAATGTTTTTGTTAAAATTTTTTCAAATATTGCTGTTTCAATGTATACCTTTTCCCCTAAGGGAAATAATTTTACAAAGTCCCAATAAATAGATAAAAGCAGCATAAAGATTGGGAGTTTCCACTAGTACCTCTTATTTCTACAACACTCTTGCCTCTCTAAAACTGAAAGTTTTGTTTGTTTTTGTGACAACCCACTTTAAAAATGGCTGCTCTAAAGTCTCTTACCAGAATTCTAATAATAAAGATAAAGTCAGTTTCTCAATGAGAGATTCACAACCTATCTACCTCAATTCTCACCTCTCTAAATCCTTGAGGTTTCTGACACATGCTCTACAGAAAAATCATTTAACATTATGGTTTAATTGTCCAACTGAGTTTTGTGTCTACCTCCCTGTACATTTATTTCCTTGCTTGTTATACAAACATAGAGTCACTTTACATTTAAACTAATTAAGAGAATCTTTAGAGAGAAGCTGTGGTTATATCCGGGCAACTTTGTCTGTGAGCCTTCCTTCTTCTTCATCAGGTCCTACCTTATATTCTTGGATAATTCCATTCTGGTGGTCTGGTGGAGGAGGATCCCAGGAAACACTAATACTTGTGCTATTGTGGCTTCCGACTGTTAGCACAGTAACAGATTGTGGTGGAGCACTTGGGGCTGCAGAGGAAATAATTAGAATAAACATAAACAGTAAGGCTCCCTGTGCATTATGCTGCTTACAGAATATGAATATAAATACAAGATGTATGAGGTTCTGGCTTCTAGAAGTTCTGACTAGTGGCGTCTGTTAGATGATGGTGTTAAACAGTGACAGTTTTTGGAAAGATAGCCTTTAAATTCAAAGCATATTGAAAACTAAATGTAACATGTGTGGTAATATACATTCAGTAATAAATTTAATAGGTAACATTCTAATGAGTATTTTTAATATGGCCAGTACAGAGCTAAGTGTCAGTTTTAATTCTCATAATATCCTCTGGAGATAAAAACAAGTCTTATCTCAGTTTTACAGATGAGAAAACAGGCTACAGCAAAAAACTTATCTAAATATAATACCAAGTCAGATTTGAACCCATGTATGTCTGATTCTTGAATCTTAATTATTTATAAACACTAATGGGCTATTTCTAAAAAACAAAACAATAATAACAACAAAACACTGTTTCCAACCAAAAATATTCTGACAGAATATATGCCCCAATTTTATCAGGTGCTATTTCTGAATGGTGGCATTATTGATGATCTATTTTTGTATTGTTTTGTGTTTACTAAATGAAAACAGAAACACAGCTATAAATTTGCCAACAAAGAAAAACAATCCTTTTCATATAGGAAAATAATTGATTGTTATAAACTGACCCATAATTTAAGATTTAAAAATTATTTTAGATGGATGGGCAAGAGAGTCTGATGATAAAAATGAAAACAGGTTCATGTTGGGTCAAATGTGAAATGGGCAGATTTTGATCTCCCACAGTAATTTCCTGCTTTTATAGTTTCTCCTATAACTAATTACAGCCATACCAAGACAAGATGAGTGAGAAGCAATTCCTGATTTTAGACTGCAGCATCTTCCATCCAGCCCTCTAACAGCTAAGAAATACTAATGCTTGAAAAAATCATCTATTTTCAATCAGCCTCTGAATTTAAATCAGTGAGAGTAAAATCAGAATACTGTATAAAATTCTTGTGAGTTAAAGCACTGAAACAATTTTGTGTCATTAAAATATTTTTATGTAAAACCATCAATGCTTTCAAGGTCTGCATAGTTTAGTCCCTTGAAAATATTCCAGATATTCTACAGTATACTTTAATGGCCTTTTATAAGGTCTCCCATGTTCATAAGCTTGCCATGATATATTTTGTTAAGATATGATCATATTTGCCTTGCAATACAGAATCTACCCAGATACAGGCTGATACGTTTTATTCTTTACTATTCTTCTATGTGACAATATTGCTCCAAAATATGGCATGATGACATAAATCTGACTACTTGTCTACCTGCCTTGTAGTTATGAAGTAGACGGCACTAAAAAATAACACTTTTGAAACTGGCTTTTCATTCTCATTGCTGAGGGCTTGCGAGAGCACAGTGGCTGCTTCTTGACAGGTCAATTATTTCAGCACTCAGCTTCTTCCTACACATGTGAAAGAACCCAAATCACTGCTCCTCGTTTCCAGACATAGCCCAGCTGAGTTCCATTTGTTAACTTTGCAAGGCCACAGAAACCAGAGATGAATGTATACTGAATGGTGACAAATGTCGAATCCAGAGGAAAAGTCTGACTGCAGTGAAATTGATTTTTGGAAAAAGGCTTCAAATGTACCTTCTGTATTAAAGTTATCCTTCCACTCACTAGCAGTACCAATTTGCAACATAGGGTAAAATTTAATTGTGGATAAAAATATTATTAATACTTTTTTACTAATTTTTTCTGTACTTTACATATCCTCATGTAATCTAATGACACAGTCAAAAATATGCACTCCTATCCCTGTCATTAGAACATACTATAAAGCAATGTGAAGACAATGTTTTTTTGTGTGTCATATTTAATGAAATGTAAAATTTAAAACTTGGTTAAATGTGAATATCTACATGTTAGCATGTGTAAACTATATGCATTTTCTTAACAATGATCTTAAATAATTTTGTGCAAAATATATGCCTGTCCATCCTTTGGCCTATGGGTAGGACACACCTAAGAAAAGGCTTTGTATACAAAGTATACACACAAAATTAGTACAAAGTGGAATGAGGGATGGTTTTCTTTGTTATCTCACCTTTTTGTGTGTTACTGAGAATTGAACACAAGACCTTCACAATGAGCTACATAGAAAACTCTTTTTTATTTATTTTTAAATTTTGAGACAGGGTCTCACTAAGGCACTAAGTTGTGATCCTCCTGCTTCAGCTTCCCAGAGTGCTGGGATTACAGGTGTGCATCCCCACAACCAGCACCATCTCACTTTTATACTTTGGTGATATTATAAGGCTCTCATTCAGTAAAGAAGACACTAGAAAAATTCCCTGCTTGAAAACAATATTAATCTTAGTCCATCAGAGACTGACTTTAAAAAGTTCCAAACAAGAGGGAGAGTGAAGAAACTCTACAATAAGAGAACTATGTGCCTGGGCCAGAAAGGCAATGTCTGTGTGAAAAAAAGGTTGAAAAAGAAAATGTCACACCTTACTATAACAAGAAAAGAACCATCCTGTGAATGACTCACATTCTTGAGTTTTCTACAGCCTGTCCGTTACTGAAGCCAAATGAGCTAAATCTACATAAAAACACAGGAATATATTATAATCAAACACAAGCTTACTTAAACACAAGATTTGGGGCAAATATGTAAAAAATTCAAACTCAGAGTCATTTTCTTCGCCTTTTTTAGTCATTTTCGGGGGGGGGGTGTGAATCAGATTCTATAGAATACTCAAAATATAAGGGCAAAATGACACTTCCTGCGTTCACTTTTAAATGCTCTCCTTCTAGTCTTACAAGGAAGATGACAAGCTAGAACTATAACAGAAGCTGGTTTAATCATGATGTGAGTTTGGTTCACAACAGAATTCTGGATACTGACCTTCTTCAGTAGTACGGACTGTTTTCGATTCACTATCCATTCCTTGGAACTCATTAAAATAGGGTCGAACTTTAATTTCGTAAGTCACCCCCTTTTTCAGATTGGCTAAAACAGCACTTCGCTCGGTTGGGACTTTGGCGTCCAAATTCTGCCATGAGGATGTAGCTTGCAG
This sequence comes from Heterocephalus glaber, assembly GCF_053883595.1. Lineage (NCBI taxonomy): Eukaryota > Metazoa > Chordata > Mammalia > Rodentia > Bathyergidae > Heterocephalus > Heterocephalus glaber. Next base: position 30,188,103 of record NW_028258138.1, on the reverse strand, counting down.
TCCCGAAGTCTGACGATACATTACTCTGTAGCCTTGAATAAACTGGGGCTGGCGATCCACCTGGAGCAGAGCAAAGGGCATCTGAAACTACAGGGAAGTATGTCAGACACTGCCACAGGTCCATCTCCTCTTCCCTTGGCCCATTTCAGCCCTTGTGACTCTCCTGGGAGTGACCCTATGCTTTTTTATTCATCTCCCTGCTTCTAATAATCTCTACAATCCAAGAGTCACATTGCTCCTATGTTGATTCTAAAGTAAAGAATGAAACAACTCTCTCCACCATTTTAAGTGCCTCACAATATCTGTGATATTTACAGAATTAATCCAGATTCCTTGGATTTGCACAGTGTCCTGTCAATGGCCAGACCTGTCAATTATTTTTAGCTTAATTTCTCATTTGCTTGGCCTTTTCTTACTGTGAACAAATCTCTCTTTTTTTGTAGTTTTACATGTAATGTGCCACTTACAGAGATTTCAACAATCATCGCTTATTCCTTCACTAACACTTTCACCCACTCAAAACATATTTTTTTGAGTTCCTATTATCAGAGACCTAGAAATCTGCTGAGCTCTGAAGATAAAACAGAGGGTAATGAGAGAGTCAGTTTCTGTCCTTGTGGTGCTTAGTGTCCCAGGAAAAAGTTGCCATCATCTTATAATCACTCAAACCATGGTCAAGTCGCAATCATAAAAAATAAGCAAATGCCAACTTTATGAATGAGATGCACCAGAAATCATGAAATTTATAATGGAGAAAAAGATGACCGAATCAGGATGGGGAGATGATTTCCCAGAAGACAGCATGAACTCTGCCATCTGCAGACAGAGCCTGATTTACCAGAGAAAGGAGCGTGGGCATAGAGTGTAAAAACTCCCTGTGGCTCAAAGAAGCATGAGAGATGAGAGAGAGCGAGAGAGAGAAAGAGAGAGAGAGAGAGAGAGAGTCAGATTAACAGTAGGAATTTAGAATATCTGTTTCAAATGCATGTGAAAGTTTATACTCATCACCAAATATTAAATTAAAATAATTTTTTTATGCTTTCAAGAGTTCAGGCTAGCTTTGAATTCACTATGCAGTTCAGGCTAGACTTGAACTCCTGAAAATCCTCCTGCCTCAGCCTCCTGATTGCTGGAATTACAAGTGGTTACCCAGCAAGAGTTCTACTCTTGACATGTCAACATTCTTATCTCTTCATTTATTTGACAGCAGCTTAAGTCACATTGTGAGATTTTGAATTGAAATTCATATTGAACAGATCTTTTTACAAGTGTTTTGGTTAAACTTATGATAAGGACATGAAAATTAAATACATATAAAAATAAGATAAAAAAATGAAACAGGTTCTCTTTCTACATTTACTATATAATCCTATAGGAATTTTACAATTGTTTCAGTTTCAAGAAGAAAAAGATTTTTAGTTTTTTTAATTTATAGTTTTTAAATGCCTTTCCTTGTTCCTAGAAATGTTTGGCTTAAACATAAATTATCACTGCACTTTTTCTGATTAACATCCCATGTCAGAGTTTAATAGCAATGATCCAAGAAACTTTAAACTTGACATATTTCACTTTCAAATAAAATGTGAAGATTAATAAAATAAAAAAATTATCTAATTTTAAGAAAGTTCTGGGGGAAAAAGAAATAGGAAAGGTAATGATGCAGATATTTATTTCAGCTTTTAAAAACTTCTTCATCAACTGTCAGTATGCTGTAAATAAATGCTATTCATTGATAGATTCATTTCTAACATTTCTTTTCTAGTTGCAGCATTGTTTTATTAATTTTGTAAGGGCAGCAAATCGATGACTATCACATTAAAATATTTGTTTTACTAGGTTAGAATGTAGAACTTCAATCAAAATAAGGTGGAATGAAAGAAATTTTTTCTACATTTAGAATGTCCAAGGTAGAAAGCTTTATGAAGTTGATGGATATGAGTGTGTGTTTTTTCTATATGTACCTAATTCCGACCTTTCGAATGAGTGTCAACAAAGGGATTCCTTTCTCCATCTGACAGCTTTCTAACCAGAGATTTTCAGAAATTAGAATTTGTATGAAGATATATTAAGAAAAAACACTTTTGGGTCTAATACAGAAGCTCATAGTCTTTCAGTTCTCATCCATTCTGCAATGTTGGTACCAACTGACATAATTTTTTTAAAGCAGTTGTTTTAACATTATAAAATAAGACATCCAAGCAGCAAAAAGTAAAATTTATGAGAGCCAAAAGAAGATGCCTTTCATCAAAACTGTCAAAGTTCAAAAAAATTCTTGCAACATATGCTAAAACAACATTAAGCTTACATTTTATAAACTTCTCTGCATTTGCTTTAAGTGAATTTATATACTGAAAGAAAGACATAACTCACAATAATAGCTTGTTAATACTGAAAGAAGCAAGCTGTATTTTTAAGAAGAACATTAAACAGCTGTTTCCAGATGAAGGGAGTCTGTAAATCAGGGTAAATTGGTTTTATCCATGTTTGGTTTTCATTAATTAAGTGTTTTAGGGACTTTATGAAGCTAATGTTTACTGCACAACATTGCCTTGTTCACTCCAATGAGCACCGCCTTCAACTAGTATATCTTAACGGCCTACTTAATAAGGAAATAGTTAGACTTAATTTTGTGCACTCTGGCATTTGGGGGAAGAGGAAATTTGTTGTCACACATGGAAGCAAAAATGAAAATGCCGAACAGTACATTAAAAGTACGCAGACGTTTTTTGGATATATGTTTTATACCACTAACTGTGGGAGGTCATTTTCACTGGCAACAACTTTCCAGTCAAACCATGTGCTTCTTACTAGTTTCATTAATAATTTGATTATAAGGAAAATGTTCTTTGGAGTTGATTACAATTAGAGTCTGGCCATAAATTCATGGGTTTATACAACTTTTTAAAATTAACATTTTTTGATACATGAATGGAAAAGAATTTTCCAAAGGAAAACGTGTAATAATAAAGAAAACTTCATACTTCTAGTCATAAGGGTTCCATTTAAATTGCAGCTTAGTCTCTTGAACTTTCTGAGCCTCAGGATACTTAATTTTTTTCAGATAATGTCTACATCTCAAGGGTACAGAAATAATCAAATGATTAATTTAGGTGAAAGCACTTTGAAAATTGTAGAAATATGCAGTGATAAAACTTCTCTTTGTTAAAGAAGGGACATACAAAAAAAGGACAGGACCCATATGTGAGCTTCAAATTAGCATTTTTACCAAAAATTTTAAGTGGAATGCTCAATAGCTGTCTTTTCAATTTATAAAATAGGACAAAAACCAAGAAACTTCATCTAAACAGAAAATTCTTAGTGAATTTTCTTCGGTGGGTTTAGCTGCTAAGTTATTTAAAAAGCATCTTTTCAATCCCAGTGACATTAAGAATCTATGATTCTTTGTGCCTTTGAACAAAAAATAAAAACAAGTAAAAATATCCACAAAATCATTTTTCACAGTGACTTACTGCTGTTTTCTTTTGTGGGACAACTGTTTTTTATCATTTTCGTCTAGCCTTTATAGTAGCATTCACGTTTTCAAAGGAAGCCACTGCTAATATTATTGCTTTACTTTTAGCCTTGGAGGGGTGGCTGATTTTCCAGTTTGAATGTCACGTGCTTTTGGTATTTGAATCCTGCAGACCTTTGGTGAACCACCTATGCTGAACTCAAACCCAGACATTTGGGCTGGAGCATACATTCCTTCTCTCAAACCCCAACAGATCTGGAATTTACATACTAGTAATTTCATAATTTAAACAACATATAAATTTAGCAAATTGAAAACATTATATGAAAATGAAATACAATTTCTTTGGCAACTGGCCCCATACCCAACATGACTTGATTACTTTAAGCCTAACCTTTCCCTGATAATCTTGTCTCATGTAATTAAGAAGGGATAAGGAACAACACCCTGTGATAGCAATTGAATCCCTTCTGCTTTTGAAATAAAAATGAAAGCATATAAAACAGCTGATATGATCATTTCCTTAGACAATTACTTAAAGAGTATTTCATACTGGACACTCTGCTCTGGAAAAACACACATCCTCTCTAGATTCACAGAAGTCACTGCCTCCGAGGGAGATAGATATGCACACTAGTAGTGACAAGTTATCTATGGACTCAGAAAGAAATATGTATGGCATGCTCTCTCCCTTTTTCCTGGAAAAATAGTCAACTGTCTTGCCATTGTGATCTAACCTGACATACTCTTGTAAACTTAGTGAAACTTAAAGTGATTAACATCATAAACATAATTACTGGGATTCTTACCCAAATATTTCCCTCATTTAGAAGCAGCTTAAAAACTTTCAATAGCAAAGAAGATGTTTTCAATTTAGAATGAGAAAGAAAAATTTGCTATGAAAAACACAATTATTTCCGTGTTTTGGGTAGTTTTTTTTTTCTTTTTTTAATCTAGTAGAAGGTACTGAGAAAAAGAAGCACGGCAGATACAATTCTTACTATGGCACTGGAATAATGATAAGAGAATTATTCTCTTCATAGGAACCAAAGGATAGAAATCATATGTAAAATATAGATTAAGGCTATGAAAAATTTTATTAAAAATGACATTAGAAACATTGTATTCTCAAATCATCATCAGAATCTTAGTCTTATTTTTAGTAAATGACTACCCAAACAAACAAGACAAACATAATTATATATACTTTCCATATAAACATTATAATTAAAGTGAAAGTTCTTCCACTTATGCCTTTCCAAAAATCCACTACTTCTATGTATTCTTCTACATACACAGAAGGCTTCAAGCAGTTGTAAATTTGTATCATACTAATATATTTCCTTACTCATTTTAAGGAATTATAATGAAGAGAGCTGATCATAAATGAGAAGTTGGTGCTATTTGTATTACCCAAAGAAAAACATTAACTGGCTCCTGTCACAATACAAGCACACATAGGTGTCACCGCACGTGCACACACACATGCACAAATATCAGTATTCTCTGCTATAAATAATATTGTTACTTCCATGCTATTCATTGTTTTCCTATAGTAGTTGTCATCTGATAAAAACATTTTGCCATTGTATTCTGACACAATAATACATAATATGAACTTTCTTAATGTCCACTAACTTTTGACTATGTATATCAAATTATTAAAATTGTGTAACGGAGTTGGGTCTGTTCTAAGAGAGTTAAAAGAGTGTAAAGATGATTCATTTAAATTTAGAAGATAACTTCAACAAAATTAAAATCCTTTGTGTTTCAAATGAAACCATCAAAAAAACCCTATCAAACTGGAAATATTTGTAAATCATTTCTCTGACAGATGACATATCCAGAACATTAAGAATCCTCACAAGTCTATAATAAGATGACAAATAAATAACTTGAAAATGGACAAGTAATTTGAATAATAATTTCTGTGAAAAAGATACAAAATGCTTAATAAGCATATAAAAAGACAAACATCATTATTTATTAAACAGATGCAAGGCAAAATCACAATGATACACCACTGCACACTAGAATTGCTACAACCAAAACCAGAATAAGCATTTGATGAGACTGAAAGGACAATTGAGATGATTTAGAAGAAACTGTAAAGTTCAAATATTGCTGTTTGGATGACAAAATGATTCAATCACTTGAAAACATTTTGGCAGTTCATGAAAATATTAAATAAGGGTTACTATATTATTTGACTATCTTTAGTTGTATACAAAAGGAAACAGAAATGCATGTCCACAGAACAAATTGTGCACCAATTGTCAGCAGTCTACACAGTATCCAAAAATTGAAACAATGCCAAGATCCTTCAAGTGAAAAGGAAACAAAAGATATGACATATCCATAAAATGGAGTACTGTTTGTGACTGCTACACTGAGCAGAGAGTAATGAAATACCACAATGGAATATAGTACATTGTAGCAAACAAAGTAAAGCCCTGTGCCACAACATGAGTAAACCTCAAAAACATTATGTAGAGTGAAAACAGTCAGATACAAAGAATTATTATGTGACTCTATAGATATGAAAAGTCTTGCATAAATAAATTTATTGAGATACAGAGCAAATTAGTGAGTGTACTAAGCTAAAAAAGTGAGAAGAGAATGACTGCTAATGGACACAGGGTTTCATTTTGGGATGTTGAAATGGTCTAAAATTAGATTTTGGTATAATTTCAAATCGCTTGAGTATATTAAAAAGATTCCTTTGTGTTCTTTAACTGTGGTATGTTAACTATGTCTCAATAAAGCTATTAGAAAATTCAGAAGACGCAAAGGTCATTTTTATATCACAATTTATGTTACTCTATTATTCTATTCTTTTTATTAATTTTATTGATACATTTTAGGTATACAATATAATGACATTCATCATTGGAGATTTGTACCTTTACATAATTTATCTTGATTCTTATTTTTTCTCTATTCTCCTACCCTCTATCAACCTCTCCAGCCCTATTTACAATAATTTCTTTTTTCCTTTTCTCGTATTTATTCCATTCCCCTCTTTCCTTTCCCCTACACTCCCCCTTCTCCTTCCCCTTTGCAACTTTACTTCCTATTTCACATTATCTATTATACTTTTTGATCCTTATTTACTCTTTCAGTTACTCAGAACTCATGGCCTTGCACTTGCAAGGCAGGCATGGTGCCACAGAGCTACATTCTGGCCCCTTTATTTATTCTTTTATCTATGGAATATTATCCTTTACTGTCCTCAAATACACCTTGATATTTAATAGTGCGGGGTTTAATTGCTAGTTTTGGTTTGTCTATTTTCATTTTCCATTTCTGTTTTGTTTTTGTTAAAGGGATAGATAAACTTTGTCACCATATAAGAAACCCTAGCATAATCTTTGAAAACTTACCGTCCATGTGACCTGAATAGTCGTGGGAGTCAGTACAACTGGAGTGTGAAGACGAACGAGGACGTCTCCTAGTTCTTTCTGTACTTGTCTGTGGTCTACTCCTTGTGCTGGTGGGCTGATATCTACAGTCAGATGAGATAACCACATCTATTTTTTAAAAATTTATAATACAACCTCAATTTATTTTATGTAAATGAACAGTATGAATTTTGAACTGAAAACTAGGAAAAATATAAAACCTTTGTGTGTCAAAACTATGTAAGCACATACATGTATTGTATTATTACCCCTCATCCCCATTCAAATACAGATACGTTGTTGTTTACAAAATCATTAGCATGATCACTCAGAAAAAAAATATGTATGTGGTATGTGCTAGAAGATTTCTCTAGAAAGACTAGCTTAATTTTGATATTGGTGCATTGAATGATTTTCCAAGAAGTAAATGCAGACATACACTGCAGTTTCGGAATTTGCAGAGTCCCTTGTCCCATTTAACAGGTTGTGTTTTCCTGTTGCTTGACCTATTTCAGGCTGAAAGCATGGAAGGGAAAGGAACTGGAGCAAAAAAACTTGTAGCTGAAAAATTTAAAATACTCATAAAATGCTACAAAGCAATACACTATGGACAAAATGCAATACCTGAAAAGGGGTTATGCAGGTTTTTGGGGCGAGTAAGTTAAGGGGAGGAAAGGAAGAAAGAAAGACTGAAAGTATTTCCAAAGATTTATACTAAGTTGTACACTGTTGTGTCTCCTTAGTCACCAATCACCTAAATGTTACTGTTATGTGTCTTTATTCACCAATCACCTACATACTACTCTATTGCCTCATACAGTCTTACATATTCTGTGTCCACTAAGAAAATGATAGTACAGGCCTTCAAATTGATATCATATGCTGAATTTCACATATATTTATATTGATCTTTTTGTAAAATTAACTTGTAAATTTAACTTGTAAAATTAACTTGTAAAAATTGAATTTTTTCTCCAACTATTTTAAGGAAGTCCAATTTAAAATGATTTTTAAATCTCCTTTCCTCTATGTTCTTAGACCACAATGTACAATTCCTGCAGAAGTATTTTAAATGTATATCTTAGCTATTACATAAATTAGGTGCAGTAAGTTAAACTGGACATTAATAATTGGGAAACATACATCAGTGATCTTTCTTCCCGGCCTTCCCTTTTATTTTAGTTAATGTAAACAGCAATGTGAAGTCTTATTTGAATTGGGGGGAAAAGTCACTTCATGTGCATATTAACCTTTTTTGATCTATGTATGGTTTACTATGATGCTGATGTTATAAACATAGTTAGGAGTCTTAATGAAACGAAAGACTTCTAGATCCTGTGGTGCTTAGTAACTTTGAAAAATAAAAGCTCATGAAACAAAGTGTTCTTAGAAAGGAAATGTTTTGCAAGACACGAAGTTAAGTGTGATATCAAAAATGATCCTGACATTCAGACATGAAACGTGAGTTTTCCTATTAAATATCTGTTAAGAGAACATAAATCTTTTGCTCTGTATAGTCTCTCAACTGGAACAAGCCAGATCACAAACAACTTTTCATTAATCTTTTTTTGACCTTTTCCCCAAGAGTTATTTTATGAGTCAAGATGTAGTGACTGGCATAGTTATTGAAAGATCAGACAAGTCTGTCAGACTTAATCACACCAGAAGTCTTCCCCATTCTGTTATCTCCCTACCTAACACTATAGTGACATACAAAAACTATTTCTATCCACATAGGTGGACATTGACTAGGCAATATAATTCTGGACTTAAAATTGTACACATCTTTCATTTCACATTCAATTATTTAATTTACTCATTAAATTCAGATGCACTAAAAGCAATTGGATCTAGGTAAAATAAAATATAACTAGATTTAGGTCTTCAAATTCTTTGTTGTGTTTTTTCTTTCTCTGAGACAGGTTCTTTACCTACAGGCCCTTTATCATCATGGAAAATTAATCACATTACTGCTTAGAGAACAATAGCAAAGTGGCATTCCCTCCTCCCTCGACTGTCATCATGTCAGCAACGTTACAGTCACGTGGTGACTTTATTTTACTTGATTTCTTTAAGAGTCCCTTCTCTGTTATAATAGCTTGGTAGTTACCATCACTGAACTACATTGTAATTATAATAATGTTTTATGGCTGTATGGTGCTTTACATAGCATAAAATACAACTTGGAATTATATCTTGTTCAAAGCCCTTTACATAAAATAAGAAATAATTAACCCTTTCCCAAGAACACTGCAGGAAGTAGATAGGAACAAATAATAAAGGCATATTCCTATTATATTAATTCCCTTCACATGTTAGCAGTAAAGGAAACCACAATCTAGCATTCTACACTATACTTGAGACTCCAATGACTTCTCAGTTTGAAAGACACAGGTTACTAAAGATAACATGAGGGCAGTCTTCTATTTTGAAATTATATTTTAATATTCAGAAGGGATTTTTTTTAATCAAAAGAATTGAAAGCCTCAGGAAGGAAACTTGATTTACTGTTTTCTGAAATAAATTATTCCTTCCAATGTGATTGAATAAAACACACTGTATGGTGGTTGTTAAAGTTCAGCACCAGCATCACCTGGAGGGCATGTTTAGTGATGCTGGGTCAACCTCTGAGCTCTGAATCCTAACCTCAAAAATCTATGTTTCTACCAGGGTCAGGGGATGCCATTTTGCCCATTCAGGAACTACATTTTGAGAGCCACTATACCATAAAAATGGAATTTTTGCACAGTAGGGGAGTGATTTTATACCCCTATCTGGGCATCTATTCATTTCAATTTTTTTTTTGCTTTGATGTTGTATAATTTATATGAAGAAAGAGAAATATTTTCTTTCTCTTTTAAGTATAATAAAGTCCTGAATTAGTGGATTCACTTTTACTTTGTAAATGAATCCAGTTACTTGGTTTATGCCTTAACTCTATAGACTCTAAAAGCTCCATAAAAAGCACACATTTTAAGAAGGCAAACAGCAAATTTGCTTCTCCTGACTTGATGAAATCCAGTCAATCACTACAGAAAGCATCATATGGGGGAGAAAGGGAAGTAAAAAAAGATCAAGTTGTGATATATGTATATCCCACATTGAATATATTTATTATGTATGGCAAATATATACTAATAAACATTTTTAAAAAATAAAGAGCAACAAACATACATTATCTTTTAGTCATGCAATCTCCACATTCTAAAATGTTTATCTGATGCTTCCTTCTAAAAGCAGTCACGTTTGAAATTACCTTGAGTACGCACAGGATCTGACATAGGGCTTGGGTCACTGAGACCTTGGGAGTTGATTGCTCTGACCATGAACAAGTAGATGGTATTGGGCCGCAATCCTCTCACAGTATAGAGGGTGGTCTTTACATGGTCTGCCACCGTCTGCCAACTATTGCTCACAGATTGGCTGCAACATGAACAGAAATTTAAATTAAAGAACAGTCAGAAAGCTATCGGAAATGGAACTGGGTATCAATGACAAAGGTTAATGGCTGAAAATTAAACACACCCTCACACACACACACACAACACTTGAAGTGTTCAGCCCAATAAATGAAACATTTGGATGATTTCAGTTTTATTCAACAACAAAGCCAAGCCCACCTAACAGAAGTGCCATGCACAACAAAATTAAACTCAGCCCAGAAGATGTGACAGCCCTTTGCTAAATGCACAGCAGCCCACTAAATGAATACCTGTAAAGGAACAGAGGCCAAGGTGACAAACATCAAGGTTATACAATAAGAATGGTCCTCATAAATGCATATATATATATATATATATATATATATATATACCTTGAAAAGAATTAACCTGCAGAAAGAATAAATGGACTACAGAGTAAATTATGCCAATACATTTTCCTGTTACAAGGTGTGTTTTCTTTTGCATCAATTCCACATGCAAAATTATAATAGAGCCTTCTAAAACTACATACCTGTAAAAGAAGAAAGGAAGCATGTAATGAATATTTTCCCTTGGTTACATTTTCAATAAAATTGTACATTACACAGTATTGTGATTTCTCAGAATGGTGAAATATCTCTGAATCTGTGTGTGTGGACCTCTTCACAGCCAGCGACAGATGGATGACATTAGAACACTTTGTTTAAAGTCAAATGCTACTTTTTCTGAGATAAGGAGAAAAATGTGATGTTTTAGGTTGTCTCTATTTTTCAGATGTCTTTAAGAATTAAGGATAAAAATTATAGAAAAGACCATTTTGAAATTTGAAAACTATGTATCTATCATTACTTTAAATGTGGATTAGAGAAGATTAATGTGAAAGTGATCATTTGACCTAATATTGACAAAAGACAGTGGCTGTCCTTCAAACTAGGCAATATTAAACTGATGAAACTGAATATGAAAGTACATTAAGACCATCTTCCCACGCATGTCAGTATTTTTTAAATCGCTATAGAATAATTTTATAATGATATTTTCTAATTAATTATCTATATCTTTGAGTTAATGACAATTATTTAAAATGATACCTAAAAATACTTTTTCTTTCAGCAACTAGACACACATGGAATCAATTTCTTAATGGTGATTTTTGCATCTTCTTGAAGTAATATCCAATAGATGTATTCAAATATATAACATAAAATAATTGGAATTACTTTATGTTATTAGGAACAAGTATTCCAAAGTCTCATCCTTTGGTAAACATTGCATAAGTTTAAAAAGTATCTGTGCTGAATTATAAGTATTTTCCTCTTAGTTCTAAGTCTCAAATTCTCATTTTAAATACATACAATAGTTAGTACAAAGAACTGAACGAAATGGTTATGTCACTGACTATATTCCTATGGAGATAAAAATAGATAATGTATATTTAAAGTCAGATATAAAAGATAAATTCTTAAAATGCATTGATTGACTATGTCCTTCACATAATACAGCATAATAGCTCAGTTGAGATTTTACAATCTAGGAACTAAGAACAAAAACCAAGTGCAGAACATAGGAATTGTCCCATACCTGAAAGCCTCAATGATATATGCACTTGCTGGAAGAGCTCCAGGGAGACCTGCTTGCCAGGACAAGGTGACACTGTTCTTAGTAACGTCTGTGACCTGTGGTTTGGATGGTGGCCCTGGCAGGTCATTTAAATCATAATTTTTACTGATTGCTGCTCCAGATTCTATGAAGAATAGACAGGAAAGAACTTTAATACTGACTGCATAAGTTGATGAGATGTTTAAAAGGACCCAGTCCAGTAAAGATGACTTGGACAGTGAAGAATCATCTTAATGAATCACAAGTGTATAAACAAATATCTGCTTCTTCCAAATTAACAAGTGTAAACTTCATTTTCATACATGATCACTAGAATTGCTTACACTTTGGGGAAAGTAAAATAACAACAGTTATCAAGAACAAATGTGATAAATTGTGCAAATGCAATGCTGTGTCACAAATGGTGTAGGAATTAAAAGTGACACTGAATGTGAAGACTTAGATTTACCATCAATTAAATTCAAATCTCAATCTCTTCTTATTATTTGATAATCGCCTATCAGGAGGAGTTCAAAATCTCTACTCCTAAAATTATTCACAAAGAACTCACCCGTCACATCCAGCACTGCACTCCAGGCAGTCTCCCCACTTGAACTTGTAGCCACACAAGTGTAAGTGCCCATATCAGAGATCTAGTACACAGAGAAGAGAGAGACATCAATCATAAGAAGCTTGTAGAATAATTACTCAATTTCAACCAGGCAGTATTTACTTTCATAAATTGAGGCATATCAATGGGCTGTCCAAATATTTCATTAGAGTCAATCGTGTATATACATAAAATATGAAAATTAACTCATATAATCTTATTCATAATATTGATTTAAAAGTTTTTAAAAAGTATATTTCTACACCAAATGTTATTTGAAAGTTCTGTTTGTATTTTTCTCTTTCTTTCCTCATGGTAATATTTTTATCAAGTCCACTTTCTGGTGGGACTTTATTATGTCAGAGCTAGATACAGACAACTCAGAACACAATTGACTTTGAATCTCATAAGATTACAGCATGTCAGTAATGCCAAGTGGTCTTTTTTGTCTCAAAATATATTTTAGTAGATAAAATTTCCCTAGCCATAAATAAGCAATGAGATGGTAGTGGGTCACATTTCCTCTATACAAAGAGAAATATGGTGAAAGAAATAATTTTTACAAAAGGAAAACTATTTTTTTCCTTTTAAGGAATAAGTACTCATGTAAACTGCAGCAGTATAGCAGTGAGTAAAATAAAGTTGCATCACTACAAAACAAATCAACCATTCCTACAGTCACTGCAATCTAGATCTGAAAAGGATCACAAAAATAATCTAACATATAATTCTTTTGAAAGAAACGTTTAAGAATTGTCATTTCATTGATCATTTAAAATGTTTTGTTATTCATGGAAGAGTAGCCAAGGACTTTACAAAGAGTTGAAAATATAACCAAAATATAACCAATGCAAAGTCAATAATTCTGTGTGTGTACTTTGAAATCAGATCCAAGATCCAATGCAGCTGGACTCTATTGGTTAATAATGCAAACAATATTCATTTCCATTAGGTTAGGTGTATAGGAAATGGGAGACAAAGAGAAACTGATGAACGAAAAGAAGAAGAAAAGACAGAAGATGTAGGATTAAAGTTCTGTGATGAAGATGGGTCTAACTGTTGAATAAATATGGGAGTGCATGGAATATTACATCTGCTCGTTTCAAAGTGTAAGTATACTGATGACTTTAGATTTCACAATTGATTCTCAGGTAAATCACTAGTGCATGGATGTCACTGCCATTTCACAAAATTTAATTGATTTTAAATGTCATTATGTATTTTAACATAAGTTTCAAATTGCTCTGGCTCGTTATTCCTTACCATATCATCTCTGTACCATTGTATTCTATTACATGGAGGCATGATGGAAATAGCTATTGTGGAATAAGCTATTCTTTCAAATGTGGCTGTATGCACATTAAAGTCATTAGAAATCTTTGCATTTAAGAAGCATCACTCACAAACTAAATATAATGAGCAGAGGTTGGATTTTAATGGGATGTTCATTTGAATATGGACTGTAAAAGAATTTGCATTTTATTATAGCTGTTAAACTAAAATGGAGCACTTGTTATTCTGTGAAAATGCTAAAGAAGAGTATGTAGGTAATGCTTCTTAACTGGGTGTCATTGTCACTGTGGGGAGATACAAGTCTGACATTAGCTGTAGTAGGTAGGCTTTAATGAGTTTCAGAATATTCTACTTTCCAAAAGATACAAATTTAGTTACCAATTAGCTGGACTATGAGAACACAATATTCATCATGTTTTTTTTTTTTTCTTGCATTAAGTAATAAAAAAGAAGTAGTGAGACACAGAGGGATATGACCTATAGAAAAACCTTTCATGACTGGAAAAGGGAAGTACCATAATGCTCCTTTTAATCTCTCTTTAAAAATACTCATCTCATAAAAACAAAACAAAACAAAGACAAAAACAAAATAAATTTTAAAAAACCAATATACTCAGAGTTTGTGATGTTAAATGGTTCAATGTCATTTGTTAAATTTCGCTGTTAGGTCACATCGGCTTCCATCATCATATTCCTTTTCATTATTTTAACTCTAAGCATTTTTTTGTTTTGGTTTTGGTTAGAAATTCTTCAATTCTTTTCCATCCTTATCCTCTAATTCCTAACAAGTTGCTTTAAAAAGAGATGAATGGGTAGCATAGTCCATCACATACTTCTGCCCTTAGTTGGCTGCAGTTAAGCCTTCAGGGCTGAGATTTCATAGACAGACTACTCAGAAGCCTGTCAGAGGGCTCAAAGCTTGACACAATCAAGCACACACCTTCAGTTGCTTCTTTCAAAATTTACTAAGCATCTTGGTTATTCAAGCACACTGTCTAACTCAGCAAATCAGTGAAAATGCATTAACTTCCCATGGCCCATGTTGGCCTTCAGCCCAAAGACAGAAGTTAAAGTGTTTACATAAGAAGAGTTGGCATTAATTTTTTAATAACTTTCAATTATTCACAGAAAGTTAATTTACAAACATAAAAAGACTAAAAAGAGTCTTACTAATTTATTTACCTTTAACTAAACTTGCCAGCAGTTTTCTTAGAGAAAAAATTAATTCTTATGCCTCAAAAATCATAGTTAAAATCATACATAGATTATTACATTACATTTTATTTATGTGTGTTTGAATCACACTTCCATTTGCATCTGCATGATACACTGATAAACAACTTGTAAACTGTAATTGTAAATGTACTTCAACCCTCAGGGTATGATTCTCCTCATATGAACACACATATAGTAAAACACTTTTACCTTCCTCTCCGTGTTCTGAATATGAAAACTCAGCAACGTTATTTTGTTTTTTTATCACTCATCTTGGATCTTAATTTTTACCTGGGCACTAGATTCTTTTAATTGTGCTTCCACCAAATCATTTTCAAGCAATTTGTCTTCATGCACTTATCGCATTAACTACCTTGGTTTTAGCTCTCATCTTCAGTTTTGTGATTAGGATAAGGTACTGTTCATCTTAGGCCAGTGCATGCTCCATGGGGCAGGTCAGGGTAGATTTACTATATTTGGTTGAACATGTTGAATATACTGGTAGAGGACAGAAATCCTTCACATTAACATCCATCTAGTTTTCCCACCTTCTGTAATCCTTCACCTGAATAAAGGGTAGCTGGGACTTTTTGACTTCCTCCTGGCCAATAGACTATTTCAAAGTTCAGCATATGTTCAGCATGTGGTTGTGATTTTGTTACACACAAATGTAATGTCCTTCTTGCTAGGAGACTTTTTTCCTTGCTGACTTTGAAGAAATATGCAGTCATATCAGGAAAATGCACATAAAAAGAGACTAAAGGCAGCCTCCAACCAACAGCCAGCAAGATGCTGAGGTTGTTAATCCAGTGGTCACAAGGAACTCTGTACTAAACTACCAACAGCCTTGTGGCCTGGAAGCAAATCAATCCTCTGTCAATCATCAGATAAGATCATGACCTTAATCATGTAGCTCTGTGAACCCCTGCAGTAGAAGACCCAGCTAAGCCATGGCCATGCTTCTAACTCACAAAGCTGTCAGATAATAACTGTGGATTATTTTAAACCTCTTTATTTTCCCTACTATTGTTACATGGTAATAGATAATTAATACAATATTCAGAAGCACATATTTTATTTTGGGTTGTCCCTGAAACATATCCAGTGTATTAAGTTTCTAAGAATAGTTATTGTCTTCCAAATAAACTTCAATTAAAAGACTACTAATGACTTCTTCTCATTCATGGGTTTAAATGTAAAACCAATAGCAACTTAACTTAAAATCTGAGGGCTCCCTCTGACTAGTCAAATCCCCCTTCTATATACTCAGTTTCATGTCTTTATTCATTTCACACAATTGTAAAATTGGCCAATCCAATTTATCTATATGTCTCCACAATCTTCCTTTACAAGTGAGAATAATATCATAAAAATTTGTCAAATTTTTCAAAAAGTCTAAATAACTACTATTATTAACTTAAACTGGTATAAAATTTCATTTCAATTATTTAATACATATGAGATAGGATATTGGAATAAAAAGATTCTAGGTTTGTTATGAATTCATGAGTGATTCTAGGTTTGTCATGAATTCATGAGTAACATATGAACAATGACTTCTCTAATTTCAATTAATCATTTTTAAAGTAAGAAATAACATGAACTATTATAAAATGTGCAAGAATTACACTGAAATGTAAGATCCTAAGTTCACCAAACAGTTTTTCCCTGGAGCAATACTTATGCTAAGATGAGGGCTAAAGGACAAGTCAAATAATACTTACCCGTAAATTCTTAATCTGCAGTGTGCCTTGCTCTTGGATAGTTGCTCTTGGATCTCTACCCAGAAAAGTAAATCCATCTTTTAACCAACTAATTACAGGAAGAGGGTCACCAGTAGCTTTACATTTCAGTAACGCTGTACCATCTACCGCTAGTGTTTGGTTTGCTGGACCTTGTAGGATTATTGGTGGAGGTCTATCTGTCAGAACTAAAGAATAAAAATATAATCAGGCTATTTTTTGCTTTTATGACACTCAGCAGTTTAGGATATGGATATTGAAAGAAAGGTTAAAACTCCAAAGCCATTTATACTTCTCATAATATATTCTGTATATTAAATACATATCACAGAGCTCCCATCCATACTATTACACATACAAGTAGATGTACTGTACTAAGACCATACTATTGTTTGTTACTTATTCTACGTTAACTATAATTATAATGATAAAGGGATAAATTCTGACATTTTAGAAAAGTTTATTTTTATTAAAAGGCTTAGCTGTACTATAATAAATAGCTTATACCAGTCATTCATGAAAAACATTCATTTTATCACTCCCATGCATTCTTTAGAAAGCCCTTGGAGGATTTTATAAGTAGAATCAATCTTCACTTCTGCTTTCATTTTAAATATATGCACAACTTTGTAATTCACTCCTTATAATTTCACTGTGTACATTAGCTGAAGTAATTTCTTTATATTAAAATACTAAGTAAAAAAATGTACTTGCAAGCTCATCATATTAGTTCTTCAATTATGGTCATATTATTTGGATGATTTTTTTCTAATTAGTACATATAATTACAGAAAGTAAAATAATCTAGTAAGACTCTATGATATGACTACAATAGAAATTTCATATAAAATACATATTTATACATGTATTACAATTTCTGTACTCATTTCAGTAAATTTTCCATGATCTCATAAACTTTTACTGCAGTATGTTTTTGTTTATAAAATAATTAAAGAAGTAGGATCTTGCATGACTTCAGAAGTATTAAAAAATCACCCAAGAAACACATCTGAATGCTTAGCATTATGTAAATGGTATGTGGAAATGGTATGTAGTTAAAAGAAGGTAAAGTTTCACTAAGAATTCATTAAAATCAAAATCAAATGGCTTGGTCCAATGATGGCTTTCTTAAGAGAAAGTTTTGTAATGGTTTAGAGAGCACAGACCTTGATTAATTATCCCCAAATTTTTAATCATGCACATATATAGATTCCAAGTACTGATTAGCAATTGTGATAAGAAATAGTATTTTTCTGAAAAGGTTGTCTAATGTACATAATCAGAAAAGTTATGTCATTTTTCTTGATGCTCTAAATTCCTTTGTCCTCTAGCTTTTATAAACACCAGTTAGCAGTACTATTTCCTAATGTGTATACACCATCTTTATTATTTGAGTTCACAGTTGTGGAAGAAATCATTAAAATTATCAGGCTCTTCAAAATATTTCATGAAGCCAATTATAATTTAAATTAAGGTTATGATATATAGCCCTGGAATATTAAAATACCATTGGCTCCAATCAACCTAAATCTACTAAATCAATCAGAAAACCTATGAAAAAAATCACAAAACAATTATTTGTTGTTCACAAACTAAAACTAGAAAAACTTATTTCACTGATTTTCTTGTTCACATTCTTCATTTTAGAAGTAAAAAAATAATCTTGAGATGTGGGGCACAGTATTATAATTCTGATACATCCAGTAATAATTAGGCAAAAAGAAATTCAAATTGAAAGTTTTATGGAATTCTTTTATTAGTTAAAATCAGAAGACCAGTTCAAAAAACCTTATAAAGAGTGTTTTTTTTCAATTCAGAGGGAAAATAAGACTCCATTATTAGAGTACAATTTATTTATGAAGTCTTCAATGTTGTTATTTCTTTGTTTCAAGTTACATGTTAGTATAGAATTTCAGAAACATCTTATAACCTGTTTTACTGCTATATTTCTAAAATCACTAGATAAAGCCAAAGTTCATCTAATTAGTTCCTCTCTCTCTCCCTCTCTCTTTCTCCCTCTCTCTCTCTGACTCTTTTCTATCTAAAAGACTAGCTCATCATCTTTTTAAAATTTATATATTAATTGGTACATTTTAGGTATACAGTACATTTACATTTATCATTGGGTGTTTGTACCTGAACATGATGTATCTTAGTTCTTATTTTTTTTCCCATTACCTGTGTGCCCTTCACCCCCTCCACCCTTCCCTATTTACATAGACTTTGTTTCCATTTTTTTTTTCACATAATTTTTCCTTTCCCTTCTTTCCTTTCCCCTTCCCTTCCTGCCACCCCTCCACCTTTGGACCTTTTCCTATTTCAAATTATCAATTATTCGTTTTAATCATTTTCATCCTTATTTACACTTTCAGTTTCTCACACTAGAGATACTATTCGGTATTTATACATGTGTGTCCTATTCATTTCACTTAAGAGCATGGCCTCAATATGCATCCATTTAGCTATAAATGACTCTAGTTTCTCTTTCTTTATGGCTGAGTAGTACTCTATTTGATAAAAACAACCACATCTTCTTTATCCTGTTTCCAGTTGATGGGCACTTGGGCTGTTTGCAAACCTTAGCTATTACAAACTGTGCCGCTGTAAACATAGGTGCACATATATCGCTGTGGTATGATTCTTTTAATTCTTTGGGGAAGATACGTTGTTGGGAGTGTAGCTCATAATCTTTTGATGACTTTGATCAATAATGTAATTAAAAATCTCCTAGCTAGGAATTTTCAGTTTCAAAGATGTTCTCAGTGAAAGATGACCACAGGTTTCTCTGCCACTGAGGTCAAAGTTTAAATGAACATTTAGAGTTTCCAGTGATCTGTGAACAACTCCATGGTCTTCTCTATGCATTATAAATCCTCAATAAATGATTCATATCAAATCATGGTGTGACATTTATGCCACTATAAGATATAAATATATTTCATCTTTCCAGTTCTTTTAGATTCTAACTGCTCTACTCACAGAATTTTCATTAAAATTTTCTAATTTTCTTAGAGAAAAAGAGCAAGAAATAAAGGAGAAATGTAAACTACAGTACCAGTATATAAATAATGCCTTTTAGGAATATATTTTATAAGTGTATTTCAACACATCTTAGCTCAATTCATAATCAATAAATTAATAAACATGGTGCTTGCTCTCACCATTAGCAATATCATATGATTGCTTGGGTTTAAAATATTCCCAAGATATGAGTCTAATTGCAGAAAATATAACAGTAGAAACATTTCTCTAGATGGAATTTTTACTTGTTTCGCTGAATATGACAAGTATTTTCATTCTACAATGGAATTTCAGTTGGATCATGCAAAAAAAGATATTCAAAATTAAAATGATGGTTCAAATATTATTAAATTATCAACAATGTGAAAAAAATCTGAGCTATGAATGAAAGCTGAAATCATTAGCCAATGTGGCAACTTAATATTTAGAGACAGATTATTTATAATAATTATGTGTGTATAAAAGTGAAATTTTTAGTTATGGAAATCAACAATTCTATAACCTCCACTAAATGTTTCTGCCAAAGAATTTTGACATTTTGATTTATTACTTAAGTAAATATCAATGAAGGAATTACTATTCAATCCAGTTGTAACAAATGTTCAGAGCCATTCAGTGATAAAAAACTTTAAACTTGGCCATCACTCTTTTAATTTTAACCTCCAAAGCAAAGCTAGTTGTCAGATATCATCAGTTAACACAAGTTTCAAAAAATTTCCTTTTTATTACCTCAGATATAATTCTGAATATCTAGCTCTCTCACGAAACCTATCAGTCACATAAATGACCTCTTCTAATTTACCCATTTTGTTTTCTATAAATTTGTTTTCCTTTTCCATAAAAGGTATTCATTTAGAAATATTTAGAGTTTGTTTTTGTTGATCCTGTATTATAGTTGACATCTTAAGCATCATGTTTGAAAATGTTTTGTAGTAATATAGACTGATAATGAGGCTTTAGCCCAAAGATCATAGTTTCCATATATATGTATCTAGACTTTTCCTGATAGAAAATAGAACTTTAAAAAGACTAATAATTATCTCTTGCTCCTTTAAAGACCTATCAAGGTATAAGAGATCAAAGATCTTGTGCATCTAAGGAACAATTGCTCATCATTGTTACCCTTGAACCTGACTTCTCCTTTCAGTTGTGTAGCAGTAAATCTCTGTAGCATCAGCAGGTGCAGCCATTAATGCCTGAGCGTCTGCAGCCAGTATTTGTCTCTGCTATTTATTCCCATTCCTGACATGATGCTGAATCAGGTCAGACCATGGATAGATATTAAAGGATACTTTCTTTCTATTAATTTTAAATGACCTTCTAATCTACATGTAAATTTGAATTGCATGAAAGCACATGAAATTTTACCAACAGAGAAAGAAATCAAGCCACATACTAAAGCCTTTATATTTCAGAACCCAGCATTAAGGGTGAAAAACACCAGAAATATCTCAGAAATATACAACAGGAAAAAATAATTTTTAATTATTTTAATAAATCAAAGTAGAGTGTTTAAATTCAATCTCAGAGGTTCACAAAATATCTAAGATGCTGTATTTGTCAATTGTGACATACTTTTGAGAAAGAACTAGATAATTTTCAACATTCACTATGAATGTAAGTACCTCAATTTAGATTCAAAGTGCATATGTGCAAGTAAAAATAATAATTTTAGCATTCCTCAATACTTCAGAAGTTATTTAATTAATTTAACTGAGTTAATGTATAATTAAAGTCACTGGAATGTCAAAATGTGATTAGCTATCTAAAAACTCATCTCTGTTACACTGGTAATATTAAAGACGATATTTCCTCTTCTTTCAGTAAAATAAAATTATTAATATCCATTAGAAGTAGTCATGTCATTATAAGAGTAAATAAAATACAGATTACATTTCTAAACACAGTGAGATAGCTTTGCTTTAAAAGAATGCACCATTGTATCTTTTAGATTAAAACAGATTGCATCTGATGTGTTTTGAAGATTATAAAACAGTATTCACTCAGAGAGAATTAGATACTACTTGAAAATATTACTTCTCCCGGATTCAAACTTAAAAGATAGGTATTGATCTAAATCATTCAATAAATCATAAAATTTCACATGAGTAATGTTATCTTGAAATAAAAATATTTTCACGAGATAAATTAATAGCAATATCGCACCATCAGTAACCTCCAGTTGAGCTTTTGCTAAAATGCTTCCTGCCACAGTTAGGGCCTGGCAAATGTAGTAGCCGGCGTCTGAACGCTGAATGTTGGTGATTGTGAGGTCTCCAGTTGGTGACACAGAACATCGACTGTTGGGCGGCTGGGGTTGATTTGGGAACAGTAGGTTCTGTGGAGGCAAATACAATCTCATCAGTATTCTGTTCTCTCTTGGAAGGATGATTAAATTAACAACCATTAAAATTATGGGAATATGGTTGAAAAATATATAGATTTGGAAATATACGGTACTGAAGTGATAATATAGAACACACTGGGTTTGACTGGGAAAGCTTTTCCAAATATGGGGAAATAATATGCTCTATGAAAGAAGCATGCTATAGTTGAAGAAAAAAATTCTACCATGTATATTTTTAGAAACTTGATTTTTTAAAAAAATTTACTTTTTATTAACATGTAATATTTGTACTTTTATGGGGTATAATGTTATATTAAACACATGTTGAGAGTATATACTGATCAAATAGGGGTAATTAACATTTTTATATCTCTAAAACATTTTTATTCTATCTCTGACCTTCAGCTAATTATTTAATATCTTTGAAACACAGTTTCCCCATGTGTAAAGGGGGCAGAAAAATATTCCTGTGACTTAGCTCCTCAGACTCTGTGAGGATGTAGACTGTAACATTAACTATGTGTGTACTTTATATAAATTAATATAACTGCTTATCATTTTGAATACTTCAGGATAATTGAACTTGTCTTAAAGATATTCAAAAGTGTGTGTATTTGTGAGATTGGAACAAAAAGACCTGAAATTCTTTCTACTATAAGATTTCTGCATGTCATAACAGCTTCCAGAGGAGTTATGACTGAACACTACAATCTAGACAAGATTAAACCAATCACTGAAAAATTTAAAAGAATGTAGAACAGTTCTAAAAGCATGCACATTACTGTAAAGACTTTTATAGTATTACTTTTAAAAGTACTATATGCACATATATATATTTATGTATGTATATATATACATACACGTATATATTATATACACCTTTAAAGACTATCACATAGTTCATACAGCCTAATACAAATTTTTAAAATGCCTATACGAGAGCAGTGACATTAATTTGCGTGACCTATGTTGTTTTACTGTTGATCAATTAAGAAAAACCATTTGGGTATAATAAATCATATTGAGGTATGTTTCAAAGTTGGATTATAAATAAGGACATCAATTTTTATGTTGTATTTACGTACAAAAAAAGAACATTATAACCCTCTGGGATCTGTTTCTCGATATAGTAATTAATTTTCCAGGTTTGTAATTAAACAATTTCAATAAGTAGCAATCAGGAGGTAATAACATTCAATTAAAGGCACAAGACACATTTTCACCTTAAAATGTTTTTACCCTTGAAGTAATACCAATGGAAGAGGATAAAATAGGGTATTAACACTTTTCAATTACGCTAAATGACTTTAATCCTGCAACTGATGTCCTACTTTAATTAGAACCTCTTCTCTTTATTGCAACATGATGGATGTCCACTTTATTAGATTCAAGTGTGACACTATAAGCCCACTTTACATAAACATTACCATGTTATTAAACTCCTAAAAGGAGAGATGTTTGTTAGCGTGTCAGGAATATAATTTCAAAATACTATTGCCCTGTTATAAAATGTGTATTACTATATAAGGCTATGTTCATATACATGAAACATAATTTTGAGAACAAGTTAAATCTTCTGTGCAATTCAAATGTATCACAGAAATAAACCATCTGAAAGAGAAAGGTCTAAATTTTAGAACCACTTGAAAATGATACAATGACTCAAACTGCACACTTTCCTACAATTAGCCATTAGAATACTAATTTACATAGCATTAATCTATCACATGGTCTAATTCTCTCCGGAATCTCTTTCTTTATAATGTAATATCAGTCTACCTTATAA
The DNA here is from genome assembly GCF_053883595.1 of Heterocephalus glaber. Taxonomy (NCBI): domain Eukaryota; kingdom Metazoa; phylum Chordata; class Mammalia; order Rodentia; family Bathyergidae; genus Heterocephalus; species Heterocephalus glaber. The sequence continues at coordinate 30,164,195 of NW_028258138.1, read as the reverse complement.
ATGATTCGCTGACATGGAAAATGGCATTTGATTGAGGTTAACTCATCATCTTTATTCCTTGCTTGTATGACAATAGGCAAAAGAAAATGGATTATAAGCAAAAACTAGGAACTTCACAGAGCTCTTCTTGACTTGAAGTGCCAGCATAACCTATTAGTACTAATTGGCATTATCAGCACATATTGAAGAATATGGACCATTAAGTCTAGCTTCATAACTCATTCTACTGATGGATGGTCATAGATCACTGTAAAAATTGGGTACTGGAGACAGTAAGACCAATTCATTTTTCCTAATACTTCAATTCATGATTTAAAAATGTACAATTTTTTACATACTTCTCTTTTGTGTTCTTTCTATTTCTCTCCCTTCCTCCCTCCGTTCCTCTCTCCCTCCATCCTTTCCAATTCATGAAGAAAAGAAAACCAGAGTTAAAGTTAGAAACAAATTAAAGTATCTAACTAAATTTTTGTGTAGCCTTTGGCAATAATATCTCTGGAATTACATGTCACTTTGTCAAATAATAGAAAAAAGGAATGCTAAAGTGCTTTTGATGGTTATTTTTCAAGACTACTAAAACCAATGTTGAATAACATATGTTTATTGAACTATAGGACCAATACACATATCATCTTGTATCCCACTTAGAAGTATTTTAAGAGACATGATTTCCACATGAAACAATCTTATATAGACAAGCTTCCCACATGCATATATATGTGTGTATATAAATAACATGTTTCATTATGATAGTATTTCATTCAACATGAGAAGTTAAAGTGTAAATTTGCAAAAATCAAATTTCTTTACATCAAAATATTTACCATCAGAAATACAATAATATTCCATGAGATCTTTATAATGTGTAAAGCACTTTTATATAAGATATTCATGTAATCTTAAAATATTCATATAATTTAAGATATTCATGAAATTTTCATTACTTGTAAGAAGGAAAATGTAAGTCTGCACATTTTAGATTGATGATACTAGCTTCAGAAAGTTCAATAACATGCAATAGTTCTGCAATTTAAAAGAAGGAAAATGGCTTTGAATTCTCCCCTGTTTAGTATATGTACATGTACTTGTTTATATCATGCTGCTTTAGACTCATTTTAATATTTGTGATAAATTCCATCTGAAAAATGTTAAGAGTCAGAAATTCTATGAGTAAAATTATTTTATAATAAAATTACTAAATGATACAAAATCATCTGTGAATTAAGGTCTGAAACCATTATGATATGAGATAAGGCAGTGGCTTCACTTACACTTATGTATTCATCACTGCCTTTATATTCCACAAATCAGAAAGGAAACAAAGAGAGTTGAAGAATGTAAGAAAGATTATTTGGCTATCCAGATGGAGTCTTTAAAACTGCTAGCTTAGGCATGGTACAGGAATGTACAATAACCCATTACAAGTAAGAGAATATGGCTAAACAGAATTTCTTAAAGGCTCTCAAGCCAGGAAGACAGACATAGCTCCTAATCACTTAAATTCTCTTAAAACATTTTCTTTCTCTGTCAGTATTCAAACTTCCTGAGACATTTATTATTTTATGTTTATAATACATAACATTTATCATCACTTTGGAGGGATCGGCATGTATATAACATTTCTTGTTCATTGGCAATCCTTTTATCACCTCTCCATTACCTCTAATCTCCCCCGTAATCCCCTCCATGTCAAAAACTATGCCTTCTTCTTTCCTACCATCTCTTTTTCACTTTATTTATTTATTTATTTATTTATTTATATCTTAGGCTTCTCATTAAGAGAAGCTATATATATATATATATATATATATATATATATAATTTTTTTTTTTTTTTGTACTGGGGATCTAACTCTGGGACCTTGTGCTTGCGAGGCAGGCACTGGAACCATTGAGCTAAGCCTCCCGCCCAAGAAGCAATATTTAACTTCCTCTATCTGACTTGTTTCACACAACATCATCTTGAGTTTCAGCCATTTTCCTGTAAATATCATTATTTCATTATACTTTATGCTGAATAGTCTTCTACCATTTACATATACCACAAAACATTTTGGTGTTGAAATTTAGCTCAGTGGCAAGGCACTTGTCTAGCATGCACAGGGCCTAGGTTTAATCCCCAATATCATAAAAAACAAAAACAGAAACCAAAAAACAAAATAATTTCCATTAGTCCCCAAGAAATTCTTCTGCTGAGAAAAAATGAAAATGACTTTTATCTTTAGAAATTTTAAATAACTACAGAGGTTTTGATTGGAATTTTAAAGTTATTTTTTCCATTGCTTTCTGTCCTTTTTATGTAAGATACAGAATTTTAAAAGTTTAACCCAGCAAGTAAAAAGATCTGTACTAAAACAAATCTGCCATTTATTTATAGAAGAATCACTTGCCTCTTTTTTCACAATACAGTAAGCTCAAAATTGATAGCAATACAGGCAAGGAAAGCTTTGAGGGTCACCAGAATAGATGGTAGTTCACAGATAGCAGAGAAACATGGAGCCTCACACTCACCTGGCTGCCTTCCTTCTGCCAAAAAACAGCTGGCTGTGGGTTTCCCTTCGTCTCACAAGGAAATGTCACTGTTCGACCTTGAGCAACAATCTGATCCCTTGGCCTAACCACAAACTGTGGAGGAGCTATAATTTAAAAAGAAAGAAAGTCTGTAAATATCAACTGTTGACAAAGAAAATGATATCAAAGTGAGAATCTGGCTCTAGTTGGATAGTTTAGTAGCAAGGGTAAAAGTACCTTATTTTTTTTTTTTTTTTACTTTTTCCAGTGTCTCAAAATACAAAGGGAAAGGGGAGAGAGTGGTCTATTAAATGAGAAAAAAGTAAATTTATTTATATATGTATTTTAATATTGTACATTATAATCCTGTGTTCTATTCACTTATTGAGGAAAATATGTCATTTTCTTATGATTCTAACATTTTTAGGGAAAAACATAGAACTCAATTAGTTTCTGCTTTTTTAATAAAGATGGAAAAGAATCATTATATCCTTACATTAAAATCAATTCATTAGGCAAACATTAATTTTCTTGTAAGGTTTGTAAGATATCACTTGAGGTACTGGGATCCTAGAAGGCATAAAATGTGATCTCTATTGTTAAAATGTTTATAGTCTATAAATGAGGAGTTGAAGACTTAAAGACATTAAGTTACTTAAGACATGGAAATTACATACAAAGTTAACAGTATACATAAATGTATGAAAATAGTTTGCTCAATTTAATTAATGAATAACTCTGATAAGTTATCAAGGAGCTCTTGACCAATGGAAAGACAAAACCATGATGGCAATGACAACAATAAAAACAAGACTAAGCCGACACTTTTCTAAGACTGTGTTAAGTGCAGTGGTAGAGGGACTCTCAGACCACAGAGTAACACGTAAATTATAGTACATATAATCAATGTGATGGAGCTTTAGGAGAGAGGAATTTCTTTGTTTTGTGATGGCTGTGAAAGGCTTTGTGTAGGAAAATGACATTACAGTAGCTAAGGCAGCATTTGCATAAGTGGAATAATGAACACATTTCTAGCAAAGTTACTGGGTAGAGAAGCAGCAATAACACATTTAGCATACCTTGTATGATCTCACAGGAATGGAGAGTCTAAATTGTATAACCATGATGGCAACAAAGGAATATTTAAGAAGCCATATTGAGGATTTTATTCTGACTCTTTCTAAGCTGAGGAGTGATAGCTACAACATATAATTTTTGGAAGGTTTAACCCTGTAATGAACATACAGTAGGGTGACAGGCATTCAATTGTAGAGTTTTGTTGGGAGACTAGTAAAATGGCGTAGGTGAAAATAATGAGACCAAGACACAAATAAGACTTAGAGAAAAGTAAAGGGTGGGGTAACAGTATAACAGTGTAACTGGAAGCTTTCACGAGGACATCTTCTTCACACCAAACCTCACTTTTGTTGGAGAAAAACAACATTGTTTATCCCATGACTTTTCTAATCGTCTGTTTCCACTTTAATCAGTTGCTTATGCTAGAAAACTAAGACCATGCAAACATTCAAAAATCAACTTTAATTTGTAGAATATGGTGTATTTGGCAACAATCTTAACATGTGACTTCTAGAGAATGCTAAGAATAAAAGTGGTGTCCAATAAAGTCCTGCACCTGTAATGCTAAAGCCTGTACATGTGGATCCAAGAACAGACTAAATGCAGAGTAGCCCCAAACATACATCCAATTATTCATCCTAATTCAAATGCTATCACTAAGAAAGCAGCAGAATTTTTCTCAAAAATATTCAGTGAGATTTGTATTAACCTATGTTTCAGTGTTCTATTATACTGATTCCTAATTCAACACAGCCAACACATGCCCTAGGGACAGAAGAGATAAATTTACTAAGTGAAATCTCTTTCTATAACTATAGATAACAGAAGACTCATTCTAACAGTAGAGAGAATCCAGATTTATGGATCTATTTGACCATAGTGTGGTTTATGTTGCCCTGTGTTTTCAGATTACATCCTTCTTACAACCTTGCTATTTCTAAATAATTCTACTGAATCAGCAGATACATTTATTTTGTTTCGGGTTTTTTAATAGGAATGATATTTTATATCAATGTTAAGAAATTACTTTAGGACAAACTGAAAACACACAGTATCTATTGTTCATTAGAGATGTGAAACCACCAGGTACCCCCAAGAAAGTCTTAAGGCTGGTCTCTAAAATAAGGTTGGTATCTGTCATGTGTACCTTCATCATAATATATTACTACTTAGCAATCAGTGTAAAATTCTTTACCTCTGTATGATTGAAATCATCAAATGGGACAAAAATGAAAACAATGAATATTCTACATCTACCTATGACAGAAAATTTATACTCTCTTAAATTAATTTTCAAACTTTTGAAAATATCTTTAGGCCAGTGATTCTGCAAAATGTTTTTGAAATTTACATCCTACTATTTTTAAAAAGTTGACATAATATGCTCTCCTAAATAAAAACTGGCAATTGAACATATCTATGTGTCCACATTTCTGAGAAGAGATGATGCATCTATTATTAATTCAAAACATATTGACTACTCAATATGAGACATCCTGCATGGTACAAGGGATGGGAAGCTAAATAAACAGTGATCCTTGTTCTATGGCACAGACTTCTAAGTAAATACACAAATACATATAGTAGAGTATAATTTATATAATAATAGGAAAATGCAGAAGATACTGAATAGAAGCTTATTAAGCCATGAGATGAAGAAAGAAGAATAAATGCCAGAAGTGGCCTACATTTGAGCTATATTTTGAACCACAAATCAGAGTTCACTAGATGAAGAAGAGTAAGGTCACCTGGCAAGGAAGAAACAGCACCTAGGGAAGAGACAAAGGATTTTAAGAAAAAAGGAATCTGGTATACAGAGCTCATAAATTTAGGTCCAGATAATTTATGTTCAAGGAGTTTAGATTTTTGTCCTGAAACCTATTCAGATCTATTCAAAGATGTTTTTGGAAAACAAATTTCATCAGATTTGTGCTTCAGAAAAAATGCTCTGCAAGCAATGAAGACAGTGATTGGAAAGACAAAAGCAAAGGACTAGAAAGCCCTGGCAAGTTGGGACAGAAAGTTCAACTGGGAATTGTTATTTGTAATAGTACCTAAAGAAAACATCTCATTGGAACTCTTAAACGATGAAAAAGTTCTGAAAAAACATAACTAATACGTACCACTGATGATATAATCTTTAAAAAGCCAAGAAATCATAATTTTCTTGAACTTTTATCTATTTTTAATTTTTTAAAGGCTACTAACAAAAAGCTATCAGCTTTTGTGTTATGAATTTCAAAAGCATATATTTTCATGTAATATTTAGTTGTGTTGTATTTTTATTTTAAGTTATTATAAATATGTTATATTTCTAGTGTATCCAATATCTTGTCACTAGAACTTAAATCTCATGGATTTCAATGGAACTGGAATTATCTTATTTTTAAAATTGAAATAAAAACTAAAAATTCTGAATGAAACATTTTACAAAGCCAAAATATTTAAAGAGCATTTGAGTCTCTGAAAATGTATGTTCTTTTGTCACCTGATGTCAGGCTAACAAAACAAAAGGCAACAATCACTTTTACTTTTGTAGACTTGCTTTCTCTGCCCAAGATCTATACTGCAATCTTCTGGGAAGGGATATCAGCTAAAGAAATTTATTTTTGAGGTTTTAAAATGAAGCACTGCATCAATAATTCTTCTGTGAACACTCCACAATTTCAGTATTTCTGCCAGGTTACAGGGAAAATGGTTTCAAAAGGCAACACTTGGCTGATGGCACCAATGGGAGGGAGGAGATGAAGGTGGCGTTATATGAACACAACACAATAGCGCAAAGTGTGCTATACATAAAATTGATTTTCTACAATAGCTGTCATTTAATATAAGAAAAACACAATTAGGTCCTCAAGATGATAATTCAAAACACACATTTAAGTCCAATGTGAATTAAAGTGATTGAGTTATAAACTGCAGAAGAAATGTTAGTTATAGAAATGGCAATTCTCTCATAAGTTTGTAAGACAGAGGACTATAAAATATACATTCATGTCCTCTCTAAAACCTGCAAACATTAGATAAATTTCTTGTAACTACGATGTAATAACATACTTGCTTAATCTGTCAAGTGATTATACCTTATTGCTTCAGCTGTAAGAAGAAATGAAATGAGACAAACAGAGTGGCACAACTCAGCATTTAATAAACACTTCCAAGTTAAAAAAACAATAGCTCCATAAGAAAAACATGTTGTGTGCTTTCCAGAGAAATAAGACTCGAATATAAAAAGGTCAATTAAGATCAGAGGTCTGGGACAGTTCACTTGAAACAGTGTTTTGAGAATTTAAATACAATGCACAGTAAATTAGATTTGATTTCTGCTAAATTATGCTTTGATACTGCATTCAGCCCAAGCTGGCTTCAATCAAAGTCATGCTACAGCTCTGTTATGCTAATGTCTGCTGGGGAGAGTGAGTGGGCGATATGGAAATTAGATGGGTGAACATGAGTAGGAAGCATAGGGCATGCATGAGGTGGGCTTTGCGATGAGCGGAGGGGGAACCTTGAAGGTTAATCACATCGTGTTCAAGTTGTTTCTACAGGAAAATGTGACTTTCTATGGCAGGCATTAACATGGAGATAGTCATATAGCAGTTAGGTACATTAATATGTGATACAGGATGGTTTCAGATACACTCAGCTGCTCTCTCTTTGGGTATGATTTCATGTCTGAATGAATAAACTTTTGCTTCCATATTAATAAACATTTTGAACTTTGTGACAAACTGAAATAGAAAACAAATTTCCTTTGCTGTTTAATATAAAGCTTAATAAATGCTAATATATTATGTAAGCACATTTAAAAAGCAATCTTTCCCATCATTCGTTTGAGTTAAAGATTTGTTTAGTCACAGAATGCTTAATACAAAAATTATCATTAATTGAGGGCTTATTAAACTCCAAGGATTATTTAAATCCCAAGCTACCCACATAGATTATTTCCTTTAAAATTTTAAAAGCTTTATTTTCTGAAATACTACAGTTATGATACAAACACCAGTAAACTGACTCTCATGAAGGATACACACTAATTTATTCTTAAAGTATTAGATTGGAGGATAGGTTTGACTTTTAGTTCATGCCAGTGCTGTAGTTGGACTGACCTGCTAATTTAATTCAATTCATTTCAAATCACTATCTGATTGAGAATTTGTCATGCCTAGTACCGAACATAACAGTAAGATTTTAGGCCACAGTTTTAATATGATATAATATTTGAAAAATCATAACATGTTTTTCTTGAACAATCACTTTTATTACTAAACTAAAATAATACCCACAGTTTTATTCTTTCTTTACTATCTAGAAGTACGTCATTTCTAAAGTATTCTTTCTTCAAGTCACTGGATTGAAAAACCTATAGTGTTTTCCATTACATGGTACTGAAAACCTACAATATCTGTCATTGAAATGCTTGCAAATTATTCTCCTCCATGTAACATTTTAGCTTCTATGAGCTAGCCCAACATTTTATCATTCAGACACGCGATTGTTCCGCAGTGAGCTCCAGAATTTTGGCAGACCAGTCTCCTTTCAATCACTCACATATGCATTTGCTTGTTCTTGTGGTTAACCCATCTTGATATCTATCATCCTTTGATCCACCTTGTCAACAAGAATTAACTTGAATATTCTCTGACCTTATATTTGCCCTTGTTTGCCTTGCCTTATTTCTCTATCCCTCCCTTTTCTATGTGACTTTCTTTATCAGTTCAATTGTAAGCTCTTACTAGTATGGAGTGATGTCTACCATTTTCCACTTAAATGTTGTCCTTATTTGACGAGGAAAACCCCCAAACAATGAATTCTAAATGAATGGCTTGGAATTGAAAATATTATTAAAATGATCTGAAGCACATATTCATTTTAATTCCACCTCAGCATTTGCAATAATTTGGACTGAAGGATACCAAAGACAACATATTATTTGAAAAAGAAAAAAAGAAAAAAAACCCATAAAAACAAAAAACACAAAAAACAAACCTCCCAGCCAATAGTGATATGGTTTCTATAGATATCCTCTGATAGCAAATTTGAAATTTATGACCCTAAAGACTATAAATGAGCAGCCACAGTTCTTAAGGAAAAAAAATACATATACAGATACAGGCATTTTGTAGCAATCAAATTTAGATGTTCCTGCAAAAAATAAAATCATGAACAGGCTTGCCACAGAACCAAGAAATAGTGAGATGTCATTTCATTATAATGTAATATACACCAGATTTGAGATATTTTTAAGTTGTTAAGTAGAGCAAGTTGGCTTTTAACTGAAAAAGATAGCATCTTCAACTTATCTATTTCTATTTAATTTTAACAATTTTGACTTGATTACAAAATAATTTCTGTAATTTTGTAAATTCATACATAGTGCTACAAAATATTTGAATTGAAGCATATTAACACATAAAGCATCACAGAGAACACACTGTACTGGAAAATAAAAATCAGGGATATAGGACTTAAAATAATCATTTTTATAAAGCCTATTTAATCATATTTTATTCATTTGTCATTGTTTTCAAGGAATATAAATGATCAAATTACTAATTTACCTACCTTGCAATTATCTGTTTTTCTTAATGAATCTGTTGCCGTACCTCTTTTAAATGAGTGGTATATTTTCTTTCTCAGTCAATAACTTGTAGCTAATATGAAAAATTCTTACTTCATGTTAAAAATACATCTATACCTTTTCTTTCCACAATAATCTTATCTATCTGTCTGTCTGACTATCTGCTTCCTCAATGCCAAAATGAAAAAAGAAAAAGTATTAGATGGTTTATTGCTTTCATGAATATTAAAAAGTGCAGCAAATTGTCAAAGTGAAAAGATTGACTACAATGGATCACAGTCCTCAGACTTCATATTTTGCAATCTTCCAAGTAGAGGTCTGACATATAGATATAAATTGCATTCAGTCCTTGTATGTGTAAAAACATGTTGTTGTTTTCTAACTATGAATTTTTTCATTTTTGGGTATTCTCAAGAAATTTGTTTATTGTAAGAAGATAAACTTTGGAGGATTCATATGATGTCTGTGACCTCCCCCCAAATCACTTCCAACTATTCAAATTTGGATAACTAAAGTAGACAGTGAAGTTGCTATTATAAAATAATAGAAGAGGTCTTCTAAGTTGTCATGTATAGCAACCATGAAAGCAGAGTATTGCAAGTACAGAGATATGATTTGTTTTAATAGATGGAGAAGGTAAGAAAGGAAGGGCGAGAGGTTGCTCTTCACAGAGGGAAAAATACATGCATTGTGTTAGACGCATGAATTTCTCAGACTGCAATTAGTTCCTTTAGTTCCTGATTCAATTAGTTCCTTTAGTTCCTTATCTGCCTTCTTTGTCACTATTGTCAATCTAGTTCTTTATCTTTTTTTGATCTGCTTGTTAAACTGAGGACTTATGTTAGTAGAATCACATATCTTTTTAGGCAAATGGTCAGATTATTAAAGCAGACTTACTTTCAATTATAAGCCTGTACAGGAAATCAGTCATTAAATACATAAGTTTTGTAGAACTTTTGAATTATACAAAAGTTAAAAAGTAAAAACTTTCTAGAAAATTCTATCTACATTTTAAACAAATTCTAAACTACTAAATCTGATTTTACTTTATTATTCTGTCTTGTATGTTTGCTTTTCTATTTGCCCCCCTGATTAAAATACTACCAATAGAATAATAAAACTTGGTTTCCTTAAGGAACTGTTTATTTGCAAGATCAATGGTACTAGCTTCAAGGTAATTAATTATTTTGAAAGACAATATTGATATTATTACTAAAGCAATTATTTCATTTTTGACCAGAGAAACAATAATTTAAAGAATGATGAAAAAAGTCCCTTCAAGTTACTAAATTCTTAAACAGGGAAAACCAGACTTCTCATGTGTAGGGAAGAAGGGACTGTAAGAGTGGGAGGAAGAAGAAGAAAAATACAGCTTGAAAGTGGCTCTCCGAGTAAACGGTGAGACAAGACATCCATTTTCACTCACTTAACTTGTCAACTTGCCAGAAATGTCATGTCAGCACTCCAGATAAACCACGAGGGCTGATCACTTCCCATTATCTCATTTTTTAGAGAAAGACTGCATGAAGATGCCAATCAGAAAAAGAAAAAGGTGGAAAAAAGTCTTGCAACCCAGAAACAAATGTATTGATGCTGAAGAATTGCTTAGTTAACAGAATTTTAATATGCAATTGCAATGTTTCTTAATAACATTAATTACACGCTTAGTAAGGCACCATCCTAACTCATTAGTGCCTTCTCTTTGTTGTATTTTATCTCCCACTAGCAGAATGAGGAATATGTGATTGGCCTGTTACCATTAATGCTGCTTAATCTCTTTATAGCACTAGTTAAAGCTGCTTGCATAGACATCTTCTGGGCAAGTATTACCTATGTATGCATATGTGTGTATCAATGAATTGCACCAGCACTAGCCATGCCCCTGCCACATGTAAATGTTATGCTAGATCTACAAGAAGCAGAAAGATTAGCTCAACCCTGTATTTTCAAAGAACTAAGAGTTCTATGGGATAGGTGAAAATAATATCTCCAATATATCTGGTAATCAATACTTATCAGAGAAATTTTAATAGGGACTCAGATATATTTTAACTGAAAATTTAATTTCATTTGCTCATTTATATATTTTAATGAATATAATTATGTACTAATCCCTTGACTAACTTTTAATATGTTTAAATAAGCAGTGTATAAATTAAAATCTTATGCATGTGAGATTTAGGAATAATGTTTATCATAAAACATTTTACAGTATATCAAGGGACAGTATATCTGTCTACAAATTGCTGTAACTTATGAAAATAAAAATTCTGACTATTTTAAAAAGTGTGGCTCATGTGTTCGCTTCGGCAGCACATATAATAAAAAGTGTGGCTCAAATGTTAATGTGATTTATGTTGACAACACCCAATGAAATCTCTTAATACTTATTTCATGGTACAATTTTTGGCCATAACTCTTACACCATCATCATCATCATATTTAATACTGATAGTACTTTAAGTACTAGCTAACTGAAAATATTTAATATTTATTATAATCCTATTTGGAGAAAACAAAATTACTGAGATGTAAGTGTTTTGATATTTATTTTAAGTTATTGGAATAAAGGATCATTGTTTTATTTTCCTCCATTGATAAAAAACAAAAATAATATGGGACAACTACCATACCTCAAATTATAGCACAAATTATAAAATATTCTTGTCAATTACAGTAAAGTATGCAGTAGAATGAAGAAGGATGCTGAACAACAACCTATCCTCAATTTTCTATTAATATTGATTATACAGAAATCTGTCAGCATTGTGAGAGTTCATTTCTTGATCCTTTGATCACGATCTAGAGTCAAGGGTGAAACTTGGGGAATAAGAAACATGAATGTATAGAAAACTAGCTAAAATTAAGAAGGCCAGATAGGGATTAAAAGAAGATCCTTGCAAAGCAAAACAGTATATTAACTAATTACTTACAAATTAATGACATAAAAGGGAAAATAATAAATAAAAGGGATTAATTTGCCTAAAGAAACACAGACATATATTAGGATAATTGTCCATAGTCTAAATGAATTTGTAAACAATGGAGGCTTCTTTAACTTGAAAAGGATAGATGGATTAAAAGACACAAATAGATAAAGAATGTTAAATGAGAGCTTAGCAAAAAAATGACAAAAGAAAAAAATTAAAAGTAAAGTATAGTTAATTAAAAAGAAATACATGATACTTTTAATTGAGAAGGGAGGTGGTACATTGCTCTGTAAGTATAAAATATGAAATAAAATTGATGACTGAAATTACTATAGAGAAGTTGATAAATATAGAATGTAGAAAAATGTAAGCCAACATAAGCAATGTACTTAAAAAAAAGAAAAACAAACACGAAAAAATATTCAAGGATAAAAACAGAAGAATATAGTCATGAAACAAAGTAAATTAAATTATGATTATATAGTCTCAAGAGGTTTGATGTGTCCCAAGAATATTAGATACAGGATGAGCCACACTAAAGTATAAGCCAGCAAAAGTATTTGGAAGAGCTACATAGGTATTCATACAGTACAGTAAAAGAACATTCCAGTCCAAAAGGGAAAATATTCTGGAAGCTTCAGACTTCATTACAGAACCATTCAATGCCAAAACAAGATATCCTTTTCACCAAGTTGTGAGAAAGAAAAAAAAAAGTATAATTCAATAATTTTATATCAAGCTTTCCCTGTAAAGACAATGGACAGACACCATCAAACACGCAAGATGAAACCAGTTTATCATGAGAAGTAACTGGCACTTGCTTTTCACTTTAAAAATTTGTGTTAGTTTAAGATACTTCAAACATTTCACATTGTGGAAACTCTGTTGGAATACACAAGCTGAGACTGAATGTATTATTTTTAGCCTATCATTTAATCAAACCATATGGAGCAATGAAAAAATGTGATGCTTAGTAATAATTAATTAGGACTCTGCATAATGTCGTTAATTAGTGCCAGGTGCAGGAAACATTAAATGCTTTCAGGAAAGAGGGGATCACCTCAGGTCACAGGGCAACAACTTGTCCAAAAGAGGGATCGAAGGAAGAAAATTCTAGGTCTACTTCCAAAATACACTCAGGGCAAATAGTGCATCTAAGCACAATACGCAAAAACTACATGTTTTCTGATTTTAAAAAAATAACTGGAATATTTTCAATATTAATTCAAAATATGTAGAACATATTAAATTTTCCAAATTTTGAGTTGGAGTAGAAGATGGAAGTACTGGGAATATCTGTTATATTTTTTTAAAGTAATGAATTTTTCAGTCACTCTTTTTATTAAACTTGAAGCCTCAAGAACAAAATATTTTACACAATGTTATAACAAAATCTCACTTCTTTTAATGAAACAGAACTTTCTAAAATGAGGATATGTTTATTTTTGTGTTTGAGCAGTAAAACCATTAAAAATATGTCTCTACAAATTTCATTTTTTTTAAAAAAGTGAGTACTTCTGTTAAACAATCTAGGGAAGTTGAATTTTGCCATGAATATGGATTTGTCAATACATATTTATAAATTCTAGCACAGCCACTGATATTCTTCTATCCAAAGGAAACATATTTTAGTGTTGGAAAAAACATATTTTAGAATTGGGAAACAGAAATTTTCTTAAATTTGTATAGTGTCACTTTGTTTTTGATATTTTAAGCAAGTTTCACCTGATGCACTCAGCTTTTAGTTTCTATACTTGAAGGGATCAGCGGATAGCATATGGCACAGAGATACAAAACAGAGCAGGGCTCAGCTTCACAAGCAAGGCAGCTGGTGGATCTGACAGTTCTTTTCCAAATTACTCATCATGTTTTGAGTTGCTGTAAGGAAAAAAATGTGTTGCCCATCTCCAAAATAGATGTTCTTTTTTATTTTTAAGCTTGGGAAGGGCTTCCGATAGAAATATAAGACAGATGGTTATAGGAAGTAAGATATTTATCCATATTTAGACTGTTTTTTTCTCATCAGTTTCTTCATCAGAAGAGTTTTCCAAATAAACAAATGAATACTTCAACACTCATAGTTAACTATACCCTAAGATGCAGTTTTGTTTTTTATATAAACAATGCCTCTGAAACAGTAAAAAGTCAAAATCACAGGAAGATTTGGTGGATTTCTAATTATCAAAGTGGTATTAATGTAGACTTTGTGCTAACTAGCAAATATAGTAGTTGGATTAAAGGGCTCTTTTTGAGACATTAGTGACATTACAGCTGAGTAAGTATAATCTATAGTTTCCTCTGAAAGTATGCAATTGACTGCTTTCAGTAATATTTTCCATTTGAGAATTATCTGGATCAAATTTTCACAAAATCTCAAAACTGCAATTTAGAGAGTATTTAATGCCAGTTGTGAATTTCACAGAGTTGCCACATCTTTAACCTAGCTGAAGCCCTTGAGTCTTCCAGTTGGATAAAACTTCCAGTTAGCGGTTGATAGAATAATGTTTCAATAGGGCTTTCCACACAGGAGAAATTTCAATGGGTGTGATGTAGTGATTGTTTTCTGAATTTGTTAAGTATTCCAGAAAGTGCATGAATTTCTAATTTTCTTTCAAAAGCTTCAGACAGGTGTTAGCCCCCTAATTTTATTGTACTTCATATAAATTTATTTACCAAATTAATATTGGAATTAAAAATGTAAATCATTATATTACTTGACTTTTACATCTTGCCCCTACAATAACAGTTTAAATATATACTGAATGTGTATATATATATAATACATAATATATATATTATATATATAGTTACTGAATTTAAATTGATGCGAGGAGCTGATAAAAAGAAAAACCTGTCTAATTTCCTCATTATCAGTCTTTTGTTTCATGATCCAATAAAATCTATCTAACATCCATTTCCAATATTAATAGTAGTTGTCAAGTTAAAGTATAGTTCTTCATATTTCTGAACATTGTCATAAATCATCTGAGATAGATTTATAAAATGACAGATTTCCCTAGAATAAAGTAAAATGTGTCAAGCAGCTATTCTTTATTTCCACTCTAATGGGAATTTGAGAAATCATTTCAAACAAGAACAAAAATTAGAAAAAACTTTTGAAATGCTTTGCAGGTGACAGATACATCTTAATACCTTAAAAATCACATCACTTTAATTTCTGGATTTTTTATTTGCTTAATAGTTTTATATATATCAGAAATTTTTCATGTGTTATATGCTAAGAACTTGTGACATTATGTAAATGAAGCAGTCACAGCACATTTACATAAGGTTTCTATAGAGATCTATATTTTAAATGAGATATTTTTGTGTTCATTTGAAAGGTCCTTTTCTTATAATTACAATTGCTGTGAATTCAAAACCAACCTGAAATCTGGGGTACCTAATGCCATCCTTTTATGGAGAAACATACTCATCAATCACCTTTTTTAAAATTTACTATTTAGTAACTTAAAATAACTTATAGGTAAACTTTGTGAAGTTTTTTATTGTTTAGTTATCAAGAATTCCAAAAATAGTAAGATTGTCATAATTAGTCCCAATTAATGTTTTATGATATGTCTATAATTTTATTATATATAAATCTCCCTACTTACATTTCATTATATAAATAAGTATATATAATAAAATACTTCCTTTCTGACACATAACTGAGTCAGTCCCTGGACCTGAAATCTAGTTTCCAGAGGTTAAGAGACAAAATTGAATAGAATGGTCAGGTAGCCTGCTGTCACTTCTCTACCTTTTTCTGTGTCATTTTATTCTTTCCCATTTTCTTCTTAATTTTAAATGTCAACTCACTAACATATAAAGTTAGCATTAATAGGAATTGGTACAAATAAAAGAAAATGAATATTAAAAATGATCTTAACATGGTCCTAAATTTTCAAGCATTGATTTTAAAAAGCATGATTGATTTAATAATTGTGCCTGAAGAAAATTCCTTGCAATTTATATTTCAGTTAACTTAAGCCATAACTATATTTTAAATATTAAAATGCAATAAAATGTATGTCTCAAAAACTAGAAATACATTAGACAATAATGGCACACAGAACACTTTTCACACATACAGTGAATCTGAAACTCAATCCATTTCTCCAGCAGCACTGATAAACCAATATTATTCTCTCCATTTTATAGATAAGGTGAATGAGGATTAGGAATATGGAAGTAGTAATTAAAAAACAGAACTGATAAGAAACTTCATATCAGAATTTCAGACTGGGAAACCAAAATTTTATTCACTGTATTTGCTAATTATATAAGAACATACAAGTATACTAATAATGCCTGTGACTATTTCAACCAATATAGATGAAATGGGAACAATGTCAAGCCAGTACATTAAGAAAGCTTTTGAAGCCTGATGGACAATTTATACACCCTTGAAAATTGAATAAATTATTAACATATCTTTTATTTTATTAAAGAAGCGATGTGCTGAATTCATTCAGATACCTATTTTTGCATCCATTTCTTCATTTACTTATAACACAATTATCAAGATATATTTTATTTAAACATTACACACTGATCCACTATAAACATGGGTGCACGTATATCCCTGTGGTATGATTCTTTTGATTCATAACTATTGGTGAGTTAAACTTTGAACAAGCTGCAGAAAGTCTGTTACATGAATAAATTTGAAAATATTTCATCATCCCAATGTTTACAAATAATTACTATTTAAATTTCTATAAGTGCAAGCTATTCAATTTTGCAAAGCCACATAAGGAATGAAATATAGTGAAAAAAATAATCACTAACTTTTCATACAAAGAACAAACTTTCCCCTCCCTTTCACACTAAGGACAAGAGTGTATTTATTATAACTTAAAGCATTCTACTTAATTTTGTTTAAATTGACATGCCAATAATAAGTATGTGGCAGCTATAGCACGTAAAAGTACTCCTAAAGAGTTGGAGTCTAAACACTTTAAAACAAAAGCAATTAATTAAGCTTCTTAATTTCAGTTCAAAATTTTTTAACCTTAACTAATAGCAGTCATAACTAGTAATTTATGATGGTATACATACAACAGAAAAGGGAAATATGTTTTTTCCTTAAGAGAGTTAGCAGTTTATACAATCAATCATTTATATATTCTTTTACATGAAAATTGTTACCTATTGATTGTTATGTAGCAAAATCATTACAAAAATAGTTTATCAAAAGAATGGAAAGTTCAGAATCAACTTTATAGCAGACAGATTCTCAAGTAATATTTTTACATAGGTGAATAAATACATATTGTTTTAAATCCTAATATGCATGAATTATGAAGCATTATAAAAACCCATGCTAAATGGATAGAAGGATGGCTACTTACCAACAGGGCGAGCTGTAGACATTACAATGGTGTGGTGAGAACATAAAAAGAAATTTAAAAAAAGAAAGAAAGGAAAATTATCAGAATGCATGATGTGTAATGTCACATTTAAGTATGGACAATAGAATGATTTCTAGTCTCATAATTCAACCATGAATAGAATGTACTGAGTTTGATAAACTGAAACTTACAATTCTAAGAAAATAATTATTTTGAATTTCAGGACTGACTATAAGTAATTTGAGAGATATTTTAGAGTCTTTTGAGTATTACTTATAGAAGTTTCATTTCAAAGACCTGGAGTTAAATAGTCTTGTGTTACCCTAAAGTTAAGAACCTGCTGAATATAACTATTCAAGTCACAGACTGGTAAATGTCATGTCAATAAGAGAAGGCCTCACTGTTTGATTTAAATAGCAATTGGATTTTAAGCATGGTTAGTCAGAACCATTACAAGGGCTACAGAAAAGTCCCTGACGTTGCTTTTCAGTAATAAGTTAAGATCAGTTTTCATCCATAGACAGGGTGGATGAAAATAGAACAAATAGGTGGGAACATCCTTAGAGATTTCAACTCAGTAGCACCCTAACTTCTAGTAAGCTTTTTTTTCCTTCTTTTTGGAGAGGTCAAGATACAATGACTGATAAGGTGACTCTTGTTCACACTGAGAATGGCTTTCAAACTGCTGCTTTAAAAAATTACTGTTTTTTGTTATACCATAACTTTCAATCACTAAAATGAGTAGTAAAGTGCTGTCCTTGTTATTAATGCATAGAAATTGTAAGAGTTATTCATGAACTTAATAATACTTTCTTTCAAAAGATTAATGCCAAATCATTTCACACAGTAAATCATTTTATAGAAAAGCAATAGATGAGTATTATAAAACATGTACCTACCCTCATTATCCAAATGAAGGAGAAATAGAGTTAAAATTATTTGAGCTTTTATGAAATCTTACATTCAAAATATAAACTTTTTCAACAGACCAATCTTTCACTCACATTGCAGTAGATATAGGGTTAGTGTATCATAATGTGTTCCCAGAAAATGTATCTTTAGTTTTCTGTTGATGATGGTCTTTGGTCATAGTGAGGAAGATACAGCACTGCAAACATGTTTATACTTAGTCATTCACTCAATTCCTAATGTAAGTTTTGTATAATCTCTAAAAAATAATATAGTTGCCTCTATCTGAAAGTTGTGATCTTTTATAGTAGTATTATTCACAATTAAGAAAATAGAAAAAAAGAATAAGGCAAGGCAATTACAGTAGCCGTATGAAATTCAGGATTAGGGATATCATATTGGGTCCTATATCATATAGTGGGTTTCATAACAAGAGAAAAAGGGAAGTTGCCTTGTACCTAATTTGTTTGTTTTTAAATTTTTTGCACAAGGGTGGAAACCAGGATTAAAAATAATTACCCTAACACTAAGGGAAGCCCAGGTGGTGGATCACAATTTGGAGTCCCACCTGCGCAACTTAGCAAGATCCTGTCTCAAAATAAAACATTTGTCTTAGTGGCAGAATGCCCCTAATTACGAAGAACCAGATAATAGATTAACATCGTAAAGCCATGCCTTATTCTAAGTGACCAGAATTCTCTTTATTTCTTCTATCTCCTACATAAAAAGTACTTTGTCTCACATCTTGCAATTTGTACTATTTTAATAGTCACATAAGGATGGATTTCAAGCATGTTGCCTTAATTCAAAAAAGATGTTTTGAGTCTATGACATTAAGGGCAAAAAAAGAAGAACCTTGGGTGAGAAATCATGTTGAAATAAATAAAATAAATTGCTCTTTCACTTTAAAATAAAATCTTAAGACTTTATCTTCTTACAAGAAAGTTTTTTTCAAGAAGGTCTTCATTTATGTAAAACCAGTGAAACAATTCAAAAGTGGAGAAAATTAAATTTACACATATGGAGTTTGTATTGCTTAAAGCATTTCAAGCAATTTAAAAATTTCTATTATTTCATTAGGCAATTAATGGTAGCTTTGTTGTTGACTAACTTTGTTTCTTTCTAATTTTTTGTTCACCAAATCAGCAAAGAGAGAATCTACTTAATTTTAAGCTTAATTTTAGTCTATTTTTATGATGTTTATCAAAAGGAAAATGACATAGAACTCCTCTGTTTCAGATCTTGATTATAAAACTCCCTTATAGTTTTCCTCCATTAGCTAAAGTGAACATCATGAAACAATTTTAGGAGAAACATCACAATTAAAATTTGTTACATAGGAACATTTTATTCTTAAAAAAAACAGCAGGTGGGTGTTTGCAAATCAGCAAATTAAACTGAACTGTGTTCTTACATTAATAGATGAAATAGAACATTGCCTTTCTGTCAGTTGACCCTGTTCTATTAAAACAATCCCCAAAAAAGACTGAACATTTCACTATGTGCATTAAAAAAATGAACACAGAAAAAAGAAATTAAATAATTTCCCACTATTAACCTCTTACCATGAGAAATCCCAACTGCTTTCTTTCCTAAAGGTGAAAATGTTTTAAAATAATATTTTATTCTACTTTACATTACATTATGGAGAATTTTTCTTTATACCACAAATAATGAATATTGTAATCAATCTAGAGGCTATTGATTAGGGGAGAAACCATTTAAGAGTTGAGGATTTTTTTAAAGTTATTAAAAATAAACAATGCTTTTTTATTAGTTTTGTGAGTTCTTTCAAACATCTGGGTATGAGGAGCATGGTTGTCAAATAAAATGTGAAACCTGAAACTTTCAACAAATCATGAAAACAACTGGAAAAGATCTTGAAGGAAACAGTTACTTCAAGTCTCCTACATCTAAGAATTCGAGTATAAAAGACACTCTGCTGCTTTTACAAACAAACATCTCCTCACACTTTCTCACCATTTGTTTAGTCAGCAAGTATTTTTTGAATGAAACATTTCTTAATTGGTTGTTTATTTTATTTTTTAGAAAATATTTTATTTTATTATTTAGAAACACACACAGTTTGGGATAGTTTGGTCAGGTAAACTGTTTGGCGAAGAGGTGCCTACTTAAAAACAAACATAGAGTGTGTAAACTAAAGAGTGTTCATTGCTTTACAGGAGTTATTCAATTTTGAACAGAAAAAAATCATCATGTATATTCAGTTCATATGATCATAGTCCTTAATGATCTGCTGTCTAGGAAGGAGTTAAAATGTTTTAAAGCAACTAACTTGTCAGTTTTATTTATCTTTGTTTTGTATTGAGATTCACCCTAGACTGTCTAGAGGGGAAAAAAAAAAAAGTGATGAGGTGGATTAGGAATGAAACAATTGAAAACCACAGTAACACAGTATTTTCCAGGTATATGGAATGGAATGCCTGTCTATTAACAGTTATCTCAGGGCGAATGAGATTTGTACATTTGAAGCCTGTATTGGAGGTCTTAGAAAAGCCATTTTTTTCCTCACAAAATTGAGGAGTATCTTTAAAAAAATCCCTGATCATTTCTTGTAACTCCAAACACCTCCAAATACTTCTCTTAATCTTATAAAAACTTCTCAGCGAAAAGCTGTTCAAGAGTAAAAGTTATGACTAACTAGGACCAGATGTAACTGAAAATCTGATGAATAGCTAACCTCCTTATCACTGAGCATGAGAGGAGGGGGCACGGTGGGTAGTGGCACAAAGGTGGAAAGACTGTGTGGAGTTGAGGTTGTCTATCTCTGCTTAAAGTCCTGTAAGTGTAAACGATGCCATGATAATGTCTATTTGGAAAGGGTAAATATTTGCTGTCTTGATGATACTACTTGGTTCCCTGAACTATGTAATTTACCTCCTGTGATCAGCATGTTCCACCAGGAAGACAGTTAATTCATTCTAGTGCACTGTAGGATTTAGTAATGCTTTCTTTCACTTATAAGCAATTCCAATAAATCTATAAATGAATATTATTGCAAGACTGAGAAAGTGTGTAACACCCAAGAAGTGCAAGTTATTAGAGCAGTACTGTTTCAATTATTTATAGGCTAGTGAACTTCATGAATCACTCACTAAATCAGATAATCAGGATGTAGGAGCATCTCTGTTAACTATTTTCACTTTATTTTCATGCTTACTTTTTTCAGATTGATATTTTGAATGCCAGATTACAAGTATAAAGTAACAAACTGATGAAGAGAATACATTTGAGTACCTCTGAAACTGATTACATTTATAAGAAGTAAGTAATTGAAAGCAATGGAAAAAGACTAGTGTACATCTTTTCTGTTTTTTAAGATTTAATTTTAAGCAGTATAAACTATTTGATCCATGTAAGTTACTGTTTACTAAGAGTTAATCCTTTGATGATCATGACTTGGACTCTAAATTTGAAAGTGCAGTAATTTTATTTCAGTTAATGACAGAAATTCACAAAATGTAAGCATTTACTACAACAGTGTTATTTTGATTGTGAACTCACTTACCAACTTAAACTATTAATCTCCTGGCTCAGTTCAATTATATTTGATAACTTAAGTCTCTTACCTCGGACAGTGAGGGTAGCAGAGGCTTCCATTTTTCCCACCCGATTCTCAGCAACACACATATAGGTACCTTCATCTGTACTCATGGCCTTCTTAATTCTCAGTGTGTAATCATCTTTGATGTCATACCTGTGTAGAATATGAACTGGCTTCATTAAATAGCATTGATCATATAGACAATAACGTTAAGTATTAACTTTCACTTCCTCTTTTTACACTGTATTTTACTGAAAGCAACACACACACAAGCAATATCAAACATAGAAGTACAATACTTAGATTATATTTACTGACAAAATGATTATTAATTTCATACCTGATTTCCAGCTGCTTATCAGTTACCTATATTTTACATATTTATAAAACTCTTGCTGTATTAAATCAAAGACATTACCACTTGGATATTTCTTTTGCAGCTCATTACTAGTAAGGGCAATAGTGTACATTTCAGATCCTTAGTGAGATATTGTGTTTTAAGTTTCATTTTATTCAATGTGATGTTTTATTTTTTAACATCTTAATTATAAGAAAGCTGAATATATTAATAGACATTGTCTTGTTAGCAAATTGATGAAATAACTACTAATAATTAAAATTGAGAGGGCAATGATTGTTAAAAATATTAACATTAACTCTTGAAATATCAAGATGATGTGATTTTTGGAAGTATATCTCATCAGCTCTTTCATATGTATTTATAATCTCACTTTCATTTTCTAAATTTAGAGACTAACAGATTGGTTCGAAAACTAAAATTGTTACATGAATTTTGGGGAGCAATTTCATATGAATATTTTCTTATTAGATTGTAGCAGATTACAACTACATATGAAAAGTAATGAAGCTTTTTGTTTTTCATTTTTTTCATGTCTGCTCTTTCCTCTTTATTCTCACTCATGATTTATTTCAAACACACATTTTTGCAATAGTTTGTTATTGGTCACATTACTTCTCTCATACACACGAGTTGAATCTATGCTAACAAAATATTATTTAAATTGGTTTTGTCTGCTCAAAACTAGCTGTGACATTCTATTGTTTTGAAGAGAAAAACAAATTTTGAGCTTACATTTAAGACTACCATAATTGGATATATTTTATATCTAGCTTTAACTGAATGAATAAAACTTCATGAGACGCTAAGATACAGACTGCTAATATTTCTATTTAATAGACCTTGGAATGAAAAAAAGCAATGGCTCTGTACCAATCATTCCAACTCAACCTATTTCTGCTCTTCTACCCCTTCATTATGGTGACTACATTTGGGTCTGCATATTTTGCTTTAATTTCTTATTTACTATAATTCCTTAGAAAATATTTATGCACTACTCTTATTTGAAGACTTCTATTACTGTATCAGAAAAATATCATTAATTTTCCTTGAAACTCATTGACAGGCCACTAATGATCCTGCACTTATATTTTGTATCATCTATTTTGATAAAGGCAGAGCTCTTACCTGCTTCACTAGGTGCTGTGTCCACACCCCCAAACCCAGAACTTTTACTATCCGCTAGCATAATCATGTGGTTAACAAGCACATACTAAGGAGCAAAACTGTTAGATTTTAATCATGGTGCTAGCTTCATTCTCTGCTTGGAAGGTTGGACGTGACCCTCGAATTCTCTGGATCTCAATTTGTTCATTAACAAAATTGTGGTAATAATAATATCTATCCCAACAGAATGAGTGTGTACTTTGAATGAGGTATTGCTTACGAATTGCTTTAAAGTTCCACAGAGAAAGCACAATTCCTGTTAGCTATTTATTATACCTACTAGAAATATTGGTTGAAATCATGATAGTTACCTTGTTTCCTGCTAATAGAAAACCCAATTAAATGTAAAAGTGTTCAAAGTTCTTAATTCCCCATATTTACCTATTAAGGCTTTCATTTGGGCTATATTTACAGCTTAGAACAAGTACTGAGGTAAGATGAATAAAAGAGTACAACTACAGAGTAATATTGTCTGATTAACTTTGTCATAAAAAGCATATGGGAAATAGTGATTTTGATGATGCTTCAGATATAATGAAGTGATATAATGTATAACTAAAATAATATTTCCTAAAATTAGTCCATCTTCTGGATAACATACATAGTGAAAGATATAAATATTGAATGAAAACAATGGATTCTGTAATATTTCCAATCCATCTAAAAAACCCTGAATTCCTGACTACAGTGGTGCTATTGGTTGCTACTATTTTGACTTTCATGAAATCTCTTTATTATTCAACAACAAAGTTTTCTCAAAAACTAAGATGAGCTTCATGATCAGCAAAATCAAAGCACATGTAAATTCTAATTGCAAGTAAACAAAAGATACTGAGATTGTATATTATTTCTAAAGTCATCAAGAAAAAAATTTGCTTGTTGTCTCATCATTGAAAAATAGGGGATTGCACACATTGTTCATGGCATCCTCAAAACAACATTTGGAAATTGTTATTTTGTAGATAAGAAATTTGATAGTCCTGTAAATGACTTGTTCCAATATCTTTTTTTTTTCGGGTACCAGGGATTGAACTCAGGACTCAGGAACTTGCACTTGTGAGGCAGGAGCGATGCCACTGAACTAAGTCCCAGCCCCACGATGTCCTTTTATTACTAAAGAGAAAAATCAGAATTCAAACTATAACTCTCAGTGTGCCCTTTACCCTAATCTTTCTAGGGACAATACTTAGTCTAATTTTTATTTTAGTTTTATAAACTCATTCAGAAAAGCATAAAAATATACATAATAATGTGATATTTTGATGTTTTAATACATGTATACATGGGTAATATTTAAATCAGATTAAATATATTTATTTGCAAAATCATCTATCATTTCTTCATGGTAAAAATATTTAATATTTTTTCTTCTAGCTTCTTGAAAAGTCCAATGCATACTTGTTACCTATAGACTTAGTTTAACTTTTATATGATTATATAAGACAATTTTACATAATTTAGATAGAAGTATATTTCACATTCAACAAGTATATTGTTATAACTTCTGACAAACTTTTCATTCCTGTGAGAGAAATTATTCTTATATAGCCAACAACATAGACAGTAAATAGTATATGGAAGTCATTTCTGTCTAGATTGAGTAAAAAAATGTATATTTATTTTTAAATTACAAAACACAACATTAAAACCAAAATAACTGCGATTTGACTTCTTGAGATTTTTTTGGTAATTTTATAAAAGAGGTTAAAAAAAAGGATAGAAATGAGAATACTATATTATTTTATCTTAATTTTTTAAGATTTTTTGTTTACTAGGTATACAATGATCAGGAATACAGTAACTGTGAGTCCCATTCTATGATTGCAGCTTTTTCCATAGGAAAAATTAAACATTAAATATTGCTCAGTACGAATAAACTGATTTAATCTTAGCTACTTATAAAACAGGCCAAGTTTCAAAGACACAGTTCTTCACTGGAAAATTGAAAATCTAATCTTTTGGTAACTGTAGAACAAGTTTTCAGGTGCAGATTGTAAAAAAAAAAAAAAAAAAAACAAAAAAAACTTTAAAGGCAATATTCTGGTTGTATAAAGATTCTTGTTAAAATACTTCCAGGTCCAGGGAGTACATGCACACAGGTACTGAACCTATTCCCAGTAAGTTAGGCACACTTTGGAGCTACAGAGGTTTTGGGATAATAATTTTCAATGATATTGCATAACATAGTGTCTTGTATAGTTCATAGGCTTAATTAAGACAGAAACTCAGCACTGTCTCATTATAATTTTTCCCTGATTATCATTGAAATTTGAGATTATAGTGATTTTTTCTTGGTACTGAGGATCAAATCCAGGTGCACTCTACCATAAGCTTCATCCCTAGACATTTTGATTTTTTTATTTTGAGAGAGGGCCTTGCTAAGCTGCAATGGTGGGACTCAATCTTTGGATTCTTCTGCCTCTCAGCCTCAATCAGTAATGGGAACACAAGTGTGTATCCCTGCACCCAGCTGCTAGTATTTAATATTTTAGGGAGGTAATACTTATGGCAAATATTCTATATGCCAGGCATTCCATTAAAAGTCAGGGACATGTGCTTTTATAAGATTTAGAGGCTCATGAAATGATCCTCTGGTGAAAGGATGATCTCAGCCTCCATGGGACAAAGGCAGATTAGTTCCCACTGAATCTTTCTGCAACTAACATGCATTTTCCAAACTGCAGGACTTGATGTGCTCACATGTTGTGACCTTCCCCAACTATAAACAACTGCTACAATGAACCAGTCCTTTTACAAAGGGGTGTTATAACAAAAAAGCAAAATAACAAACTTTGAAGACTCAGACATTGGAATGCTCAGAATCTTAAATTATCATTTCTAACAGAATATTTCCCTGAGGAATGATTGCAGGAATTATCAGTATAAGGAATTTGTATCAACGTACTTTGAATATGTATAAAGTGATTGACTCTCTATGGTAAAAGAAACTAAAAATTCACCTTCTGTACCTATCCATCAACTCTTGGATACTATCTGCAACATGCAGCTAACAAGTTATCCAGCCGGTTCTTTTTTTTCTTTTTTCACCTTAAATTATTTTATTGGTACATTTTAGGTATACAATACATTTATATTTATCATTGGGAACTTGTACCTGTACGTGATGTATCTTGGCTCTTATTTTTTCCCCATTCCCCTGCAATCCCTTCAACCCCTCTACCCCTCCATATTTACAAAGACTTTGTTTCCATTTTTTCCTTTTCTCATATTTTTTCCTTTCCCTTCTGCCTCCACCCCATTCTTAAAACTAGTAACTTATTCCATTTTGAACATCTCTATTAGATCTTCTATATATGATGTCACAAGATCTTTCCTCCAAACATTTCTACTAACCCTACTATTCTTAGTGCCAAATAGAACAGTATTGGTTTCCTATGAATTATCTCATCTTTGGGTCAGTTATTCCTAGTAACAACTCATAGATTATAATAGTAGTTAAATAATCTAAGTGTTTTAAGGTGAATTATGAGCATCAACTCAAATTCATTGACTGATACATATAAATTTATAAATATAAATCAAATATAAATTTGATGATGTCATGCCACTGTTTGAAACAGTCTAATGACTATGGGGAGGCCGGGGATTTATCTCAGTGGTTTCACCGCCTGCTGTGCTAGCACAAGGACCCGAGTTCGATCCCCAGTACCCAAAAAAAAAAAAAAAATGACTGGTATTTCTTTACGGTCTTCAAGGCTTTAGATAAACTGGTCCTTGTCTACTAGTCCAATTACATATTCATATAATCGTGGTGCTTCTTTTCCTTGCTCAACACCAGTCAGTTGCCACAGTGTCTTTACACTACCCTCTGAGATTTATAGAATGTTTTTCCTTTGTATTTTCCATTGTTCATCCTTTTTGACTATCAGAACAGCCCAAGTATCATTTGTTTAAAAAACACCCTTTATAATGTAAAATAACTCTCTGTCCACCCATCCAGTTAATTTTTAATAAAAATTACTTTAATTTCTTTATTCTTTGTATTATCATTTATATAAGTTTATTTTTATCTGTTTCTTTTGTCCAAATTTTTAGATGATGAAGTAATGATATTATTTAAGATTTTGACATTTTTTTAGATACAGATTTGTATTTTTCAAAGCAAGGTCTCTCTTACTCCAAAGTATAAAATCTATATCTATGTTATCATACACTCTACCTACAGAAGTTTAATACAGTCGTAGACCTTATAGCTGGAGATACTACTGTCCCCTCCAACATTATCAAACCACTGTCCCAACCTCAAGTCTGAACTTGGATAATGCAGTAAACTCCAGACTTGCATACATCGTGGTACCTATATCAACATTCACAGTTTCAGGTCAGAGACATAACAGATCCATACTGTGAGGGGATTTGCTCCTATCTGCAAAAGCTCAAGGAATATGAGGACTGGTTTTAAAGAAATTATGCCCAAATAACCTCAAAGCCTAGAAATTAAGTATTGCTAATTTCACATTTAGGCATTCTGAAGCAAAACATGACAAAATTCTTTTCCTAAACTACACATGGAGCCAGTTATAGCTGGGGGGAAATTCATGTAAGTCTCTACTTCCAGTCTCTGCTTTCTCTAATGGGTCATGTTTTCCTTGAGACAATAATTTGCTTTGTAAAGTTACACATTTGATAAGTAATTATTTGTCAAATATTATTGCTGGCTTTAATTAAAAACCAGAAAAGTAAAAAAAACCAATGAAAACACATTTCTGTTGAGGCAATTGTACTAGAAGTGGGGTGATTTTCATTGTGAAATCTACCAGTCAGGGACTTACATAAATGCAGTCATTGTTGCCAGGTTTGATTAATGACAGTTGTACAATCATGTGCTGACAGTCCCCACTGTAGAGACACCTTATTTTTTCTGATATGAAACACTCCTGAAAAATGCAACCCAATCAGATTTGGCCCCTGGACAACATGTGCTATCATCACTGTACCATGAATTGAGATTGACTGGTAACCAGCTGTGACAAAGTGGGAAAAGCAGCACTGTTTTTCTGTGAGTTTTTTCCTCAGGAAAAAAAGGAAAAGGAAATCAAATTGTGTCAAAACCATTACCATCTGTTCAGCTAAATAATAAACAAAACAAAGTAAGTTTATTTTAATACTTAAAACAACAGTTTGTATGCAATGTTCTGTTTGTGTGTGATCTTGTATTTGATGAATAATCCTAAAAACAAGGAGAAATATTATTGTTTTAGAAAACAAAGTGCTGAATACTAAAATAATTTACTACTTTAAGTAAAAAAAGAAAATGTTCCTTCTTTATAAATAAACTTACTCTCATATGTAGTGGGAAGAATTTCTATAAATTCAAATTTACAACTGAAGTATCAACCAAGACTTCAAAAGCGGCAAAATTTTATAACATAACCCCATTTCATCCATTACTCATAGTTTGCAAATCTCAATGTATGTTAAGCCTGTAAGGATAGAAATTTTTCATGACTTTCTGGTTTCAGTGAATACCATTCAGGTAATTAGGGACTCTGAAACCTCTCACAATGGGTATGGAATTGGGAAGGTGAAAAGAATGAAGGAATGTAAGATGCCTTCTATTACAAACTGGAATAGTTCCATGCTCAGTTCAAGCTCCTGTACCTTCCCCTTGCTTGAATTATGTGAGGACTCTATAAAACTTCCTGAATGGTAATTCTCATCTCAAAACACCTTTGTTTTTCATGGATTGAAATTTATTCTCTTAACATTTTTAGTTTTCAAATCACTTACTACTTCTTATTAGAACATTTCTGGCTCCAATACTAGGACAAATGTTTTGAATTAGCACTTAAATTTTATTATGCAGTTGCTTTATTAAGTATTAAGTTGGCCAATAGTAAAAACTATGGATTGAACCAGGAAATATTTAATTATCTATGCAGGTAAACGTTTCTTTACATTTAAGGAGACTTGAAAGGTTTGTTTTTAATTTTCAAAATACTTCTGCTGGATTGTAACAGTTGAAGATCATTATATACCCTTTTAGACTGTTTCAGAAAATCAAAGTATGTAATGATAGGCCATCCAAAATTCCTTAGTTTAATGAAAATTTCACCATGAAGCTTATATAAAAATGTCACATGGTTTATTTCTCTATTTTCAATACAAAGATTTGTAGGATACAATTATTTATTAATGTTGTGGAATCATTTATTGGTTACAGAGACACAAGCATCCACTATATGTTACTGTGCTGTGTTAGGGAGAAGAGATACAGCCATTTGGAACTTAGTCACAGTATTTAGTAATTGTTAAAAAAGGGTATCTTAACAACACACAATTTTTGTCAAGATACTTATCTATAAGACATAAATGTTCCTGGAGAAAGTTAAATTCATGCCTCTTTTACTTTTGACAGCCAAACATAGGAAAAATTGCTTAATTTTCCTGAAACATTCTGGTTGATAACAATGTTTCTAACAAAGCTCTTCCATACACAGCACTTGACATTTTTATTAGTTATAGTGACATAATTCACAATGGCTAAATCATGGAAGCAGCCTATATGTCCATCAACAGATGAATGGATAAAGAAAATGCGGTATTTACTCACAATGGACTGCTATTCTGTCATAAAGGAAGGTAAACTTGAATCATTTGTAGAAAAACAGATGCAACTCGAGACCATAATGTTTAGTGAAATAAGACAAGGTACACAAGCTTAAATATTGCATGGTTTGTCTTATATGAAAAATCCAAATAATGAATAAAGAGCAAAAATAAGACAATGCAAAGTAGGGAGATCTTTCTCAAACGAGACGAGGACCAAGAGATGGAGGGAGGAGGGCAGCAGGAAGGGAAAGGAGCTGAGAAAAGGAATGAATTGTTTTATACACACATACCAAGTCCACACGAGGAATGTAAATATTGTTTACACATGGCAAACATGAACAAATAAAAAATACAAAGCAAACAAAAGAAAATACAACTCATGTTAACACTACTAATCATCTAAATCCCATATGCTATGTTCTTCATCTTTAATAATTAAAATGTGTCCTAAAGACCAACTCTTGAATCACATTTGAAGCCAGGGACCTCAAAATGAGCATAATAAATCTATAGTTTTCTGGCCAAAAACTAAGTCACATTCCTTTTCTTGCCTACAATTATAACACAGGCTAATGCTTACAGTTTTGTTGGAGTGAATCTTTACTTATTCTTCATTCAGGAATCAGGGCACAAGTAATTTTGGGCAAAGTACATAACAGAAGTATGAAGGAGAGATATCCTTAAATTAAAAAACTGCCATAACATTCATTGGAAAAGAAAAATTAAGCAAAAGTCCTGAGAGTGTAGACTTGTAGAGAAATAACAAGAGGCAAGTTTGTCTCTGAAGTGAACTTGTTTGACCCTGGAAACTCTACAGAAAACCTGACAAAACTTGAAACATAACGGTGTTCTTACTCTGTCTTAACTAACCAAACAGTATTTTAGCTTCTCTTGGCTTTCCATAAATGCTACCCTTCACAACTCCACTTGCCAATCTTAGGTGACAGCCTCCCTGTGAGCTTGACCCACAGAGGCAAAACCCCTATATAGTCATTTTCCCCTTATGCTTCGTTCCACTTTCTGAAATTTTACTAATGGTTAGCATTGGTCAAAAATATTAATATTTAGACTGGATAAAGAAGATGTGAGCTTTTTTAAAATGGAGTACTACTCAGACTAGAGACATCTAGTCAGAGAGGCTAGAGACATTTATAGCTAAGTGGATCCACATTGAGGCCACACTCTTAAATGAAATAAATAGGACACGTGTAAATACCAAATAGCTTCTTTGGTGTGAGAAACTGAAAGTGTAAATAAGGATCAAAATGTATAATAAATAATTTAAAATAGGAAGAAAAGGTCCACAGGGGAAGGAGAAGTGGGAGAAGTAGAGGAAAGGAAAGAAGGGAAAGGACTAAATATGAGAAAGGGAAAAAACAGAAACAAAGTCTTTGTAAATAGGGAGGGAGTGGAGAGGTTGAAGGGAGGGCAGGGGAATGGGGAAAAAATAAGAACCAAGATACATCATGTAAAGGTACAAATTCCCAATGATGAATGTCATCATATTGAATACCTAAAATGTACCAATAAACTTAATAAATAAAAATATTAATATTTGTCTTCAATCTTCTGAGAGACTAAATTCACACTGCTTTATCATATATTATTACAGTACACTTTATTCTTATTATTGTTAATCTCTTACTAATCTTAACATATAAATTAAACTTTCTCATGTCTATTCATAGGAGAAAACAGGCTATGTACAGAATTTGGCATCTTCCATGGCTTCAGGCCACCCTCACTGGGAATCTTGGTATTTATTTCTCACAGACAGGATGAGACTGAGATACCAGCTTCCCCTCAGCACAGCTGACTGAAGCAAGGGAGTTTCAAACTAAAAAACTATGTGAAAACAAATAGTAAAAGACATTTACAAATGTCCATATTCTCTAAGATGAGTGTAAACATCATAAACTACAAACATGTATGAAAAGGAAAAAACAGCAAAAAATGTCCATATTAGGATAACAATACTTGTCTTAACAAACTGAGGATTTAGTATTTTGATTCATCTCACAGAATCTCTAGGCCCCAAAGACAAGGCCTTAGACCTGAGTCAGGGATTCTGGGTACTGACCCCTGGGCACTGGAGCTGGACGAAAACCAACTGTCAGGTGGGCTCTTTCAGAGAGGCCAAAGCATCCTCCACTCCCTAAAAATTTTAATCATTGTGGTCTGTGGCTGAATTCTGACTACCCCATCTCTCCCATCTTTCACTCATTTGGTCAACCCAGAATTACTCTCTTCATAGAGTAATTCTCTTGGCAAATTTATGGCCAAGAGTAAAATTCACAGCTCACTGTACTCAGTCACTATTCAAGTTTCCCTCTTCTGTCATTTTGTGCTATTTTTCTCTTTTTTTGCCATGTACTTTATCTCCTCTGATATAATCATTCTCAAAATGTTCGTGACTACTTCCACAAAATTTTTCCTGTGATTTCTAAACTACCTTTTCCCTAATTTGTAAAACTTTCTTGTTTTCCAACTTTCTCCTGCAATTTTTTTTCATGCCTTAAACGATATCTGGCTCTTTCGTGAGGGTTTGTTCTCTGTCTTTAGGGTGATATATTACAGTGGAAGTTTAAGAGGTGTCACCATCCCTGACATTCCAGATAATCTCACTGTCTGACACAGATCAGCTACTTAACAAAAATTTGTTTTGGAATGAAATAGCTGTTTTCTAATGAAAATCAAATAAAATAACAAAGTAAAACAAAAAAATATGATTGTATTGAATTTTGCATCATCCGGCATTTGAAGGAAAGAATTTGAATCCAATACTTGAATCAAATCTAGAATCTTTGCCTCTTTAATATAATTAATAAGATGATTAATAGTAACCACTATATAGGGGTATTGAAAATTTTATGGTAAAAAATGCAAATATATCACAATTAAGGACAGCAAGTTGGAACAAATGAAGTGAGGGAAGTAGGTTCAATTATCCTTCCATTTAGGAACAATTATCTTATTGGCTTACATTCTTTCATGATAATTTGATTACATAATAAGATTAGAAATTTCATTATCAGATTGGGAAAAGTGGATCTATCTCACAGTCATGTGTTTGGATAGTAATTAACTTCAGCTGTAAGTCCTTTTAGAAAAGGACTTTAGGAATTAAGTCTACAGGAACCCATAGAGCTCAGAGTTCAGGCCAGAAGGTTTTTGAAAGCCAAACCCCATTCTTGCACTCATTGAGACAGGAACAAACCTGTTCAATAAGGGCATAAATGTTTGGAGTATATTGGATTTTTGAACATGTAAATGGCCTATTGTTGCTGGACAAACTCTAAGAAGTTCTCCATCTGTCAGAGGAATGTTTAGTCTGGGCTACATACTGGCAGACTGAAAAGGCTCTTTCCTCTTTTGCCAACTGAAACTTCCACATGAAATGTGATTTTGGAATAATTTAGAATTTTAACACATCTTCATAGGGGCAATTCTGAACACTAAAAATGGCACATAACTTGTGGATGGGTACATCTACTTGAAAATGAAGGTTAAGACATTTATGAAGGTTTAAAGTTCACTAGTTTCATCAATTCATCAACTATTTCAAGAGCAAGAAATATAAAGAAAAACTCCCTGACATATATTTTCTATAAAACATGCAACATTATGCATTCATCTCATAATTAGTTAATCAAAGGGCTTTCTTTTCGTGTTTAAAGGTGACATATTTTGCCAAATCCAGTCATGCTACAATTTGTACATCTCACTTGGTAGAACTTTAATATCTAAAGAAATAAAGAAAGGGTGGTATCTTTGAAATATGTTCTATTGAATTATATTCTATTATTTTGCCTCATGATTAAAAAAATGAAAATCATATAAAATAACATTTAATTGAGCAATACTCTGTTTAATCTTTTCCTCAGCACTATTAGGATTTTAGGTCAGGTTATTTTTTCGTATGAGAGCCATTGTGTGTATAGTTGAGTATTTGGCAACATTCAGAGCCTCTACTCACAAGATGTTGGAGCGCCCAACAAAAAGCATCTTTAGACAATGCGAAGTGTCCCCAGGGGCATGGGAGAACCAAAATTGCTCCCAACTGAAAAAACACTTTACTCAATTGTATAACTAGTGAGCACCACCTGACAGACATAGGGATGAATATTTGGGATCAAAGATAAACACAACAAAGTTAGTTGGAAAGATTGTGAAACAATCACAATCATCTCAGCACTATATTTTAGTAATATGGAGATACAATAAAAGCAGCTGTTGAGTAAAACGTGGAATAAGGAGTGTTCCAAATCCAAAATAGAAAGCATGCACAAGGTTTTAATATCAGAGAAACCTGGGATTTAGCTTTGTCACTCTTCGGTCCTAGGACCTTGAACATAATCTTCATCATCTCTAAGCTTTACTTTCTTCCTCTGCTAAAAAGAACGGTCATACTTCAAGGCTACTGAGTACATCAATTTTAAATTATGTAAGTGTCTGGCAAGAAAAACAGTGAGCCCTCAAAAATTATGGGTTTTTGTTATCATTTTTAAGAAAGTGGTTCCATTAGATGTGAATTATTGCACATAGCAGTTAAGACACTGAGCTTTGGAGCTAGAGTGTTTCTTCCCAACCCTCTCCGAGTCTTCTTTTGTAAAAACAGAGATGATAAAAGCACCTTACTTTGAAATAGGAAAAGGTCCAAAGGGGTAGGGGTGGTGGGAGGAGATGGGGATAGAAAAGAATGGAAATGAAAAAATATGAGAAAAGAAAAAAATGGAAATGAAGTATGTAAATAGGGAAGGGTGGAGGAGTGAAGGCCCACAGGTAATGGAGGAAAAAATAAGAACCAAGATACATCATGTACAGGTACAAGCACCCAATGATAAATGTAAACGTATTGTATACCTAAAATGTACCAATAAAAGAATTTAAGCAAAAAAATTAATAAATAAATAAAAGCACCTGTTTCATGGGGTAACTGAAGATTAAGTGAGTTCCTTAGATGTAAAGAACTTGTAAATATTACTTAATAGTGAACAAATTTTGAGGTGCATAATTTTCATATTTTAACACCTAAAATTTAAAATCATCTTATCACACATAGCAAATCATAGTTAGTTTGGTCATGTTTTTCCCTTTTCAACCCAGGGACAAAGTATTTTTTGGATATCACAATCAATTCTATCCTAGAGAGGGTGATATGTTACAATTATATGGTTAAAAATCACGAAGCAAAACATTTTTTGACTTCTCTGTAAGCACAATACTTTCACACAGGCACCTAAATTATAAACTTCGGTGCTATTTTAATGTTGCTTTTCCCATGAGGCCAACATTCAGTCAATTTCCAATTGAACAAAAAATGTTTACATTTCCTTTCTGTATTGTTCTCTGTGTTTGTATATTCAAAGAAAATATGTGAAATGTAACTACCTTTTAAACAGGTACACCTCCCAGGCATACCTACCTACAAACTCCCTCTATTCCAAGCTATCCTTCATAGAAATGTAAGAAACAAATTTTTAAATGTACACAAAGATGCCTTTGTATTCAATGTGCTTCAGTAATTCCCCATGTCAACTGTTCGGCATAAACACTTCACTTGGAATTGTAAGCTTTCATGATAGAGCCTCACCCAACCTTTTTGGTTTTATGTAGCATTCCTCTATGCCCCCAGCAAACAACTATGATTTGTTGGCCTCTACTTTCCAAAGCTTTTTCACCTTGCTTCCTTCTCTTGAAACAGTTCTTACAGCTCCACTTACGGAAATCTATTCTCTGTTTCAGACTGATCTCTAGAGTTTATGGGAATAAAATTATCTTTTATTTTTATTTTTATGAAACTCTAAAGTAATTCGTGTATCATTTCTTTTACAGTTTGCCTCATTCCATAATATTATAACTATTTTGCATGCTTTAGTATAATCCTTGAGATCAGATTCATCTTTTTATTTGCTGAAACACTGACACATTGAAATGTTTGGTGAATGAGTCTGGTTATTTTTTATTTTTTATTTTTTTGGGGGGTACCAGGGATCAAACTTGGGTCGTTGCACATTCGCAGCAGGCGGAGAAACTACTGAGCTAAATCCCCAGCCCCTGGTTATTTTTAAAATGATTCTTGAAATATAGTATTTTATAAGCCTACATTAGACGTTTATTATTTCTTAAATAACTGCCATCTTACTATAAATTAAGCTCATAACAAAGATAAAAGTATTTTCTTTCTTTTTATGTAATCACTTAAAGAGGCCTGATTTATGGGATTTTTTTTCTGTTATTTGTTGTGCATATATTTAGAAAAAATTGTTAGAAAAGGAAGTTAATGGTTATAATGTTTATGGTTGTGTTATGGATTGGACCTTAAATGTCATCTCAAAGCTCATGTGCTGAAGACCTGGTCCTCTGCTTGTGGTGTTGTTTGGGAGTGGTGGAAACTTTAGAAGGTAGAGCTTATTTGAAGAGGTGGCTCACTGGAAATGCATTTGAAAGGTATATTTTCTGCCTTGACCTTTCCTCTCTCTGCTCCCTGGCCATCATGAAGTGATTTGATCCACCAAGTGCAGAAATAGTCTTGCCATAATCCATCCTAGGCCCACAATAATAGGGCCAAACAACAATGGACTGAAATCTCTGAAATCCTGAGCCAAAAATAAATGTATCTTCCTTTAAGGAGGTTATTTCAATTATTTTCTCACAGTGACAGAAAGCTAACCAACACATATTGTCATCAAACATATTTTTAACAAGTACCATTTGCTGTATGAATTTTAAGGAAACAGTATACCCCAATAGCTATTTCTTACAAAGGCCCCAATTGCCTACTCATTTGAGATGAGCTAAATACCTTTAGTACTGATAATGAAAATGAATCATAAGCACAGAATTTCTACACTGAGCTCTTTTCATGGTGCTGACCCATGGATCTATAAAATGAATCACATCAGAAGCAACTTACTAATATTTAGTTATTTGGCAGAGTTCACTGTACCCTTGTACCACCTCCCCACCTCTTAGTATGTCTTTTTGAAATAAAGCTCAAATGAGTTAGTAATATGCAATATCTAAACCAGATTTCCCCAGTAACTGACTTTACTATGGTAGAGTACAACATATTCTTAAAATACTTTGCAAGTATTTCTCCTCTGAATTTCACAATTATATCTCTTTCAGACACTAACATATATTATACATTCATCATGTCATTGTAATACTTGTTGTCAAATTATTCTTTGATATATGTTTATATATATAAATTTTAGATCTCAATAATTCAACCCTACCTACCAATTCATGACTGTCTATGTAATTGTTTTAATCAAATGTTATCAAGAAAACGTGAGCAAATACTTAGTAAATTCAATAGTCCAAGCAATATGCGAGACAAAGATGAAAAGATAAGCAAAAATTTCAATGTACTAAAAGAGTTCATGTTCTAGATTTATATAATCATATTATTTGGTTTTTTCAACAAGTATTTGTTTGGCTTCTGATGACACTTTTTTTCCTGATATAATGTTGGGAAAAAATAAGAATATGTAAGGCTAAAACATTTTGTAAAAAAAATATAAATTTTGTTTAAATGTGCAAGTAATGATAAATGAAAAGCAATAGACACAATTATATTTTTGGTTGATACAATGGATTTATGTGTTATTGATGATATATCATTGTCATGAAACAATTATAAAATATTTAACATATTTCATTACCCAAACTTTTTTTGATTATACAACATTTCTAGGCAAGCATATTAGATTGTCTTTTCCTAATCTTCAGTCTGAAGCAAAAAATGGAAAAATATCACTGCCTTATACCTTAACCAGTGGTCAGGGTGTTGACAATGAGCCTGACAGCCCAGGTCCTTCTTAGGTGGATTGACCCTGGCATATTTATATACTTTGTGTTCAGCTGTTACATTTGTACAAGTAATGATTGCTTTTACATCACAAATTTGTTATAATGATAATAAAAGTATTAATGTAAAATGGTTACTCTGATATAAGGCCTATCAAAATACATTTATTAATATTATTCTCATGAGAAAGAAAAATGTAATGAAAATAATGCTTTTGAATAAATACTAATGTTTTCTAATAAAAGCTAATTGAACATTCATGTTGAACATTAATTATAAACTTTTATTTATTTATTCATGTATCTTTCTTTCTTTTTTTTTCTTTTTTTGGTACCAGAGATTGAACTCAGGACCTTGTGCTTGCGAGACAGGTGCTGGAACAACTGAGCTAAATCCCCGGCCTGCAATTATAAAATTTTAAAATGTCTAAACACATTCAGAAATTTGGCAAAATACACGAAAATATACAAATTAGTGGTTTTCTTAGAAATAGGTACATGGATAATGTAATTTTAGTGTTCTTTAGGTTTACGTATTGGAATTTTCAGGGTTTTTTTTCTTTTTCTTGTTTGGGAAAAAGTATCACTATGCTTCTTTAATTGTTTTGACTTGTTCCTAAGGACTTATATCATTTCTAAATGTATAGATACAACAGAAACGATCCACCTTAGATATTTGCAGTTAGGAACTCTAAAATTCAAACAGGGTGTGTGTATTGTTTAAAATAACATTATGAATTATGCCAGAGCTCAAATAAGTACAATAATCTCCTAAAAATTAGTTTACCTTTTGGCACAACATAATTAACTATCAAAAATGTTAACAAAATCAGTCAGATACATATCTTGAGAAAAACCTTGAGTTATTAAACATCATTTAAATTGAATATAACCACAAATTGCTTTATGAATGTGAGGATTTCTTAATATATTTAACCCAATATCTTTCCTTTTTAGACTTTGTGTACAGCTCCGGTAAATACTTAGAAACAAGGGAGAGGGTCACTAATGGTAAATATCCATTCCTCTATGTCGTGTGGTGTCTTCATCCTGATAGAACTCAGTCTCTTCCTACAGTTGGGCTAAGGTAAAATGTAACCCTAGTCCACACTTCAGCCTAACTAAATGCTCTAACATGCCACGCTTTGATGGAAAACCACACCTACTGGCTCTCGTGTCAGGCAGTATCCACATGCCAATGACAGGTGGCCCTCAGACAGATCCTCTGCTTGCCAAATTGGCACCCGCTCTTGGCTCTGCCCACACATAACAGAAGAGCTGCCAGTTAATGGACTGCAAAGCATCTTGGACTTCAAGGCACTTCATATTCCAAGTAGGTTCCAGATTGTCAGTTGACCACTGGCCAACACCCAAATGGGATGCCATTTCAAGCATTGTTCCTAATCTGAGAGGCTCAACAGATGGGCCAGTGTGGTCACAGCACTGGGCACCATGGACCTCCCACTCTAGGCAGCAATTAGTTTTGTGTTGACAGCAACTATTATCACCTATTTGATGAAAACACAGAAAAAGTACCATTTTGGCAATCGAAAGTTTCCAATTAATCCTGTTTGTAAACAAAAGCTGTATTTTCAGTTTCCAAGAAGATAATTTAAACTGTTCGAAGTTTAAAATTTCAAAATACTAAGACTTTACAGGTGTAGCTTATGGAATTGCTCTAAAAAATTACCCTTAACTATAACATCGTATAGTATTTCTATGTAATAACTCCTATATAGTGTCTGTAATAAATTATCTAATTTTTTTTACCTAAAATACATAATTTACTAGTAGCTCAAATACATAGATAGTGAACAATTATGGAGCTTACCAGTTTAAAATATAGATTTTACATTAGGCAGATTGTAAATCGAGTCCTGTCCACAACACTTAATAATGTGTGGCTTTTGAAACTTAATTTCTTAAAGCTTCTGTTTCTTTATTTCTCAAATGAGAATAATATTATTCTGTAACAATATTCTTTAAAAGTTGGTGTACATATATATGGCAGAGTACATGCATGACACATTGTAAGTCTACTAAAATGTTTACTTTGTTCACAACACAAACCTTTGTTAAAGTGGTGGTATTCTGATTACTAGAAAAAAATGGTACAGTGTAATGGAATAAATGTAAAGATCTTAATTTAGATCTGATTGCCAAGGGGCTAGGCCACAATACTTGGAGGATGTACAATTTCCCAGAGGTGGAAAAGTGGGTAGCAACTTTCAGGCCTGGCAAACAGGCTAGTAAAATTTATAAATTAATTTATGTAATCTAAGAGAAAAATGTATCTGATGAATAAATAAAATGTCATGTTTCTATGCAAAACCATTTTCTAATGAAAGGAGAAGGTGTAATAATCATATAAAACTTGAATACTTTCTGTCATCGTTAAACAGTCTTTCCTTGTAACTATGTACACAAATAGTAAATGCAACCAATCAGTTGGATTTATAAAACTGAGGTGATTTGTATGTGTATCCACTTCACAATGTTTATCATGCCTTGAAATAGTTGTATCATTTTAAGAATCCTTTGATTTAGAAGATAGAACATAATTATTTACCCTGTATAAATGAATCAAAGTACAGGGTAATCATTAGTCCCCACATTGAGGCCAAAAAACACAAAGACTTTAAATAGCTTCTTCGAGGTCATAGTTCTAGTTAGTAGTAGAGAAATCTATTGAATGCTCTTTTCAGAACCTGGGAGTATAACTAAACAGATACATGATCAAAGAGTGGTAGAACAAGGCCCAAAGTCCAACATCCCAGGTAACGGCTTAAATATTCTTTGTGCTATTGTTATCTGAATGAAAAGATATCTCAGTAATTGCCCTTGCAGCTTCTAGTATTTTTTCAGATAGAAATGACAAAGATACCAGTTTAGCACAAAAGACACAGAATTTTTACTTACACTCTTCTTTCTGTATCAGACTTTTGAGGAAAAATTCCTTTCTTAAAATGTCACAATGGGCTATATGCATTGCTTTTCTCCTGTTCTCAGTTTCCACCTTCTTTTTAAAAATCATTTTAACTGACTAATCTTCATCAGCCAATCTAATCACAGTGGTTATTTAGTAAGAGCCCAAATTACCACCTGGCCTTGAGGTATGCACTATCCCTGGAGAAGGCTGATCTCCTCAGAGGGCTCAGGATCCATGGATGCCAGGAGCACAGGCTCTAAACAATGGAGCGTCCAGACAATTAACGTAAGAACATTTCCCAGGACTAAGTATAAGGAGCCACTTTGGGTAAAAGTGGCACAAAAGAGTGAATTATAAGTGGTTCTATTCAGTTTCTTTTCTTAAAGAATCATGTATTTCTGTGAATCTCATATTTCATGAAACTAAGAACTCTGAAAGACTCTTAAAATAGACTTGCACTTTAGAAAGGGAATTTGTCAGTGAGTTCAGGAAAATTGATAGAATTCTGCACTATATATCTTGTAACACTTAGTCTCCAGTTCTTTTTCTGTTTTATGAAATATTCATGAATTATATCACTATTGCAAGCCATCAACTCCGTTTGGAATTTACAGGCATACATAAGAATGTAAATGGCATACTTTATTTCCTTTTTGCTCTGACAAGCTATTATGAACCTTTCTTTCTATACTGTAGATCCTTATAGAGGAAGTTAGGGTCATTTTAGAGTTAGTTTAGAAAATAAATAAAAATGGAATAAAAAAGATCATGAAACTAACAAACAATGATAAGGTAAAAATTATATGATTGGTGAAGGATGTTAAATATACAGATTATAGTTATTTAAAGACTACAAATAAGGAAATGAAATGAAAACTATGCGGAGATGCCCAGATAAGAAATCACAATTAGACAAATCACACCACTTTTTACCTAAATTCTGAGAGGGATATTTAAATTCTCCTTGCTACTATGTGATTGAACAGAATATTTTAGCATTGGTATACTTCACTTTTATTTTTATTTCTTTAGTTATAAGTTTATTATGTTCAATTTCTCTATGTTTATGATATTTTTTCATGGCACATTGACACATATTTTTGATATAAGAAAATATGTAATATTTTTATACCATGATGAAGCATGGCATACAATGGAACACTCATTTAGTATAAATACTAGCAAATTCTTTCCTGTAAAAGACCTGTGGGAAGATATGTTGAAGGCATTTGGTTATCAAGAAAAGTAATAAGTAAAAGGTTTTAGGGTTGCCTAGAAGGAAAAATGTGTTTGAGGAAGAAACTAGTTCTAGTTGTATTTATTTTCTTTAAAACTGAATATGTGAATACATTCTCAAATTGTCCAGACTCATTAACATATAATAAAAAACAAAGAATCAAAAGCAATACCTTTAATTTGCTAAATGACTAACTTTTACAAACCAGAAATGAACACTTTAAAAACAGTAGGTAATAGGGCTGGGGATTTAGCTCAGTGGTTCTGGCGCCTGCCTCGCAAGCACAAGGTCCTGAGTTTAATCCCCGGTACCAAAAAAAACCCCAGTAGGTAATAAATAAATGTAGGTAAACCTGAACGCTCATTTTTTATGATTTAAAGTGTGCTTTTAGAAATTATGCTTTTAAAAAAGCATAATCATTTTGAACTATGAAATGCAATACCCTTTTGTTCCCCTATTCAGTGCTGACTTATTTTAATACAATATATATGAGTTCTTGTGGTAAACCAGGTATTGATACTTAGCATTCATAAAAAAGCCCTGATTTTTTCTTCCTGAAAAAGTCACTATGAAATAGTAATAGCTTCAAAAATTTTGACAAGAAATTAATATTTTTATTAACGTTTTCATAGTAGCTTATCTAACATGAAGAGTCCTTCCAATTTTTTTCCTTTGTCATGGGAAAAATGTCCACATAAATACTTTGTTCTGGGTTGGGCATAAGGAGTACCGTTAGATTTGCTGTACTCCTTAGCCTAGTTAGAAATGTTTTCACTACAACTTACCAAGAATTTATTGTAATTTCATTAAAGTAGCTACTGAAAAAGGTCAGGAATTTAAGGCTAAATAAAAGAAACAGGCACACGGGTACTACTTAAAAATATTTTCACTGTACGGGGAAAAATACTTCTTCAATTCATCTCCAGTTACTGAGAAGTTGGCACAGATACCTTCTTCTGTGTTGAAGGTTTGAATAGCTATCACAGCATTTTATAAATTTAAACGGGAATTCAAAATCTTTTCTTGTCTCCAAAAGAAAAATAGTCACATATTACTTACACAGTAATTATAGGCTACGCAGCTGCCCTAGAAAGCTTTACTATCCATAAATGTGTTAAGCATGAACCACTACAGAAACCTTATTTGAATTCCATTATATGTTAAGCCAAAGAAATGTCATCCTCCACACCAATTGCTTATACAAGAACAATGGCTACTTCCCTTGTCAAAAACCTAAATAATGTAATAGAATCAATGTTGTTGATTTTGTCTTCAGTTGGCTAAAAGTCATTACTGTTATTTCTCACAAAGTAAAGAGGTCTCTTTCCTCCTTCATTATGCATAAATGAAGCTTATACTAATACACACAAATTTTAGAATTAACAGGCATCTTTGGAATATCATTTAAAGGTTGGGAATAGAAAAAGTACGTCTTCTAACATGATAAAAATAATGACCTCAGTTGTTATACTGCACTGATCCTTGATGTAAGCCATTCTAATGTAATAATTTAAAGCTTACCCAGCCCTTCTGTTTCCCTAATGCTTTAAAACATTTAGCTGGTCACACCGTACTGCAATAGTATAATGCCAGTAATAGAAAACCAGAGCCCAAAGCGATGAAAACATGTTAAAAGAAGTTAGCAGAGGTGAGAGTTTTCAAAATCTCAAGCTTGTTTTTAGATGTCTTGATAACAATCATTCTGAAAATGTAGTTTGTATTTTATTGTTTCACTTGTCAGTATTTGAACTTTGATTGTAATGAATTTGACAAGATTTGGAGAAGTGCATAGCAGCTGAAATTGTCAAGTTTAAGACAATGTCTGTAGTAAATTTGGAAAAGCCAACCTATGCATAATTTTTTAACTTACCATCATTGAAAATACAGACATTTTAAAATGCAACCCACTCTTACAACTTTCTATTTATAAATCTGTCCTCAACTTGATGTTTTTTAACATTTAAAAATTGGCAAGATCATTAGTACTTTTGTTTAGATATCATGTACCCCTGATTAAAATGGAAAGAGAAGTATGCTTCAGTTTGGTGGCCTTATTTCTAAAAGATTTAAAACCAGGCCAACAATGAAAGAGCACTGGAAAAATTCAAGTTTGCCACACATACTGCAGAATACCTGGCCAGTATTTTCTGCAAGATCGTCAAGGTCATGAAAAAAAATACTAAGAACTTGTCACAGATCAGAAGCTACAAGAGAAACATGACAAATGAATGCAATAGCTTATGCTATGGAACTAAATAAATTGCTTGGAATGTATCCTACGGCATAAAGAGAATATTAATGAAAAGTTGGTGAAATCCAAATAATGTTTACACTTTATATAATTATTATATATCAACATTTTTTATTAGTTGTGACAAATATTTTACAGTCAGGTTAGATGTTAGAAATAAGAAAAACTAGGTTCAGAGTGTATAGGAACTCTCTGTTACGTAGCTTACTAACTACTAACTCTTACTAACTCTTACTAACTTACTCTGTTATGTTCCTATAAATCTAAAATTAAAAGTTATTTTAAAATGGACAGTAATTAGCTGGGCATAGTGGAGCACACCTGTAATAACAGCATTAGGGCAGCTGAGGCAGGAGGATTGCCTTTAGTTCCAGGCCAGCCGGAGCTACATTGTGAGTTTAAAGCCAGCCTGAACTACATAGCAAGACTCTGTCTTAAAAAACTAAGGGGGAGGGGGAGTAAATTATTCTCAGTAATCATTAAAATATGTCTTTGATTCTGTAGATAAATGAGAGATTGGGTTTTAGGGTTTGGGGAAGGAGGAGAGGAAACAGATGAAGAGACTCTGTCCAGGAAGCAAGGGCAGGGGGACAGTGACAGGAGGATCCTGAGGACAGATTCCTATGGGGACAGTGATGCGATT
This sequence comes from Heterocephalus glaber, assembly GCF_053883595.1. Lineage (NCBI taxonomy): Eukaryota > Metazoa > Chordata > Mammalia > Rodentia > Bathyergidae > Heterocephalus > Heterocephalus glaber. The sequence goes on along the minus strand of NW_028258138.1, from coordinate 30,119,293 downwards.
TATTTGCTCTCTTCTCTTGCTGTTTTCTCTCCTATCTCGGGGCCATGCACTCAGCTACTTTGAGCAGACTCTTATGAGAGAAGCTTTGGGCATTGAAGGAAGGCAGATGGCATACAGGGTGGAGAAAAAAACATGGAAACAGGGCAGGTGCTGAGGAAGCAAGTGGGGTTGGTGGGCAACAACTTAATCAGAAAGAGGCACTTCTACAAGGGATATGAGCAGAGTAACACCTCAGCAATTGTTGTTACTGAGGGATACCAGACGCAGCAAAAGATGGACATTAATGAGGATGTTCATTGAAAAACTGATGTTGAAAGTCTGAATGACTGTAAAATGGAAACAGCATCTGTGTGGCTTGTATAAAACTTACATGTATCAATTTGCATGTGGTGGCACACATTAGGCATCCCAGCACTAGGGAAGACTGAGGGAGGAGGATCTCAAGACGCAGGCTGAGCATCTTAGCGACTTAGTAAGATTCTATCTCAAAATAAAACAAAAAATAGCCCAAGGTGGAAGTCCTGTACCATGAAAAATAATACAAAATACAGAAGTGTCTGATATGTAGATTTTTGCATCTTTTTCTTTTCTAATTATTCACTGGTCATTGGACCACCTTCAATCCACGTGAGGGTCTTACCTTCCTCTTGGCAAATCTGCATCATCCTTTTTCCACCTCACAGTTGGTTGAGGATCTCCCTGGACCTGACACCGAAATTCTACAGCTTCTTCCTCCAGCACCACCTGGTTAATTGGCCTCCTGAGAAATGTTGGTCGTTCTGGGAAAAAACAAAGAAAACAGTAAAATGAACTGAATGTTCATGCGCTAGTTCAAGGTGGAAAAAGTAAAGGAAGTGTTATTTAATTTTGGTACATAGGTTCATAACTCTATTTCAACTATATCTGACAAGGCCTTGTGTATACAATACAATTGAACAAGATTAAATATTTTTAAACACAGGAGTGACTATGGTTTGTATACAAAACCATAAACCTTATGGAAAAATAGTAAATTTATTTCAGTGAATTCCTGAGCCAAATCTTGTAGATAGCACCATAAAAAATTCAAAACACTGAATTTAATAGAAATAAGGATAGTTTAAAAATGATTAATGTATTACCATCTCTCCAAGTGGTAAAACCAAAAGTCAAAACACATTTAAACATTAAAAAGAAAGTAAAAATTAACATTCCATTAAGAATAGAAAAAATGTGCTCTTCATGTGTTACCTAAAATTTCCTAGTAAAGTTATTACTTAACAAGGATCCAACAGTATTTCCACTTCATGTATATAAAGTTGTCTACCTGGTTTTTGATTTAGTACAAACATTTTCATTATCGTTGCAAAATTTTTAGCATTCTGAATAATTTTAAAGTTCTCCTATGTGTTTGAGATGCTCACTTTTTTTTACTTTATTAACTACTTTTTTATTCAGCATTCTTTTAGAACTTCACTTTATTTTTTTGCTAATCTTACCCATCATTGTTAAACTGTATTCTAGCACCTCTCTACACAAAACAAGATGAAAATTAATTCCTAATCATAAAACTCTTAGTGTCTAAAAGAAATGTAAAACAAAAGTACTTTTATGTATCCCTCAAAAATTTTGTTCTTTGTCCAGTTTCTTTCCTTTTTGATAATGGTATGATATTGGAAAATTTATCATTTAAAATTTATTAGCACATGTCCTGAAATCATAGGCAAATCTAATATTGCTAGTTATTCAACTAGAAAGAGAACTAAGTCAAGGTAAAGAAAGACGAGATCCATAGGGAGTTGACACAATTTATCTGGCCATCTGGCCATATTTAGCCATTTAAGACTAATTTCAAATGTTTTAGTTTAGTTATAATTACAGTGGCACAAAAGTTGAAACATTCTCAGCAAGAAACCTTTGAAGAAAATGAAATACTTAAAGTAATATATGTTAAAAGTATAGGCTAGGTTTATATGGTTGTACTAAAAAAATCAAGGTCCATATTTAAGAAATAAATGTGTAAGTTGCTAGGGAAATATTCTTATGAAAAAGTCAAGGATCACTGGCATTTAGAAAGAAGACAAATGCATCGCTCCAATGAGAATTAGTAGAGTTCAAAACTCAGGCTTGCTTATATCCAGTATCTGCATTCAGAGACTCCAAAACTCCAAGCCATTCACAAAGCAAGCAAATGCGACTTTATAAGGCAAAAAAACAAAACAAAAAACTTTAAGTTTACAAACAATCCATAAAAATTAGAGAAAAGGTTTCTAAGGACTTTAGGTAATCAGAATTAATTAGCAGCAAAATATCTCACCTAAACTACAGAACAAATGTACATAAGTGATGAGGTGATTTATAACTATCCTTTTAAACTCTGGAGACTATATTTCCAAAACAACTATTGTAAAAATAACATATTTGATACTGAGTTACTGTTTCTGGCAGTAAGTAAACAATGACATTATTATATCCTTATGGGTGTTACAAATGTTAATATACCAGATGTGATCTGAAATATGATAAATGCTTAAAGTTGTAAAAATAATTACCATAAAATTGTTGGCAGTAACTCTTCTCTCAAACCAATCCCCATCATTTCGAATACATCCAGCCCATCCTTGTCACATTCGGAAACAGTTCTGGACATCCTCTCTCCTGTCTTTTGTTGTGCTGTCATGACTGCCTCAATATACTGAATAGATTCAAAACTTTGACTTTCATGGTCATTTTCACTTTAAGGAAAAGCTAGAAGCCACAGTGTCAGATGTGTTGAAGAAGGATGGTAAGGGAGGACAGGCTGTGATGTTCGTACAAGCTTGCCTTTCCACTGATGGCACTCACTGCATCTGTGATCATACCTCAGAAAACACTCACTCACAGAGTGCCTTCAGAAAACGCCAAGAACTAGGGGATAAATGTGTTTGAAACAAAGGCAAATATTTTTAGGGGGATTTATGGCAATGTATCTTTTACTATAATTTTTAAGTAAGTTTAAACATTCACTGTAAGTGTTGATCACTCCTTATAGTACAAATCAGTCATTAGCATATTCAGTTGGATTGGATTTTCTGTGCTATCAGTTGTGGCTATTCATCCCATCTATCTAAAAACCTGTCTTAATGCACTGTTTAAAAGACTAAGGCCACTGGGCAGAATGGTCCACACCTATGATCCCAGCTACTTAGGAGGCTGAGACAGGAGGATCTGAAATTCAAGGCCTCTTAGGCAATTTAGCAAGACCTTGTTTTAAAATAAAAAAATAAAAAAGGCTGATGTGATGGTAGAGTGGCTCAAAGACTAAATCATTACTGATACCACATTGAGATTGAAAAAGATTTATCAAGATGTTAACAGTAATATTGTACAATAACCTTGGATGTAGATGACCAAGCTAGAGAAGTCTTTCCTCGTCCACACAGGCATTTCAGCACATTTAGTATAAGCCTGTTCTATGCCAGGCTCTGAGCTTGGTGGGTGATAAACTACTAGCTGCTCAGTGTCACTGGGGAATGACGGGAGGTGAAGCCTGCCTGACAGTGAAAGAGAAGCAAGACCAGAGAGGGCTTGTGGGCCATGTAAGGAATGGGACCTCTGCCCTCAGTCATAGAAAGCTATGGAAGATTCTTAAGCAAGAGATTAAATACTTAATACGCATATGAGAAAGATCATGTTGGCAGATCTGTGAAAGATGAAACAGAAGAGAAACATGAAGCAATATATTAGGTCAAAGGGTCCTTATAAGAACTTATTTCAGCTTACAAGACACTCCTGAGGGTATGGAAAAGGGACAGACTTAAGAGATTAAAATCTGGGTGATCAATCAGATGTGTAGGGAGTAAAAAAAAAAGTCTTAAAAGATTTCCAACTTTCCATTTAAAGGATCTGAGCATATTGACGGGTAAAAATTGTGGGGTGTGGTGCATATATGGAGAATGCTAGGTCTGAGAAAAATCAACTTCTGCTTACTTAACCCCATTGGTCATCACATTTGTCCTCTTTGAAGTCAAACTAGTTCTGAATTAATAAGACAAAGGTCGATACTTATATAACAGAAAGTGGAAAATAAAATAATATCTGAAGATATAGCTTTTTAATTAAAAAATCTAAAGAAGGAATAAGAGACAGTTCTTAAGGGTAATGATTTTTTGTCAGAAATTAAATGCCAGTATCATTTTAAAAAGTTAAGATACTGAAGTCATGTTCACTGAAGTCAGTAACAAGAGGAATATGTCAACATTGGTAATCAGTAAGAAAAAAAAATTGTGAATATTGAAAAAGAATCAAAATAAGCATTATTTATAAACACTGCAATACAAAACAATGCAGAGAAATACATTTGATAATTGATAACCACAACAAAAATAAGAAAAATGTAGGATTGTAGCAATGCTGACAAAATTGGAAAATGAGAGATTTTAGGATACAATCCTAAAATGTATGGCAAATCCATACATTGAAAATTTATTAACTCATCAGAATAGGAAAGCTATTTTTTATTATGGAATATTTTTATGGCCTTATGCTGAATATAAAATAAGCCATTAGACAACACATGAGGGTAGCTGCATTAAAATACACACACACACACACATACACTTTCAGGCAAAGTTTCTCTGTGTTTCTCTGAATATCTACCAGTAATAATATTGCAACATGCAATTAAAAAGCAAAATTGACATTAGACATGTTACAAAACTAACTTCTCTTAGAGCACACTAATAGGGATCTTTAAGGTGGTTTGGATTATCATGCATGTTGTGAGCCTCATTGTTTTATATGGTGACACGTGGAAGCACCAGATTTATAATTTTAAGAAGAAGCAAGACACAGGACCACCACTGCTATCCTGATGAATACAGCAAGAGTGTAGAAGTGCACAGTGTCCTTCTCTCTTCACTTCTGCCCTCAAGCAGAGTCCAGCTGCTTAGCAACTGGATAACCACAGGAGAGTGTGTGATAGAGACATTTTGGAAGCCTCATGTTGGCTCATGGTAGAAAATATATTCAATTGATAGGAAATATTAGATGCTAAGAACAACTGAGATGAAAATCACTTATATATCCATGATACATTAAATGGGTTTCAACTGGAGAAACTTAGGTTATATCTTTCAACAAAGTAATGTGCAATTTAATGATATACTGGAGTTTGTTCACAAATTTTAAAGCATTGTTCTGAGAATTTCCATAAGACCCTTTCTAATATCTCCAAGTTGTAATATTTATTATTCCAATTGTTTTACGTTAATACACTAAAGTCATTTTCTGCTTTGCAACTTTCCTAACTGCTTACAGAACGTAATAGACTAAAAATTGTAATTATCACTAATAGTTTTTAATTGACAAAAAATGTTTATAAGGATTGTTTACCACTTTCCTCAATCTCATTTTATTTCCAGAAAATCTCAGAACTGGAAACATGAATATTAAAGACTAAGGAAGTTATAAAATTGGGAAATATATATTTTAAGTATTTTGCCTTGGTAGTGGCTACTGTTATCATAATACAAATCAGAGCTAAGTCCTTTTCAGACATAATTATAAAAGCTACAAGAAAGTCTCTTGAGATTCCTTTTTTTGTGTCAAAAGTTACAGGGTGAGATAGAAAGTTGATAATAGAAGAATCTATTAAATTGATGTTAGCACACTCAGTATTCATTAATTTCCATAGATTGTGTCCATGAAGCTCTTCACAGTTAAAATAAATATGTATGAAAAATGTTGAACTATTGAAAAACAAGAAAATTTAATTTTAAGGTATGTCAAAATAAGGTCACTAATTTTTTCATGGTATCACCTATGTCTGACCACACATTGCAAAAAAGAGGGAGAAATCTGGAGGGCTGTCTGCTGACTGCTTATCAATTAGATTAAAGTCTCTCTGAATGAGCTGATCCCTAATTATATAACTGTGGAATGATCAGAGGCAATGACTTTGCCAATGCAATTAACATTTTTTTTTCTGTGAGATTAACTGGATTTGAATCACCTGCATAACTTGCTTACAAGCTTAATCTCTCTTGAGACAATAGTATTGTTCACCAGTGTGTTGCTGTGTAAAATATACCTCTCAAGTTGCCTTGTCAATTTAGTTACAAATTGACATTCCTTGAAAATTCAACTTTATATGTGGCTATAATAAATGCTAATGCAAAGTCTCATTGTAGTTATGTCAATAATATTCAGAAAGCAAAATCTTCAAATTTACACAAAAATACCTTAAGTCTGAAAGAAGATTGCATAATATCTAAGGTTCTTTTTATATACTATAATGAAGGAAATTAAGTATTCAGTTAACAAATTTTTCTATTCAACTCTATGCAATCACTGAAAAAGGTTATAAAATTGCCAGTGGCTGTGCCATGCAGCCATTTCTAGGATGACCTAAGTAATTTTAAAATAAACTTTGCTTGACATTGTAAAAGTAGTATTGTGGCAATAATTACATAGATAGAGTCCTTTAAGTCCCGTAATGACAAAACTCTGCAATAAAAGGACATTAGAGCTATCCACTGCTTTTAAACCTTGTTTGACTTCAGCTGCCCCAGTCACATCTGCACACTGCTGTGTCTATTAAAAGAGGAAATCAGATGGCTGGCCTTATAGATCTCCTTTTATTTAACAAGGCATGAATGAGGGTAAGGTGGGTCCAATAGCTATGGAATGTGTATTGAGTCCTTAAAACAAAACAAAACAAACAAGAGTAGGTAACTGGATTCATGCCATCTGAATATGATAAAACAAATCCTGACTGCATTAATTTCTCCTTGCAAAAAATGTTCTTACCTGGGTGTGATCACCCAAGGAAGCAAATACCCACATAAGTAAATGCTCTCTGAGGGAAATAAATACCTTTCACTATATTTTATTTTATTTTATTTATTTTTTTTTTTGGTACCGGGAATTGAACTCAGGTCCTTGGGTTTGTGCAGCAGGCAGCAAAACCACTGAGCTAAATCCCCAGCCCTCCTTTCACTATATTTTAGAGGCCAAATTTCATGTTACTGCTGAACATGGTATGAAAATACATTTGAGAGCAAAGGCCCTGTCTAGGAATTTTATTAAATATTTTATTTAAGAACTTAAACAAGGTTTAACAAATAGTAGAGATAGAAGAAATATATTCAAAAGAGAATTACATGTCTCCTGATAATCGTATTAATATTCTAACATCTTGATTCTCACAGAAAACCATAGAATATACTTAAAATATAGATACTTCTAAATGTTTGGCTTGAGTTATCCTTTCCCACAATGTTAGCGACGTATATCTCAGCTACTCTCCATTCATCATCGGAGTTCTCTCACATCCAGTTACTGAAAATCAGCGATCAGCATCATCAGCCCCCATCTGTGTCTCATCCTCAGTGAACTGGCTACTTGCCAATCTGGACATCCTACATTGAAACCCACTGGCTAGCACAATGTCTTAATAATCTTTTTAGTGAGCAGCAATTACATATGAATGAACAATAGATCACAGGAACTATTTAAAGAAGTCTTTCAGTGCAAAAAACAGAACACTTCATGTAGGAGAGTGCAGGTAGAAAACAACTAAGGAAATGTAGGAAGGGACGTATCACAAAAGTTAATTTAAAAACAGTGTTTTAAAACTGTGTCGAACAAGAGAAAATATAAACATATGAAACAGGGAAAGGATATTATGGATAAGAAAATTTAGAGAAGAGAAAGGCCTAGAAGGTATAACTTTTAATTAGTAACTATATTTTTGACAGAGAAATGGAATAGAAGAATGGAGAGAAGACTTCGTTGAGTTGTTTTGGTTCTTAGTTTTCAGAACAATTGAGAATATTCGCCTAGAATGTATACAGGGAAAGAAATGAATGTCAAACCAAAACTATTCAGAAAATGGGCAAAAAGAAAGTCGTAAAAGTTTGAAAAGAGAAAAAAGAAATCTGAGTACATCTAAAGATATAGGAATGCAATAATCAGAGAATCACAGCAGACTTTTCAAGAGCAACACAAGATAAATGATACTGGAAGGGTAAATTTAATATTTTGAGCAAATTTATTTTTATACTAAAATTTTATAATTTAAGATCTGGTTAGAATAAAAAGTTTGGTTCGGAATGTGCTCAAGTCCAGTCAAGCAGAAAGCAAGTCAGAAACACTGCTGAATAGAGGGAATAAAGAAGCAAATATAGCATGCAGGAAGTAGGGGATCAACATAAAAAAGAAGAAAGAAAAAATCAAGAGGAAGTTTCTGGAGAAGATCCAATATACATTCCAGTTAGACCCAGTGGGCAGTCTGAGATCTCCAGGAAGCCACAGTGAGGAGGGTATTTAATCACTAAGTGAAAGATAGAATGTAGATTTTCAAGTATTTATAACAGGTGTAGAATAACATAAGTGAAAAATGGATTATTATAAATTTACAGAAAAGCAAATGTATCATCAGAAGAGAACTGCAATTACAATAGTATAAAACTCAGCACATGGTTGATAATATTTACAATTAAAACACTTTACTGAATATTAAAAACATAGCCAATGTTCCTAAAATAACTTTACTAGAAAGAGTAGGGCCAGGGGAGATTGAGAAAATTCAAATAAGAAAGTGGAGGAGATAGATATTAGTGGGTCAAATAATTATCTTTTGAAATATAAGGTAAAACAAAGTATATAGTTGATACATCAATAAAAAATAAGCAAATATGTAGAAATACAGTAATAAATACTAGAAGCAAAGGATAAAGTAGATTCAGATACATTCAATGATGAGGAGAGTGTGCGTGTGTGTGTGTGTTTATTGGAAAACTATGGTGCATGATATCTTTTTATTTTGTTATGTTTCATAATACCTATGATATAATCTAGCATTTGTATACAAAAAATCTGCTTTCATGCATTACTTTAATAGAGATTTAAAATTATTGTGAAATATGTACATGCTATATTTTATTATTTTTAAAAAACACTTAGAAACATATAAAATCACACCATATTTAAAAATTTAATGGCATACAGAAGTTCAACTCTAGTTTCATTGACTTTGGGATCTTTAAGACTTAACAAATGTAAACTGTAAGGCGATGTTCTTTAAGAATTTAAAGACTGTGCCATAGACTTTGCTGTCATTTTAGACCATAATAATGTATTTTAATTTTTATATTTGATAGTACCCATTTAATAAAAATGGTCATGGACAGAAAATATTGCACAACAAGGAAAATAGATAATTTATGGAGTATGGCACAGGAACTTTTTAAAGATTAGTTTACATTCATCATGTCTGGTCAAAAGGGAACACTTTAACAATATAAGTGAAAATTTCAAACTATAAAACATCTAAATCCAAACCTGTTTATGAAAGACTCAGAATATTTGAAGAAGAGAAATTTTTTCAAGCAATTTATCTCAGATGTAGATGACTACTATATAAGAAAAATAACATTTATTCCTTTCCATGTCCTTGCAAATTATAAATCAATTAAATTTCTTGAGCAACTCAATATCAAGAGTTGCTTTTTATGGAGTTGCAAAGGACACTCAAAGGCCTCTGGAGTACACAGTGATTATGACAGTCACATGGTGGAGTTGCTGTTACATGAAAATAAAATGGAGGTGGAGTGTGAGATGTAACCAGGTTTGTAAACATTAGATAAGAAATGATAATATTTAACAATGGTGAAATATAATGAGGTTTCTTAGAAAATATGTCCTGAAGGTAAGAGCACCAAAATGAAACAAAGAAGGCTTCCCCTTGAAAAGCATACCACTTTTTCCTATTTTTTAACAGTAGGAAGTCAAGGGAAAGACAGGATTTCTCCCAATGTGACAATATTTGTCACGTTCTTGATTTGGACTATCTCCTCTGTTTTTCTTCTGAGTTGAGATGTTGTTCTCTTATCAATGATGGAATTTTAGTTTTTCCCTTAACTTAATATTTTCCCTCAACTTACAGCACCTCAGGTCAGTTCTGTCTAGTTTATACCAATAGATAAACGTTTCTCATCTTCCTGATCAATTCTTCCAGAGAAACTGCTTCTAGACAAATTCAATCTCTTTGGTTGATAGTTATGTTCAAAATAATTTAGAAGTTGCCCCACGACTCTTGACATGTTTAGGGGTCTCCTGCAGTTCTCATCATGTCTTTAAGGAAAGCAGGTAAATATTTCATAATCCAGACACATTATTGGTAATTCTAATTGCTTGGGTAATGATTTAAACTCTTTCAATTTCCTTCTGAAGGCAGTCTATCCTTCTACAATATACATTTTTCTAATCCAAAGCTGTGGCAGTTACATAAAAATAGCAATGAGTGTTTCTTTAAATAGAAGAGCTCTACTTGTGGGCTTTCATTGCTAATGCTCAGTGACCACTAATTTCCCATCTTACCCGGCAAAACTGTATTTTATTCATTAGAGGGTAGAATACATTGTGAGTCTCTTAAGGGACAACTGCATAAAATTTAGGGGCAAACTGATACTTTTCTGAGCTCTCAAGGACAGAAATTTACATGCATACATTGAACAATTTTATTTTTGCTATTCGATTCTTATAATGAATTAGGGGATTTCTCCTGGCTTTGTCATTTGGGACTTCAAGCAGCTTAGTATCCACAGGGAGTATTTTCAGAGATTATACAGTACTCAGAGTGATTGAACAGGCAGGCCTGCACTCTGGTACATATTCATAAAGCACAACCTTAGCTCTTGAAATGTAATGGAAAATCACAATATTCCTCTTTCCTTGAAGGCACTTGCATGGGCTCCTCCTAAACTGTGAAAGAAGTTTCTTTAGGGAATGGTGCAGGACTTTGAGCCTACACTTGTGCATGTCCTAGAGGAATGACCACAAACAGGGATGGTATCATGTCATGCATAGAATCAAGAGATTATTTTATTGGCACTGAAATTCACTTAAAATCACAATACTATCTTGAAACTTTTAAAAATCACATAATATCTACAGTAGTGAAAACTTATATTAAGGTAAGTTTATATACACACATATCTATCATATATATGATAAATGCATTAAAGTGGAACCAGTGATAAACATTAGATAAAGATAGTATTTGAAATAGATGTTGAGAACAGCAATTTTTTACATTTTGATGAAAGCCAAAATATTTCAACTATAACGATAAAGTAAGTGAATTGATGTTTTACAGTTCTTTCTCAACATCAATTTTTTATCAGACTGACCAAAAAATTTTAAAACTAGACAATTCTAAGTGGTTGTTATCACAAATAATGAGCAAAGGTTCATATATGGTCTGGTTTTAGTATTAAAAACATCTTAAAACAAATGAAAAGTGGACTATAAATAGCAATTTATAATTCCAAAGAGAGTTTTACCAAAGACAGTCAGCTCTGCTGGGTCGCTGTCTCTTTCTCCCACCATGTTGGTGCCTACACAGGTATACATTCCTGCATCACTCTTCCTCGTATTGGAGATCATCAGTTTTCCACCACGAATCTGTTAAAATTAAACAAAAAGTCAAGAAAAGGGAAAGGAAAAGAAACAGGAAAGAAAAAAAACCATTAAATAATAATTTTGAATACTTAAACATTATTTTCTTTCCAAAACATAACAGCTGTATCTAAGACTCAAGTCACTCTTACTACTTAGGCATTGTAAGTATGGTTTACTTTTTGAATACAACCCCAATATGAGTCTCTGTATTAGGGAATGCTTCTTTTCTTTTTTTTCTTTCTTTTTTTTGGGGGGGGATGCTTCTTTACAATAGTCTTCCTGTCTCTTGCCTGGTCATAGGTTGAATCATGTGACAATCCTGACTAAATCCCAAGGGTTGCCTTCATGCTGAGATGCTGTTGAAGGAATTACTATCTTCATTTGTCATCAGAAAATTATAACAGATAATTATAATGAATAGTATAGTAGAAACCTTGAATTCACCAAGTATTTATTGAGCATTATTTTCCTTAAATTCTTTTATTGGTACATTTCAGGTATACAATATGTTTACATTTATCATTGGGTGCGTGTACCTGTACATGATGTATCTTGGTTCTTATTTTTTCCCAATTACCTGTGCGCCCTTCACCCCCTCCACCCTTCCCTATTTACATAGACTTCATTTCCATTTTTTCCTTTTCTCATAATTTTTCCTTTCCCTTCTTTCCTTTCCCATTCCCCTCCCACCACCCCTACCCCTTTAGACCTTTTCCTATTTCAAAGTATCAATTAATCCTTTTAATCCTTATTTACACTTTATTGAGCATTTGTAAGGGCCAAAAGTATGCCAGGCATTTAGTGTGCGGTAGCAAGCTAAATAGTGAAAAACAATGCCTTCATAAGCCTTGCATTTCAATGGATAGCGTTACTCCTCTTTTTTTTATATCAACTGTAATTAAGAAATAATTTTTGTAAGAAGGACAGGTTGGATAAAAACAAATGAAATTATAAAACATATTTATTGTGATTATGGGTACCAGTATGAATTGATACAATCATAGACAATAATAAGTGTTCTCTAAATAGATATTTCTTAAATGAGAAGGATTTATTGAGTGAATGAACAAAGCTGTAGTATAAACAGAAAAATGTCTGCTAAAGGGAATATTCAATCAGAATTTTTTTCAGATGAGTGAATAACAGCTCACTTCTTTTTTCTATTTTTTCTAATTAATCTAATTTAATATTCTTAACTTTACAGTGATTGAATAATCTTAAAGTGATATGAGACAAAAACATGGTGGTTCATCCATTTTTTAATTTCATAAGTAAACAAATCTCAAGTAGGTTTGTTCTTATCAAAGATAGATGAGAAATTTAGCTCTGAAATTTGCCATGTAATAGAAAAAGATTTTCAACTGTTTTTCACACGAGAAGAAAAGACTATGGTTATATTTTCCTTTAAATCCAGTATGTTTTAATGGCGGTTTATAAAAAATGATTGTGGAATTCATTTTTCTTCCCCTTGAAGCTGAATTTCACAATGTGAATTGATTTGACCAATGGAACCAGAGCAAATCTTTTGCCATAAAAAAAGGTGCTCGCACATGTGGATTTGCCTTCTCTTGCTACAGATGGATCCTGACACCGCAGGGCCGTCCTGAGCTACTCTACTGAAAAATTAGAAATGATTGGTAAGAAGATTGAGATGTCTACCTGAGAGCCAGTTTATTTGCAGATGTCAGCAAGCTTGTGCTAGATCATTCAGCTGCTAGCATACATTTAAATAAGCCATGGAAGGATGAGAAAGTCTAGCAGAGATCAAACAAACTGACTCGGGGAAGAACTATTAGCTTTCCTGTGGAATCATGGTCTTAATTAAATGATTTCTATGAGCCATTTAACTTAGGGGTGGTTTGTTACAGAGCAAAAGCCAAATAACATATTTTCAAAAGTTTGATACACAAGTCTGGCCCATTTGGGACCAAATTCTCTTTAGGATATAGATTCTCACAGTGTTAACAGTAAAGCCTAAAATAGAAGACCATATGTGGTGATCTCTTACATGACCTATCAGTTCTATGTTACACTGTAATCTCAGTGTGAACACAGGAGAAATCCTCATTTATCATAAATATATTTTCAAAGATAAGATTCAAATTATATGAACTTTTGATTGAAATATCACATTTGGTCAGTCAAGAATTTACCTTCAATAAAATGCATTGATTTTCAGTTATTATACTAACTAAAAATTTTACTAACAAACATCAAAAGATATATTCTACCTCAATGGGTAGGTTCTTACTTATAAACTTCACATACAAATATTATATATACTGCCAAAAATAAAAAAGATTACATGATATTCCCCTGCTTATCCTCATTACCACTTTCTGGTTGTCTTATTTTGAATCTTAAATCAACTAATGAACTTGATCTTCAATTTTCTTGGAAGGAAGAATATTTTCCTACTTGAACTAAATTACTTGAACTCACTTCTTCTAAATTTGCTTTAAAATTAATTTATGCATACATTTATGCTGCTATAAGTATTATTTAATTGGAACAACTAGAATAAGTGAGAAATTCATCACCTCAAATTATTTTCTCTTATAATTTTGAAAATGGTGCAAAATGAAATGCAGTTAATATGGCTCATGGATACTTAATAAGGCTCAAAGAAGCCTTTCGAGAATTTAGAAAAAGCTAAAACATCAATGTCATACTTCAAAGATATATTTACATATTCAGAGTGGTACAGCCAACAATATACCTTGTACACCTGACTTGTTTGTATAACTTGTCTTTGAAGCCGCATGCCAGGTTTTTAAAGGTCCTTTCAAAATGCTTTAAGTAGTAACCAGCTTAAAATACAATTTTATTAACAATAAATTACAGAATAAAATATATTCATATCTAGATATGGAATTCAGACTTCCTAGGTCTTCATTGCAGTTTAACTCACAGTTACTCGTTCTTCCTTGTCATCGATTCGAACTTTATCTTTTTTCCAGTAGATGGTAGGTTCCGGGTGTCCCCGTGGAGGTTGGCACTCCAAGATCGCAGGCTCTCCAGCGGCCACAACAACATCAGTGGGGTTTTGCCGGAAGTCATCTCGCAACACTGGAGAAAAAGAATTACAATAAAAGAAAACTCACTTTCAGTAACTGTAGTGTTTTCTTGCAAAATGTAACTTCAAGTCTTACTTGTTCTAGTAAAACACTGCTTGAATATTTATTGAGAAGAGAGCTGTGCACATTTTAAAGTATTTTAGAGACAACATTTATGCTCATTAATAGGAGAGTGGATGATTACATGGTCATGTACTTTTGCTCAAAAATCCAATTTTAAAACTGAGATGAGTCTCAGGACAAATAGACAATAAATATTTATGGTATTATTTGAGATTTAATTTTTAAAAAGCCACAGAACAACTTATGTACTATAATTCTGTTATCTGTAAGGGAAAAGCACACATATATGTACATGCATACATTAAAAAAATGGTAAAGACATACTAAAACCTAGAGCAAGTCATGAGCCCAGGTTTGTAAGCATATGTTCATCTCTTGCCATGGGGGAAATGGAGTGACAACTCCCTGAGAAAGTCCTTTCTCGTGCAATGAATATGGACAAGAGCCACACTATTTTCATTATGCTTCAGAAGACAGACTCATTGTTCACCCTTGCAACGCGCTAGCACCCACATACCCAGGGCTATATTTTCATTCTCTCTGTTTCTCCACCTGCCAAGTGACATCTGGGCAGCGTGACATTCAGAGCAGAGATATCCCTTATAGCAGTTTTGCCAGTCTGAATTTCCCCTCCTTTCATTAAGGAGAACAGCAGGTTGGACCTCCGTGGTAACCTCAGAAAATCTGGCGTGCCTAGCTCTCCAAATGTCACCTATCTATCAGCATTTGCTTTGCTGCTGCTGGCAAGCAACTTGGAACTTTAGAAGCAACTTGGTCCTATCACATTGCAGAAAGGTTGGGTTATTTGGCAAATAACAGCCATGACTATTTTAAGATGAATATTAAAAAAAAGTAGAGACCAGGTAATATATGTATCTTCCAGCTATCTCTGCTACTCTGTACTGCATTCACTTTTCCTATTATTTGACATTCCTGCAAAAAGGAACCACATATAGGGTAAAACAAATCTATATGTATCTGTGTATACTTGCATGTATGGCTTGTTATATATATTATATATAAATACATTCGTATGCACATGCATACAGTTTGTATGTATGTATATCTGTGTGTGTACATATGTGTGCATGTATGTGTGTATACATACATGTATGTGCTGGCTGAATTCAGCATTAAGCAGCTTGTGCTTGCCTGTTATGTAAATTATTTGAAGTAAATGGGGATTAGGTCAAACCAACTGCCTTCCCTGTCCTGTAATGAGACCCACTTCAGCACTCTGTTTTGTTGTTGTTGTTGTTGTTGTGAAAAGTCTCTAGGTTAATTGTCATTCTCCAAATAGAGAAAAATTTCTATCCTAAAAATAGCTCTAGAGATTAAACTGAGTGGCTTTTAGGGCTTTTCTTTTCTATTCCAACGCATCCTTTAACATGGTTTCCCATCTTAATGAAGTCATGGCCCTTTGTGAGATTAGAGAACTTTGTTTCTTACTGAAGGAGCAATAAAAAATAATTCAGCATGTATTGTTCACTCTCAGCTTATAAACTGATTAATTGACTGTTTTGGTGCTAAGAAAATGTGTTCCACTTCAGCATTGTGAACTGCATATTTTTGGTTCCCTTGTCTAACTAGCAAGAAAGGTGTGATTTATATGCATGAGGATTTGCTTCTGAATTGGCTTAGAGAAGTGTGCATTTCAATGTGACACTCATGCAAGTGATCAGAAGGGGTTAACACCATGGTTCTCTTTTGCAGTTATATTCTCCAGGGAGAGCAAGCTGGTGACTAATTTATATTCTAAATACAGAACAGCTGCCTGTTTATGCAACGTTAAGAAGTGCAAAAATATGGTAACAGGGTGATGAACCCCCTCCTTCAATATCCGTTACTGGCAACAAATGGTGTTTTGGAAGACCTTCAATCTGTTCCAAAATGGCACATCTGGCTAGTTGAAGGGTCTTGTCCAGAACTGGTTGCCTAAAAAATGACATGCCAAAAAACCCTTAGCTCAAATGGTACTTAAGACCATTGCAAATCTTTTGGAGATGACTGTTACACTGATTTGCAACGATCCAAATTAAAAGAAAAAAAAGGTCCTTTAACAGGAGGAACAAAAAGATGAAAAATATAACAAACTCTAAGGACTGCTACCCTTAAACAATATAACATGTGTTCATGCATTCACCAAAAAAGGGAAAATGACTCCAATTTGCACATGAAGCCAAGAAATCTAACATCAACTGTAATTTTAGGCTTTCAGACTATTCACTCGGAGAGTAGGGTGAGATAATGGTATAATTGGTACTGTACCCTCTTCAACTTATAATATGCTCTTTAGGGTATGAGTATAACTCAGATAATTCATTTGTGCTTAATGAGCCCGTTTCATTTACTCTAAGTCTTGGGGTAAAATATGTTTCTTCTTTCCTCAAATTAAAAGTTTCAGGAGAAAAATAATGTGACATAATATCTCTTCTGAGATTAGATTATAAAACATTGTGATTTTCATTTTTTTGATATGACTGTCTTCATCTGGTATCTTGCAAGATTCCATGCTGCCTGATAGAGAAGATCTGTGGCTCAGATTTGAGACAGCTTCCAGCTAACACCAGCATGAAACTGAGGTCATCATTTCAAGAAGTCAGAAGGATTCAAATTGTCACAGAGTTTTGCGACAAATTGTATAAAGAAAAACATGTGATTTGGAGGTCTTAAGTCTTTGTTTCCTCCTTCCTCAAAACCCCACATTTTTTTCCTCTCAAACCCCCTCCTGTCTGTCCTAAATCAATAGTTCTCTTGGATTTCAAGTTCACTTGGAGAACACCATTACTCAGAAATTCCATTTTATTAAAATAAATTAGCAATAAATAATGAGATGAACTGCACAAGAAAGATGAACTGCACTTCTGAAAGATGCAACAGTGATTTCAGAAGTTTCTGAGCCACAGTATACAAGGCATTCTAGTGAAGTTATTAAAAATGTAAAGCCCAAACACATTATTGATAAAAGTATTCATGCACATCATTGCATAAAGAAAACTATCCTAAACAAACTAAATTGGCTGTGAGAAAGGTAATCTAAAACGAATTATAATGACAAGCATGACTAGAAGCAGTTGAAAACCAAAGGCAACTAAAAGAACACTCATCACTAGGCTCCTAGCAGGCAGAATGTGTGTGTGTGTGTGTGTGTGTGTGTGTGTGTGTAAAAGCTGTGAGAGCTTGTGATGCAGCCACATCAGGATTTTTCATGAGACAATTGAACTCAAGTCTCAAGTAGATGCTTATCTGGTACATATTTTAGTTTATTAATACAAATTTTCAGGAAACCATGGTACTTACAAGGATACACAAGAACTTTCACTCTTGCACACAGATTTTACATGGGATTATGTGCTGGCTTTCAATAAGAATGAGAATTGATCCAAATGTCCTCTACCACTGAGCTTTCAAGCTTCTTGAATTGTTTTTTTGTCTTTTGACCAGTTAGCAGGCACACCTGAAGATACTTTTGATCTCTATTTTAAAATAACTGGCCACAAATACAGGCTAAAATTTGCAAATACACAGTATAGTCCAATTGTATAATCATGTAGTAGGTCATCTGAACCTTATCTATTATGCTGTTTGAAGCCAGTGTGTCTATCTATGCACAATTATTATGCTATACTGATATGTAACATCGTGTGCTTCTAATTCTTGTGTCCTCACTGCCTTAGTTCAGAATATTCTTATATCTTTCTATCTCTCCCTTTTCCTGACTTCATTGTGACTATTATGATTTTAGTAAAATGAAAAGATGATCAGATCAATTCTCATACTTTTTAATGGCTCTTAGGATAAAAATTATCTCCTTAATATGATTTCAAATGTTCTTTAGAATTGGGTCAATGTTTATATCTCCAGGCTCATCACAGATATTTTTCCAATGTCTGCACGTTAGGCATATAAAATAACAACTAATTTTCATTGTACATGGGTTTATGATGTCCTTTTTTCCTGAAAATATCTCCAAGGTCCTCATTTTTTCCTTAAATTTGCTTATTCTTTTTCTCAAAAGCATAGCAATCCTTCAGTGTCAATTTCAGGTTCATTTATCTGAAATTTCATTCTTTAAACTAGATTAGGTAATCTACCAAGGACTCTCATCTTGAAGGGCATCAGAAGATTAATCAAGTACTCTTCCTTGCTTGACTAAGTTCATGAAATCTTCAAGAAGAATATTGCAATCCTCTCTTATTATATAATCTAGGCCACAGTATTTTATTTTTGAAATGTCTTCTATAAGTTGGTGGGATGTAAAGGGCAACCTACTTGTTTTGACTACTTATATTCTCTAAAATAAAAATCAGAGAGTTCAAAAAGGTCAGAAAACAATCTTGCAAGGAAACAGTAGGCTTATGTGTAACAAAACTGGTACCAATTATAGTATAAAATAGTTAATACAGACTAAAAGAAAGATGGCCACCTCTACACCTATACCAATGTTTTCTCAACTATTTCACCTAACCACCAGCACCAGCAACAGCAATCAACTTGAAGAATGAACTAGTGTCAAGCCAAATATCATGACACTGAGGAGTTGGATTCTAACTGGGAAGAAAGCATCCTGCCATATTCTAGACTAAATGGCTATTGTTAACAGCCATTGTATAAACCCAGTAGAGATCCATGAATGATGAAAGAAAGTATGCACACTAGAGGCTGAGCTTGAGAAATCTGAGTTTCTTTGTGAGATGGGTGGACAAGTTCATCTTTAGTTTTTCTCCTTAGGTTTCCCTTCATATTGAAGAGAATTTCAAGTAAATTCCCTTCCAACTGAAAGCTCTCCACTGCTATGGTGCAATAATTCTATAATTTTGTGAACTTTTTGTTGACTAAAAAATCAAGTAAACATTAGGAGGAATGGTCATTGTATATTTGGTACAATCAAAATATGGTCAGAGTGAACAGGTCAGCCAACAGCTAAATAGCTAATTCAGTCTGATACTTGGCAAAGATGTCATAAGTAGTTTCTTCTACACAGAAGGGGGCTGGGGAAGGAGTGGCTCAGTGGGGAGATGTCCTGCTACTGCTGTGCCAACTGACACTCTGGCACCCTGCAGCCTGCTGACAATTCCTCACCCCCACCTCCACCAGGACTCTCCCCGTAAGCAAATGTGCTCAGTAAATGATCCAGATAAGCCAGTGGTATGAATTGGAGCATGTTGAATAAACAAAAATGCCCTGTGACTGGCTCATTTTTGAGTCATAACATTTTGTGAAGCCTGGTATTCTGCAGGGAATAAAATACACAAACATACAATTCACACAAGAGGAATAGCCAGCCCTCAGTTTCTTAGCCAAGTCTTTCTTTTTGAATCCTTTTTTTAGCCCTGCTCTGTCCTCACCCACAGTATAATTTGAAGTCCTGCTGAGAGTGCCAAGTCTTCCTTAATGTTTTCCATTAATGTTTAAAACTTGCTGAAGGATTCTTAGAAATTGCATGGAAACATTGCACTGTCTGTAATTTGTATCCATAACCTCTGTAATACATATGTTCTCCTTGGGGACCAAGTGTTGAGATCATTCATAAACTCTTGGATCACATGTGGCACTGCAAACTGGTGACATCTGACCACGGCAGACTTGAGACCTGTCTCTGGCAATCATTTCCTTTGCTTTGCAGTCAAGGAGCCAGCAGTTGGCACACCTTCAACACTTGGAAGTCCTATTTTTGGCAAAGCTTAGCATCTGATATTTGACAGGGATCTGCATACCCTATCCATTATCCACTAGCTTAAGAGGACGTTGTTTATTGGAGCTAATTAATGCTTAATCAGTTCCTCATTTTTTCCCCTAAAGATTCATGTCCACAAAATTGTTTATGTGATATTGATGTCTCCAGAATCACACAATAATCAAAAGGGACAAAGCAAGTTAGAGAATGTGCCCAAATATAGTATGTGAGGAAGAGGATGGTATCCAGATATGCCAGTATTAAATGTGAGAAGGCAATGCAGTTCTCTCTATAACCCCCAAATATTCTGTTTTGCTCCCAAGCAACTGCTTTTTAGCATCTGCTCATTTAAGACTAAGTCCAGTCTTGGTTATAAAAATGTGTATAACTATGGAAATTGGAAGATACAATACATTTCTTTTAAAATTTAAAACTATAAAGTTTGGTTTAAAAAACAAACACTATTAAATAGTATTGCTCAGTATGGTAGCAAGGGGACACCCCAGATTATTCAAGTTTATAATGTTACCTTAGTTTCCCGAGAACTGAATTTGATATGATTAGATAAATAAATAAATAATAAGGAAGAGAGCACACCAGTTTTACATGATTTGCATTTTCTGGATGATTACAAATAACCATCTGCCTGCTTCTAGATTTTCAATCTGTTTCCTTTTCCATGAGCCACAAGTCTTCAGCCAAACCAGTCAAACTACTAGGCACCCGGAAGTCTTGTTGCAGGTGTTTGGTAGAATGGATTCTTTTCCCACTATTTTTCATTTCCTTCAACCACCCTCGTTATTCCATCATTTAGTCCCCATCATTTGACTAAAGAAAGTGATTTTTAAAAGGAGACACTTCCATTTATACATATTTATAAAAATTTTAATTCAGAATATTTGTGTACTTTTAACTCTAAAATGTATAGAAGTGTATATTTAAATTCAAACTTCAAGATTCATTACTCCAAAACAGCTACATCTGTCAATATGAATAAAGGAAATGAAGAGTGCTAGTGAGTAAATATTAATGTGCTGCTTTATTCTGGATTTCAATAGATTACAACTCTCCTCCCACCTTGTTAGTTCTTATCTGAAGACATTAGCTTTTACAGCATTCCAGCACTGAGCAGTTCATAGGGGTCCTTGGTCTCAGCAGCATTTTCCTGCCATTCTAGCTTCTCCTAGTATCAAGGAATTATTGCTACAATATTTCTCTCCCATGGTGTATTTTGATGTGCATGATCAACATGAATTACAATGCCAAGTAACTGCCAGATGTCATGAGTTATAAACTCAATAGTCTAAGGATTATTACACATTAGGGCACCCTACAGTGCAAGGGTGTCCTGGAATTTATGTGTTATTTATTACCTATTGGCAGGGTCTCAAAGTAATCTCACCCCTGCTGATGAAATGAGGGTTGGAAGAAGAAGAAGGTCAAGGTCAACTTTCCTTGTCAAGAATGCTAGTTACTTTGAAACTACTATTGCTTTATCTTTTTCCCTTGTACAGTACCTAAAACTCAACAAATCTTCGAAAGAAGGAGATACATATTATAATGCCCCTGAGGACCTTCAACTGGATTCTTTTAGTTGATAATTTTTGCTGTTTCACTTGTTTTAAGAACATATTTTTAAAAGGTAACTACTAGATGTCCAATTGAGAAGGTTCACTTGAACCTCACAATAATCTAAAAATTTAAAAGTGAATAGTTGCATGCTCTGTTTCTTTTACATTTTTGCACAAGAACATGTACCAATGTTTATCTAGATTAGACTTTATTTAAATTTTTAATTTAAAAAATCATACCCCACATGCCTGTGGACTGTTTCATCTTACTCATTCAACAGGAAGATCTGCATATATCTATTTGCATATATCTACATCACAAAATACTGGTATTATTCTACACTGTCATGAATTTAGCTGAAATGGTTGCAGTTTGACATCTTATATTCTTCAGGATATGTGTGATTTGATTACTACATGACAAGAAGTTTGAAGTGTTTCCTAATCCAGAATGTAGCATATTAATTTTTAAATTGGCTCATTAAAAAGCTCTATCACCTCACTTTTCTATCCCAGAACCCTAGTTCCCCTCTTTTCTTTTGCCACCAAAGGATTTCTGAATACTGTAGTTAACATTCAGCAATCTCATTACTCATCTGCCGAAAATCTTCAAAAGCATCACCATGTTTTGACAGTTAAGTAGGAGAAGGGGAAGCAAGGAGTGTATCTAAACACTTTCATGAATGCAAATATCATGAAGACCAAATTTAAATTGTTTCAAAAAACTCACATCACACTATTCACAGTGATTAGACGACAGTGTACTTGACAATTTTTTTACCTATGAAAGTACAATGCTATATGACCGGTGACAAGTTCATCTGCCTCCAAACTTTATATATATTCTGTGAAAACTAATTGAATATCTTTTTAAAGTATAAGTAATTCAGACTTCTTGTAACAAAAATTAAATATATCTGTATTCTTCCAAAAAGTGACTAAATATTTAAAAATTTATGCCTGTTTTCATCAAAATTTCATATTTTATGTGAAACCAGAAAAAAATCCTCTTGTAAACAGTGGTTTCAAAGATATCTTACCCTTCCTCAGTTGTGCACTGGAACCAACCTTGGCCAGCCAGCCACAGAGCACAGGCTCAACTTCCAGGAATAAATACAATTTCCTACTGAGACCCAGGCTATATTTTTTTCCTGGGCTCTTCTTTTCCTCCAAACATGAGCACTTAACTATACTGACTACATTTTCATTCTCAAAACGCTTGGAGACAAAAAACAGTCACTTCCTTCTTGTCTTGAAAGAAACCAGCTAACTACACAGAGATGTCTACCTCACCGCCTGTTTCTTCAAAAGTATACCAAAGCCTGCTATGTAAGATACACATGGAAGTCTATTAAACTTTCTTTTTTCCTTTTTAACCTAGTCCAGGGATTTCATAATGTCTTAGTGCTATATCAAAACAGACAAATTATCTTAATCCCTAATGTTGGCCATGTTCATGCCTCAAATATTAACTAACCATTTTGCCTAACTCACTCGAAAAGCTGTCTACAAACAGTAAAAATTCATTTCCTAATTTGGCAAGTAGCTGGGAGAAAATATAGTCATAGGTCTTCAATATCACCTATAAATTGGATAACCATACATTTTATTCTCTAAATTAGTTACTTTAAAAGTAAAAGGCAAAACTAAACATCATTACACATTGGATATTATGATTGTGGGGTTAAAGATGAGGTTGCAGAAATTTTTAAAGAGGAAAACTCTACCATGTACCTTAGTAAATCTATCACAAAGATTTATACACAGAGGTAGGCAAATATTCAGTTTGGATTTCTCGAGACTGTACTAGCATAATGACTGCCCATTGTCATGCTATTGCTAATGGAAGGTGATAGTTACTACAAATGTGTATTATGAGTGTTATGATTTATATATAGTAATATAGTTTTAAATCAAATGTATTTAAAGATTATTATGTATATTATAAAATATTAGTAGATATTTCAATAGTTCCTAATGACAAATAGAAAGTTTTCCCTATGTTTCCAATAAGTTATACTACATTCATTTCTAAAAAGTGATTTTAATATAGCATTTAATTTTGCCTTGCTTAATTGATACCAGATAAGATAGATACCTCTTTTCAACCAATTCTGGTTGTAATTATTTTTGTTGGGTAACAGAAGCATTTTTTTTTTCATTTTTTCACTTTTTTTACCCAACAAATATATATTGCCAATTTTGTTGGTTCAAGGAACTATAACAACATATTTTAGGAGTGTATGATATTTCAAGCAGAGATCTTCCCTTCAGGGTCCTTAAGAGATTTAGGACAGCTACCATATATAGCTTAGAAACCACAATCTCAGATAGAAAAGCATAAAATATCAGAGCAAGTATAACAAAAATTTTATAAAGTACAAAAGAGAGACACATTCAAAAAGGAAGGCATTTTAGAGGAATGAGCATCTGTGCTGGGTGTGGAATATGCATTACATGTTTTAATTAATTACAAGCACAAAATAAACATGCTGGAATGTGCTTGCATGTACATAAAATCATTTCTGGAAGAACACAGAAGAAAGTAATAACAACATGTGCCTTTGAGGAAATAAAAATCCTGGAAAATGAGAGAGAACAGAGGAGGACTTTACTATATTTGTTTTATACTTTAAAAATTTAAAATCCTATGGATGCATTAGTTAATTATTAATACATTACTTAGCAGTGTATAAAGTCAATAGAAAATATATTCATTAAGTTTTTATAAATCATACTGTCTGTCCCAACTGAACTGAATTTAGAGTTCTGAAGAGAGTATAAAAAATGGTTTCATAAAAAGTCACATAGAAAAAAAAAGTAGCATAGTAATACAAACACAAATGTTATAGAATAGTGGTGCTTGGAATGTTAATTTCAATAAAATATCTGGAGGCCAGTGGTAAGCTTCACCTTAAGGCCAAACAGAATATATAACTTGCTTATTGAGTTGTCATACCTATGATTTTTAAGCACCCAGAGTACTCGATAAATAGCAGCTTATGAAGGAAGGAGCAAGTAGTGATTCTCCTATAGTTGAAATTTAAAGATATCACACGTCTGTTCTTCTCACACATTCTCTATGAAAGCCAAAATATAATTTATCTAAAAAATAATTTTCTTCCAAATTATACATTGTGAGTCTATAAACCATTTAAGCATGTGAATTTTAAAAATTTTAAATGATTCTTTCTTTTAAAAAGAAAAGAAATTACCACCATGTGAAAGTTCTATGAGTATTCTTCAGAGGAATTCTAAAATATCTTTTCTAACCATATGATATATGGTCTTATTTTCTTTTATATGCTACTTTATATGGTGCAAATATAAAATAATCTAACTTATTTTAAGTGAGATAAAAGAATACATATATGCACAGATTAAATTATAATGATATATTTCAATATCTAGTTTCATCTTATAGAATGATAATTAACGGTGTATCAAAAATGCATTATATTCTACTTTAAAGAAAAAAATTAATTCTCAAGGAAATTTTCCTAATATCCATAAATTCAATTTTGATGAATCCTTGGCTTCATGATAATATCGACTCATTAAAATATTACTTAAGACTCATTAAAATGCATACTTAGAGGTTACAACTTCATTATTGTAATAGGATGTAAAGAAATAGAAAATTATTTAAATCATTTAATTGATTCAAGATGTATACATTTACATAACAAAAATATTCACAATATATTATCAATGGTTTTCAAGAATTAAGCAGCTAAATAATTAACAATATATTTTCTATAATTTCTATTTTTCCATTAAAGTGATAATAGAATACAAAATGAACATTAAAGATGAACAGCTTTTCTATGCATCAGTCATGAAAGAGCTAAGAAATCAGAAAAAATTTCCATTCACAATAGCTTAAAATAAAGTACCCAGAAATCAACCTAACCAAAGAGATTAAAAAAATTCTACAATGAAGAAAGAAATTTGAATAAAACACTAAAAGTTGGGAAGACTTTCCATGTTCACAGATCAGAAGAATCATTATAATTAAAATAGCAATATTATAAAAAATGATCAATAGATTCAATGTAATCCTCATCAAGATCCCAATTAATTTCTTCACAAAACTAGAAAAAAGGCCTAAAAGTCATATGTAAGCACAAAAGGCCCAGAACAGCTAAAGCAACCCTAAAGAAAAAGAACAAGGAAGGAGGCATCTCAGTGCTCAATTTCTAATTATATTCCAAAGCAGTAGTAACAAAAACAGCATGATACTGGTACAAAACCACAAACCTAGATGGAGGGAATAGAACAGAGCACACACACACACACACACACACACACACACACACACACGCAACTACAACCATTTGATTCTTGACAAAGGAGCCAAAACATACATTGGAGAAAAAATAGGTACTTTAACAAACAGTGCTGGGAAAACTGTTTATCCATATGTACAAGCTTGAAAGTAGAATCTTTCATCCTGGGCAAACATCAGTTCAAAACGAATCAAAGATCTAGACATAAGACCTGAACTTTGAAACTGCTGAAGGAAAGACAAGGGCAATACCTGAAGCCAGAGGCATGGGCAGAGACTGTCTGAATAGAGAACTCCAACAGCACAGGAAACAATGATAAGAATCAACACATGCAACTAGATCTAACTAAAAAGTTTCTGTGCATTGAGGAAAACAATCAATAGAACAAGCAGCCAGCCCACAGAGTGAGAAAAAAAATCTCTTTTTTATTCATTAAGTTTATTGGTACATTTTAGGTATACAATATGGTGACACTCATCAATGGGAATTTGTACCTTTACATGACACATGATATATCTTGGTTCTTATTTTTTCCCCATTCCCCTGCCCTCCCTTCAACCCTTCTGCCCTTCCCTATTTACAGATTTTGTTTCCATTTTTTCCTTTTCTCATATTTTTTTCCTTCCCCTTCTTTCCTCTTCCCTAACACCCCCCCCCCCCCCGCCAATCTATTTCCCTTTCCCCTTCCCCTTTGGACCTTTTCTTCTTATTTTACATTATCTATTATATATTTTTGGTCCTCACTTACACTTTTAGCTTCTCACGCCAGAGAAACTATTCCGTATTTACACATATGTGTCCTATTTATTTCACTTAAGCGTATGGCCTCAATGTGCATCCATTTAGCTCTAAATGTCTCTAGTTTATCATTCTTTATGGGTCCGTAGTATTCCATGTTATAAAAAACCCACATTTTCTTTATCCAGTCACCAGTTGATGGACATTTGGGCTCTTTCCAAGGTTTAGTTATTACAAACTGTGCTGTCATACACATGGTGTGCATATATCACTGTGATATGATGCTTTTAATTCTTTTGGGAGGATACCCAGCAGGGGAATAGCTGGGTAAAATGGGACCTCTAATCCTAGTTCTTTGAGTTATCTCTACTGATTTCCACAGTGGTTGCCCCAGTCTGCACTCTCACCAACCATGGAGAAGGGTTCCTTTTTCCCCACAACCCTACCAGCATTTGTTATTGGTTGATTTCTTTCTGGAATGAGGTGGAATCTCAGCATTGTTTTCATTTCCATCTCTCAGATGACCAGTGATGTCGAACATTTTTTTCATATTTTTTATTTGCTATTTCTACTCTTTCATCTGAGAAATGTCTGTTCATTTCAGATGTCCAATTTTGAATTGGGTCTTTAAATTTGGGAGGTCTGATTTTTTAATTTCTTTATATATTCTACATAGTAGACCTATGTCTGAGGAACAGCCGGTAAAAATTTTTTCCCATATTGTGAGTTATCTCTTCACGCTGTTGGTGGTTTCTCCTGCTGTGGAGAAGCTTTTTAATAAGATGATATCCCAGTTTGTGCTAGTTCACATGCAACTGAGGTTCTGTTCATAAAGTTTTTTCCTACACTAATGTCTTCAAGAGTTCTACCTAACCTCTCTTCTAGCAGGTTTAGTATTTCTGTTTTAATATTTAGATCTTTGATCTATTTTAATTTTAGTTTAGTGCATGGTGAAAGATATAGGTCTAGTTTTAATCTTTGGGAGATTGAAACCCAATTTTTACAGCACCATTCATTGAAGAGGCTATCTTTCTTCTGGTGAGAGTGTTTGTCAATGATGAGGTGGCTGAGTTTGTCAGGAGTTGTTTCCGGACTTTCTAATCTGTTCCATTGATCTTTGGGTTTATTTCTTTGCCAGTACCATTCTGTTTTTATGA
This sequence comes from Heterocephalus glaber, assembly GCF_053883595.1. Lineage (NCBI taxonomy): Eukaryota > Metazoa > Chordata > Mammalia > Rodentia > Bathyergidae > Heterocephalus > Heterocephalus glaber. The sequence goes on along the minus strand of NW_028258138.1, from coordinate 30,091,297 downwards.
CAGTAGCTTTGTAGTGTCATTTCAATTTAGGGATCATGATACCTTCTACCTTTTCTTTGTTGCCTAGAATTGCTTTTGCTTTTCTAGGTCCAGAGTGAGAAAAAATCTTTCTCAGCTGTTCCTCTGAGAGAGGACTAATATCTAGAGTGTACAATAAATTTTAAAACATTAATATCAAAAAATTAAATAGTCCAAGCAATAAGTGGACAAATGAACTGGATAGAGCTTCTCAAAAGAAGAAGTGCAAACAGGCAATAAATATATGAAAAAATGTTCAACATATTTAGCTATTAAGAAAATGCACACCAAAAGGGAAGTGAGAGGGGAAGGGATTTAGCTCAGTGGTTCTGCCACCTGCCTCACAAGTGCAAGGTCCTGAGTTTGATCCCCGGTACAAAAAAAAAAAATAATAATAATTTTAGGGCGGTGAAACACCATTTCGTCCCAATCAAAATGGCTATCATCAAGAATACAAAAGTCAGTACATGCTGGCAAAGAGGTGGGGAAAAAGAAACCTTTGCACTATTGGTGAGAATGTAAATTAGTAAAGCCATTATGGAAATCAGTAAGGAAGTTGTTCCCCAAATGTAACACTACACATTGTTATACCTCTCTTTAGTATTCAACAAAGGAATTACATTGAGCATGCTTATAAGATACCTGCATACCCACGTTTATTCTGGAAAATTCCACAATTAGCTGAGATGGAACTGGCTTAGATCCAAAAATGGGTGGAAAAAGAAAATGCATATGTACAAACTGGGATATGATTCAGCCATAAGGAAGAACTTAATTATGCTTTTCACAGAAAAATTGATAGAACTGGAGATTATCATTTTAAGCAAAATAAGCCAGACTCAGAAACTCAGGTATCATTTATTTTCCTTAATATGTAGAACATAAAAATGATGACATGAAAGTAGGAGACTAGAGTTAGACAAGAGGCATGGAAGAGTGGATGGGGCAAGAGAAGGTAATGGGGGTAATGGATACCATCAAAATATATTATACACATAATAAAAATACCACATTGAAACCTAATATTCCATAATAGACACTAATAAAACATATTTTTAAAAGAAAAAGTGACTATATTTGAGATAGCAGTTATTAGAAGTAGAAAATCATTTAAAATAGTCTAAAACTTTTTTTTTTGATACAGGGTCTTACTGTGTAGTACAGGCTGGTCTTGAACTTATTATGTGGCTCAGGCTGGCCTTGAACTCACATCAATGCTTCTGCCTCAGTCTCCCAAGTGCAGGGATTATAGGCATCTCCACCATGCCAGGCTAAAACATACTAATTAGCATAGTATTTATTTCTCTTTCAGTATTTGTAATGTTTAGATAGAACAGAATTTTCATTCAATAGAGGATATTTGATCAAATATGATTAATTATTTTGATTACAAAATGTGTCAAACCTTGTAAGAGTTGAGTCTATTAACAATGAAAATTAGATTAGAAATTAGCTATATTTTCAACACAGAAGTAAATACTTCACATTTTTCTTACTGTTTTAACCCAATTTAAGAGCTTAAAAATATTTCCTGAGAGTTACTATGTAGAAAATTCATATGTAACATTTTTATTCCCACATGGCAATTCTTCATTAAAACTGCAAAAATTATATATATTTTAAATATATATCTCTTACCTTTTCTTCCTATGAGGCATTACTTTCTGTGTTTGCCAGAAATTTTCTATTCTTAAATCATAGTCAATATCATGCAAAATTGAGTGGCCCAGTTTCTTAGTTAACTTCTTTCAATTCTACCTCTATGCTAATTACCCCAACATGTATGTGACTGGCCTAATGGCCTCACTGGAACTTCTGTCTTAAATCTACTCACCAGTCCTGCCACTTGAATATTTTGAATTTCACATGGACAAATTAAAATCCTGATTTTGTCACAAAAGTCTTCATCTCCTAAACTTTCCATATCTTTTCATATGGTACTATCATACACAAATTGCTCAAGGGATAATTATTCTACCTGCATTTCTCCCACATATGGACAGATACACATAGACCCCTCTATAGCAGACCTAAGGCCCACTGAGTGTGAATCTCATCCAGAACTTGTTCTCTTTCCCTTCGTTCCTATCACTGCCAGAGCCACTATCATCTCTCATGAGATCCTGCCAACAACTTCTAAAAATCTTCCCTTGACTCTTATCCTTCCTGTATTCAATTCCACATGCAGAAGACTGACCTCTTCAAAATTCTATTATGGAGCAAATTAAAAGATAAGAAATGAGGAGCTAGATCTTTGGTAAAAGCAAAGGAGACCAAGAGATTGAGGAAGGGGGAGGGAAGGGACAGGAATGGGATGAAGAAAAGAAGATGTATCATGCACGTGTACGAACTCCCCATAAGGAATGTAATCATTAAGTACTGGAAACATGTAGTAATGAAGACTAGAATACATATACAAATACAATCACTTCATAAAAATTATACAGCAAATTTTGTCATACTTCTGCATAAACATCTCTAAAGGATTCCCTATCACATTTAGAAGAAAATCAAAATACTCTGACTTCTCAGGTATCTTGAGAGCCAGTCTTGCATCTCATATTAGCTACTCCTTCTGCTTGATTGTTCCCAGCCATGCAGATGCTTCCCCTCTTCTAACAAGCTCAGTTATTTATTCAGGTCCACTTTCTACACCATCCAGTCAGCCTATGACATGATCTGTCCACCAGTTTTCTATTGCCTTCGTTTGCTCATCTTTCAAATCTATTTATAGTTTGTGTCCTTCAGTTGCCCTTTTGAAACTACCAAGTCTGAAGAAGCAGTAAGATCACACATCACAACACATCCCTCCAATTTCCTCCACTCTAGCATGCCATATATATATATATATCATTATGCAAAATTATATTCAGTGCTTACTTGTATATTATTTATGTGCCTTCAATAGAATGTAAATGAACTCTAAAACAGTAGGGAAAGTTCAGTTTGTTTACTACTGTATCTTCAGGGTCTAGAATAGTATTCGTGACACTTAATTTTGCAGAGTAAATACTTACTGAACAAAATTTTAATGGAGGATTTCAATTCTTATCATTAATTAAACTGCATATTGTTAATTATCACTGTGTATCCTAAGTAGTAAGTTCCCTACATTGGTCTAGGTTTTATTCATTCAGTGCATGAGAAACATCTTTTTCTTTGAGAGTCCTAATTGTGTAATTATCTTTCAGAAAATACTAGTAGTTTCTTATGTTCAAAGTTAATAGCTAACTTAAATTTTATATTTTTCAGTCAGGAAAAAGTCAGAAATATATCACTAGTTTCCACAGTCATGAACTTTTAAATATCATGTCCTGATTCTTTATTTTAGCATAACTCAGTTGTCCAGAAGTATGATAGATCAGTGTTCATTAAATGACAAAGATTTCTCAACTATAAAGTCAATGGAAATCTCACCTGTGAGTTAAGAAAGTTTTGTGAATGAAAACACTGAAGCCTCAAGATGTCCAGATTAAGCTAGTTAATAAGAAGAAGCACCAGGATTTTAAAAATATATAATTTTCTAATTCTAGATCCTACATTTAAAAATATTGTGATGAAAATTTAGGCAAAATGGATATATTTGATGATTCTGTAACCTACTAATCAAAGTGTATTAAAAATAATTTAACTTGGCAACTAAAGTCTTCATTATAATCAGTTATTGTACCCTGCTGTGAGCTGGTGATATTGAACATTAGGCCAAATCTAATTTTAATTCAAAATTCATAATGAAACTTCCTATTCTGAATAAATCCCTAATATGAGCTTGATTCTGTACAATTGCTTTCTTCATTAAAAAAATGGATAACAAAAGCTAATGGTGAGTGAATTGCTGATCGGAATTACACCGCTATATTTCTCAGTGATGAGCTTGCAGCACTTTGATGGTATGCTCAAACACTCAGGATTGTAGCTTCAATTTTTCCCCTATGTAAACCAATCTTTTCTTTTGGTAAAAATAAACCCTCTATCAGCTTCAGTCTTTTCTCTTCTTATTTACTTTTAACATAAAACTGGCAAATATTTGTAACCATCTTGGAGATGGTTTAGGCCCAAAGATTTTGGAAACAAAGCCTACAGTTTGAGTATGGTCCATTCTTGCTTCCTAGCTATGATATTTAGTGAAGGTTATTTACCTTCTCCAAGCGTCTGCTTCTTCATGGTGAAAGCAGTGATACTGGAATCTGTCATCTAAGGTGGCAATGATGATTAAGTAAAAGGATTTTTGACACTTATTCCACAACTGGCCCAGAGCAACTAGCCATTCATCATCATGGTTTTGTATAATCAAGTAAACAAAGATGTTTAAAGTTGTATATACTTTTTTATTATAAAGTATGTATCTTCTTTGTGATAATTCTCCTACTTGAGTATATAAAAATAAAACTAAATTGTGGATCACATGTAAACAAGGAAACTTTTCTTTTATTATATTAACTTAACAATACAATATTTAATAATATTTTGTACCAGCAAAATAATACTTATAGTACCTGAAAAATATGATTAATACATCTATATTAATTAATCTTGATAAATATTTGTGCCTTTTAAATTTTGCTTTATTTTAACTTGGAAAAATTCACTTAGTTTTTGGGTATTCTCAGTAAAAATGAAAAAAAGAGAGTAGAGATTTTTAGCAAAAGAAATAGTCACTGATGAACAGCAAATAAGTGCAAATAATTCTTCTCATACACAACTTTATGTCTAATTTTAGTAACAATCATTTGGTTTTTTGATTGGGTACAGATACTTTAACAAAAAATAATTTCTTGTTAATTTTGTACTATGCTCAAATTTGTAAAATTTTCTCTTTATGTATTTTTTATTACCCTAAGCAAATGTTTACATTGACTATATCGGGGACCTGATCTTTTTTTGGGGGGGGGGACCTGATCTTTAATATCATGTAGCTATTGCTAATGAAAAGCTAAAAGTGAATAACTTAATTCGAGATCATAGAAAGAACAACAAAGTTGAAAACAATAAGCACAAAACAAAACAAATGATACGTCCATCCGCCTATTCCTTTCTTGAGAACCAAGAATCACCTGTTCTTGACAGTTTCATCTTCCACTCTCCAGAAGCCTGTGAGTAGAAAAAAGCAGTCCAGCCCACCCTCTGACATCTTCAATTGACTTCTTAGAGAGTGTTATCAAGAGCTACTCAAGCGGGGCTAATAGTGCCTGTAGATTGCTCACACATGGGAAGCCTGGGTGTGCTGGACTCTAAAAGTGCTGGAGGGAGAGCATAATCTCTCCTCATAGTGGGAGCAAGCACCAAGGGTTATCTAAAAGGCAACAAATCATCTGTAGGCACGGGACACAGAAGGACAATGTGTGACGGGGAGACAGACGAGTTGGTGCTCGGACGCTGACTTCTGCACAGCCTCCGATCACCATATTTAGATTGGGCCCTGTGTTGTGTTCAATGATGAGAACTAAGTGACTGGCCATATGAGCCTTCCTTTTCACAATGAATATTGGTAGTTGAGTGACTGTATTCTACTGGAAGATCTCTTGTAATGTAGAGATGAATTAAAAAGAACCTGGCAGATTCAAGCCAGCCCATTCAGTTCAGTTCGGTTTAAAACATCTTCCCCATAGGAAGAGCAGTGCATCTCAAGTCTCAGGTCTTCTGCTGTCTTGGTCCATCAGGACGAAGCTTGCCTCGGTATTGTATTGTATTGTATTGTATTGTATTGTATTGTATTGTATTGTATTTTGTTTTTGCCACTGATTTTTCTCAATTTTGTACATTAGAACTCAACATTTAATTAGAATGGAAGGAACGTTTTGCATTTAAAATCCAGCATGTTGAATATCTTTCAGCTTTTATTAAAGCATCAGATAAATACAGCATTCTCACATCAATGCTTACCCATTCGTTCCAAGACTATCTCCTACCCTCTCTAAAACCCAGTATTTTTTTCCTTTGAAGCAGACCCAAGTCTGAAGATATTTTTTTCTATTGCCAGTAAAACAAATACTTATGCTTCATGCCTACAAACTACAACTCTTGTTTTATTTTTGGATATTCAACGACTAAGTTCATTTGCTCACTGTGTCAAACTATGAAAAAGTTCACACTATAAGCAAAAAATATATAGTATAACTTTTAACTTCAATCACTGTTTTTTACTAGTCAATATCTAGCTGCATTCTATTTATTTACACTTGTTTAATATAGAGTGTGGATTTTACTCTAGGGTACTGATTAGGATGCTCAGAATTGGAGACAACTAAAGGAATACTGATTATGTTTTCTAAATAATTTATCTAGAACTCTACAACAAGTAGACAGACACAGTGTAAGGCATGAAATAAAGAATGGAAATAAAAATTTACATTTACTTTACAGATTCCTCCTACATCTAGGAATAATTTTTTGACAAAGTTCTTTAGTTCCATCAAACTCAAGGGATCTTACTATAAAGAAAAGCATGAAAACTGCTTTGAAAATTAGATAGATAGATAGATAGATAGATAGTAGATAGATATAAATAGATGATACAGATATAATTAATAAATGAATAAAAAGACATATTGGTTATTGCCTTCCATATTTAAAATAAAAGAAGATCCACTTGTTTTGTTTTAATTAATGATATTCACAAAGTTAGCTATTATAGGAAAATTCACAATATTTAATATTAGAATATTTGAATTTTTGTTTCCATACTTTCTTTCTCTTAGTTCTTTTTCTTAGTGTGACTTTAAAATCGTTTTCAGTGATGCTTGTAACTGCTCCAACATGTTTTCAAGTTTTCTTTAATGTGTCACCTACTCATAGATATGAAAAAAAGAGTATCATAATCAAGCTTCACTAATTATAGTAGCAATGCTATTCATTGTAAAGGCAATAAATTGGTTGTTTTGTGGTGAGTACTGTATCATAGATTTATTTTTCTTTTTATCTCCCAATATTATTTTATCCTTTTGAAGTTACAAGCCAGTGAATAAAATATCTGCATCAGCAACTATAAACTACTTATCCGTTTCCTCTTGCCATCTCTTAGTTTTAAGCCACAGTCCTCATCTAGGGGGCAGTGGACAAATTACAGATATTGAATGTAAAAAGTGTACACTGTAAGGAAAAGCAAAGTTACCTAAAGCATGATCATTCATATAATGTCCCAATGAGCAGACTAAACACTATGTCAACTTCTATGGCAAATGGATGGACATAAGCTGACAAACACAAATAATTAGAAAGGGAGAAAAGTGTTTAATTAAACAATTAAATAAAAATAAATTTAATTAATTAATTAAATAAAAAGCTATCATGAAAAATAATCATCCTAGAAATTTTTAACAGTACTTGAATAATTTTTCATGCCTACAAACAGCAAATCTTGTTTAACAGTATATTCCTTATAACTTGGAAGAAAGAAACACCCAAAGGAAATACCTTGCAAAATATCAAATTTAAAGACAGCTCAGATAGGTTATGGACTAATGAAAATTTTTTCTACAGATGATATCAGAACAGGCTTGAAGTGGTGTCACAGCATAAATTTTGCAGTGTTAGAAGATTAACATAGAAATCTCCACCTTTCTGCTTCAAGAGGTAGTAGAATGAGTAATACCTAAATGAAAATGTTCCTGAACATAAAACTAATATGTAGAGTTTTAATTGCAAAGGATTTTGTGGCATAATCTAAGTCCATTTCCCATACTATAACAGTGGAAATATACAGAAATTGATGAGGCCAGCTAGAATCTCTGCTACATTTAACAAACAAAACAGTACAACAGAAAATGCAGAAACAATAAACTAAAATTGAATGCTTATCGTTTTTTAAAAGCACAATTATGTCTATTAGTAAGCAAGAGAAACTATCAAAATAAACATCAGTGTCTTGGATAAGGTAAAAAATACAAAAGGAATATACTACCAGATATTTATATCAAAACGGACAAATATTTAATATTAGAATGTTACAGAAAGGCCTAGAATAACATTTTGAGGTATATTCTAATCTCAAAAAAAGGCTATGTAGAGTTCCACATTTTTCCCATGGAATCACTGGTGAGAAATGAAGATTGAGAATGAAAGCCCTGGCTGGATAGAGGGAGAGGAAAAGGACAGATAGTTGTGAGACAGTTAAAACACATCAGAAATCTCTCAGTCTCTTAGTGATGTGTCTCCACTTTTGTTACTGAAAGCTCACATTATGAGAAAACCAATTTGTTATTTGCCTTTGACCGGGGCAATGAGCTGTTCTACATTAACCACATAATTGTTAAAGTACCACTCTTTGCCATGCAGTCAAGTAAGACTTCAGAAATAACAGGTAATTGGAAACAATTTATGTCCTCAAGGGTCTAGAAGTCCAATGAAACTATGACTTGAAAAGGAAAACATTTAAAACACTACTTCCTTAGTAATCAAATAAATGGTACATAAAACACAATGGAAAACTTTACCTAGAAATTAGAAACTTTATGCTTTAGATTTTAAAGATAATACCCATTTTCACATGTGATATGCTGATGGTTGGTGGAAATAAGTATAATTCTACCAGTAGATCATTTGATAATAGGCATCAAAAGCTTTGAAATGCTTATAAATGTTATAGAACTGAATTGTGGGGGTGGATACATGATTGATACAATTGCAAAGGTTATAGAATGGTCATCTAAAAAGATTGAATTTTGTGGTCTGTGAAATATGCCTCAATCAACCTGACTTTTAAATTATCAAAAAAGGAAAAAAATATTTAATAATTTTCAGAAAGAATCAAGAATATTAACTATATTTTACATACTATATTACTGTTGGTCATTAACAATGAAAACACTTCTCAAGGGATTTGAAAATCAATCTGCAGCTGTATTCAGGAGATTAGAATAGATTACTTATAATTCCTTTTAATCCTTACATTCTCTAATATACATAAAGCAATAATGGAAACAAGGAGGTAAAATCATTGAATGCAAAATTACAAGTTCCAGTTAGTGGATAGGGTGAGAAGTTCAAATTGAATTAAAAGAAAATCTAGCCTGCAATACTGCAACCAATAAGAATAAATCCAAGTAGGGGAGCCCCGATGAGACACTGTGGTGTATTCAACATGCATACCCACAGTGTCAGATCGTGATGAGGAGGTTATTCAATAGATGTTTACTAAACAAAATACATGGAAGATCATTCATGGAGCAGATATAAATTTTTATAAGTACTTTTGCTAAAAATTTTGAGTAGTCTAATAAATAGTTAAGGTGGTAGCAAATACTTTTACACAAAAGAGAAAATAGGGTAAGTTGTCTATAAAATTGCCAGGTGACATTTTGGAATGGATTTGGATATATATCTGTGATGCTACAGCCATGGACATAGGTTGAAGAAATGTCAGCACCCACAAGTGACCAAAGACTTGGGATTAGAAGATGACCCAATGAGATGGTGGGAGTCCTGAGGGCTCTGAGAAATACCAACTTGAAGGATGAAGAAGAAAAATAAATGGAAACTTCAGGGAATATTTCAATCTGCTTCATATTGGTTTATATGTGTGCTCTTGACATTCAAACCAATTTCTGCGAATGAAATTGCTTCTAATGATTTCTATAAGTAAATTATATTTTATAGAAAAACATCTTTTGGTTTTAGGGTTCACAAATAATATTCATCAAGTGATTCATTTTGAAGCTAATCCTGCCATTTGTAAACTGGATATATAATATGAATTACTATTTATTAAACACATTATATACTGTGTACTGTTCTAGACTTTGTACATATTCTGACTTTGAATCTTTAAAAATATCTGCAAAGATATAATTGTATTATTAAATTTCCATTTTGTAAATGAGAATATTGAGCCACATAAATGAATATTTGATAAATAATTTGTCCATTGTTCTCCTATTAGTAAAGGGTCACTGGAGGATTAGGATGAGTATTTTACCCAAAGCCATGTTGTCAGAATGCATAGTTGGAATATAAACAGGGTTAGTTTACCTGAATTTAAATATACATTCTTAGATGACATGAGAGGGAAGAAAGAGACTGTATTTGCACAACTTAGTCACTTCCAAAAACAAGGAAATACAATGCAGAAATCTATTTCCCAAGGTGGTGAAACAGCTCCCTATCCTGACCCTGACAAACATGTATAATACTTGTGGATGAATTTCAAGATTTTTTAAGAATCATTTTAGATCATTCTGTCTAACTTTCAAAATGTTTTCTTGGTTAAAATATAATGCAGTGTGATGCATAGTTTTTTGGGGGGGAGAGAAGAAGAAGAAGTATAGAAAGAAAGAGTTGAGGGGAAAAAAATAAGGTAGAAAGGTGAGGGATAAGGAGAAAATTGAACTGACCACTCATCTTCAGTGATAGCAGTGGAATATTGAAATTCAAAAGGTGAGATCTTGAAATTATCTTCTTTTATTCATTTAAGAAATATTAAATCATTTAATATATATTAAATAAAATCCCACCTTGGGCAAGTGCCATTTTAGAGTCAGAAGATGTAATGCTGAGCCAGAACATACATGAGTCTTGTCAATTTAAATCCAATAGCAAGAAGACAGTCTTCCTTAAGTGTGTGAGCGGGATAGTGAGAAACAGGAGTTCACAGAGAAGAACTAAGAGATCATAATAATTTAGGAAAGAAGTATCTCTCTATTTTTTAAGTTTGAAGAATCATTTTACTATAAATCAATTGACAGGGCAATTTTTAAAATTTTAAATTTCAAAAGACTTAAATGGAAAGATCTGGAAATTATAAATGCTGCTTAGAGAAACTTGTTCATACTGAATTTCGAGCTGTTGAAGAAAAATTTGCTAAAATGGAAGGACTAAAAACAGGTAGAAATACATTTACATAGCAACTATTCTGATTTCCTTTGGAAGTCATGGACATTTTTAAATGCATTTAGATTTTTGAAAAATCATATGCATTACAATTAAGAGAACGTAACTCCTAAACCTGACTGATGAATATAGTGAAGAAACAACGACGGTGTTTGGGAGACACTTTCTAACTCGGTAGAATTTCAAAAGTGAATTCAGCGAAATCCACAATTCTTAATACATTTCACTGTATTATTTTCAATTAACAAAGGTCAAAATTTATTTCTATAATGATCCAGCTAAAATATCACTAATCCTCTCAAAATTGATTTTAAATATATAACGAAACAGAGATACTTTCCTTCCACTACCTTCACTTTTTGTTTTGTTTTTTTTTTTTTTTGGTACCGGGGATCAAACTCGGGTTCTTGCACTTGCGCAGCAGGTAGCGAAACGACTGAGCTAATTCCGCGGCCCGTCCATTACCTTCACTTTTACTGTACTTCAAGTCACAAATATCAAAACGAAGTCCCTAGACTTTCTAGAACTTCTTTGTATTCTACCATTTTGATATTTACAAATTAGAAATTGCATGTATGAATAGTCACAAATAATATATAAAACTTTTTAACACTGATTTATGGGATCCCAGGAAAAATATAAAATTTATTAAATTACTAGTTCTAATAATAATGATTATCATTCTTAAAGTAATTGTTACTCAGCAGACACTATACTGAACGTATAAACTTTAAAGCTCACACGATTTTTTAAGGAATCACTATCTCAAAGTTGTACATTTCTGAGTTTCAGAAAGTGACTTTCCAAAAGTCATGTAGCTTAGAGATGGCAATATGAGCGCCTTGTTAAGGCACAGTACTTTTTATAGAAAGTGTCTTAAAAGTTTAAGGTTGCATTATCAATAGTCCATGCTACCAATAAGGAATAAAGTGTACGATTTGATAAGAAGGTGAAAAAAGAAGATTTAAAACTCTTAACAGGATTCTCAATTCTAAATAAGAACAGCTGACTTCACAACACAATTATACTAAAATGTGCTCAGAGAAAACTGTCTATAGAGTTTCTCAATATTAGCATCCAGATATTTCTCACATGCAGAAACAAAAGCTTCTAGCACACTAATAACTTGACAGCATTTTTTTCCATTTATAGAGGTTGTGTAGATTATGTTTTCATTCGAGCTAAAATAATATAAGCTAAAGCAGAAAATTCCTTTATTAAATAGTGACGGTCATTATTTTTATTTTTGGATCAGTTGAAAATAAAAGGTCCATTGTGGTTTTCAAGGAAATTTCTGCCTCCTTTTTTAACAGAGCAGGGCTCACTTGGTAATAAAATGCTGGCCAATCACCCATGCCCCCTTCACGGCATGACTTTGCTCACTGTGAGAGACACCATTTTTTTCACTTGAATAATTTTGTATAAATAAACTCAAATTTCACTAGCTAAGCACGTGGAAGTTGTATAAAGCACACCTAATCACACAGTTTAAGCATTCAAAATGTAGCATATCGCAAAAACTGCAGTGCTGTTTCTGTCAAAACCTGTCACCTGATGCATAAAATTGTTGGTTTTATGAGTCATTTCTCAGTGAACTCTAATGGAAACACGGCTAGATGGAGATTTTAATGAAAGATGCAAATTTCTTCCTTTCTTTGAATGAAACTCAACCAAAATGTCCTCTTGGTCATTAAAATTAACACTTTTTTTAAGTAGAGAAAATCTATTTTCTAATGCACTTCAAAATTTACAGAGTTACAGCACATGTATTTATCCCTTTGCAGGCCTCAGTGTACATATGCCAGTCTAACTGCATATCCAGCCACTTAAAATTTATTTACCTCATGTGTTTTTTAAAATTCTAAGTTGAAATTTAAAATATGTACTTTCTCTTTCTTCTCACCAATATTTTGTTTTCATACCCTTAACAACAATTTTCCTCTGTTGCTAAAGCAATTAATTTCATGTTATGAACTGCAAGCTCAAGTTTTCTTTGTTAAACCTCCTAGAATTATGGAATAGGGTTTTTAATATATGTTGGTTCTGAAAAAGAAGCTAATTTCACTTTTATTATTGTTATATGATGCTTACATGAAATGAATTGACTGAATATACAGTATTTGTAGAAAGTAATCTATAATTTTCTACTTCAAATAATGTGATACAATTACACAAAATGAAATTGATAATAATCTGTATCAATATTACTCATAATTACTTTGCATATAAATATAATTTGCAGATAAACACATTTAGCTTGTCTCATATAAACAATTTTATGGGGACAAAACTTAATGTTAGTCCTAAGTCTAGTGATGAGAAGAGGATATAGGTGACTTTTGCAAGCATATATTCACTCAGTGATATAGTTTCTTTTTGTATTTCTCAATGAAATTGCCAATCTCTTGAAACAAAGTGTTCCATTACTTCATTCCATTTAGTTTTTTCCTTAACAACTACACTGTGCCAGGCAGTGAATTACATCAGTAATTCTTGTAAGTTTTCTTAAGAGACACATGCATCAGCTAACTATTGCTGCCTCATCATCTCAAGACCTTGTGGCTTGAAAAACTAACTTAAAGGCCAACAACAATGATTTCATTGGGTCACATGTATATGGGCCAGTAATGATTAGGGCTGACTTGGCTGAGTTGATCTCCTTGCATGGGACTACTCATCCATCTAAAGTCATCTAGGGGCCTTTAAGGTCAAAGATTGGCACAATCACATCATTTGGTGCTTGTTATGATCACTGGGGCAGCTGTATAGTTATTCACTTGGACCATTTTACTAATTCTCTCAACTTCTTGGCCTGACTAGTTGACAAATGATTAATCAGCCAGGTCCCTAGTAAGGTGTAGGCTCAGCACATCATATTCATTGTATATCATCAGTCAAAGTAAGTCATTAAGCCAGTACAGATTCAAACACTAGAGGAATCAACTTTTCCTCTTGGTAACAGAATTGGTGAAATCACACTGCAAAAAATGTAGGAATAAAGACAGAAGAAATTATTGTACTTGTCTTGCAAGCATTCTGTCAATTTTACCAGGATATTTTACAATCTTTATATACAATAAACAAGAGTTTGTACTAACAGAATATTCCTCACCAATATGACCTTAAATAAGTAAACAATGTACATACTTTTCTCTACATCTTACCATCTCTCAAGGATAGTTTTTTTTTAAAAAAATAGTAAATATAACTAAGCCAAAGGCACAAAGTACATGGATTCTCTCTATGTTTATTTTGCTGTACATAAAAACTTCTCAACTACCAACTTTGATTTTAGAACCAGCAGATGAGATCTTAACTATAATGTACTCTAAATTTAAAGAAAAATACTTATTAGTTCAAAGGGGTACTATAGTTTATGTTCTTGTAAGAACTGTATGAGTAACAAACATGAATTCTATCCTAAGAAAAGTGATACCAAAATTTTTCTATTGTTCAAATAGTCTGTCTTGTAAACATACTTTTTCCTCCACAGATAGTCCATGAGCACGTTACAGTGCTTGTATGCCACAGTAGAAATAATCAAAAGACTATTGTAAGGGCTATGAGTAGAGCTTAGTGGCACAACCTATGTTTAGCAAGCACCAGGTCCTGGAGTTGATCCCCAGCACCTCTAACAGTTTATAAAGCTTATTAAGTTTTAGTTTAGTGTATAAAAACTATAATTCTTTTAAGTTTCTCTTAATTGAATGTTCTCAGAATTTAATAGGCATTATCAACTCAATAGTGATAATGAAGAAGGTCTCATTATTATTAACGGACAGAAATAAAAGCCCAAGATTTAAATATTCCAACATATGATGCATGTATCAGTAAATTTTCTGTTACTATAATGAAATATTTGAGGCAGTTTTCTTTAGAACAGGTTTATTTTGCTCCCAGTTCTAGAGGTGGAAGGGCATGGCACTGGCCTCAGCTCAACTTTAGTGTGGGTCTCAAGGCAGATGACATTACAGTGAAAAGAGTGTGATGGGGAGAGCACATCACTAGACTGGAAACCAAAGAGGTTGGAGAGTGACCAGACTTGCTCTTGAGATAGTCTTCTTGCAAGAAATCCCTCAGAGATCTGATGAAAACGACCTTAAGCCTTTCGAAGGGCACATCTCCAATGACTTTAAGACGTCCCACTGGGCTCCATCCCTTAAAGTCACCATGTCAGAGACCAAGTTTCCAATACATGATACGTTGTGGTACAGACCATACCCAAACCATAGCATAAAATATGCATATCATGTTTTTCAGTATAGTAAGTTTGATCCAAAATATGAATGGCACCCTTGTACCTATGTGCACAGAACTGATATTCATGGACTATCTAGCAATAGTGCTAAGTAACTTATTTGTACTGGTGGTTGCTATGAAAAATTTCTGGGTATAATATCAATTTTAAATTTCTATAAACTTGAGAGAACTTCTCTCAAATAACAATGATTATAAGTTGATTTTCCTTTATCAAATTCTCATCTTATTATTCCTTGAGAAAACTTCTGAATTTCCAACAAATTAAATAGCATCAAATTGCCTTGTTTACACTTTCTCATTTCCCAAAACCATTTTGGTTCATTTACTGCATTCTGTCACAGTGAAAGTGATTTGGGGATTTAAAACAGATTCACTCTGTTCAAACAGATGTCAAAGATAAGGTACACTGGTTTTAACAACTATTTAGTGGCCGTGAGAGAAATGGCTTCTCCCATGTAAAGTCTTGTGTGAGTGTCCAAAGGAGTGACATCTATTTCTTCCTCAGCTACATTTTACTAAATTTAGTCAAATTTATTGAGCAATAGTTTTCTATATCAATGCAAAGAACAAATAAGCATCTTTAATTTTAAATACATAGTGGGTACATTGTAGAAATAATTATAAATGGAAATAGTTCATCTTATTAGAAGTCACATATAGATTTTGATTACTAAAATCCATACAATGTCTATTTTTACATACATAGAGCGATTTTCAAAGCAAAACAAAAGTTACGTGCCTTGTATTTTCCAAGGATATAAAACATAGTGAAAAAATACAAATTTTTTTGTTGCTGTTGTATTTTTTTGTGGTAGCAATCCTCGGGTGCCATGATACACTATTTACCTGCTCAGCAGTTAAAGCAGGCTTGGCTAGAGCTGAGTGATATAGTAGTTTTAATATTCTTTCCAAAAATTAATTAGTTTCCAGTTAGGTAATATGCATTGCAAAAGATTACCATAAGAGATAGGGAAGTAAGAAAGAGAATATTAACTGCCTGTGTCATCGTTTTTTTGTGCTTGTGTCAGTGAGTCTGCGTGTGTGCGTGTGTGTGTATGTCTGCGCGTGTAGCTTTGATGTCTATAATTTTGTCAGAGTAAGTGTTTCTTTGGCAATTCGATGGTGCTGAAAAGTATTTAGTGACCTGATGTATGATGCTATTAACATCAGCTAGAGAGACAGAAAAAAAATCAATACAAATTTTTCTCACAATTAGCAAATAATTCAATGATTTCTGGCTGGTTCTATAGAGAGAAAAGTTGTAGAATCTTTGAATTCAAGGAAAGATACTCTGGATTTATTTCTACAGAAAAGCTTATCTCACAAACCTGATGAATAAAGGGATAAATCTAAATGAGTCAATGTCTTTGGGTAATTGGAGTTACAGACCCAATTACTACATGTCATTCACAGCAATTATTTCACCTATGCGTTATATTAGACATAGCTTCAAAATGATAATACTATGGTATTCAAAGGAAAGCTATTCTTACTGTTAAAAATAGCAAAATCATACTTTTGTTACAAAAGCAGCTATTACTATTATATGCTAGTACACTTAATTAAACAATTTTATAAGGTATAATTTTACATCTTTCTTTTTTCCTAAGAAACTATGGTGGAAATTCTAGCTCCTCCAGTTACTAAGTTAAGGATATATATACACTTAAACTGTGTTATTATTTTATTGACTTTGTGGACAGATTTATGGAATTCCCTACCTTCTTTTATAAAATTCTTTACAGTTTTAGGAGCCATTATTTTTACCTGTTAAGAATTGGGTCAATCAATCACTTTTCAGCCTTTTGACTAAGATCAAGTGAAGAATTTGGGTCAAAAGTCACTGTCAGGTACCATTTATGATCATTTTTAATTGATTTTTAAGGGTCAGAGTACAAAGAAGGACACATTATTTAGGAATGGGCATCTTTTATAGGGGGATTAATGCTTATACTATATCATATAAATGTTCTCTATAATTTATATTCCATTTAATCAAAAATTCCATTTTATGTGGCAAATATTTAATACTACATTTGATTCCACACATTATTGAAATAGCCTTAATTTGAATTTCAACATTTCCCTTAAATTAACAAAAAAATTTACTTGTCTGATGTATCTTTCCTTTACTGACACAGAGTGGCTAATTTAACCAGGGATGAATCAGGTGCCCATCTTTCCACTCTTGTGCCAGGTATTCTCTTAAGGTACTGAGTTATTTCAGCCCCAACAAAGAGTACATCTGAATCAAAAGATACAAAATGTCAGGATATGGCAGATGTCACCAAAATGGTGTCGGATGTCAAAACCCTCAAAATTTTATTTGCCAAAAAAGGGAAATATGACACTTAAATTATGAATGAAAAAATCAAAGCAGTCCAAGTTTTGGAAATGGACTGCACTACAGACACATGGCCATTCTGATTGAGTCCCAGCAAGCCTCTGCCATTCTACATGTAGGTGACGATTCTGCATGTCTCCTGATAAATGTTAACTGCAAGTATTAATCAGATATGAAATCCAGCCACTTTGCCTATAAAGGTTGTTCCTCATTCCCAAAGCCTGCAATGAAAAATGGGCTGTTTTCAGTAACTGCTACCTTTTCCCCACTTATGACATTATATTAAATTCATCCAGATACCTCCCTGTAGAAGCAACAATTCTTTGTAGAAAAGTCAGTGGTGCTAATTCAAAATGTCTGACAAATATGTTAACCTCTTTTGCTTTAAAATTTTTCAGAATGGCAAAATGCTAGTATCACTTAAGTGAACGTAGGCAAATTTAATTTCTGTCAAAGGACAAATCAGCAAACACTATCAGAAGAATTTGGCATAAGATGTCATTGAACAGAATTATTGAGGATGTGCACATAGAGGCATATGTTCACATATATAGAATATCCACTGACATATGAATGTTTTATCTTCATATATCTATCCCACCAGACAAAGTGCATAATTATATACTAAAATCTAACAAATACCATAAACATTTCTATTCCCTTAAAACTTCATTCTCTGCCCTAAGTAGGAGAACTAGACTTCTAATAAGATATATAAAGACACAACCCTAATCCTATTTATGCAAATATCTGTGTAGAAGGGAAATTCTCAGTATTAAAATTCTACTCAGAAGATTACACTAAATTTCATTTATACAGAATTTTAGTGAGGAATGTTGAATAACTGGATCAAAGATCACAAATTAAATCATGAAAAAAAAATGCAAAATAAATGCAGAGGTTATCAGAAAGAAAAGATTTGAGGAAAATTTGGGACATTATCTGCTTACTTTGTAAATGATTCTGCCTAAGATGCCACATACAGATTTAAGAAGGCTGTGTAGTTTGTTAAAGAAACATAAAAATAAAGAAAAATAAGTTTGAGTATAGGGAAGGAGATCCTGAGTAGATAAATCATGCTTTACTTTTATCCTTCTGTTAACCTTACTGGTATATCTGCCAGCTGGCACGTAGCTACAACTTGCTTGGTGAAAAGACAGGAGAATAAAATTAGAAATTTAAATTATTTTTATTAATATGATCAGATGTTAAAATGTTAAATTACACATTATGTATACTGATTTCTGATAAGGACATAGTAAAATGATTTAAAGGGAGAAAGAAGAGAATTATGAAATTTTTCTCAAATTTCTCTATCATTTTCTACAATGCAATTTTAGTAGATGTGTCTTTCTTCTGAAACTGGAAATCCAAACGTACATGCATTTATTCTTCAGTATTCTGATACGATATTTCATGGTACTGACAATAATTTAATAGCTATAGAATTGAGTAGAAATGCAGTGTTTAGCTATGGCAATGAATAAAATGTTATTATTTTACTGCCAATTATATGTAAATGACATCCATCCAAGATCTTATATATAAAGGTCTCTGCAATCTAAGATTTTGAGGAAGGAAAAATTGATGTCAAGCAATGTTTACTTTTCATCAGAGTCTATTTCTTCTTCTGTTAAAAACTGGTGCTAATAATAATAACTACACTCTCTTATATGTTTCACAAGATTGATATGAAGATTATTGAAAATATTGTGATAAATAATTTTATAAACTGTTAAAGGCACACACATTATTGTAAGGAATTATTGTAAGTAAAACTATTAGAAAACCTTTGGTTTCTTTTATATTCATTGTTCTTCTAACTGTATTCAATAAATTCTAGTAGTCCACAGATGTATAAAGGCTTGCAATATTAGATTGAATTTTATTTGAAAGGTGGTTTTATAATATTTTTAAATGTTAAAAAAATCATTATTTCCACACAAAAATACATTATATTCAAAGTCCATTACATAAGAGCTACTCTATGTGCTCTATATGTCCTAACCTTAAACTTTTCCTGTAAATTACAGTGTTCATTATTGCTAATATTTGTGTAGCATTGCAAGGTCTGCAAAACCATTTCTGATATTGCATAGGGGAAAGTCACACACACATTATCACAAAATGGGTCTTGGATCACCCATTTTGATTTAGCACTGGGCATTTTTTTAAATTTAATACTTGCCATTTGTTCAGTTGTAAAACAGTACAAAAGAGAAGGCTACATGTAGGAACTCTGGGGGAGGCAGTCAACAAGTTCTCCTGGGGTAAGTGCATGTGAAAGCGCTAAAGTCAATTAATATTGACCTGCTGAATCATATCATATCACCATGATATCATACTAGAGATGATTTTGACCTCATGGTTTGGGATGCTTATCATCAAACATTTATATTCATATATTTTTACACAGTGTTTAATCCTGCTTTATATGTTGTAGTTCTACCACTAAAATATTTTCCATTTGTTCATTTTTAAAAGTTTAAAATTCATTCTCCTACACAGTAGGAGCCCTTCTTTATTCTTGAACAGGAAATAGCCCATGCAACAGTTCATGACTGTAAATTTTACATTAACCTTATGCTCTCTCTAGCACTTAGGAAACATCTCTAAATGCATCTAAAGCCTCAAAAAATACTCTACAGTTAAACATGTTAAAGCTTTATTCTCTTTAAATATTGATAAGAATCAGCAAAGAGGATTATTCTTCATATGTGTTTTTTTGATTTGTTGAACAGAATAATAACTTGAAATGGCATTATTCTACTATCCTTAGGCTTATGTCCCAAATTCTATTTTAAAGTTTATAAACCAGTAGTTCATTCTCCAGAAAAGACAAAAATCACTTTGAAAAACTTGACTGAAGACATTTATCTTGTAACTTTCCTCTGGATGATCATTTTTCTTCAGTTTGATCCCAAAGGCCTCTTACACAAATGTCCTTCAGAATACTGATTCTTTTTGCAGTGCTACTCATTTTATAGAGGAATCATTTTCTTTCCAAATTTGGACATGCAGATACATTTTTCTCAGTACCTCTTATTTTTAATTCTCAGAAATTGCTTTTAAAATGTTTATTTTGCAAAAAAATATAAGTTTTTGTTCTTATGATAATTTTATGATTTTCTATATATAATTTCCTAATATTTATATATATATATAATACACATACATATATACACAGTTACACTTATATTTTAAATGAAACAATCATGTTGGTTTAGAATCAACACATTCAAATATCAATTATGCTTTTGAAAGCATTCTATTTTTACCAAGCTGACTTAAATTATATTTCTTGGATTAGAATTATGAATGCAATGGTAAAACCAAAGAGGACTGAAAAGAGTTGCTCTATTGCAAAACCAGTTGGACAAGGAAAGGCAAAGTGGGTGCAAGTTCTCAAGTTAAAGAAAATGTCCTTACAGGGAGAGGATGCCCTGCAAAAGAACACCCTATTTTCATTTGATTCTACTTTTCCCTTGGACATTGTCTTTCCAGAAACAAGATGAAATATTTGCATGAAAGAAAGTCATGGACTTTGGAAAATTTACTGACCCCACACAAAGGGTAAGGAAAGGGAAAATTTGAGACAAAGGAGAGAAAACAGAATTTTTCCAAATCTGCGCCCTCAGCCTTCCCTGTTATCTCCATCCTATCTCTCAAATATTCTAGAGAGGGGGCTTGCAGAAACCAGTCAGTTCAGAACTGTGGAAACAGAAAAGGAACCCTGCAAAAATTAACATGCGGTCTTTCCTTCTTTCCAAGTATGGATCAATAGAGAGGGGTAAAACTGGGACTTGACAAAGGTCATGAGATTTAGAGGAATTTCATGATATTTTGTTCAAGGACAGAACATAGAAAACTACCAAATATTTACTCTAAGCCCAGAGAAGCTTTTTATTTTTCATACTACTTCTAATAGAACAACTTACATTTATCATATCATGACTCATATAGACTTGAGATATTTAATCAGGATATATTATAAAAAGGAAAACCATATGCACTTCAATATAAAAAGAAACATTTATTATTGTAAATGCAAAATTTTTACATTTATTTTAAAAATCTAACTTTAGATCAAAAGACTCACTAGTCTTAAGTGAATTGTGCTACTTGGTACAAAAGAAAGATGTAAAATAGCATGCATAAGGAACTACATGGGAAAAATCTGGATTCAGTAATATACTATATTAATCTTAATGGAAAACCAGGATTTTCATTATTCAAAATTATATAAATTGCTATCATATGCAAAGACAAGTTAAAATTATTACAATAAAGAATATTAGCAATAGTCATTTCATTGAACAATTTTTCATTATTACTTTATGTAGTAGGCAGCCATAGATGGACACAAGTCCTGTTCTTCAGCTGTATTTTTATTCTTTGTTTTTTTATTTTGAACATATATATCATAGCTATCTTTTGATTTTAAAACTATAGAGCAAAAATCTATTTCTGTGTGGATATCCTTCTGCTACACCATTCATTTAATAAATATTCCCCAGGTGCTCATTGGACTAGGACAAGGCCAAAGTATGACTAACTTGGTTAAAGAACAATTACTGAAGATAAAGTATGGGACATATGATGTGTCCAGAAAAGACCTAGAATATATTAGAAAGTGAAATATTCCATCCTTTCCACAGCTACTATAGATATCATAATTACTAATTTGTATAAGATAACACAAAGCTATGCAACTCCATAAAATACAGATTGAATACATGGAAAAATCATGCAATTATTTCATTTTACAAACTACATAGTCCCAATACTTTAATATATATTCCTTTATTATAATCCTCAACTTTGAACAGATCATGTGCTTTTCATAAGGTGATGAGTCGAAATTCTAGAAAAAATGTTCAGTTATTTTCAGTGATATAAATATTATGTATTTTTACTGTTAATTTAACAGATATCTGATAATGGTAAATAAAAGTCTATTAAATATTCAGAAAAATCAGCTGTCAAGCTATTGGTAATTTTAAGAATTTTAAAAATCTTTAATATTCATTGGTATTTGTATTTTTGTGGACTCCAATTATTATGGTTTATCACTTCAAATTCCCCTTGAACTTATATGGGATTTTCTCCTTTTGCGTTTGTAGTTTTGTTGTTGTTGTTGTTGTTTGGGGGGGGTGGAGGACAGGGTCTCACTCTGTAGCCCAGTCTGGTCTTGAACTCACAGCTATCATCCTGCCTCAGCCTCCCTAGTGTGGGAATTACAAGCTTGGGCCATCACATTTGGAAAGATTTGTTTTAAATGACTTTGACAAGATAGAACACTGCAGATTTAATATCTCTCTATATAAACCATCTCAAGTACTATTTCATTTTTTTCTTACAAAGCCAATATGAGTGATTCAATTTTCCAAGGTAATGACATAGAAAAAAACCCTCCACAAAAGAATGACCAATCTTGAAAGATTACAATGAAAATAGTTACAAAATGCATACATAATATAATTTATTTACATATATTAGAAATAAATGGTAATATTAATGCCTATATGATATCATTTACATAATATCACAAACATATTGCTCCTTTTCATGAGTTGCAGATACACTCTGTCTGGATACATATATGTATAATATATATATTAGACACAGATTTAATATCTGCTATAATTAAGTCTCCAGTCTGACATGTTTAAACATCAGTCTAGGTGCTTAGCACTTCGGGCTATTGCTAGTCCTCTTCGAACATCTTGTTGCTGTTGCAATTTTCTCAGCCCCCTCAGGGGCCCCTCTGTCTTTCTCCATCTCTCATTCTATGTCTCACTATCTCCCTCTAGATAATTTTATCAGTTGTGAGAGAGACACACAAAAAGGCAGAGAGACAAAAATAGAGAAAGAGAACAAGATGGGTGTTGGCAGCAATTCTACATAATTTGGGGGTAAAATAACAAGAGCAAACTTGCATTGTTTAGACCAATAGTAACGATTCAAGCTAAAAAACCGTGTGTCTGGGTGTATGGAGGGAAGAGGGCCGTGTCATACACAGTGCAAATTCTCCATGTTATATCCATGTGGTAACCTAAACCTGAAAATGCTTTAAATTGCTATGAGGCATAAGTTTTGATATAACAATACCATAATATTTTATTTAGCTTTGTGTATTGTAATGTCTGAGCTGTCAAGTGATACAGGTTTGCGATCTAAATATTAAGAAGAGGTATTCACAGATGACTGTCATCTTGTACAGTAGACATTTTTAAGGAATTTTTTTCCAGACAGCATTTTGAGTGGATCACCAATTTAAGAAAGACAGGTTTTCTTTTCTTTTTGGGAGGGTGGGGGGCAAGTTGTCGCTGTGTGTTCAGGCTGGCCCTGAACTAGCTTTATAGCTCAGGCTGGCCTCGCACTCCTGGTGATCCTCCTACCTCTGCCTCCCGAGTGCTGGGATTACAGGCATGCGCCACCACACCAGGCAAGGTTTTCTATTAGATTGTGAAAAACAGGTCAAATTTCCTCATATCTGTAAACTTGTTATGAATGATCAGTTTTGTCAGTTCTGTTTTACTTAGATAGCTTAGATATTTCCCTACCATATAAAAATACTTTTTATTATAAGTGTCCAAAATAAACAAACAAAAATATACAATTTAAAAAGAGGTGAAGTTTGTGAACTTATAAAAATAGGTAATATTTGTAATACAATAATAATAATCACCATTGGTACTTAAATCCAATCATCCCTCTGAATAGTACTTAAAATTATAAATCCATGACTCTAGTCATGTTATAACCAGTTCCTAGCACAAATTTTGTAAGATAAGGAAATCTAGTGATATCATATTGTGTGCTTAATTCAAATGATATAAAAATAAGAAAAAATCATATTATGAATGAAATTTTAGAAATTATAAATTTGAAAAAAAATAGGTTCTCGTATACTTAAATAATGTCAATGGTGGTCAGTGGTGAACAAGTTTATGCTATTTCCATAAGCTGTACCACTTCTGTGGTGTAGGAAAAGACTTTATGAACAAAACCCCACTAGCAAGGGAACTAGCACAAAGAATCAACAACCAGGATCTCATCTTATTAAAAAGCTTCTGCACTGCAAAAGAAACCACCAGCAGAGCTAAGAGATAACCTACAATGTGGGAAAAAATTTTTCAGCACCTGTACCTCAGACAAGGACTACTATCTAGAATACATAAAGAATTGAAAAAAAACAGAACCCCTGAATTCAAAGACCCAATTAAAAAATGGGCATCTGAAATTAACAGACATTTCTCAGACAAAGAAGTAAAAGCAGCAAATAAATATCTGAAAAAATGTTCAACATCACTGGTCATTCGAGAGATGCAGATGAATACAACACTGAGATTCCACCTCACCCCAGAAAGAATGGATGCTATCGACAAATCAACCAATAACAAATGTTTGCAGGGTTGTGGGGAGAAAGGAACCCTTCTCCATTGTTGGTGGGAGTGCATATTGGTACAACCACTTGGAAATCAATATGGAGATACCTCAAACAACTAGGACTAGAGATACCATTTGACCTAGCTATTCCTCTGCTGGGTAGCTTCCCAAAAGAATTAAAAGAATCATACCACAGAGATACATGTGCACCCATATTTATAGCGGCACAGTTTGTAACAGCTAAAGCTTGGAAAGATCCCAAGTGTCCATCAACTGGTAACTGGATAAAGATGTGGATTCTTTTATAAAATGGAATACTACTCCGCCATAAAGAATGAGAAACTTGAGATATTTATAGCTAAATGGATGCATATTGAGGCCATACTCTTAAGAGAAATAAATAGGACACACGTGTAACTACAAAATAGTTTCTCTGGTGTGAGAAACTGAAAGTGTAAATAAGGATTAAAATGATTAAAATTAATAATTGATAATCTGAAATAGGAAGAAAAGGTCCAAAGGGGTAGAGGAAGTGGGAGGGGTAGGGGAAAGGAAAGGAAAGAAGAGAAAGGAAAAATTATGAGAAAATGGAAAAAGGGAAACAAATTCTTTGTAAATAGGAAAGGGTGGAGGGGGTGAAGGGAGGGCAGAGGAATGGGGAAAAAATAAGAACCATGATGCATCATGCAAAGGTACAAGTTCCAAATGGTAAATGTAAATGTACTGTATGCCTAAAATGTACCAATAAAAGAATTTAAGAAAAAAAAAACAGAAATCTATCTTTCAGTGTCTGTGAATGACACAAACTTTGGATTATGCAAGGAATTCAGAAACATATTTTGCATGAATTTTGATTACTATATATTAATATTTCTGTAGAACTGAACTAGAAGGTATGCAAAAGTATAACTGTTCCATAATTTGCTATTATAGAGGGCTCACATTTCATAATGATAAAATTGCATAAACAATGTCTGAGTATTCATGTTAGTTTCACTACGTAGTTACTGAACTTTAGGATCACAAAATATTCTCTCTGCATATGGACCATCTTAGTTTCCTTCCTTATTCCTTTAATTTTTAAATATAACTAGGCATTCAAATTGGTTTTAAAACAAAAATAACATCTAAATAAGGAAATTCTAAACATACCTATTCTATTGGAGCTAACGTTTTGACTTTATGTATGATTTTAAATATTATTTTATCTTAACTTTAATTTTTTACACTTAAATTAGTTTTTACTGCTTTTGTCTTATCTCAGAAAGCCTCTTATGACCATATTAAAAAATCCTCGAAAATATGCTAACTTGAATAATTCATAAAATAGAGTATTTTCATTCTCAAAGTAGTTATGTTGCTATAGGCTGGTCTTTAGTTTTTCACTTAAACTATAACAAGTCCTGTAAAATAAAAACTGTAGAAAGCAAAAATAAATAAATGAATAAATAAAAAGAAAATTGTTGGTAGACAATGTTTTCATACTATAATGTCACAATTAGCCTCCTCTGCTTCTACAATATAGCTTTAGTTCTGCAATATAGTGGTTATGACCATGAAAAGAAAAATTTTACCTGTATTTATTTTACTGTGGGATACTAAATATTATTCCACAGTGTGCATAAGCTGACAGCTTGATGAATTACTACTCTGTGATTATGCCAGGGAATAATTCTCCCATCTCTCAAACTCTCATCAGCCCATCATGATATATCTGATTTTTTAATCTGAAATCCAAAGAACTCTTTAGGTAATATAAAATAAAACATGGATTAGAGAACCTCAGAAGTGGCTATATTACAAATTGCACACTCTAGAACTAAGCATAGCTATAGGATAAATATTAATCATTTATATAGTTACTCATAATATATATATTACATTCAGAATAAAAAAGAATAGCTATTTTAAAAAATTAATTAGGATCCAGAAGTATAAGGTCTGTAAAGAGCTACCAAAATCATTAAGTAAATGGTTCTGTTTGGGGAAGGGTCATGCTGATGGCACCAAACTACCGTGATGGAGACGAGAGGCATATTGGATAAAAGGCCAGTACATCTCTCACATTAAATTATACTGTCAAGCTTAAAGAACATATGCCTATTCTAATGAAAACCTGAAAACTTCCAAAAGGTAGACAAGCCCTTCGGCTTCCAGAGGTTTATACAGGTCAACCTTCGGCATCTGCAATAAAGCCTGTAGGAAGGTGTCACAGTATTATAGACTTGAAAACATCTGGATGCTACAAGTGTTGGACATGGAGAATGGAATCAGGCTTTTAGCAAAGAAGATTTCACATATGACAAAATGAAAGTAAGGTTTAGTACATGATATGCCTTTATTTTGCAAATTTCCTACAAAGTCATTCTTAATTAAGAAGTGAGACTTAATTTCTTCAAAGGCACTCCCAGGCCCTTGACATGGTCTTTAAGTCATTAAGTATTTATGCTATGAATGGTTTTGCACAGTAAATTTACAGAATTTCTTTACAAACACCTACCAGATGACTTTTAAGATATGTTCAATTTATTATCTGTAATAATCTTGGCTACCTTGTTTCTTCCCTGACCTTTATCCACCCTGTTTCATTCTTAACTGCTCTATGCTACTTATACACATTGATCTGTAGACAAAGGATAGTCAGATGGAATCAATATATCATTCCTTTGGTACTGAGACTGGCTCTTGCTTAGTTTACTTTCATTTTTTTAGAAGATCAATAGTGCTAAACTGATTACAGGTTGGGGGTACAATTAGTATCTGTCTTCAGGCTAACATGGGAATACAACTTGAAGGTAGAATTAGAATGGAAAAAAATTCTCTCAGAACTGTTACATCTGTATTTTAAAAGAAATTTTAAAATTTCTTTAAAATAACATCTTCACATTTCTTAATATAAGAAGATATTTTCTTATTAGATTTGGTTCTCAACAAAATGTGATATAAAATATTTTTCATTAATGTATCAGGAAGAGGAGTTTCTGATTCTATAATGCCTGGTATAGAAAGAAAGATTTATGATACTTAAATGTATTAATTTTAAATGAATTTTCTGATAGAATTAACTATATTATACTATCTATATAAGAATCTAGACTTATTTTTAAAGTTTTCATAAAATGTCACTTGTATACTTAATTGCTTTAATGTCTTCTTTATCTACTTCCTACTCTACTGGAGGGTTCATCTCATGGCGACAAAAGACAAAAGACCACTGAGCCCATTTTCCTTCAATCTCATCAATATATTTATTAACAGAACTTCATCAATCTCACTGCACTAAGAAAATATTAAATCTTTCAAGGATATTAAAAATTTCATGATTTGGAGATCAAGTATTCATTATGTGTCCATTTCTTTATTTTATGTGTGAGTACATTAAAAATAATATATCTTAGAAGAGTAGCCTTAAAAAGGCATTCAATGAAGCCATTATCTACAAGAAGGGAATAAGGTACACAATTTATTCAACTTAACCCTTACCACCAAAAACACTGTTACATATTGATTTGCTCTTCTTACCTAGGATTCAGTAGCTGAACTTCATCAACTTTTCATTATATGTGGTAATGTGGAACCAGTAGGAGAGCAAATACACCCTAAACCTTCTTGCAGTCTATTGCAGTGCACAGTTTGACAATTTGATATTCTACCTTTGACAGTTCTACTTAGTTACTATGAATAGTAATAACAATAAGAATCTTGGAAGTTTGTATGATTTTTTTTCTTTTTTTTTTTCTGGTACCGGGGATAGAACTCAGGTCCTTGTGCTTGCGAGGCAGGCAGCGGAACCACTGAGCTAAATCCTCGGCCCTAGAAGTTTGTATGTTTTAAATGAGCTCATTCAATCAGTCTGTCCATAATATGAGATGGAAACTCTGCCCTAAAAAATATTATATACTTCTTGCCTTTCTACAAATTACAATATAGTGAGACTAACATATTTTATATAATTACATATTCATTTGCTAAATTGTAATTTTGTTGGTAAAAGCAAATGAGTTTTTTAAAAAAATATGTTCCTTATTTTATTAGTTCATGTTTACAGTACATAATGATTACATTCATACTGAGGAATTTGTGCATGTACATAACTCATCTTAATTCACTTTTATCCCCTTTCCCATCCCTCCCTCCTTCCTTCAATCTCTTATTCCTCACTCTTTTGTAAAAGATCTTTATAATTTTGATTATATCTACATACAGGAATTTTGAGACTCCTCATTTAATCTGATCATTCTTGAAAGATTTACATGAAGGATGTGACTTAAATTTTTAAAAGACAAAATATACTGTATTTTGGTAATTAGATTCAGGGGATAAGGGCAAGGGAAGGAATAGAATTAACACAAGAATTATTGGACTGAGAGATTTCATGGAAGGTAGATATATTTACCAAGATAGGTCCTAATCAAACAGTAAGATAAAATGACCATGAATGAGCTGAGTGGAAATGTTTCTATGCAGATAGTTGAATATACAAATCTGAAGGTCAGAAGTTAGTGCGAGAAGAAAATTATACATTTAAAATTACACATTTTAGAAGAAAATCATGAAGTAGATGAAATCATGAAGTAGATGAAAATCATGAGGTAGATGAGTTGTCCAGGGAGATAATATAAAAAATGAGGTCAAGAGATACCACAACTAAGCCTAGAGGAATACAATCATGTAAAGAAGAGGTGGAGGTCATATAAAAATAGAAGGAATAGGAATTACCAGAGAAAGAAAGGGAAAAAGTCTCCTAGGGCAGAACATGGAGAATGCTGAACACTCTGCCTATTCCATTATAAATATTCCACAAGTGTCATCTAAGAGTTATACTGATAGCATAACATAGAATAAAGATGATAATACAGAATAGCCTAGAAAATATAATACACAATAGAAAATACCTAATTCATTTTCATCTCTGCAAGCTAGTAAACTATATAAAATATCTCAGCACTCCGAAAAACTCCTTTTCCTACTCATAACTATTCTACTTCTTTGTATCTTCCTTTCTTGTAACCATGGCTTTTATCCCAAAACAAAATTTTTAATTTTCGACTCATTTCAACATGGCACCTCTTCAGCCCAAGGCTCTTCGTGAGCATGGACTGAGATGCAGAGAGGTCAGCCCAGGTAGTGATGGGAAGTGTGAGGAGAGAGAAGGAAGGAAGCACAGAAGATTCAACTCTGTGAACAACTCCCACATCACTGACCCCCCAGTAGACGGCTATATCCTCAAATAAAGCCACGTGTCCCCAGTTCGCCCATGGATTTGAAACAACAGGTGACATAATACAGGCCCATTTTTTTTTTTTTTTTTTTGGTACTAGGGATGGAACTCAGGAACTTGCGCTTGCCAGGCAGGCGCCGTACCACTGAGCTACATCTCCGGCATGGCCCACATTTTTATACCTCTAACCTTTCCTGCCCAGACCTTGAAAATAAATTCCCACCAAATGAAGCTATGCTAATTATTACTGTCTGGAGGGTCAGGTTCATAGAAGAGGATGCTATGAGACACAATGATCTGCTGAGGTAGTAGGATGCATTCGTGATCCATATTCAGAGTCAGAGCTCTTCACGAACTTCCTGAAAAATCATTCTTGCTCATGGTCATTAAGGAATATCCAAGAATAGACAACTTTTTTCTCTGAAGAGTTTGGTTTTGTGGACAAGGTCTGTGTTGTAAGTACTTAGTTTTGCCACTGTGGGCCTGAGGGCAGCCATAGACAAAATACTCATACATACACATAATTGTGCGCCAATAGAATTTTAAGTACAAAATCAAAATGTGGATAAGCTTTGGCCCTGAGACTCCAGTTTGCCTGACCTGATTGATTAGTTCCTTTAGGCACTGTGCTAAATCAGGTTTTGTAGACTGGTATGGGGGTAATTAAAGGTTACACTTAATATTGTTTCTACGTAAAGCCGTGCATCATATTGAAAATTATTGTTGGTGAATGAATTTTGGGAACACGGTCATTTCAGAAAAGATACCTTGGATTACCCACAAAATTCTTTCTACTGATGTACAATTTTTTTAAAAGTCAATTTTAAAAAGTCATTTCTTACATTTCCTATAAAATTCCTTCAATGCCACAGCTTCAACTTGAATATAAAATAACTTTTGTTTTGTAATCCTCTCTTTGGCCTAATTCTTATGGGATTTATTAATAAAGCAGAAGAGTCAAAATAAATCCCCAAGATTTTATTCCAAATTGTTAAGAAAAAAGTCAGAAGCATATGGTATGTACATTGCATGCTGCAGGTGGAATTGTTTTGCTGATTTTTGCTAAATATTTATAGCTACATCAATATGCAACATGAGTCTCTCAATCCTTATCCTTAGTTCCTGGATTTGGCACTCAAGAGTGTCCCTGTGCATACTAACTGCTGGACTTTTCACCCTGGATACAGTGAGATATCAGAGACAAACCACATGGTTTTGTTATTGAATCTACCTTCTGGACTTCCTAACAGACTGATATACTTCCCTGAGATTTGTACAAAACTAAAATTAGGCTGCATAAATTTAATGCTGGTCAACAATTTCTCTTAGTGTGGCAAGGACTGAAGTCACTCAGCCTGTCGCTTGTCATCACCAACTGCTCCTGCTCTTTTACAGTGCCAGTTATAGATTATTCCTTAACTCAACCCACATTTATTGAACGGTATCAGCCAAACATTGATCTAGATGCTGGGAACTTAGGGTGGCCAGATTCAGCTTGGGGAGGCCCGGAAGTCTAGGAGGTAACTATTTCAGGAAGAATACACAAGTAAGGTCAGCATTACAAGCTAAAACGAGAGGCTTCATTTAATAGAGATCAATAATTATTTACATCTATGTTTCAACTGTAGGTGCCTTCAACAGTTAGCTTTTCTTCATTCGTTTTTGCTCTCCCATAAATATTTGTTGAACAAATGCTTATATCCTTTCTCTATTACAGACATTCATAACTCCTTTACTCACGCATGAATTGTTGAAATCTTAACCTTCACCTTACTTTCAAGTCACATTCATTATTCTACAGACATTCCCACTCCAACTTTCCTTTCCACTAATGTTGTAATTAAGGTTATCTTCACCTCTTATACATTCCAGTCTTTGCTGGATCCAATTCATTCTGGATCACAAGAGCTGCTTGTTTAATTTTCAGATATTTTTTAGTTTATTGTGGAATGACATACTTTTGTAATTAATACACAACCTGAAAATGTTTTTAAAGAATGTAATTTATATCAAGATAAGAAATAATGAAATAGTAGATCATATTTTAGATTTAATGATAATAAAGAAATTGGGAATGAGAAGATTGAGATACAACTTCATTTAATAAATCATGATTGAGGCATCACCTTAGATTGGTTACAGAAAAAAATGTTCAACAAAAATCAATGACAATATCTTGAGATAATCAAATAGCTATATGAAATGTAGAAGAAATGAATATATGAATATGATTTGGTCTATTTGGGCTACTATAACCAAATACCTTACAATGGATAACTTATACAAAACAGAAATCTGTTTTTACATTTCTGGAGGCTTGGAATTCCAGAATTAATTTTCTTCTTCATGGACAACGGTGTCCTCGTGAGTGGAAGGGGCAAGACAGCTCTCTGGGACTTTCTCGAAAAAGCCTCTATTCCCATTCCTCACGTCTCTGCCTATGCATCTCCTAAAAGGCTCCACATCCTAATGTAGAATCACTACCTTCAGGGCTAGGATTTCAAAATATGAATTTTGGAGTGAGGTAAACATTAAGAGCATAGTCATAAGTTTTATTATTATTACAAACTAGGAGGTCCATATCATTTATACCAGTAAAAATTTTAGCAAGTCAATGTCCCCACATATTTCTATTTTGGAAACCAGGCTGTTAGATGCTTACCAGCAAACCTCTGACAAATAGCCATGCCCCCTGTGTTTGTATACAAACACAATAACTATAGCAAAATGTCAAAAAATCTGTTTGCAAAGTTGAAACCTGATCATTTATCATCCAAGAGTTTTCACAAGGCCTTCCTTTCCAGGACTCCATAATATCTTCATATAGAGTTTGAGTTCCCTCAGTCTCTTAGTAAGCATTCAGCAGTTTTCTTAGTGATTCTTATCTCTGGCCTTTATCATACTACTCCCCCCAGTCTAAGGTACACTGTCCTCCTCCTCTCCTATGAATTTCTACTCATTCCTCAAAAATCAGTCCAGGAATGGATTTATGGTCTTCTCCACAGAATTTGTTAAGGCTGATGGTGAACCATGGTTTAGATTTCTAGCTATCATCCCATGTCTCTGTCATGTTTCCAGTTAGGGTGATCTGAATCATGCCTATCAGTGTCTCCAGTATTAATGGAGACACACATGATCCGATCACATCGTTACAGCAAGGTGAAACAAAACAGACTCTCATTCTTTGGCTTTGCCACGGGGGCACTGATCCAGTTATTCTCTCTGGTGATACAAAAATTACTGGCAGCCAATAGAGAGCCTCAGAAGTAAGGTGCTGTGAAGTTGAAAGGGGTGGGGCCATTTCAAATCACAAAGTAAGAGACAGAGCAAACAAAGGACAATATGAAGAAAAATATATAACATAGAAGGATACACAGTACTCTTTATTATAGAAGATTACAATCTCATACTACAATTTTACAGGTCTGAGTCTCATAAATTTCCTTTTCTGCCTTTAAATAACATGAAAATCTGGGAGCACCTTTACAGGAAACCTGGTTTTGATTTAAGTAATTTTGATCTGCTTTCTATTACATGCAGCCAAAAGATCCATGAATAGAACAAAATCCGTAGTGCTCCACACTTCATTGGTTTCTCTCAAAGATCAGTAGAGCAAGATTTTATTGAATGGTTGATTGCATAAAGGGAGAATTTTCCTTGAAGATTGAGGATGGGAAGAAATGCCATTTCACTTTATTCCAAGTCTTTGGTTTCTGACCAGTTGGGTACCAGTTGTGGTTAATGACATAAAAACATGTGTCACAGCCCAGATAAACAAGTCAGGTACACTTATAGGACTGTTATAAAATGTAGCTTCTGGCCTATTTTCAAAATCAGTGAATGGAAAAATAAAATATAGGAGAGAGATTAGATTTGTGACCTTCCACTTTGCCACTAGAAAAAGTAGCCAGGAACACTTTTAAATTCACACTGTGGGTATAAATAGCTGACTTACTTCATAATAAGACAACTCTGAGATATATGTTCCTAATGTTTACAGATGATAGAAATAAAGCATATTCATGGATTAAAAATTGCTAGTTGATATAACCTTAGAATATTAATTATTCATTTAGTTCCAATCTAAGAATGATTCAAAATTCTATAGCATAGCCTTAATTTTCTCTTTCACAAGAGTTTTGACACACAGTGCATTGTTTTCACATTATTAATTTGAAAATGATTGCACCAAGGATTTAGCTCAGTGGCACCGTGCCTGCCTGGCAAGCGCAAGATCCTGAGTTCGATCCCCAGTATTTCCAAAAGAAAGTGCTCATTTTAAAGTTTCTGGATGCCATGAATATATGCTTTACATAATCTAATTCCACTGTGCAATAGGTTAATATGCCTACAAACTACTAGTATTTCTTTCTATATAACAGTCCAGCCATAGCACAAACAGAAAAATAAATGTAAAGTTATAATAATAAACACTATGCTGAGACAATCCAAATGGACATTAACACTAAAATAATATCTAAACTTTCAGCAGACTGCCACAAATGTATATTTCCATTTTTATTTACTACAAATCAAATAATTTTGATTTTGTATTGCTATTAAATTTCATTAAAAATAAATTCATATACTTTGTTTAGTTTTAAGAGGTAAAGACATTGATCTTCTAAATTAACAGTGGTAAGGTGTATGTGTGCCTGAGTAGACTGAAAAGGATGAAATTTTTAAGAATAGAACTAAAAAAGCATACATTTCAAGTATCTGCTGCAATGATTTTTCTTCAAAAGGTAACGTTCCTCTTGTTGTGTTTCCTTGGTAATCACAATATTTTCTCTCTTTCTCAAATGAGATGCCAAATAAGAATTCAATGATAGGACAACTGCCACATTTTTAATGAAAAACCTGCTCAACCCAACTATAAGAAAGTCAATTGCTAATGGTTATCCATAAGGTTAAAAATAGAATTTAGAATGAATCTTTTTATTTCAAGGATCAATGCAAGCTGAACAGTCAAAATTATTTCTCCTTATTAACCATATCTTTAATGATTTATTGCATTCTTTATTGGTAGTTGAAATTATTCTGGTGAGGTAATTAGCAACCTCTGCAGACACAATGAAGCTGACTAAATGATTCAGGTAGATGAGTCAGCAACATAGCAGGTGCAGAAACTGCAAGGCTTGCAGTTGGGAAAATTACACTTTATGAAGTAACTACTCACTGTTATTTTCTCCCCCCCCCCTCTCTCTCTCCCTCTCTCTCCCCCTGTCCCTGTCTCTCTCTCCTTCATCCCTCTCACCTCTCTTTCTCTCTCTCCGGTGGAAGCCCATGGAAGCCCAAACACCATTCACTCCAGCAAATTGCCAAGCTTTCTCTCCATCTCCAGCCATCAAATAATGATTGCACTATAGAATTTCTAAAGACAAGAGTCAAAGTCCTAGTTCTACCATTTAGGAGCTATATAATTATTTTGGCTCATCTGAATTTCTTCACTTAGGAAACAGAGGCAACTGTACCCATGTTAAGAGTTTTGTGAGAAGTAAATTAGGTAATACATCAAGTCCTTGAAATACTGCCTAGCACATCATAAATAAAACATATATTAGCCATTCTACTACTGATATGATCCTATCTTCTCGGTATCAAGCATTCTGTAGTTTGATAATGCTTCACATCTTTATGAGTCGTGCCCAACCCCTAATCCAGAGGTTAATGTTCACTTCATCCCTGTTTCGATGTTTCTACACACCTACAACTGGTCATCCAATTTCCACACACTCCATATGCTCTCTCCAGTAATCTGAGGTACCTTCCATGTAGCAATGGCATTTCTAGAAGTTTTAACTCAGTGTTAAAATGTGCAGTTTATCATTAGCAAGTAATAACAGGAGTGTAACTCTTAAGTAAGGAGAGTTCAGATATGTTCAGATATTCAATGCAAATCCTTACTTTTTATGAACTTGGAAAATTGAGTTAATCTTATTCATATTTTAATTAATTTTCTATTCATATACAACTTTAATAAGGAGAAAATAAATTGAACTAGTAAATTATTTCAGTTTTCGAAATAGATTTGAGCATAGTTTTCTGCAGGCTAACACCATTTCCTTCTTTCATATCTTCCCACCCTCCTTCCCTTCCTTCATTACTATCTATCCAAATGCAATTACTTTTCGAATCCACAGATTTTATGTTTATGTACTTGTATGCAATATTGTTTATGTACAAATGTGTATTTACATTATACAAATTATATTCAAATAAGTTTTATGCTCATATGATCACAAAAATAATTTTTATACCTTCTTTTGTTTATTTTTTTATTGTTCAAATCCATATCTACATCTTAAATCTCATCCCTGACTTGTGAATACTATGAAACATATGAAATTGAATGATAGTAAGGTATTTCTAGTTTAGCATATAAATCTGAGCCTACTTTCTTCCCCTACAAGCCTGCTCACCAAAATGGTACCCTTAATCCATTAAAGTCTCTTACATCTATCCATTCTTAGAAATCCATAAACTATCCTGGATCATCACAAAGCCAGCCCATCAAGTCCTTATTACTCTCTTCACTCAAGTTTCACTTTATCATGGTTTAAATCTTAAATACCTGTCAATGGCCAAATGTTGAAGGTTTAGTGACCAAACTAAGGCAATATTAGAACTTTACTAGATGGAGACATGTGGGAGGAAGTTGTCACTAGGTTTGTACCTCTGAAGGAGATGCCAGCCCCTTCCTTTCAATATCTCTCTTTTCCTAGCCATTAGGAGCTGAGTAGTTATGTTCCACTGCATGCTATTCATAGTGATCTTCTGCACTGTCACAGGCCCAAAATCACAGGGACAATAACCATGGACAGTAACCTCCGAAACTTTGAGCCAAAGTAAACACTTGCTGGTTTAGATTTGTTCATCTCAGCTATTTTGTTAGAGCAATAGATAGCTAAGCAATATATACACTTCTACTCTCTGAGGCCAATCCACCATTTTTTCTGATCAAGAAAAATGAATGAGGTCATGCAGAAGACACCAAATCAGCCCACTGCAGACAGGCAGGTCTGCCCATGCCCTACCAAGGCCACCATCCCTCCCACCACTCCTGGCCAACAGGGAAGGGCTTCTGAGCCGCCATCCCAATGCTCCTGGTCCAGAGGAAGGGGCTTCCCGGCCACCATCCCTCCCGCTGCTCCCAGCCCACAGGAAAGGGCTTTTGGGTTACCATCGCTACCACTGCTCCCAGCCCCTGTCCCACCTCACTCAGCTCAGAGGAAGTAATCCGTGCAGGTGGTAAGAGCCCCCCGGCCCAGTTGAAATGAGAAAACACGTAAATAAGTCTCAAAACCAGACTTCCAGGTCACCTACAGCAACCCCAAAGGGAAATGAGATGGAACACTCTGATACTCAACTACCTGGACCCACTGAACTGGCAACAAAAGGGGATGTGGAAAAAACGAAATCAGAAATAATTTCTCAGATAACAGGAGAAATTGTGCTCCTAGTGTAAGACATGATTAAGAAATTGAGAGAGGAGCTGAGGAACATGATGGAATCCCAACATAAGAAACAAATGGAATCCATAAAACAGATGCAAATAGATTTCCAGGACATGAAAATCTCCACTGAAAGTCTACACAGCAGAATGAGCCAATGTGAGGACAGAATTTCAAATATAGAAGATAAGATTGGAATTAGTGACCAGGAAAAGAAAAATTGCTTCAAAATTATAAGAGAACATGAGAATCAATCCAGCAGCTGCTAGATGATGCAAAGGAGAATAACATAAGACTGATTGGGCTCAATAAAGAAACAGGGGAGTGTGGAGATGACATAAAAAATCTCTTCACAGAAATAATGGCAGAAAACTTCCCAAGCAGGGGAAAAGAGCTTGACACACAGATAAGTGAGGCATATAGGACTCCAAATAGCCTTGATCAAGAAAATCTACACATAGGCATATAATTGTTAAGATTCCAGAAACACAACAGAAGAACAAAGTTCTCCAAGCAGTCAGAGAAAAGAAACAAATCACATACAAAGGAAAGCCCATCAGAATCACAGCAGACTTCTCAACACAAACCATCAAGGCAAGAAGAGCTTGGAGAGACATATTCCAAGCCCTAAAAGAAAACAGCCTCTAACCCAGATTGATGTACCCTGCAAAACTATCTTTCAAAATGGATGGAGAAATAAGATACTTTCATGACAAAGAGCACCTTAGGAACTTCATGAATACCAAACCAGCACTCCAAAGAATTTTACACAATATCCTAGGAACAGACATTGAGGATCACAACCCCAGGAAGCAAAGCAGACTGAACCCATCTGGCATGACAAGAAATTAAATGTAAAGGAGGAGAACCCAAAAAAAGAAAAAGTCATGGCAATGACAAGTCAATATGTTTCAGTTATAACCATCAACATTAATGGTCTCAATTCACCAATCAAAAGAAATAGACTGGCAGAATGGGTCAAGAAGCAAAATCCAACAATATGCTGCATACAAGAAACACACTTAATTCAAAAAGAAAATCATAGACTGAAAGTTAAAGGGTAGAAAACAATACTCCATGAGACAGAAACCAAAAAAAAAAGCAAGAGTAGCTATCCTCTTGGCAGATAAAGTAGATTTCAAACCAACACTGATTAAGAGAGACAAAGAAGGACACTACATCCTTGTAAAGGGAAGAATCCAAGAGGAAGAGATGACAATCATAAATATCTATGCACCAAACACTAGTGCACCCAACTATATAAAACAAATACTAACAGACATGAAAAGTCATATATGTACTAATACAATTGTAGTGGGGGACCTCAACACCCCACTGTCACAAATAGATAGATCAACTAGACTAAAAATAAGTAATGAAATACTAGAACTCAATCGAACTCTTGAACAAATGAACTTAACAGATGTTTACAGAGTCTTCCACCCCACAAAATCAGAATACACATTCTTCTCAGCTGCACATGGGTCATTCTCCAAAATAGACCACATACTCACACATAGAACACGTTTAAGTAAGTGCAAAGGAATTGAAGTTATCCCCTGTATATTATCAGACCATAGTGTGATGAAATTGGAGATCCATAGCAAAAGAAACTCAAAAAATTTCATAAACATGTGGAAATTGAACAACACACTTCTGAATAACCAATGGGTCACAGAGGAAATTAAAGAAGAAATCAGACAGTTCCTTCAATGAAATGACAATGACAATACAAAATATCGGAATCTATGGGACACAATGAAAGCAGTCTTATGAGGGAAATTCATAGCAGTGAATATGCATATTAGGAAAACAGAATGAGCCCAATCAAACAACCTGATGCTGAACTTCAAGCTTCTAGAAAAAGAAGAGCAGGACAACCCCAAATCTCATACAAGGGAGGAAATTATAAAGATCAGAGGAGAAATCAATGTAATGGAGACTAAGAGAACAATACAAAAAAATCAATGAAGTCAAGAGTTGGTTCTTTGAAAGAATCGACAAAATTGACAAATCTTTAGCCAACCTTGTCAGGAATAGGAAAGAAAAGGCCCAAATCTATGCAATTAGGAATGAAAAGGGTGAAATTACAACAGACCCAGCAGAAATCCAGAGGATCATCAATACCTACTTCCAGAAACTATTCACCAATAAGATGGACAACACAGAAGAAATGGACAGATTCCTAGATACATATGAACTCCAAAGTTGAACAAAGAAGACCTAAAAATTCTGAACAACCCAGTATCAACCAATGAAATTGAAAATGTAATTAAAAACTTATCAATTAAGAAAAGCCCAGGCCCTGATGGCTTCACTGCTGAATTCTACAAGACATTTAGAGAGGAACTGCTGCCACTACTGTTTAAACTCTTCAATGAGATTGAAAGGGAAGCAATACTCCCAAATTCATTCCTGGAAGCAAGCATCACCTTGATCCCCAAAGCAGAGAAAGACCCAACTGAAAAAGAGAACTATAGGCCAATCTCACTAATGAACATAGACACAAAAATCCTTAATAAGATAATGGCAAACAGAATGCAGAAGATCATCAAGGAAATCATAAACCCTGATCAAGTTGGATTCATCCCAGGGATGCAGGGGTGGTTCAACATACACAAATCAATCAATGTAATACACTATATCAATAGAGCCAAGGACAAAAACCATATGATTATCTCCATAGAAGCAGAAAAAGCATTTGACAAAATTCAACATGCATTTATGATAAAAACCCTACAAAAAATTGGAATAGATTGTCTCTACCTCAAACTGATGAAAGCCATCTATGAAAAACCAAAACCCAATATCATACTAAATGGTCAAAAACTGAAATCCTTCACACTAAAATCAGGAACAAGACAAGGATGTCCACTATCACCACTCTTGTTCAATATAGTTCTGGAAACATTAGCCATGGCCATTAGACAAGAGAAAGAAATAAAAGGAATAAAGATATGTAATGAAGAATTCAAAGTGTCATTATTTGCAGATGACATGATACTCTATATGGAAGACCCCAAGAACTCCACCAAAAGTCTTCTAGACTTAATAACCAAATTCAGTCAAGTAGCTGGTTACAAGGTCACCACACAAAATTCAATAGTTTTCCTCTACACTAATGACAGACTCACTGAGAGGGAAATAGGGCAAATAATTCCTTTCACAATAGCATCCAAAAAACTGAAATACCTAGGAATCATCCTAATGAAAGAAATCAAATACCGCTTCTCTGACAACTATGGCACTCTGAAAAGAGAGATTGAAGATGATATCAGAAAATGGACAGACATCCCCTGCTCCTGGGTAGGAAGGATTAATAGGTGAAAATGGCCATACTTCCATAACTGCTATATAGATTTAATGCAATTCCAATTGAGATCCCAGCAGCATACTTCATAGACCTCGAGAAAACAATCCAAAAATTCATTTGGAATAAGAAGAGACCTATAATAGCAAAAGCAATTCTAGGTAACAGAGACATGGCAGGGGGTATCACAATCCTCAACCTGCAACTCTACTACAAAGTTACTGTGATAAAAACAGCATGGTACTGGCAAAGAAACAGACTTGAGGACCAGTGGAACAGATTAGAAGATGCAGAAACAAATCCAGACACACTCAGCCATCTCATCTTTGACAAAGGAGCCAAACACCCTCACTGGAGGAAAGATAGCCTCTTTAATAAAAGGCTCTGGAAAAATTGGGCTTCAACTTGCCAAAGATTAAAACTAGACCTATGTCTCTCACCATGCACTAAACTAAAATCAAAATGGATTAAAGATCCAAATATAAAAATAGAAACTCTGAACCAGTTGGAACAGAGGTTAGGTAGAACCCTTGAAGACATCAGTGTAGGAAAAGGTTTTATGAACAGAACCTCAGTTTCCCATGAACTAGCACAAACAATCAACAAATGGGATCTCTTCTCATTAAAAGGCTTCTGCACAGCAAGAGAAACCACCAGCAGTGTGAGGAGACAACCCACAATGTGGGAAAAAATCTTCACCTGCTCTTCCTCAGACAAAGGTCTACTATCTCGAATCTATAAAGAACTTAAAAAGATCAGACCTCCCAAATTTAAAGACCCAATCCAACAATGGGCAGCTGAAATGAACAGACATTTCTCAGACAAAGAAGTAGGAATAGCAAATAAATACATGAAAAAATGTTCAACATCACTGGTCATTGGAGAGATGCAAATGAAAACAATGCTGAGATTCCACTTCACTCC
This sequence comes from Heterocephalus glaber, assembly GCF_053883595.1. Lineage (NCBI taxonomy): Eukaryota > Metazoa > Chordata > Mammalia > Rodentia > Bathyergidae > Heterocephalus > Heterocephalus glaber. The sequence goes on along the minus strand of NW_028258138.1, from coordinate 30,049,550 downwards.
AGAAAGAATGGCTGCTATCATGAAATCAACCAATAACAAATGCTGGTAGGGCTGTGGGGAAAGAGGAACCCTGCTCCACTGCTGGTGGGAGTGTAGACTGGTGCAAGCACTGTGGAAATCAGTATGGAGATACCTCAAAGAACTAGGACTGGAAGTCCCATTTGACCCCACTATTCCACTGCTGGGGATCTTCCCCAAAGAATTAAAAGAATCATATCACAATGATACATGTGCGCCCATGTTCACAGCAGCGCAGTTTGTAATAGCTAAAATTTGGAAACAGCCCAAATGCCCATCAACTGGAGACTGGATAAAGAAAATGTGGTTTTTTAAATAAAATGAAGTACTACTCAGCCATAAAAAATGAGAAATTAGAGACATTTATAGCTAAGTGGATGCACATTGAGACTATACTCTTCAGTGAAATAAATAGGACACACGTGTAAATACCGAATAGTTTCTCTGGTGTGAGAAACTGAAAGTGTAAATAAGGACTAAATATATAATAGGTAATGTGAAATAGGAAGAAAAGGGGCAAAGGGGAAGGAAGTGGGAGGGCTAGGGGAAAGGATAGAAGAGAATGGGATTAATATGAGAAAATGGAAAAATAGGAACAAAATCTTTGTAAATAGGGAGGACTGGAGGGGTTGAAGGGAGGGTTGGGCAAGTGTGAAAAATAAGAACCAAGAGAAACTATGTAAAGGTGCAAATTTCCAATGATGAATTTCATTATATTTTATACCTAAAGTGTACCAATGATTAGAATGAATAATTGATAATGTAAAATAGGAAGAAAAGGTCCAAAGGGGTAGGGGTAGTGGGAGGGGCAGGGGAAAGGAAAGAAGGGAAAGGAAAAATGATGAGAAATGGAAAAAATGGAAATAAAGTCTTTGTAAATAGGGAAGAGTGGAGGGGGTGAAGGGAGGGCTAGGAATGGGGAAAAAGTAAGAACGAAGATGCATTATGTAAAGTTACAATTCCCAATGAGAAATGTAATTGTGTTGTATACCTACAATGTACCAATAAAAGAATTTAATACAAAAAAAGAAAAATGAATGATCTGCTAACTGGTATTCCTAGTTGTCATTGCTTTCCACTGCCCCAGTTTATCCTCAACACAGGATATATATATATATATATATATATATATATATATATATATATCCTCCTGAACTATAATTTAGCAAATTATTTACTTTCATCAAAATACTTTTTAACAATTTGTGGGCATTTGTCACTTAATTACCTATGTCCTCCCTTAATTCAAAGCTCTGTGAGAGCAAAGACCATGCCTAACTTTTTTCCACTGTCTCACTGACAACTACCACATTGCTGAGCACATGTGAGCGATCAGTGAGTGGTTAAATTAATTAAACACGAAGCAATAGAGGAAAATGTTACCATTTTGCACTTCATTCAAATATTATGCCTATGTATCCTAAACTACTTTGATAAATATATCTTTTGATAAATATATCTTTGATAAATGTATCTTTTTGAAGAAAACTATCAGTTAGTTGAGGATGTCATGCTGTGCAAAGGTGGGTTGCAAGAGAATCCTAATAACCCTACACTACACTGACAAAGGGCTGTCTTTCCACAACTTCCTTCACTTTACCTTGCCTTCCGACCTCACACCCACAAACACACATACACACACAGCGTTCACATACAAAAGAGCACTAAGCTCTGTAGCTAAAGTTCAGCACTGTTTCAGAATTTCAGAAGTAATTTGATGGGGTTAACAAATTTAAAAAGGAAGTCATGTTATAAAGCCAAGTATGGAATCTCAGGTGTTTTAGTTAATTAGGAATAAATTCACGAATAAACCAAATTTCATAGTTTGAAGTTGTAAGGAATTTTTAATACAATTACAACTTTTATCATACTTTATTGTTATTCATTTTTCAACATAAATGGAGCAAACTCTAAAATAACACATATATAGTATCATGTCAAAAACGGAAGGCCCATATGCATACCATCATCTTATGGTTAACAACACAGAATTTGTAAAAATATCAGAATTACTATCAACTCACTTGTAATATTCTCTTTGCTTACTCTTCTCTGCATATTCTAGGCTTTCATCTCTCAATTTTTTGTTCATAACATCTCTCTCATTCTTCCATTTCCTCTACCTGTCCAACCTCTGCCTATCTTTCAAGGTCCAACTTAAATCCAGTTCTACTACAAAGCCTTCTCTAATTTTCATTGCTTAGGGATATCCCAGAGTTACTATATCTTTGCTTGAATATTTATGGCAATTATTACCCATATAATTTTAGATGACTTCAAATATTTTGCTTGTGCTATCTCAGCTATAACTCAGCTCTTAGAAAGCAAGGACAAGGTATTTTTCTGAGCCTCAGTTTTCTCACTTGTAAAATTAAGGGACAGAACAAGAAAACCTACAGTTTCTTCCAACTGTTAGTGAATTATTAATACATTCATAGATTCATTAATTCAGCACTTATTTAATTCTTGTTACATGCCAATCACACAAATGAGCTCTAGAGATACAAATATATTATTACATCTACTCTCAGTGACACAAATAAGTTAGGACACTGTCCTAGAGGAATTCTTTTTCAAAAATTACTTGGGTGGGATTAGGGGTGGATGAAATTACATGCTATGAGAGGTCCACATGTTGAACTATTTTTAAATATAAAAGGTGTATAAGCAGTAATGCAGTACCTGAGTATTTCTTTGAATATCAGGAAAAATACTGAGCACATATGGGGCTCCAACTGAGAGAATACAATTTAAAAATAAGTGCTCCTTCCAGACAATGTATAAAAGGACATCACAGACAAACGTACCAATCAGAACACAGGCATAGAATTGAAGAAATTTAAGATATTAGATAAAATTATAAAATTATATATTAAGTCAAAAGAGTTGAAAATTGGCAATTTCATATATTTCAATCTACTGCAACCTTGACAACTGTTTATTTTAGTTTTTTATACTATTTGTTAACAGTTTTGTATTTCACATCTTGATTCTGAAATTACTTTTAAAGCTTGTGACCAGAAAAGTCCATTTTTAATATAAAAAGTACTAGTTTGGACACAGCAATTCAATAAACATGTAACTAATAAGTCAGTGTAAGTCACTTAGACTTTTAAAGAAATTTACCTGAATATCTTGTTAGGGACTAAACAGTAAGATTTTTTTTTAATGTTGTTCCATAAACTAGTAAAAATATAGGGTTTTCTTCTAAATACCTATTATAAATTTCAGTAATTTTCACCTAATCTGTAATGAGGGAATAAACAACAGTTATTTATATCAGCACATAATTATATTACATCTGATCCCAGGAAATCTGCTTTTTAAAAATCATTTTACTGTAGGACTGTGACTACCACAGAGAATACATTTACCCATATATAGGGGAATTGGGAATTGACAAATAATGAAAAATAGTAATTTACATAAAGGACCAAATGATTGCCTTCCAGTGGCATATCATATCTGTAAAAGTGGGCAAAGTGTTTTATTCAAAGGGTACTTGAGTATTCATAAAATGAGGGCACATTATTTTGTAAGCCTTCTATGCTTTTATAAAAAGTCATATAATTATATAATCATAGGCTGACACATCCATGAAAAATAGGTACAAATCACTGCGTGTCCAGGCACTGCTGCATATTTAAGCAATAACAATAGAGCAATTTTACTAGAGGAGGTCAAATGCATGTAATGAAACATACTAGCTGTATTTTGCAGGAAAATATTAAGATAATCATTTTTAAATCCATGCTTGAAATGCAATTCTATTTAAATAATTCTGTGGTTCAGTACATTGAGCTGACTCTAATTTATGAAACAGCAGTGTGGAAACACATTGACTCCAGAGTCATACTTCTATTTCAAGAGGATATGGCAAAGATATTTGCAATACTCTGTCCTGAATGTTCACCATATGTGATAATTTGTGCCAGGAGAAATCCAGGATGCAAAGATAACCCAGACATAAACATCTGGCAGGGCAGAAAGATACTAGTTACAAATGCTTTCTTGGTCTTCATGTCTGTTTTTAAGGAAGTCATTCTCAATCCTTTGTCTTTTTCCACACCAACTTGATTTTGCCTTCAGGTACAAGTACCACGAAACCACCTCAGCTGCTTAGGCAGCTAGACTGACACTGTAATTAGGTAAATGGCTTCTTGACTTTTTGACTAATCTGCCGATGTTGGCGTTTTCCATGGTGCTGCCTCAGCATTCAAAATTGCCAGAAGAGTATAAAGCAAAGTGCCCATTAAACTCAAGAATACAAATCAGCACATGAATCTAATTTTTCATGATATTATTTCTAGTCAATTTGAATGAATTTTATTGAACTCCAAATTAGAGGAGTCTAAATTAATAACATTATAATGTACAAAGGAGGTAATATTTTTGAATAGATATTATATTTTAAGCCTAAAATTATTTAAGGTTTATATATTTCATTTGCTCATTACAAGAAAATTTGGCTTTATCCACTAAAAGTAAGAGAATCCGTGGTTTATTATTAAATCCTATTTACTCATGTTTATTTTTCTTTTTCCATCTGCTTCTAATTTTTCCCTTCTACCTACTTCAATTAGCTTATATCTTTGGGGTTTTGAACAGTATTACCCTCATTGAAGGTATTCACTGGCTTAGGGCTTGTGTTGATAAAAACCACTGAGGTCCAATAAAAATGCATACGTGGAACATTTTCCTAAAATTACTAAATAAAATTCCAAGTGTTTTTTTAATATGCTACAAAATTATATGATCTAATACTACAAAGCAGGTGTCCCCTCTCATTATGGAAATATACATATATACAAATTCATACAGCTGTTACATTACTATCTGGTGACTATTATTGATAATATAATGTTGAAAGTGTTAACAAAAAACAAGAGCTATATATGGTCAGATTGTGATGAAATAGGAGAGCAGTAGAAGTGAAACTTCTCTAGATACCTGTCATGATGTAGATGTCCCTGGGATAGATAATTATATAAAACAAATAAAATATATCTAAACTTTAAAAACTTACTAAATATTTGCTAAAAACAAAGGGCCTATGATAACATATGCTGATACATCTAATCCAGAAAATAACTGTGTTTTACAGTTTGCAAAAGAACAGAGCAGTTAAAGAGCATGCCTAAAAGGCAAATTATGGTGGAGGCCAGTTTCCCAACCTTGTGATCCTTTTTTCCCAATGTGAACTTTTCCTTTGATATTATACTGCCTTGTCTTATACACAATTGTAAAAAACTATAGAGAGACTGGTCTGGGAGAAAGTTGAGGTGGAAACTCTTATGGAGTTTGACATATAATTCGTAGGATTAGGAATATAAACAATCACATACTACCTTCAGATTGTCAGTGAGGAAAAATGTGCTTAAGTTTACTCATTTTAGAGAGTACACCAAAGTAGCATGTGATGAAAGAAATAGTCTAGAATGTCTTATTTTCCAAATTTATCTCTCCACTATTTGGGGATGGCATCTGCAAATCCATGGAATCTGGTACCCCGAAAGAAACTCTTAAGCATTACAGGAGTAAAGTAATGGCATATTTTTTCTATATGAATATCTTGACCAGTATAATTTACTTCTCAAAAAATCAGATTGACAGACAACACATTTGGTAAAGCTTCAATCCTGTCAATTGTGCTGAAATCATTAGTGGAGCAGGTGGCTTTCATCCTGCTGGATGTTTCCCAGTTGTACAGCTGCTAAATGGGAGGTAAAGAGAGCAGCCACTCCCAGAAGGATGGATGCTCAGGAAATTTGGCCCGATTAGGAGAGCAAGTCCTGTGAAATGTGAAGGCTTCTCTCTGAATAGCAAGAGACTGCACAAAGCTACTATTTTATTTTTTAAGATACACAAGCATATATACTATATACACATAGTCAGGATTATTAAAAAGAAAGGCTGCCTCATGTTTACTTATTTCATTAACAAAAATCACCCTGTAAAATATATACATTAAATACGTAGTTAATTGAAATTTGAAATGAAAATGAATGGAATCATTGCAGAGAGAGAACACTCTCATTTTATTACTGTCTCTCCTATCTTACCAAGTCATTTATTTTTTTAAAAAGGATAAATTTCAGAAATTAAGGAAATTCTGTTTCCAGGGAAAGAATGTTGTGAATACTCATATTAAGCCTAGCTCAAAGACTGTCAGGTATTTGTTATTAAAGAATTATTCTGTATACATTTTTAAAGTATTGATTGTCTCATTCTATTTACTGGGACTTATATATAGAAGCTAAGAAGTTTGGCATAGTACTCTTAAAGTTTAACTATTTCTCCAACTTCTATTTTCAGAAGACCATTTAGTGATCACACTTGTTCAATACTAGACTAACAAGGTAACCAAAAAACTTTAGGCTCTTCAAGCATAGAAATAACATTATTTCTGAGAAGTTCTTGGGTTTTTACTTTCTTTTTAACAAATATCCATTTATTTAAAATGGCATTTTATATACATTTTTCTTTTTTAGATGAAGCTATGGATCCCAAACAAGAGTATTTCAAAACTTTGTCTACTATAGTATTTATCTTTGCTGTCACGGTAAACAGCCATGAAACATTTTATATTGTGCAATGTGCCTTGCTGCAGAAGGCAGAAGTAGAAAGTATGAAAAATTAAGTTGCTTATAATTCATAGCATTCCATTTCCTCTGTGCCATACCACACTATCATTTTAATATTTATGCCTATGTAGTTTTTTCTCAATTTCCATAGTAATATATGACCTTAGGTTCAATTCATTTTATTATTATTCTGCTTATCACATGGAAATATTTACAGATACTTTCAATAATTAAGCTCTTTAATCCTCAGTTCTCTTATCTGTACCAAGAACATGCTACTATTACTGTTAAGGTCAGTACTAAATGAGACATATATGTGAAAAACTTATCTGTGCTCAGTACATGGTACCTATGATTAATATACTATTCATAAATCAATGTATCTGTAATCTGAAAAAGTATGATTTAAGGTTTTCTACAGTAGGATGTTACTAAAAGCAAACATATGAGTTTATATTGCCTTGGAAGGACTTTCCATTATCTTCTTCTTTCTTTCTTTTTCTGAAGTAAATAAAAACAAATAGTGAGAAATTATTTTTTTTCAAGAGTAGTCATGGAAACGTTTGTCCTCAGACCCTTCAGAAGGAACAAAATTTGATAGTAGAATTCTGGCCACCTGAACATAGAGAGTAACTCCTACTGTAAGATCCCAGTATATGCTCATTTTCTATGACAGTCCTAGCAAACCTAAGACACCAGTCATTCCTTTCTGCCAACTGTCTTTACTGCACCTGTAAACAGATGTGTTCCTTCATCATTCCTAACATATGCAAAGGGCCAACTTTTCTGAGGCTTTCTTGATTCTTTAACCTTTTCTTTTTCTTTTATTACTTTTTTTGGTGTTCACATAACATGACCAAAATTGTACATAATAATTTTTAGAAGTTCCATAACAGAAAATACTATATTCTTTCTCATTCTAGTGTTTAAAGATCTGTCTCCATCATAATGGTAGTTCTTGAAAAAGGTACTTTAGGTTTTTTTCTTTCTACATATCATAACTTCTAGTAAAACGAGAATTTGTATGAAATTATTACTCATACAAAAGCATGAATCACAAAATTTTTATTCATGGTACTTAAAGAGATTTGAGGTTGGGCAATAATTGTTTTTTATTTTGTTACTTTCTTTTTATTAGTATGTTTATGAGACTTAATAATTACATTCATTTTAGGGAACTGGTAAATATAGATTTTTTAATGTATTTTTATTCTCCTTTCCTTCCTATCTTCCGTTCTTGACTAACCCGCAGATCCCAAAACTTGCTCAAGTATGACCCCACTTCATGCTATACACAGCTAAGGGTCACTTCAAAGAGAACAAAGCATGATCAAAACAGCTACCATGATGTTTTCACATATCTTTCTGCAAGTGAGAAAATCATGCAAGGATGTTGCTTTCAGTGTATTACTAACACCATTCCAAATAACATTTTTTAGGTAATTATAATTTTGGGCAGTAATGGTGCTTATTTATTTGTGTACTTTGTATACTTCTTATTCATTCACCTTTTATTTTGAGAAAAAAATGACTATAAGCAAATAATAAAGTCATTTATTAAAAATATTGAAACAGGCCACCATCCATCCCACTGCTCCTGGTCCAGAGGAAGGGGCTTCTGGGCCATCATTGGTCCCGCCACTCCAAGCCCAGGGGAAAGGGCTTTTGGGCCACCATCCTTCCTGCCATTCCCAGCCCAGAGGAAAGGGCTTTTGGGTAGCCTTCTGTCCCACCACTCCAGCCCCAGAGGAAGGGGGTTCCCAGCCACCATCCTTCATATCACTCCCAGGCCAGAGGAAAGAGCTTTTGGGTCTCCATCTACCCCGACACTCATGGCCCAGAGGAAGGGGCTTCTGGGCTGCCATCCATCCCACCACTCCAAGCTCAGAGGAAAGGGCTTTTGGGCCACCAACCCTACCACTGCTCTCAGCCCCTGGCCCACGTCTCCCAGCTCTGAGGAGGTGACCTGCGTGGGAGCCAACAGAATACCCCCCTGCCCCCAGACAAAATGAGAAAACACATAAATAAGTCTCAAAACCAGACTTCTAGATGACCTACAGCAACCCCAAAGGGAAATGAGATGGAACACTCTGATACTCAACCACCTGGACCCACTGAACTGGCAACAAAACGGGATCTGAAAAAAATGAAATAAAAAATAATTTCTCAGATAACAGGAGACATTGTGTTCCTAGTGCAAGACATGATTAAGAAATCGAGAGAGGAGCTGAGGAACATGATGGAATCCCAACATAGGAAACAAATGCAATCCATAAAACAGATGCAAATAGATTTCCAGGACATGAAAAACTCCATTGAAAGTCTACACAGCAGAATGAGCCAATGAGAGGACAGAATTTCAGATTTAGAAGAAAAGATTGCAATTAATGACCAGGAAAAGAAAAATTGCTTCAAAATTATAAGGGAACATGAGAAATCAATCCAGCAGCTGCTAGACGATGCAAAGAAGAATAACATAAGACTGATTGGGCTCAATGAAGAAACAGGAGAAAGTGGAGATGACATAAAAAAAATCTCTTCACAGAAATAATGGCAGAAAACTTCCCAAGCAAGGGAAAAGAGCTTGACATACAGATAAGTGAGGCATGTAGGACTCCAAATAGCCTTGATCAAAAAAAAATTCTACACATAAGCATGTAATTGTTAAGATTCCAGAAGCAGAACAGAAGAACAAATTTCTGCAAGCAGTCAGAGAAAAGAAACAAATCACATACAAAGGAAAGCCCATCAGAATCACAGCAGACTTCTCAACACAAACCATCAAGGCAAGAAGAGCTTGGAGTGACATATTCCAAGCCCTAAAAGAAAACAGCCTCCAACCCAGATTGATGTATCCTGCAAAACTATCTTTCAAATGTGATGGAGAAAGAAAATTCTTTCATGACAAAGAGCACCTTAGGAACTTCATGAATGCCAAACCAGCACTCCAAAGAATTTTACACAATATCCTAGGAACAGACATTGAGGATCACAACCCCAGGAAGCAAAGCTCAATGAACCCATCTGGCACGACAAGAAATTAAATGTAAAGGGGGAGAACCCAACAAAAAGAAAAAGTCATGGCAATGATAAGTCAATACATTTCAGTTATAACCATCAACATTAATGGTCTCAACTCACCAATCAAAAGAAACAGACTGGCAGAATGGGTGAAGAAGAAAAATCCAACAATATGCTGCATATAAGAAACACACTTAATTCAAAAAGAAACTGATAGACTGAAAGTTAAAGGGTGGAAAACAATACTCCATGTGACAAGAATCCCAAAAAAGCAGGAGTAGCTATCCTCTTTGCAGACCAAGTACATTTCAAGCCAACACTGATTAAGAGAGACGAAGAAGGACACTACATCCTTGTAAAGGGAAGAATCCAAGAGGAAGAGATGACAATCACAAATATCCATGCACCAAACACTAGTGCACCCAACTATATAAAATAAATATTAACGGACATGAAAAGTCATATATGCACTAATACAATTGTAGTTGGGGACCTTAACACCCCACTATCACAAATAGATAGATCAAATAGACTAAAAATAAGTAATGATATACTAGAACTCATTCAAATTCAAACAAATGAACTTAACAAATGTTTACAGAGTCTTCCACCCCACAAAATCAGAATACACATTATTCTCAGCTGCACATGGGTCATTCTCCAAAATAGACCACATACTCACACATAGAACATGTTTAAGTAAGTGCAAAGGAATTGAAGTTATCCCCCGTATATTATCAGACCATAGTGTGATGAAATTGGAGATGCATAGCAAAAGAAACTCAAAAAATTTCATAAACATGAAGAAACTGAACAACACACTTCTGAATAATCAATGGGTCACAGAGGAAATTAAAGAAGAAATCGGACAGTTCCTTCAATTAAATGACAATGACAATACAACATATCGGAATCTATGGGACACAATGAAAGCAGTCTTAAGAGGGAAGTTCTTAACAGTGAATACACATATTAGCAAAACAGAAGGAGCCCAATTAAACAACCTAATGCTGAGCCTCAAGCTTCTAGAAAAAGAAGAGCAGGACAAACCCAAAGCTCATACAAGAGAGCAAATTATAAAGATCAGAGGAGAAATCAATGCAATGGAGACTAAGAGAATGACACAAAAAATCAATGAAGCCAAGAGTTAGTTCTTCAAAAGAATCAACAAAATTAACAAACCCTTAGCCAACCTTATCAGAAAAAGGAAAGAAAAGGCCCAAATCCATGCAATTATGAATGAAAAGGGTGAAATTACAACAGACCCAGCAGAAATCCAGAGGATCATCAATACCTACTTCCAGAAACTATTCACCAATAAGATGGACAACACAGAAGAAATGGACAGATTCCTAGATACATATGAATTACAAAAGTTGAATGAAGAAGACCTAAAAATTGTAAACAACCCAGTACCAATCAATGAAATTGAAAATGTAATTAAAAACTTATCAACTAAGAAAAGCCCAGGCCCTGATGGCTTCACTGCTGAATTCTACAAGACATTTAGAGAGGAACTACTGCCACTACTGTTTAAACTCTTCAATGAAATTGAAAGGGAAGCAATACTCCCAAATTCATTCCTGGAACCAAGCATCACCTTGATTCCCAAAGCAGAGGAAGACCCAACCGAAAAAAAGAACTATAGGTCAATCTCACTAATGAACATAGACACAAAAATCCTTAATAAGATAATGGCAAACAGAATGCAGAAGATCATCAAGGAGATCATAAACCCTGATCAAGTGGGATTCATCCCAGGGATGCAGGGATGGTTCAACATACACAAATCAATCAATGTAATACACTATATCAATAGAGCCAAGGACAAAAACCATATGATTATCTCCATAGACGCAGAAAAAGCATTTCACAAAATCAAGCATGCATTTATGATAAAAACCCTACAAAAAAATGGAATAGATGGTCTCTACCTCAAACTGATGAAAGCCTTCTATGAAAAACCAAAACCCAATATCATATTAAATGGTCAAAAACTGAAATCCTTCACACTAAAATCAGGAACAAGACAAGGATGTCCACTATCACCACTCTTGTTCAATATAGTTTTGGAAACATTAGCCACAACAATTAGACAAGAGAAAGAAATAAAAGGAATAAAGATAGGTAATGAAGAAGTCAAATTGTCATTATTTGCAGATGACATGATACTCTATATGGAAGACCCCAAGAACTCCACCAAAAGTCTTCTAGACTTAATAACCAAATTCAGTCAAGTAGCTGGTTACAAAGTTAACACACAAAATTCAATAGCTTTCCTCTACACCAATGACAGACTCACTGAGAGGGAAATAGGGCAAATAATTCCTTTCACAATAGCATCCAAAACCTGAAATACCTAGGAATCAACCTAATGAAAGAAATCAAAGACCTCTTCTCTGAAAACTATAGCACTCTGAAAAGAGAGATTGAAGATATCAGAAAATGGACAGACATCCCCTGCTCCTGCATAGGAAGGAATAATATAGTGAAAACGGCCATACTTCCAAAACTGCTCTATAGATTCAATGCAATTCCAATTGAGATCCCATCAGCATACTTCACAGACCTTGAGAAAACAATCTAAAAATTCATTTGGAACAAGAAGAGACCCAGAATAGCAAAAGCAATTCTAGGTAACAGAGACATGGCAGGGGGTATCACAATCCCCAACCTGCAACCCTACTACAAAGTTACTGTGATAAAAACAGCATGTATTGGCAAATAAACAGACCTGAAGACCAATGGAATAGATTAGAAGATGGAGAAATAACTCCAGACACACTCAGCCATCTCATCTTTAATAAAGGAGCCAAACACTCTCACTGGAGGAAAGATAGCCTCTTTAATAAAAGGCTCTGGAAAAATTGGGTTTCAACTTTCCAAAGATTAAAACTAGACCTATATCTCTCACCATGTACTAAACTAAAAGCAAAATGGATTAAAGATCTAAGTATTAAAATAGAAACACTGAACCAGTTGGAACAGAGGTTAGGTAGAACTCTTGAAGACATCAGTGTAGGAAAAGATTTTATGAACAAAACCTCAGTTGCCCATGAACTAGCACAATCAACAAGTGACATCTCTTCTTATTAAAAAGCTTCTGCACAGCAAGAGAAACCACCAGCAGTGTGAAGAGACAACCCACAATGTGGGAAAAAATCTTCACCTGCTTTTCCTCAGACAAAGGTCTACTATCTCGAATCTATAAAAACTTAAAAAGATCAGACCTCCCAAATTTAAAGACCCAATCCGAAAAATGGGCATCGGAAATGAACAGACATTTTTCGGACAAAGAAGTAGAAATAGCAAATAAATACATGAAAAAATGTTCAACATCACTGGTCATTCAAGAGACACCAATGAAAACAACACTGAGATTCCACTTCACACCAGAAAGAATGGCTGCTATCATGAAATCAACCAATAACAAATGCTGGCAGGGCTGGCACCTGCTCCACTGCTGGTGGGAGTGTAAACTGGTGCAACCACTGTGGAAATCAGTATGGAGATACCTCAAAGAACTAGAACTGGAAGTCCCATTTGACCGTGCTATTCCACTTCTGGGGATCTTCCCCAAAGAGTTAAAAGAATCATACCACAGTGAATCATACCCATGTTCACAGCAGCGCAGTTTGTAATAGCTAAAACTTGGAAACATCCCAAATGCCCAACAACTGGACACTGGATAAAGAAAATGTGGTGGTTTTTTTTTATAAAATGGAGTACTACTCAGACATAAAAAATGATAGAGACATATATAGCTAAATGAATGCACATTGAGGTGATACTCTTAAGTGAAATAAATAGGACACACATGTATAAATACCGAATAGTTTCTCTGGTGTGAGAAACTGAAAGTGTAAATAAGGACTAAAATGTATAAAAGGTAATGTGAAATAGGAAAAAAAGGGGCAAAGGGGAGGGGGAAGTGGGAAGGGTAGTGGAAAGGAAAGAAGGGAATAGAATTAATATGAGAAAATTGAAAAATAGGAATAAAATCTTTGTAGATAGGGAGGAATGGAGGGGTTGAAGGGAGACCTGGGCAAGTGTGAAAAATAAGAATCAAGAGAAATTATGTAAAGGTGCAAATTTCCAATGATGAATGTCATTACATTGTATACCTAAAGTGTACCAATGATTAGAATGAATAATTGATAATGTAAAATAGGAAGAAAAGGTCCAAAGGGGTAGGGGTAGTGGGAGGGGCAGGGGAAAGGAAAGAAGGGAAAGGCAAAATGATGAGAAATGGAAAAAATGGAAATGAAGTCTTTGTAAATAGGGAAGGGTGGAGGGGTGAAGGGAGGGCTCGGTATGGGGAAAAATATTGAAACAACAATTTAAATACAAAATGAGAACATTATAAAAATGTTAATAATAAAAGTAGTTAATAAATTTTCCATTAATATGTATTAAATTTATCTCTAAATTTCCAAGAAAAAAGAATTGCACAGAGGGTATATTATCTTACAATAGATAGTAATAAGAAGAAATTCATAGGACAATCTACCTGTTGGTAATATTTCTAAGAATAAAAATACTATGATAGTATATTAGGAAAATAGAACAAAATATGCTATTTTAAATGAATATACTAATTTTTAAAGTTTTATAATATATTGAATTTCTAGAGTAGAGATACACAAATCAAAGCAGGTTTTGTGGATTGTTATCACAAGCATTCTATTCTGTCATTAAGTGGCCTTGGTATTAATTAATGACTTACTGCAACAGGGAGTTTGACATATTTATTGTGTATATATTATGGAAATTCTTGGAAATCTTAAAACTATATCCCAAAATATTTTTGCACGGAGTACACAACTTATATAAGAATATAATCTACATTTTCTTTATCCAGTCTCCAGTTGATGGGCACTTGGGTTGTTTCCAAATTTTAGCTATTATAAACTGTACCACTATGAACATGGGTGCACATGTATTGTTGTGATATGATTCTTTTAATTCTTTTGAGAAAATAACCACCAGGGGAACAGCTGGGTCAAATGGGACCTACAATCCTAGTTCTTTGAGGTATCTCCATACTGATTTCTTCAGTGATTGCATCAGTCTACACTCTCACCAGCACTGGAGCAGTGTTCCTTTTTCCCCAAAGCCCTGCCAACATTTGTTATTGGTTGATTTCATGATAGCAGCCATTCTTTCAAGGGTGACATGGAATCTCAATTTTGTTTTCATTAGTATCTCTCAAATGACCAGTGATGTTAAGAATGTAAAATATCACTGGTAAATACAATAACTTACAAAAATTATTTCAAATACAAACATATGGTTACCCTGAATTAAAAATAGTGAGTCTTCTACTTTCTAGATATATAATAAATTTGTCTTTTATCATTCAAAGTCTTTCATATCATTTTAATTCCACCTGCTATTTTTTCTTGTATTCAAACAATAAATTCAATGTCCATTAAAAGGAAGGAAAGACATCAGAGATACAGATCCTAGACTTTCAAGGTGCTTGAAGTTACTTAACATGCATATAATGAACTCATTTTTGCTCACCCCTTTACCAAAGCTGAGCTTTCTGGGCATTCTGTCTTGACCAATGACATTAAAGTGTTACTTTTATCCTGAACAGGAACCTAATAGTTATTATTACATTTTCTGTCACTTTCCAAATAATTGCCAAAGTCTTGTTTCTCTTCCCCTAAAAAATTTGGATCCACAGCTGGTCTCAGTACCGACTGCCCTTGTCACTTCCTCCTTCTGTAAGTCTGTTCTATTGCAGAGGACACCTAACATTTTATCGTTTGTGATCTTTAAATTTGCCCAGTCTCTTCCCTACAAGGGACCAGAGTTATCTTTCTAAAAGTACAGGCATAATTATGTCACACTTGATGCTTCTAGAATAATGCCTATACTCCTTTGAATGATTTTGATTTAATCATTCCCTAATTTACCTGCTCAGGTTTAGTTCCTGCCTTTAGCTTTGTTTTCCCACATCGCTCCAGTAAAACTGAACATTATTTCTCTGTATCAGCACTTGCAAACATCTGATACTAATCATAGTAATAGTGAACATATGCTCTGAGTGTTCCAGGATGGCTCTAATGTTATTCTTTCTTGTTGTCAGCCCATGGATGGGGTCATCAGTCTTGATTTTTATCTAAAAAATGTGGTCTCCATAATTCTGTCCTTGTCACACCAGGTAGGCAGCTCCCTGAAGGCAGGGGTGGGGTCTTAACAATCTTCATGAGCACTCAGTGCTTCCCTGGTTAATGAAACCAAACTGGAAAAGAAACTCTATTTATACAAATTGCCTATAAAAGAAGTCATATGCAATAGATTATCTAAGACCTCAACACTGTCTGGAAATCTGTTCTCTTTCAACACAGTTATTGTTCTTCTACTAAACAATGTAAGCCAGTGTTCCCATTTTTTCCCAAACATAAACTTGAAAAAAAATGAATGCATTATGAATGCACACTATGAAGATCAAATATATGATTACTTCCTTATTCATATGATTGCTTCTGCCCCTTAACTACCTTCTTTAATGAAAATGGATGATCTATCCATGCACGTAAATTGGGGAATTTCTTCACTTATGCAAAGCTCTTGCCTACACTAGGATATTGCTTTAACAATGTCCCCCTCTCTCTGTTTTCTCATCAATTTTTCCCTTTTAAATAGATGATTCCCTTAAGCATATAGACATGGTTTTGTGTATTCCATTTAAGAAACAAAGTTAAGAAACTACTATCACCACATTCTTCTCCTAATACTCCCATATCGGTCTTCCCTGAACTGCAGGAAAGTAGGAATGGCATTACTTGTTGTCTGTAATGTCTCCTCTCTATGTTCTCTTGAAAGTCCTGCAATAAAGACTTTCTCCCTTCTACTCCAGCAAAATTGCTTCAATAATATTGAACAATGAACTCTGTGTTCCTATTTCCAATGATCAGTTCTTATTGTACATCTTTTGTGACCCTTCAGTAGCATCTGACAGAATGGCACAGTCTATTAAATATTTATTTCACATAACCTACAGAACAAAGCAATCATACTATTTTCTGCCTAATATTTAATGAACAGGCCCTAAGCTCCTGTGCCTTCACATACACCATTTGTATTCTTATGAAATCTCACAACTTTGATTATTAGATGTGGGCTAAGCTTTCGTATTTGTATGTCCAAACCAGACTCTCTCAGATTTAAATACCCACATGACAGCTCCACTGTTAGACACCTCATGGCAACTTGACTTGCTCATAAAAGCTTTGCCTCTCAGTTTTTCCATGTCCATAAATGGCAATTCTACTCTTCCAGTTAGACAAAAAGAAATTAAGTAATCCTTGAGTCTTTTCCTTTTTTATTTAACCTCACATAAAATAATCTAATCTTGATGGTTTTGATTTCAAAACATATCAAATTCTCATCATTTCTCACCACTCCCCTGCCTCCTCCTGGTCACTACTCACTGGTATCACTGTAACCCATCTCCCCCTCTGGGTCTTGCAGCCTTTGAGAAATTCTCAACTAAACAACAAGAACATTTTAGTAAGACAGATCATATCCTTCAAGCCATTTCAGTGGAAGCCCAAGTCCCCAAAGGGACTACTTGACCCAGCCTCTGCTCACCTGCTCACTATTCCCACTTTTCCTCACCCCTCTCAGCCTCCTTTATCCTTGCTCAGTCTGCTCTATCTATTAACCTCCTTGGTCTTCCTGAGTGTGTACTTTATTTTTTCTCTCCTTCAAAACACTGTCTTTTCTCACCACAATTTCACATAGTTAATTGATGCTCTTTTCTTTACTTTCTCATAAATCATCACTCAAACTTCACTATTATGGTTTAGATGTAAAATGTCCTGCAAAACTCACAGGGTAAAGACTTGATTGGCAGCTAATGGGCTTTTGGGGAAGAATTGAATGACGAAGGTTCTAACTTCAGTAGTGGATCAATCTATTGATGGTTTCATAATTTGATAACATTGGGACGTGATGGAAACAAGTGGAGCTACTTAAAGTAGATCTCAGTGGGCTTCAAGCATAGAGACTATACTGCACGGATCTGGTTCTGGGCCCCTTCCTTTCTGGATCTTTCCTTTCCTCTCTGCTTCTTGGCTGCCAAAAGCTAAGTAGCTTCCCTCTTCCACTCTTCCACCATGATGTTTCTGCCTTGGTATATATCAAAAAGCAATGGAACTAGCTAACTATGGTGAAATCTGTGAATTTATGAGCCACGAGTAAATTTTTCTTCTTTAAATTGTTTTTCTCAGATATTTGTCATAGCAATGAAGAGACAAACAAACTCATCTTCTCAGAGGGTCTTCCTGGGGCAGTGTCTTTAAAATTGCAAACCTCACCAATACCTAACCACATACATACTCCCCCTGCCTTTTATACTTTTTCCCTTGCCATCCCATTTTATTATTAAAATAGTAAGTTTTCTTTATTTGCTTCATTATTGTCTATATCCACTTCCAGAAAGGAAGCTCCATGGGGATATTTTCGTTTCTTTTGTTCCCCTGTGAATCTCCAGGGCCTAGAAGAATATTAGGCTCAAAGTCTCTGCTCAATAATTTTTTTAAATAAATGAATAGAATTTAGGCAATCCACTACACTGACTCATCCCCAAATGCCAAGGGTTAGAAAGGAACATATTCACTAACCCATATTCTCTGCCCCAGGGCAGAGCCTGTCAGTATAAAATAAAATTTGTGCGGTTGGCTTTAGAGTAAACTGCAAGCCCCCAGGAAAAGAATTAGAAAAGCATTTTGGGGATCTGTCCTGGCAGGACAGGCTCTGAAGAGCTTTGCAAAGACTTTCAAATTTTAATTCAGAGAGCCCAGGACTTGGCTAGCTGCTCAAAGATTGCCTACAGTTTAAATGTTCCATTAACAAATACTTCTTGATGGGATCCTAGTGTCCTCATTTATAGGCATCAGAGAAGCAGCAGATCAGGTGAATTAGTCATGGAGCAACAGCCATCAAACTAGCATTCTTTTCTACCATGTCAGCAGGGTCTCCTTTCCTGTACACATTCCACTATAAAGCATATGTGTTGTGGTGTGCCATCTCCACAGTACATGTCATAACCACACTTCGAGATACTCTGGTTTGGAGCTTAGCATCTCCATCTCTTCTGAATTTGGAGTGTGCAAAGGGAAGTTCCTAGAAAGCCTCCTAGGCATCAATCTCAAGGTGAAATGTGAGTATTCATGACAGTGACTACATGCCATTTTTTTTTTTAATCAAGGATGCAACCAATTTATCTTTGAGTTGCCAACCTCTGATATTTGACCTTTAATCAAATAATCATTTGAGTAGTGCCTAGAAAGTGCTTTCAGAAGTATCTGAAATTTAGCCAATCAGAAGTCTATGTGTGTTAATAATGGTGTTTCTACATCGAAAAAAATGCCTGGGAGGTATGAGGCTCCCACAGTCACCTACATATGATCATGAATTTAGATCATTTTTTCTAATAGGTCAAAACTAGAATAAATCTTAGAAATGAAAGCCTTACATTAAAGATAGGTAATTTAAATTTTAACATGTACAGTAAAACTTTTGATTCATAGGAACAGATTGCATTGGTTAGTGTCTTAACCCATTTATCTCTCATGTCTTAAGAATTTTTGTAGATTTTTTCGTTTGATGTTAATTTAAAACCAATTTTGATACTAATAGATACTTAAAATAATCAAATAGCTACTGTTTCTAAGAGGATATGTAAATTAGTTATTGCTTGCTATTTAGTGATCATTTTGAAGATAACCCAATTAAGGGAGTAAACATTAGCATGTACAAATTTAATTACATAAGTAGTTTCTACTTACATGTTTTGTGGTATGCTAACTGTGAACATTCTAGGCTTTTATTTAGATCTTTACCCAGAAGAGCTATATGATAAAATCTGCGTGTATATGCACGTATATTACACGTTACTCACTTTTATCCTTCTCTTGACCTGATAACTGGAGATATGAGCTACAGACTCATTGTACTTGGGCACTTGAGCTTCATCACAATCAAGTGAGCTGCCAGAATATTTTTAATGTTACTTGAAACTATTACTGGAAAAGAGTTATTTGCTTCCCACGATCCAGTCTTTCTCCAGTGAAAATTACTGGTCATGAATCTGGTAAACATTTACAGGAATCTGCAAATGAAATAGCTAAATCCTTGATGACAAGGAGCCTCATAAAGCTGGCTCATTTATTCTCTAGGGGCACTCGACACTGGGATCAATAGCAAATCTCATCTGATATATTCTTAAATACCAAGGTGCACATGCTCTCTTTGCAGTTTTGCAGCACAAAAGCCCCACTTCCACTTTAAGAAACTGACATCAAGTTCACTAAATACTCAAACAATTCCGCCCTGAGTTTTCTCTGTCTTAAAAGCCTACAGAATACAAATGAGCATGTTTCTCTCATTAAAAACAGTGCTATTCTGATATTTGAAGGTTTTGAAGTTGACTATTAAGTAATAGTTTCTAATTTGGCCACACATCAAACAGTGTAAATATGAACTGTTTTAGATTCTTAAGCAGCACATATGAATTAGCAACTGGTTACAGAATAACTGTTCTGTAGTCTTTCTTGGTTTATTCAACAAAAGGGGTTATCTCAATAAAAGATACTATATAATGTATATTCATCTATCAATCTCTCTCTCTCTCTCTCTCTCTCTCTCTCTATATATATATATATATATGGGATGCTAGCAAAAACAACTCTTCTAAATATTTGCCTAAAAATATAGAAAAGAAGTAATTAGTATAGACAAAATAGAAGTAAAAATTCTTAGCAACTGGAGAAACAAATAAAAGAAATCAAACTTTAAACGACAGGGTTTTTGGCTTTGGGCCTGATGTGATATAACAAAATATTACAGAAGAGATTTTACTCTTTCTAGGGTTCCCTCCTTTACAAATGTCATGAATGCTCATTGGCAATTTTCTGTTTAATTCATATGGAAGGAGATGGTCAATTCTAAAATCTAAACACTCTAATAAAGCACCTTTGGAGGAGAGGCCAGATTCTGTTATAGTTGGTAAATTAGAAGGCTAGGATTATTTACACAAGATCATAAAATTTTCTTTCAACTTAGAGAAGCTTTCCAAGGATAGCAAATCTTTTTATTCATTTCTTTCATTGGAAAAGCAAAAATAAAGAAATACACCCCCCCCAACACACACACACACACACACACACATGTGCATACAAAACACTATGCAATAATCATAGTTTTTATACTCAGAGGTGTATTCATTCTAAGATTAATAAGTTACTATCTAGAAACCCTCTAATTTCATTGCTGCATTGTGAAGTCTAGCATGTTCCTCAAGGATAAAACAGTCTAGGAAGATTTATTTTTCCATTCCCTTTGTTACTTTATAAATTTTTGTAATCTGTTTTCAAATCTGTATAGGGAATAAACATTTCTTGGAAAGGGTATAACTTTCCAGCATAATGAAAGCTTAAGAATTATATTACAAAAAAATTTATTCCATCTGTTATAATTACACAAACTGAACAAATAAACACTGTAATCCTCTTGGTAAAAAAGTATGCATTGAAATAAAGTTTTATATTTATTTTTAAATCAAAACTACAGAAGAAGCTGATCATTTATAATTTGTCCCTGCAAAGGTCCTATTTTTAAAAAATAGTAACAGCCTTAAAAATTTAGGAATTATGAATAAAATAAGCATGAACATTGCTTTTTTTAAAATCTGCTTTTCTTTCTTAAACTGTGAAAATATTTTGGTTTAGCCCATAGCCTAGGAGGCAACAGGCCAGCAGGAGGCCACAAGGATTAGTCCTAATTACCTCATGTTTCACCTTAATTAACTCCTGATACAAAAAGTAAACGCTGCAGGAATGATGGAGAGACCTTAGGCCAGTAGGCAAGATATCTAAGCTCTCTTTGTTTGCACATGATAATCTTTCTTTTGAATTTTCCTTAATTCATCCAAAAGATCAAGTGATGGGCACACGTTGCATGGTTATTAGCTGTGCTGCAGTGATATAATGCTGTTTTTCATATTTATTCTTGGCATTGAAACCATATTCTCAACAAGGCAACATGTCAGGCAATGGTCATAGTACTTATATTTGTTTATAGGGTAAAATAAATATCTAAATTAGCTTTTCTAAAAGATCCAGGGAAAAGGAGCCTGAGGTGATTTACTTCAGAAAAATATTTGACCAACCCTCTAATCACTTCTCTTTTCCTCCCTGGAACACTCATTTTTCCAGATGTCCTTGTGTCAGTTGTTCCTTGAACTTATGAGGTCATATGAGTATTGCTCATTCCCTCAACATTGAGGACTGATAAATACCTACAAGCACAAAAGAAATTATAGCTATTAAAAGAATTAAAGCCTTTGCTCATAAAGAAACCTCATTAGTAATACTCACCACATGGCAACTTGAAACTGAACTGTAAGATGCTGTTTAAAATGTAAACATTAACAAAGTCATATACTGTACCTTTTTCCTAAGGCTTCAAGCTTCTGAAAACAAGCATTAAATCATCCAAAATTTAACAATAGTTCAAAATTGTGAACTGCCGGTGAGAAATGGGAAAGGGTGGAGTGAGAATGAAAATGGGCACAGAAGCCTAGACTTTTGAAAAGGTGTGAAAGCTCAATGAGTCACCTGTAGCCATATTTTTAATGTTCATGTTATACATAAAAATACTTTAAAATTCAGGGGGAAACATAAACCAATTGACTCTGTCATTTTTAACTCTAGCTTTCATTTTTTAGGTAAATAGTGCAGTCATGCCTGCATGATATTTTGGTCAGTAATAGATAGCAAATATGACAGTGGTTCCCGAAAATTGCATTGCCCAAAGATGCAGCAGTCATTTTTATTTGTATAAGCACATGCTGTGGGGTTTGCACAATGAAAGCCCTCGCAGTGCATTTCTCAGAAGTGCCCCATAGTTGTACCATGCCTGCAGGTACACAGAGGAGCATCACAAGTGTTGTGGATGAATCCTTACTAATTTCATATCTCTATTCTTTAAAACTCGGATTTATCATTTCTTTTCTTTTGTACAGAGAATCGAACTCAGGTCCTTGCACTTGCACAGCAGGTGGCGAAACCACTGAGCTAAATCCCTGGCCGGATCATTTCTTGGCAAATATGGGTCAGTAAACTATTTGTGAGTGACAAGAGAGAATATGTTTTGCTGGATTCAGCCCATGAGACCTTGTTGCTGATTTTTGTACCATCCATTTGTACATATTACTTACCATTCCATCATCATTTCCCCCTTTCTTTCCCGCTAAACAACTAAGCTACTAAAAATCTTTGATCTTTTAGTAGACCTGGAAAATTTGAAATTTTTCAGAAGTGTATATTCTTTCTATTGTACATATCTGTATAGTATGTATTTATATTTATAATTAATATGTACCTAAAGCGAGTAATTGCAATTTTGACTTCTACATATTCTCAATCATTGCTTAATTTTGCCTGTAAAGTTAATTTAAGTTTAGGGGTGAACACTGCTGCACATTCATCTTAAAGACTTTATTGCAATTTAAGTTTTAATTATGAGTAGAATCCAAAGATAAGAGTAGTATTATGACAATTTTAATTTTCTAAAGTATTATTTTATCCCTAAGAGTAATATTTCAATTCTTTTGAAAATAAAAATGGAAGATATTAAGTTAATGTCTGAGCCACGTACATTGTGGTAGATAATCTTGATTGTCAGTTTTATTGGATTGGGGAAATTAGCAAAGCACACTTCTGGATGTCTGTGAGGTTCTTTCCAGAGATGACTGGCATGTGTGTCAGTGAACTATGCGGAGTAAGACTTGTTGTGAGTGTGGCCCTAAGGGAACAAAAGAGGGAAAAGGAGGAAGCTCCTCACCACGGGTCCTTTGGTTTTCCTCTTTGCTCTCAGCTGCCATAAGGTGAGCAGCTTCCTTCTGGCCCACCTCATGACATGACAGTGTTTTGACAGATGCCTTACCACAGGTCTATAAGAAATGGGGCCATCTGACCATGGGCTGAAACCTCCAAACCTGTGGGCCCAAACATAACCTACCTTCTGTAGTTTCATTCTCTCAGATACTTTGTCATAGTGATGGAAGCATACTAGTTCATTGGTTCACTAATTATTCGTGTATATTTTTCTTATAACTACAAATTCTTATTTATCACTCATTGTGAACACTTGGATCTAAGTTATCAGTGTAAGAAATTGGAGATGTGCTGAAAATAACTGAAGATACAACACTCTATTGTAAGAGAGGGCACTGCTTTCAAGAAACTGGCCGTTTGTAAATGAACAATTCTGTGATTTTTTGCTGTCAGGGTATTATCGGCAGGAATTTGGATTATACAAAAACACAAGAAGTGAGAGAAACAACATCACTTATGGAAGCTATGTGTAAATTTCAGGAAAGCATTCTCAATGCACACTGAAATCTGTTCTTGAAAAATCAGTTCCAAAACCCGAGAGCATCTTTCTTACTACATTATTAATTGCATACAATTAATTCCCGTTGATTTGAATTACTCTCATTTTATCTTTTTGGATTTTTAAAAATTAATTTTATTGATACATTTTAGATATACACTATAATGACATTCATCATTTGAGATTTTTCCTTTACATGATATATCTTGATTCTTACTTTTTCCCCATTCCCTTGCCCTCCCTTCAACCCCTCAACTTCTCTCTATTTACAAAGACTTTGTTTCCATTTTTTAACTTTCTCATGTATAACAAATGTAATTATAACAAAAGAGTAAATGAAGATTTGATTTCCATTTTGTCAAATTTCTCAGAATTGATTCTATGTAAGTACTCCTTCCCCCATTAAACTGCAAGAACATCCA
Source organism: Heterocephalus glaber (assembly GCF_053883595.1). Taxonomy (NCBI): domain Eukaryota; kingdom Metazoa; phylum Chordata; class Mammalia; order Rodentia; family Bathyergidae; genus Heterocephalus; species Heterocephalus glaber. The sequence continues at coordinate 30,025,090 of NW_028258138.1, read as the reverse complement.
TATGTCCCCTGTAAACATTACATTAATCATTTGTAAAATTTTTTCTTTCACGTCTCACTTGAACATATGCAAAGTATGACATGCTTTGAACTGAAAAATGCATTTTTATATTAAAAATAAACAATAGGATTGCATGTTTATGCCATGCCATATTTCTAGTGTTTATGATCCCTTGCTATTTATGTTGATTTCTAGAATGATTACTAAGTTTAATTAAGACATCTGTATGCTCTTAAAATCTCTAAGCTAGTTGTCCAACAACCATGAGAAGAAATACTGTGACACAGAATAAGAAATGCAATCCTAAAATTATGTTTTATATAAACAGAACTAAAATGGGTTTTGCCTCCTTATATCTTATGTACACACACACACTTAATGTTTATATAGAGGGATTATTTACACAAACTTATTCATGAGATATTTTAATGAATAAGACTTTGTCCAATTTAATGAACTGTCCATGCTTAATGCTTATTTTAAATCTAAGACCCCATTAGTAATGATCTAATATATAGAGGCTATCACATAAAATTTTTGCAGCCTCAGTGTACTGAGGAATCTTATTCCCTCAACTTTTGTTCATAGGTGAGAAGAAACAGTGGTATTTGGGCACTTATAATTGGACTTATGCCTCTTTTTATTATTATAGCAAATGTCAACTTGAAAAGTCAGCTATTTTTAAGTGCAGTTCCAGTATGAGACCTGCTTCAGGTTATCCAGGGCTGAGAAAACATAGCCAATTCAAGAAAAAAAACAAAAAACAAAAAAACCAAAAAAACTTGCCCTCTCTGTCTCATTGAACTCCAACATTTTGGCTTGAATTAATTACTCTACCAAAATGTTTGGCACATCTACATATATCATATGATTCAGCAATCAAACTACTAGGTATGTACCCAGAGGAAATAAAATCAGTATGTTGAAGACCGATGCCTCCACTCGCAGGTTCATTGCAGCCTATTTTTAATGGCCAAGATATGGAATCAATCCAAGTATCCATCAGTGGATGAATAAATGGTTAAAGAAACTGTGATATATAGCCACAGCCAAAGTGCTCAATTCATGGTGGCCAGAATGCTGACCAGGGGAACAGTGCCAGAAAGGGAGGGCCAGGGTCCCAGTACAGACCCCAATTTTATGCCTCCATGTCTCCCCTAGATAGAGCCAGAAAACTGTTTTACTAATCCTCTGGGCAGTCCCCAAGCCAATCAAGTTAACAATCTAGTTTAACTGTCACATTTTCTTTTAGCCATTTCACACTGTATACATATCTCAAAATATGTTGTGCACCATAAATATGTACCATTTTTGTTTGTCAATTTTTTAATTCATTAATTTTCAAGATATTTAATCTATCATTGCTTAATAACTCCAGAAAATGTGCCCTTTCAAGCTTTTATTCTGGTATTTCAAAACTCCCTGATCGCCATCCAGCCACTAAGTATTCAAGTGCATACCCCTGCTATATGTTCAGTAAATTTAATTTTCTTTCACAGTTTTTAAAGATATAGGCTAGTCTTCAAAATGATTTACAGTGTAAATCTAATTCAAGAAGCATTTGGTAAAATTATGTGTGTAGAAGTAATGGCCAAGAAAAAAGAGCAGAATGTGAAAATCTCATAGACTCATATATTTTTATATAGAAGTCTCCTAGGAAAAATAGAAAAAAATCCAAATTATATCCAAATATATTTAATTTTTTTCAGACAGAAAAAGATACAGGAATTATCAGCAGAAATTTTGTAATTAGAAAAAAAATGAATTAAAATTACAAAGTCAGTGTGTCTAGAATTTTGAGAACTCACCTAGGTTCTAACTCAGTCTCCCTTGTTTATGGAATGGAGAAGTTCACACCCACCTCCCAGAGTTGTGGTGAAGAGTAAACACATCTGCTTTTAACTCATTCATGCAGATTAAGCCCTCAACTAGCCAGCATAAATGTTCTTCAATCATAACAAGACAATCACAGAAATACCCACAATTTAGCAAAGAAATATTCTCAGAAGGAAAAACTGAACTTATTTGTCACTTAAAACAGATTAAGCAGATTAAATGTTTTAAAACAATTAATCTCCCCTTAGCAATGAAGAATACGTTCTAAGGCCCTTAGTGGCTGCCTGAAACTGCAGAGATTAACAAACCTTATGTATACTGTGATACTGTAACAAATAATCTAACACCAAGGTGATGGCTAATGGGAAGGTAGTGTATATTGTGTGGACACGCTGGACAAATGGACAATTCATGTCTACCAGCTGACAGAGAGGGATGATGTGACGTTTCATCAGGCTACTCAGAATGATACCCTATCTCAAGCTTATTATAGATTTTTAATTTATAATATTATCATCTCAATATTTTTGGACTGTATCTGACCACAGGCAACTGAAACCACAGGAAGGAAAACTACAGATAAGGGCAGATTGCTGTATTTCTAAAGTGATACTTTTAGAAGAAAGAATGTATTGGATAATCTCTAATGTTAAAAGTCAATATACTGGCTTTCTTTTTACAGGTATGTCCCCTAGTATCTGATCTACTCAATGTGGCCAGCAAAGAAACTCAAAAAGAATTTGTACTTGATTTCTCATTATCAATCACTGATAAAAGTGACAGAAATGACCACAGTTCAGAAATAATAACTACTGGTAATTACTCAAGATGACCTTACAGTTATTGAGACATTTTAATAGCTTTGCATAACTAGAATTTATTCAATCAGAAAATCTGTGATATCTACCTAATTCCCTTTAAGCTATGTCTACACTTGTAAGACTTTAATTTTTGGATGTATGATAACATCCTGTGTCAAAAACGATAAAAAATATTGAAAAGCCTAACTACATAATTATAGCAATTACAAAAGGGCAATTTAAGAAACAAAACATAAAAATCAATTTCAATGATTCTACTCCTAGTTCCCTATTTTTTTCTGCTTGCTCATCCGTTATCTTTCCTTTATGGCTCACAATACCTCTTCATCTGTCTTTTCCTACCCAATCCACATAGAAAAAAAATACCTCCTGGATCAACTTAGCCAAAGGCCATACACTGAAAACTTTGATCTGCTATCTTGACAGAGTGATAGCTTTCAGTTTCAGCAACATTACTGTGTGATCTGGCCAGGTTATGCAGGCTTTCTAGGGGCCTCCATTTTCTGGGACTAATACAGGTTTCTACTTTAAATAGAGTTTCCCCCCTTTTTTTCCCAAAGGGGAAAAAAAGACAGATGTACATATGTACACCCTGCATTTTATGTTTTAAAAGAATATGTGGGCACTACCATTTAGTGTTACGTAGATGCTATGATTTAGATCAAGAATGACCCCCCAAACTCTCGGGTGCTCAGAGAAAAGGCTTGGGTGCTACAGTGAAATGTGATGGTAGGAGATGGGGTCTGATCAGAAAATGCAGTACACTGGGGCCATGACCTGGAAAAGTATATCTCCCTCCCTAGGTCCTCCTTTCCCTCTCTGCTTTCTGATTGCCATGATGTGAGCAGCTCTCCTCCCACTGAGGCTGGCAATTCTACCATTAGTACCATTTGGTGCTATACAAGTGTCCGTCTTTATCATGGCCATTTAAATCAATTTACACATAGATATATAGTCTAATTCTCATTAGGGTCTAACTTCCTCCTTAAAGAACTTAGGGACCTAAGGTTTGCTTTGACTGAGGCCTTAAAAGGCACAATTTGAAATTCTTACCATACAGAATGCAGATTTCAGATCCCTGATTCAGTAGTTAAAATTGTACTGAATAGTTATTTTTAACAGAATGCAAAAACAAAATTATTGGTTTATCAAGCCAAATATTGCAAAGAAATAACTAGGAAACTTTCATAAAATGTGTGCTAGCTATAAGAACAGGATAAAAATATCAGTCACCAAAGAATGTATTCACTAAAGCATCCTGTCTCCTAAGCTTTTCTAGGAAATTTTAGATATGAAGGGAATTAATTGGCCAAAAATAAATTGAACTCTTTGTATCATTCATTCCAAGAATTTGAGTAGATTATTTCAGTAGCTGTTTTATGTGCCTTTCAACAACATTCACTGCCATTAACTCAAGTATTTTCTTAAAATCTACATCCAATAAAAACTGGAAAAAATAAAATATGAAAAAAAATTATGTAATTTAATTTGTCTTCTTAGGAAACCTTCAAAAGCATGTGTAAGTGACCAACTACTAGGAGATAACAATTTTTTTTGTAATCTTTCAAACAGAAGCTTAAATCTTATCACTTTTAGATAAGCAAATGTTAACAATAACTTTCAACTCCAGACTCCTTTGCAAGACTTGTCCTTAGTGAGGGATTAAAAATAGCCATAATAAAAATATGTATTGTCCACAAACTTGACCCAGAAAAAGTTCTTTAAGAAGGTATATTGGGAGCTGGGGATTTAGCTCAGTGGTTCCACTGCCTGCCTCACAAGCACAAGGTCCCGAGTTTGATTCCAGGTCCGAAAAACAAAACAACAACAACAATAACAACAAAAACAAAAAAAGAAGGTGTATTGGGAAGGTGAATGATTTTTTTAAATAGATAATTTTACATTGCACAAAATATAGAATAAACTTTCCATTATGTTTAACCCTGCCCCTGATTCTCTCTTTAAATTTCAAAAATTGAATGGTAACATTGGAAAATAAGAGAAATAACAAAATAAAGAATAAAGCTCTTCAGCTTGACATCATTTTCATTACTTATCTTTTTGGTCCTACAGTTAATTCTTGCCACCCAAAATTCCAAACTTCTAACTCCTGCATCTTCCCTAAAAATCCTCCATTTAAGTTTTATTGAGTCAAAAAATTGCAAAAGGTTTAGATGTCTAAGATCCAGTGAAGTGCTGATGATCATATACTTTATCTAAGAATGGCTTCTGTTATCCCATTACTGAAGAAAACACTGATATATTTACTCTGGATATAAATACCCTATAAATGATATAGTGTACTACATAATTCTATGTAGAAAATATATGAACAATATACTATTTCCCTATTGAAATGAAAAACTGGGTGCTCTCTACTAGAATGTATACTACTCATACAGATCTTTTTTCTAAAATTCAGATATATAACATCTTTAAATATCTTACATTTGTAACCTCATAATTTTTACATGCATTTGTATTTAATCTAATTATGACAAAATATTCTCCATGCTTTTATTTTTACTCTAGAGCTCAAAAGATGAGCTCTCCATTATCATCACACACAAAAAAACTAATTACATTGTAGGAAGAAAAAAACAAACTTAACAGATACCAGCACCTAGAATGAGGCACAAATATTTAAGTACAATAAACTAAAAATCATCGAGTCTGCCTAACTGCTCTCAATTAGTCTCTAGAGGCAATAACAGAAATAATATAAGTTTCTACTAATTTTGAATGTCAAAATGTTTCATGTATTCGCACACTGGCCAGTACATTGTGACTAGAAATTAGTTATCAGGCTCTTAATAATTTGATTATTTCAAAGATGAAGAATTCAAATATAATAAAGTTTTTCAACGTATATTATGGACTGTTGAGCTTCAGAATGATTTGTTTTTGTATAATTTTCCTGAAAGTTATTATTCCTTTGCTGTTGTTACTGTTTGAGTGACATTTGAAAAATTCTACATATTGTCATAATGTAGGATGTGAAAATGTAAAAAAAAATACAGAAAGAGACAAAAAAAATTAAAATCTTAACTTGAGTATAGATGAAAGTGAGAAGAGCAAGGATGTTTTTTAAAAAACTTTCCCAGATGTAATTTTTAAAACTCACGGCTAGATTGGAAAACAAGCAAACAAACATCATTTGGATATTAAAGGATTAAGTTATTGTGGAATGATTTCTTAGCAGTTGAAATGTTCAGCATATTTCTAAAATGAATTGGAAAGAAAAAAGTTCTGAATATGGCATTGTTAAAGCTGTGACTTGTTTATGTCTTAGAAACATAGAAGTATGTTTCATACTGCTAAAGAAATATAAAGTGATTTATGGAAACATAATCCAAAAAAACTAGAGTAAAATAAAAGAGTAGACCTATGTATCATGCGTCACATGTTAAATTCCTATAGCATTTCAGTAATAATCAAACAATTTAGTAAAATGTTATTATCAGTTAAGCTCTCAAAATGGACCTATCATATCCTATCATATTTAGATCTTCCACAGAATTTGTTCAAGTGCTTTTAAAACACAGACTACTTGTTGAATGGAATAATTTGTGTAGCAATACCTAGTGGCAGATTGGACTTTAGGCATTTTATTATTACAGACACATCCAAAATTTCATTCAATTAAAATGCGACGCTTGAATTTAAAAGCTGAACTGGACCGATTCATATTCTTACTCCTGGCTTCACTGCTCTTCTACAACACAAATCTTATATTCCCTTCAAAATGTTCAATTTTTAATAAAGCTACATCTGGTTTGAGGATAAGGCCATGCTACCTGCTGTTCCCCCACCCTTCCGGGAAAATGCAAAAGTAAGCAGTTATTCAACAACATTTTTGTTATCCTAGCAACATCTGTAGTTAAAGGAATAAAAAAGGAATTTTTAAAAAAAAAATTAAGAGCATTTGAACATTGTATGTGGAATCTACTGTTATATGTATTAAATTACATTAAAATGAGCCCATCCTAATAGAAAATTGCACTGTGGCAATCCTATATGGGATGAGAATAGGAAAAAGAACATCTGTTGGATTATGTTGTAAACTATATATATATATATATATATATATATATATATATATATATCCATACTTTGATGTTGCAAACCTAAGCATCCTGTTAACTGGAGAAATGGAGAAATAAATGGACCTATTTAGGTGAGCAGGATTTTAAATAAGTAACAAATTGAATAATAGTTATTACTGGAGAATTGGCACCAAATTTAAATGTAATAAAATATGTTTAGAAATTTGATACCTTGATGTCAACCATGTTGCTAACACTCATAAAATATGAAATATAATTTGATAAGTGAAGAAATATAAGTCTATAAACGCTATAATGACAAGTTATTAGACATATCAATAAGCCAGGTATTCTTGGTATCTTTATCGTTATGGTAAAAGACAGTTTTATATTTTTGTAAGTGTTATTCTAAATGTAGAGATGGGTATTCAAGCAAAGGAAAAGTGATGGGCCCTAGATAAAATGAGCTACAAAGTCACTTACTCTAGGCATCTTTGAACACATATATCTGATGTACTGCCAGATAAAGAAGTAGAAAAGCAAACTCTTCTAAACATGAAACCTCATACTGTGTTGTTAGCTCTATTATTTTCTTAACAATCACATAGAAATATGTTTTCATTGGATTTTTTAATAGTAATTCAATACTTCACCAGTCTTTTAACTGGTGTTCCTGCTTTCCTTTATTATCCTTAATATATTCCACTGAGAGTTTTCTTTCCCTTCAAGAATAGGGAAGCAACCAGCCAACAGTATCCCCCTCCCAGAAGCTTCTGCCGTGCAAACCTGCACACTAATCAGAAGTGGGTCAAATGGGCTTCACATAAAAGCATCTAACAAGGTCCCCAAGGAAGCCCTTCTAAGTGGCAGCAGGGAAAAGCACAACTGCTTTCTTTATGGAAGACGAATGCCAGCTACCATTGGGCCATCTTTAAGTACAGATGCTTGCTGCTTTGAAGTTACTATAATCATGATTGCTTTTGAAAAACTATTACGACATTGGAAACAAATTCCCTGAGATTTGGGATTAAAAGCAGTTATGAGGGTTCCTATATGAAGCAAGGCTTTGCATTTCACATGTAAAAACTACATGTACACACACACACACATACACATTTGCCTCTGGTTGTGTGAAATAAACACTTTCACTTTTCAGGTTCCAATTGTAAATATTTACATTAACTCTAGGCTTAATAAAGTCTAGGCCAGACTTTAACAAACTAGCAGACGTATGTAAAATCCTGTAAGCATGTTAAAGCAAAAGAACTCTAAATTTAGTTGCAAAGAACAAACAAATTGATCGAGTTAAATACTGAACAGCTGGTATATGAGTAGTAAATTAACGACTGCTGAATATATGTGACTTTTGGATAAGTCTAGAAAATGTAAAGACCATGCATAATAAATTTTCTTCAAGTATGAATCTTCCAAACTATGTGAAGTTCTGGCAAAAGAGTTATCATCATCAAACATCATTGAGAATTCTATCATAGAGTATAATATTTAATTCATTCACAAATTCATTCACATTTTTATAAGAAACTTAATATGTGCTAGTTGTTGTGTAGTATTATGGTCATTATGAAAGGTTTTTTTTGTCTTTGAGAAACAGAAGTTGAGCATGTAGAAGAAAATAGTGATATTTATGTAGATTTTGACTCATTATGTTCCATAAGCATTGTGCTTTTCCAAAAGAAATAAAGCAAACAAGCCCATACATATATTTGTATTGAAAAGCAACTCTATCATCTTGCCTGACATACCATTAAAAGGAAGAGGATGTCTACAAGGGAAATTAACACATCATTCAATTTCTATAGGTAGAAAAAATGAAGATATGTTAACTGATATTACATCCATGAACAAAAGAAAGTAGAAAATTTGAATTCATTTTAAAATTTGCAGTAAATCCAAATGTGTTATTGAACCTGGCTTGAAATAAAAATACAAAAACTCTTCCTAGTACAGAAAAGACAAAATGCTCTATTAAATGGCATTTAAATTAAAACTAGAATTATATTCTTCTGAACCTACTACAACTTTAAAAGCAAGGCAAAATTTCTAATGTCAGCACAAAATAATAAGAAAGGTCACATTTTAGTAACATTACCAACTTGTTTTGTCCAAGATTTGCTTTGTATGTATAACAGGAAACAGACCAAAGTTCATAATACTTTAGCAAATTCAGAAGGAAGGAGACAAAGGAGTTGCCTCCTTTAGGAATAAAAAAATAGTACTTTGTTTAAATCCCACAAAATTAATGTTTAGCTCAAGGATTTGCTGTTCATCTCAGAAACCCTCAAGCCTGAGGCGGGATTAGGTCAGACTCATGTTCGAACAACTGGAGGAAATCAATGGATTTCACTTTATTAATAATTAAAAGGCTAATGCAGACTGGCAAGTGATTTAAAATTTGTAGAACACATATTTATTACTGCAATTTAAAATACCTCCACAATATATAATTTTAAAATGGGCCGCAGCAGAAGAAAATGAAGTTATGTTACATAAGGGCACTGAGAGGGAACGTGGAGATAGTACTGGTACATCCTTTATAGATTTACAAAGTTTCCACCTGCATCGCAAAAAGCGCAGCTCATAACTAGTTTGGATCCATGGCAGAATTCAGGGTGACTACAGCAGCTTATTCTGTCACCCAAAACTGAATTAATCCCCATTAGGATTTGTCAAGGGTGACAGAAACAAAGTTTGCACAATGAAGAATATTAAAGCTATCCTGACAGAGTCAAATAGGTTAAATTTTAGCAATTCCAAAACCAAGTCTATTAATGATACATGCCAAAGCACATTAGCAGTACCTTATTTCTATAATCCACAGAAACTTCATTACTGTAGCCACTAATAGTTTAAATATGATTTACGAAGTCCAAAAATAGAAGAATGGTTTTCTAAACTAAAACGCCAACCCTCAATTTGACTCCAAAGCTCTTCTTCAATATTGCTGCTTTGACAGTTTTTATTTCACACTGTAATTTCTTCTGCAGATAAAAATGTGCTATGCATGGCCTGGCTAATATTAAGATTTCAAAGGATTAAGTCTCTAGGGATTGGAAGAGTTATGAATGGACAAGAGATCTTAGAAAACAATGAGAGAGTCCATACTATATAAGGTCTATAGACTTATCACCATTCAGAAAGCAAATGCTTTTTGTTCTGACATTTATAAATCATATTGGATTAAATTTGTATCATGAATTTGCCCTAAAAGCCCATATTTTAAAGATTAGGAGCTGCCTCATCACGGGCCCATGAAAGTACAGGGTCATGGATTAAAATCTCCAAACGTGTGAGCCAAAACAAACCTTTTCTCTTTGTATATTGCTTGTTCAGGTATATTTTACAGTAGTGGAAAGATGACTGACACATCTTATCCAGACTTAGGATCCAGATAAACTCCAAGTGATTCAATAAACACACACCAAACTGGATATAAAGTACCTAAGCCAATATGACCTTGCTAAAATATTGTTTTTAAAAATTAATGGCTAAGTCAAAAGCAAATATACTCAAAAGAGAGAAATTTAAAAGGAACAGAAAGAAGAAGGAAACTTGTACCCTTTCCAAAATTTATGTGAAAATTTAATCCTCATTATAGTACCATTAAAAGATGAAGCCTTTTGGGAAGTGATTAAGTCACAAGGTCTCTGTCCTCACAATGGGATCAGTGCCCTGTAAAAGGGCAGGAGGAAACTAGCTTGGGCCCTCCTGGCCTTCCATCCATTCTGCAACATGAACCCACAGAGTCTGTCCCCCCTAACAGTTCACCAATCAAGTGCTTTGATCTTGGAAAGAGAGGCCTGGCCCTTCACCAAACACTGAACTTGTTATCATCTTAACCTTGGACTTACTGGCTTTCAGAACAGTGAGAAATAAAGTTCTGTTGTTTATAATATAGTCCATCTATGGTATACTATCATAGTGGCACAGCCTATGAAAGGATTCTAACTTTTGAGAATGATTACTATACTACTTCCAACTTTCCTTCTTAGCTGAATACCTAATTCTGTTGGGCAACACTGTTAAGAACTCCGTGACAAGGGACATGTCCTACGTCTGTGTTGTCTAGTAAAGCAACCACCAGTTACATGAGGACATTAGGGAGAAAAAAACACTGTTCATGCAAATGAAAAACTACTTTATCTCTTAAGTAATTTAAATGGAATAAAGTGCATGCAGCTAGAAGCTACTGCATCGGCCACATACATCTGTGGAAGAAGGTTAAAATAAGTTTTAAAAGAACCATGAATTTGCTTTACATTTTATACCCTAAAATGTTAAATCCTTTCTCTATTCAAAAATTGCTTTTAGAGAACAGTGCTCTTCAAGACAATTTTTAAAAGTAGATTTTATTGGTATATAAAGGATCCTTTCTGATTTACAGATGCTTTACTGTGGTTGTAAAAGGCCACAAATGGAAGAATTGTGATAAAATACTTATTACATTTCACTCCTTCCTTCCTGTACCTGGCATGAATTATGAAAGTAGTCATCAAAATATCATGTGGTACATGTTAAATACATAAAATTTAAATATTTTTAAACAAAAAACACATTAAAATTGTGTTATTTTAACAAAGATTGAAAGCAGCCAGAAATAAATATTTTTTAAAAACATAAGAAAAGAAAATAGCAAAGTAAACAGGAGCAGAGATAGAGGGCCACAGACCCTTGTGAGGCTCAATGTGTGTCGGCAAGGGGCACACAATCTTCTGAGCGATCAGTGAGTAGAAAGTGGTCCTTCAGTTCATTCTACAAGTTGCAGAGAGGTACTTATTTTTCTGTTCAGATGGAGGTCCCTTTTATCCACCTGAGAGGCCTTAGGAAAACCTTCCACACCTGTATTTTTAATTTAGAAAACTACTTTGAACAAACAAATACAAAAGGAACAGTTAAAGCTGAAGCTCCACAGCTTGCAACATTAGAAAACAGATGGACTTGCTGAGAAGATTCTTCGGTTAATAGTGTTAGTGCAAACCAGTGCACACCTCATCTTGAGAACCAAGCATTATCGCAGTATTTGGGAAAAATCAATTAATACATTTCAATTTGGCATCATAAGTATCCTATTTAAAGAGTTTTTGTTTATATATAGATATATGTACATTTTAGCACTCAGAAATAATTCATCACTAATATTTATTTGTAATGACTGAAGTTTTAAAGACTATATATTAAAAATTAACACAGAGCTAGCATGGTGGTGCATGCATGTAATCCCAGCATTCAGACCCTTAGGCAAAAGAATTGAGAGTTCAATGTCAGCTTGGATTATATGACAAAACCTAACAAACAAATAAACAAAAATAATTAGCAGAATAGCCCCTGTTTAATCTGAAGTTTCACTTTCTATGGCTTCACTTACTATGGTCATTTATTAGATAGAAAATTCTACCTAATAATTCATTTGTTGGTATGTCCCTATAATACCTGACTCCACCAGAAATTTTGAGGTGGTTTTGCAAAGCATCCAGGGTAAACTTTGCTTGAGAACTTCATTCATGGTTTGGGGAGGGCAGATGGAACTAAAGATGGTACCTTCTAGTCATCTCAAATTTCTCTCTACAAAAGTAGCATGTCAAATAGCATCCAGTTTCATTTCCCCAGTAAATCAGAAAATTGCCTGGATGAATATACTTTGGTTTAAAAACTAAATAGAAAGGGATAGCCAAAGCAAAAGTAAATACGAATAGCAAAAATTAAAAACAAGACTCGAAAGAAAACCAACTAAGTACTCCCACATGCTGATGCATACAAATGGAATTTTATGTTTTTTTAAATAATTATGTTAACAAGTACCCTTGCCTGTAGTCATTTTTCTTTTTCAGAGCCTAAATATTCACAAATATCTAAACTTGTGATTATCTAACCATGGGTAGCCTGTGCACTGTAATATATGCCTCAAGGGAACTCCAAAATGTCAGGAAGATGCAAAAATAGTCAGAGTGTGAAATCATCAAAGAGATCCTGACAGTTTAGAAGCTAACATTTAAAAAGGCTCTTCATGCAGTTTCTCTGCTGAAAACTGCCCTGTATTTTACCTCTGAAGATCTAAGCTAGGCTCAAGAGACTGGAAATCTGATAATGGTTTTATGGGCTAGCAGGGCATCCTAGAAACTTTAGACTTTCTATAGATTCCATGGAAACAGGAAATGTAAGAACATTGTCATGATTATTCGAATGTGTGCTTTAGGAAGAAACATGGGGAAATGCCAGTTTCTTTTTTCAAGGGAATAAAGGAAAAGAACACTGTGATCTTACTCTCTTTTTTGAGTTCCAGGCTAGGGTGGGGATCAGGAAAGGCATCAAAGATTGGGGTTTAAAACACTTTCCATTTGCAACTGTGCCAGTCAATGGAGAAAACTGAAAGAAACATTTATCCTCATACAGATTCACTACGGAAATAATCTCTGTTAGCACTGCTGGGATACAATGGAAGGAAGGAATAAAAGGAGAGGGGCACACACTGAAGAAAAAGGGAAGGAAGGAAAGAGAGAGGGGGTGGGGAGAGAGAAAGAGAGAGAATTTTAGCCTAAGAATTTTAAGTGTTGTCATACTTTAATTGTTCTAATTGTTCTCACACTTCTACTAGGAAGGGTAATTGGGGAGGAGATGATTGGACAGTCCATTATTTTTGCTCGATCTTTTGAAGTAAAATTTGTATTATACTAGTGTCTTCCAAAATAGCAAACTATTGCAGTGCTTATTATAAGAAAAATATCTAAATGGCTCATTGATGATATTTATAATATTAACAAATGTTCCTTGTTTCATAAATACGATATTAGCAAGTTAACTTCTGTACTCCACAGAAGCACAAAGCAAAACCATCAAGATAGAAAGAGTGCTTTCTTTATTTGTTTTTTATTTTTGGTACGTGTCAGTTTATTTAATCTTTATTTTTATGAGTACATTTACATTACGTTCATCACGGAGAGTTGATATATATATGTAACACATCTTTAGAAGTGACTATCCCTCAAGGCCTTCCTGAGTGTTTTAGGGCAATCCAAATAAATTTGTTTCTTCTTCAGGGATAAAAAATAGGAAATCTGCCTGTATTCAGCGAGCTGAGAGATGGAGAATGAAAATTAACAACTGAGTGGATACTGGATTGAGATGTTCTCAGGGGACCATCAAAGGCCAATGACTGTGAAGCTGACTGTCTTTTGGGGAGTGAGCTGAGTGCAGAGGTGGGTGCCCCAAGGGCAGGAAAGGGTAGACAGGTGAGAAAGAAGAACTCATGGAGCAAGGAGGAGGCTCTGCCAAAGTGAGTGTGTAGAAAGGAGTTAGAGGATCCAGGAGAAAAATCTCAGAGCACCAGACGCATAAGAGGGTTGATTCATATATGATTGTGACAAAAGATAAAAATCAGAGCTATCATTTATAAAATTTTCATCCAAATGAAGAAAATACAGATATTATATTTTACCTTATCTCTCAAGATCATTTTGTTCAAATTATGTAATTCTAATCCATTAGAATTAAACAAAGATGAAGTTTGAAAAATGTGGGACAATATAAGAATCATCATTTTTAACAAAGCTTTTTTTGTACTGAGCACCCATAAGGAGCTAGAAAACATGATCCATGCTTTAGAAATAAATATAAAGTGAGCTGGGGATTTAACTTAGTTGTTCCGGCACCTGACTCGCAAGCACAAGGTCCCGAGTTCAATACCTGGTACCATAAATAAATAAATAAATAAATAAATAAATAAATAAATACAAAGTCATTAAAATTTACTTAAGGTTTAAAACTATCAGAAGACATTCACACACACATATATATATATATATATATAATAAAATGTTCTCATACTTAGTTGTATAGAAAGTTACTGAAGTCATTCCCGAAAGATTGATAACCTTGACTAATTCCACATGCTAGGTGGGGGAAGGTATGGCCCGAGAAGGCTTCACAGAAGATACTATCAGCGAACAGATCTTAAATAAAAATTGTTCAGACATTTATGCAGAATTATTTGCATTGTTAATCATGAATGCAATTATAAAACGCGTCAAAGAATCTGACAGTGATCTAGTGAAGGCACAGAGAAAATTTACTCATATCCATGTCACACAACTAATTTCAATTAATTTGAGCAATTTCTATGTATGTCTATTTATTAACATCTATCAATATAATGAATAAGGGTACAGGGTTTTGTTAGATTAGGGTCAAACAGTGGCTTTGCCATACAGCAGAGTCATGGCTTGGAGTTTTTGGAGCTAGAGTTTCCTTATCTGGCAGGCTACATAAATTCAGTGATAAAAAGTAATTGCACTTGAGCCCAAATTCCTATTTTCTCTTGTTTGTTTTAAATTCTGGCTTTACTATTTTCTAATTCAGATGTTTTCTTGAGTAGTTTCTTTTGCTCTGCTCCTTGGCTTCTTTGTTCTATAAAATGAGGTGGAAAATATGACTTGCCCCACAGGAACTCAAAGAATTAATACATGTAAGTCTTTTTAAATAGTACCTAGTGAAAATAAAATTTATACCAAATACTAGCTACATCTTCAAATTGCGGGAAACAATAAGCATGGACTTGCAATAAGACTGGTAATTTTCAAAAATGTTACTTCCCTTCAAAATTCAAATAAGAAATGATGAGTCTTATATAGGCTGTCTCTAAAATAAAAAGCCTAAAAATTTTTAATGTTGTCAAAGTCTTGTTTCTAAGCACTAGATTTAACTGGTGCCACCATGTAATGAATCCAATAGATAAACCTTTATTCTAGTAAATGTAGACATGATCTAAAGTACTGCAAAAAGGAAACTGCAATGACTCAGAGCAAAGAAAACAAAAATTATCCCTCACCTCTGGCATATACCTGATTGTATCTTCCTGATTGGTTCTGAACTGCTTTGTTTTGCCGCCAGTCTGAAGAACTACAGCCATTAGTCACTGATATTAAGGATTGTTATGTCCAACCTAATGGCAAAAGGGTAGGTAAGGTCTACAAAGGATTAAACACCAAAAATCATGGGTTTTCTTTTTGAAATGGATATACCTAACTAAATCAGATATCTGACTCCTATTACAGTAAGTTAATAACCTTCAGGCACTTTAACAACATGGTACAATGGCTAGACAGGCTTGCCATGGATCATGCTCCAATATCTTTCATATGGTTTTAGGGACATTATTGACTTGTGTGTAAATGTCTGCTGGATTTGTATTCTATAAGTGAAATGTAACAACAAAAGTCAGCTTGTATACAGCATAAAATGAAATGCTATGTGGCCATGAAAGTAAATGAGGAGGCTCTCTAGCATAGGTAGCAGAGGGTCACCATAATATATCACGTGCAAATTTCCAGGACCAAAACCCTATGCATAACATATTCATGTTTTAAAGGGGGAGAGAGTATTGTGCATTTTATATATGTACTTGAATGGATAGTCACAAAATATTTTAAGATAATAACCAATAAACTATAATGTTGTTTTCTACTGGAAGGAACAACCGGATCGGATAGATGGCACAAGATAATTTTTGTTAATTATTTTATATTTTTGAACTCAGAATCAAGTGAAATTATTTTAGAGTCAACAGGAAACAGTAACAGTAAAAAATTAAGATGTAATTATCTGAAGTAAAATTTTAAAAAATGAGCTGCTGATCAAGCTCATGTCTACACAAATAATTTTAGTAAAAAAGAACTTTTATCTTGAATACCTTAAATTTCTAAATGAATTAACCTGGCCTAGAAATTTGTGCTTAGTGAAAAAGAGGGGATAATTTAGGGTGACATTTTTCTCCGAGATATAGCATGGTTATTTTCAGGAAGAGATGATATTTAAATTACATATTCCTGCCAAGTAGAATCATACTAAATGAATGATAGAAATGGTAAAAAGGCAATTGAATGGTGACTAGATGTTATAATATCCAAAGTCAGTACACATCTATAGACCTTGAGCTGTATGCTTAGCACCAGGCTAGTTTGAAGTACGAACCCCTGTCAAGGTATTTACTTACTGTCTGATGGGAAAGGAGGGGAGAGAGAAATGAGAAAAATGTACAGGTAATTAATTTTCACCAAGTTCAAGACAAGTTAAGTGCTGGACTTTCTGAGAACCTGTAACAAAGATATCCAACAGCCTAGAGAGAAAAGGGAAAGGGGAACTGACTTTATAAAAGGTCTTCAGGAACTGAACATCTAGACAACTCTCGTGCAAACTTACAGTTTTTTAACTTTAATCCAAAAGTATAAGGAACTGTAGCTTGTGCACATAAACTTTAAAAACAAAAGAGAAATACTATTATACTGTTTACATATCTTTACCATAGCATAGATAGCAAGATCTTCTCTCAGTAGAAACAAGGAAATTTCCCTCAGGAAAATTTCTTGGACTATACTAACTCCCTCTAAATGGAAAAGTTTTAAGATCTTTACTGTCAAAGACGGCCTACTTGGAAAAAAAGGATTCCCAATTGGAACTGGTTTCCCAGGCCTTTCCTAGCCTTCACTGGGTAGAAAATAAAATTGTTAAAATAGCTGATTTCAGTAAGCACTTACTATGTGATCTTAGCTGCTACTAACTGCTTTTGTACTTCTATATGTGGTGAGAGGTAAGGGAATTTGAGCAGTGCAAAGTTGTAGAAAAGGGGTAGGGCTACTGATCTACCTATGTCAAGTTTCTAGAAAAATACATAGGAATAGGTCACATATAAATGTGTGTCCTCAAAGAAAAGAAGACAACAGTTGAGGACCTTGTGTTTTGCATACTATGGATGCTTAATTAATATGTGATGTCTCTTCATTATAATTATCATAACTCAAACCCAAATATGTTACTAGCTTAGATAACATTGTAGTAAAGAAAGTCTAAATGGAAAGGTTAAATCAAAAAGTGCTAGTCCTGACCAAGGAAGGCACCATGCATTAAAGGAGACTAGCAATGTCCTAAAGGCACTAAAAGTGAAACTCTATTATACATTAAAGTGAAAATCTTTTAGGATTTTTTAATTGCATCCTTTGAAAATTCTTCCCTTAATTACTTATATGACAGCAGCTTGATGTGATAGAAAAGAAATCAAAATGAGAAAAGGAGAAAGACATCCCATTATCATTGGACAATGAATGGAAGGTAAATAGATCTGCTCAAAGACAAAAGGTCTCAAGAAAATATTTTAATTCCATTATGTATCTGACCATACTGAAAGCAAGGCTATTTCAGAGAAGTTTTTGAAATACTTTTTCACAGTGAAATACAAGAAATGAAACAAGAAGTCAAGAAGTTACTGAGCCAAATACTGTTGCTAAGTTATTTTTTTGGATTAGGAAAGAATTCTGTAGTTAGGATATAAACAACACTTAAAGTTCAAAGATACCAAGAAAATAATCAGTCAATATATTTGAGTTATCTATAATATAGTAAACTGGCAGCAATGTCTTGCACTAACATGGTAAAAGCCCATAGAACAACAGAAAACAACAGAACAAATAGAGACTCAAGCCATGTAAAAGCATCTAGAAAAAACTCATAAAATTTAAGGTAACACATGTCTGAACTATACTGTAAATAACAGCAATCTCTGTACAGAGGTTTATGTTTTGTTTTGTTTCTTTCAGTCAGGGTCTCACTACGTTGCTGAAGCTGGCCTTGAACTCACTGTGCACCCTAGGATGGCCTGGAATGCATGACAATCTTCCTGCCTGAGCCTCCCAAATTCTGGGATTACAGGTGTGTGCCACCCCATCTGGCTCTGTCTAGAGCTTTAAATGACGATAGTTTCCATTGAACACAATTCTTGAAGATCCACCAAAAGATCAAGAGATTCTTAATTTAAAACAAATACGTTTCTGAGAATGTAATCATATATATCTTTAATAGCTATTTACTTTTTAACAATAACTTGTTTCCTAAGAAAAACTTTCTCTCGATTCCTTTTCTTCCAGAAGTTATTGAAGGCACTGTACTTCCTATTTCATTCTTGATTCACATCCCAATTCTTCTTGAAAACAACAAAAGACCAAGTAGAAAGTATGCATGCTTTTCTAATACCAAAGAACTGGAGCAGTTATTCAGATTGTTTTTAAGTCCAACATTTGAACTGTCTTTGGTGTTAAGGCTGCTGTAGGATAAGTTTTGTGAGAGAATGAAAATAGCAAATGCAGTCCCAGACAAGAGTCAGGCAGGGTAGATGACCCTTTCTCCTTCTTTTGGGTAAACCCATGCTGTGAATTATCTCCCTGTAGAGAGGGCCGTGAGCAGCTGTAATTTGTCTGAGCCACACAATCAAAATGTAGTTTTATTTCAGTTTCCCTTTCACCAAGAGGTAGTTATCTGAAGAGATGCGTTTCACTCACATGATGCTCTCTATGCTCAATTGAAATTCTGATATTAACACTAGTACCTTGAGAAGTATAATTTCTTTGTATGATGGAAAAACCCTACCATGGAACTATAATATAATGCATGCAAAGTAAAAGCCAAGCCGTTTTTAGCATATAAGTACAACTGAGCCAATTAGCTAAATAGCTAAAATTAACTCCAGAGGTGATATCATTTCTATCCAGTTTATTCATCATTTATATATAGAAATAAATCATTAAAATGAACTAATGGCAGCAAAAAGGTATAATTAAATATGGTCTGGCAATCTTTGGAATCACTTGAGGATCTCTAAATGTCCTTGTCCTTTCAAAGAAAAAAAACAACTATCTAAAATTATCACCATGTCTTGTTGTAACTAAAACTTTGTTACATTACATGTCTTTACCATCCCTGATTTTAACAAAAATGGTTGGGTGAGTGGACAAAGTATATACTATTTCCACTTCATTTAAACAGAAAACTTCAATAGTTAACACAGAAGCATGTATACTCCTTGAACTTTTAGCTGTCAAAAACACCATTAATAAATAAGGAGTACGTGGTATTCATGAAAGATACTTTGCTTAGGACTCTTTTAGTAATACCACCTTAATCCCTGCCATTCATCCTACACTAAGAGGAAGGAAGTTCATTTATGCAAATCCAATGATAACAGTTTCCACACAAAACCACAAGCACCCTGGAAGATATTCCTCTACGGAGAGATGATTGTATATTTCCATTTAAAGCAGAAAAAATTACAACTTTAATTTACATTTTATTTAAGAATAGTATACTTTGAAAATTGGAAGGAACAATTATTCTATGGTTTTGAACAACAAATTTGCATACATTCACTACTGACAGTTATGCTTTATACAAACAGAGGAGACTATCGTTAGCCAAGAGATTAAAACTTTTCATCTGTATTGTGGAACCTCATTATTTATCTCTTTCTCTCCCACAAACTACAAATGGCATGAAATGTAGTTAAAATGCCATTTGTGAAGAAATCCTGTGATCAGACTTAGAGATAGAAACTTAAATCTTGTTTTGTAATTCTTGAAAGAGACAATGTTGACTTAGGAATTTTTCTGTTTAATTTTTTTTCTTCATATAGGAACTGACTATGCACAAACTGAACATTTTAAAATAATACTTCTTTTCCTTTCTTGCTCCTATTCTTCCTTCTTTCCCACCTGCTTTCATTTTCTCCCTCCTTCCCTCTCTGCCTGTTTCAGTTCTTTTCTTCTTGCCTCTCACTCTTTGTTCCTATCTCCTTCAGTACAGTCTGTACTTCCCACATTCTTTTTCACAGCTAAACACACGCACAAGAAGAAAAAACACACTCGGTGACATGCATTAAGATCTTAGCAAGTGGAAAACTCAAGTTATCCACCCAGTTCAGATCCTAGATGAGGACTGATAATAAAATATTAATCACCTATAATTATGGGAAGTAAAAGTATTATGTCATTTATTACAAGTAACCTTTAAGGAGATGCAATGTGTTTGCCTTTAAATAACTAGCTGTATAGTTATTAGCTAATAAGTAATGAATGTGTTTGATGATAATTTATATATGGTCCATGAAACAAATTATGTCTCAAATGGATAAACAAACACTGGGTCTGTTAACTAAACTACTCATAAACTTCTATAAGAATAGTATGTTATATGGCTATAGGGTAGAAGTTATAATTTAAGGTTCTTTTCTTCTTTATCAAAACAGATTAAAGTAGTTTTAAAACATCTGGTACTGAGGATTGAACCCATAGCCTCACGCATGGTAGGCAAACATTCCAGCAGCTATATCCCTGGCCCTTTTTGAATTTTTATTTTAAGACAGGCTCTCACTAAATTGCCCAGGCTGGTATCAAATTTGCTGTCTACTCTCAACCTCACAAGTAGCCTGGGGTTACAGGCATGCACTACTATGCTTGGCTTAAAGTAGTTTTTTATGAATTATTTTCATCTTAGTTTCATAAGAAGAATTACACCATAAAAACCAAGATCTGCCTGTATTTCCAGTGCTATGTGCATGTATATGTGCAGTACTATGGATCTTATCATGTAATGTTTCTAAAATATCCCCAGCATGTAAGTTTATAAATGAGAATAAATTGTTAAGGACCTTGCTCAATTTTTCATATCTATAATGAAGCAAAGTCAGGGCTGAACTCTAAGATCACCTGATCCCAATGTCTATGTTCTTAAATGTAATGCTCTAATACCTATATCACATTAGAGGTAGAGATGAAGATGGAGATGGGGTAGAGAGAGAGAGAGAGGAAGGGAGAGAAAGGGATTGATTGGGAGGGAGACAGGCAGAGGGCAAGAGAAGAGGGAAAGAGAGGGAGAGACATAAAGAGAAACAGGAAGAGTGGATAGATATATATTTTGAATGTAAGCTTTATTAATAGTACCTAAAAGAATATAGAGAGAACATATCCACCAAAATACTCATTTAGAAATGTAAATGTTAAAAAAAAAGAAATGTAAATGTTTAGATTTTGAAATAACTCATATGAATGGATTAGTGCTCAATAGTTTTCTCATAAGTATGATTATATACGTAGAATCAACAATCATGTCTGGAACATAAAACTTTTTTAAAAATATTAAGTAAATTTTATTTTAGAAGTTTGAATCTCATTCTACTTTTACAATTATTGATATTTTATTCCCTTTACTTTCTTTAAAATTGTAGTTTTTTTCTAGGACTCCCTGTCACAACACAACCTCAACCCTCAGTAGCTGAAATACACTAAACCTGGAAATATTCCAGAATTTTCCTAAATATGTTCATCCTGTTTCCTAGACTAGTGGTGGCAAACCAATGGCATGCATGCCACAGCAGGCTATTTGTATCATTGGAAGCTCTAACCTAACATTCAAAAACTTATTTTCCATTTCCATTAGAGAATTTTATAAACTTCTAAAGTTCACCAGTCACATATTCTCATAAAGAAGCACTGGATGTGTTAGACATTGGTAAACCTTAGCATTCAAAAATTTAACATGAGAGCAAAATCCCTCAGAGAGAATAAACAGAATAAAGTTCTGGAAGCTAGAGTTAATATTTCAACCACAAACTTTATTACATAGAGTTTCATTGCTAAGCATAGTACGTCCCATGGAACCAGAGAAAATTACTATTGCCTGTTTGTGAGGGTTGAAATTCTTCATTTCCTCATGATATTTCTATGGGAAAATGAAGAATATGTCTCTTGGCATCTTTGTAACACTTTTAATTTTTCATGTTGAATGTCTTAGCTTTTATTACTTATCTAGGAAAACTATCAAGAGCTCAGTTATTAAACTGACTGAGTTATCATCCTTTCCAAGTGAGAGAAGATTCTCAGAGTATGTATTGAAAACTGAGCATTATTATTGTGGTAGGAGGGGATGGACAGAGGAAGGGAATCTGTACTCTAATGATATGTAGATACAGTGGAAAGCACCAGTTGCCTACTCACAAATAGACATCTGTGGCTGAGCATCTCAGTTGATCACTGTTTCAATAAGAGGCTTCCTGCTGG